>NC_044036.1:596407-1196407 GCF_901765095.1 Microcaecilia unicolor
CCAATAGCCCAAATTCAAACACCCTTTAAACAACTGCCCAAACAATCCAAATCCCCCTTTCTCTCTCCCCCCTACCCTTCCCTAACCATAATGCCTAAAGACAGTTGGCCCGGCCTTCTTCCCTGGGCCAAATTCGCATATAATAATAGCCTACATGAGTCTTCTAGAATGTCTCCTTTCTATGTGGTCTATGGATGCCATCTGCACATTTCTGGAACCCCGCAGCTTCCAGCAGTCCATCAAGCCATTCAAGAAATCCAGAATATCTGGAGGCAAGTTCAGACTCATCTTCGTCAAGCGTCAGCTCGTCATAAGAAATTTGCTGACCGGCACCAACGACCAGCTCCTGTCATCCAACCTGGACAAAAGGTTTGGTTGAATATCAAATATTTAATCATCAATTTTCCATTTCATAATCTATCACTCCACAACATTAAAGCCACCCAAATAGGAAATAATTCCAAAAAGGCTAAATTGCTAGTCCAAATAATAAATGATATTAAGATCACCTGAAACCTTCTCTACTACCCAATGAATAAAAGTAGAGAATGCTTCAAAACGAGAACAGGAAATAGAACATCCCATTTGCATATTATCAAAGAAAAACAAAGACTGGAACTTAAAACCAAGCAGGTGAAATGACTCGATATCTGCCTTTGCCATTAATGCCCCTTTACCACAGTGCTGCAACAGTGACACTGCTTGATCCAGCGAGGCGTACCAAACCGAACAATCATCGGGATCAATAAAAGCATTAACCCCAGCTTCAATAGGACATGAAAGATTATGTATTAACCAAAATCTGCTATTTCCTTTTTTAAGCACCACACCCAAGGGTGAAATCACCAAATTGCTAAAAACAGAAGAAATAGGATCTGCCATCCTTCCCAAATCTAATTCCTTACATGACTTTTCAACCACCACTTCACTATGGAATATAAAACATGAAGCATTGTGCGCCTTATGAACTAACACAGGCCCACAAAAGGGGATCTTAAAACCTTTCTTAAATCCTTCCTGCAACAAATTCACATCATTCTTTTTCAGGTAAAAATTCAACTATTCTTTCAAAATAATCACATCAATTGGTGATGGGGCCTTGCATGAACACTTGCAAGGGGCATTGGTTTTGGACCAGGGCCTTTGGAAGCTGCGCCTCCTTTGAACTGACAATGGAAGGCTGCATGACTTCCCCCACAGACGGAATATCTGTGCCTAAATTTACAAAATTGACAGGAGCATTGCCTTGAGTTAAAATGGAAACAGACATTGTCAATTCCAACCCCTCTACCCTAAACTCCTGCTCCTTACATACTGGGACCTGTACCCGATGACCCTCCTTGAAAAATTCCCGAGCCACTGCTGCCCAATTGGCTAACCCCCCTGTTCCCAAGAATCCCAAGATTCCAACCTGTTGACCGTATCCATAAAAGTACCAAGACCGTAATGGAGTCATGTCCGTAAGCCAAATGTCCATACCTTGAAATCACCACGCATCCGACTTATCTTTTGCCAAACGGTTCCTAAAAATTAACATCATAGTTTAACTATGACCAACCACCACATGTGTCCTATACATGCAAAATCATGTTAGAATACCTCAAAAAAGAGGGCTATAGATCAGATTTAGCCTCTCCTAAAACAGCCGCGTAAATGTTAAAACCCAATAACCAATTATGAATAGACTTAGAGACTTTAACACTTTTCTTTTTAATTTCATCCTTACCATCCTCATTTTATCTAGAATCATAATCTTACTCAAAACTTTCCTTTCTACTTTCAGCGAGACATGAGTTCCTAGCAGAGCTAAAGCCCTAAAAGTATGTCCACTCTTATTCCAAGCCTTATCCAAATCGCCTATTCAAGCTCTAGAATTCCCAACTGACTTGCTAGTTCCTAAAACCTCACCATCATCAGAATCACTCCCAAAAGATGATGAAGAAGATTCAAACGAGTCCAAAGATGCAGAAGACTCCCAAGCATGAGCTGCACTCTTCCCAATCTCCCTCCGCTTACGCTTTTCACTATCCAACCTGTTCACCACGTTGCAAATTGTGCATACATTTTTTTCTCTCTCAAGCGCTTGCACAAACCCTTCTTCCCAGTTTTTTTTTCCAACCTCGTTCCCCTTTCTTTACTTTTCCCAAAAGAACTCACAACATTCTCACCCTAACAATGATCAGATGATTCTTCATTATCGTGGGATTCACCACCATCATGCCTCAATTGCCTCCTCGCCCTTTCCAGACTCAAACTTAAAACCTCTCTCTCTTTTTTTTTTTAATTACTCTGCCCTTCAAGTAAACACACTCTTTTTTTCCAGGAGTCTTAACAGCTTTTTCACTTTCTTAATACCCCTTTCCAGATATTTTTTCACCACCTTCTTACTACCTTGCCCCTCCTCCACAAAAGCTGACCTAGTAGCTCTCTCTTTTTATTTTTATAGCCCCAGCCTTTCTCTTCTCCCCCACCATGGCCACATTCCTTTTAGGTCCCATACCACTGACACACCTACCACAAAACCATACTACCAAACCCTTAAAATACTCAAAACTAAAAACCCAGCAGTAACTTAGCACTCCTGGCACCAAAATTAAACAAAATTCATTACTCACGCTTCTTTGAGCCTCCAAAACACCCCGCAGCCACTAGCACTGCTGTCAGCAGCACAGCCACCATTCACCAGCGGACCCCTCCCCACACTAGAAATCAAGTCCCAGCCAAACACAGACCAGGAAATGAGCCTCCCTTCTGGACACACAGTCTTCCAGACCCACCTCACACCACCAAGCAAACAATTAAACTACAAAATTAACCCCCCTGTTTACTAAGCTGAACTAGCGGCTGCCTTATGCTAATTCTGACGTAGCTCATTCACTTTGAATGGGCGGTGTTTGCATTGTCGCGCGGCTTAATAAACAGGGGGGGGGGCAAATTTTTTTTCCCGCGAAGCTGGCTAAACCACCCTCTCTCTGCAGTTTAATCACATCTGATTACCACCAAAACACCCTGAGCATTTTATTGGCTCCCACATAGCCAATCACAGGACGCTAACCTCGGCACCAGCGCTTCATAAATACCAGCTGTTTCACAATAAACAGGTAATGAGGGGGTGGCCGATCTTGCCCACATTATCGCGCAGCAGATAAATCTGTGGCTTATTCTTGACTGTGTACATTTGTTTTTTGACAGTCATCTATTTCTTTAATATCCTTTTGCTTAAATGTCTGCAGAATAGAATCGATTGGCCTAGGTGGAATCCAATGAGATTTAGGTTTTATGAAGGTTCTATCAAAACCTTGTGCCTTTTCTCAAGTTAATTTGAGCGCTAGATCCCAGAATATATTGCTCATGTTAATAAGTCAGTGCTGAGAAAGGACTTTGATAAGGCTGAGTGGGCCCTCCTGCATCACTTATTGGCTCTTAAGGAGTTAGTATTAATTTTAGAAAGTGGATTTCTACTCTGTAGTCCTTGCCAAAAGCCAGAGAAAGGGTGAACGGAGGTTACTCTGATGTGTCTCCATTCTCGAGGGGAATGCATCAAGGATGCCCTTTATTCCCATTATTGTTTGCCCTGGTAATGGAACTGTTGGCAGATAGGATTCGGTCCATGCAGGCATCAGGGGTTTTCAGTAGGCCAGAAGAATTTAAAGTTATCCCTGTTTTGTGGAGACATTATTTTGCGGACAGCAAGGGTCCCAAGACCCTGTTTAGTACTTTTGGAAGTGTGCATGGGAATAGGGTAAAAATATCAGGATTTAAAATGAATGGCATCAAAATATGAACTTCTGAATGCAAATATCACCCTACAATGGTTGCAGGAGCTCATAACTAAGCCTTCCTTTGGATATGACGATGATTAGAGCATAATATTTGGGAGTGAAATATCTGCAAACTCTCATCAGATTTCTGCATTGAATTTTGTAAAAACTATTTGCAAACATTCCAGTTGATCCGTACTGAATTCAGGGGCGTAGCCAGACAACAGATTTTGGTGGGCCTAGGCAAGGATTGTGGTGGGCCCTGGCCCCCCAGGCCCACCTGTGGGCTACGCCACTGGTACTGATGGCACTACCTACATCTCTTCAGGTTAGGAAGAATGATGGTCCTTTTTAGATTTTTATTACTTTGTCAGACGTTGCTGATTGCTGTCCCCAATGCCACTTTTGTCTCCTATAGAGGAACGTTTTCTCCTTTATTTGGAAGAAACACCCACCAAGGGTATCTAAGATGGTGATGATGCAGAGACAGGACTTCAATGGGTTGGGAGTCCCAGATTTTAATAAATATTATTGGACTGCTCACATCAGACCTTTACTTCAGTGGTACGAAGATAAACCCAATGTATGGGTTTGCATTAAGAGACGGGATATGTCAGGTCCAGTCAGTGATCTAAGTTACAATGGACACCACTTATTTATACAATTCAACTGCAGCCTGGTAATCTTGATTAATGCATACAATGTTCTTATGTGCTAGAATATGACCACAGTAGCTGGGCCTGAAACAGTTATCTATGGTGGCCCCAATTCGAGCCTTTCTGGTGTTTGCCCCACACTGGGACACTGCATGTACGGCTCAGTGGGAGTTTTATGGATTGTTTAGAGTTGGCCAATTTTGCTCAAAGTGCTCCACTAGTTCTCACATCTGAGAGAAATGTTTGGAGTGCCGTCCTCTGACATTTATTTCTACTTAAAATTACGCCACCTACTTCATGATAAATTGGTTGGGAAATGGGCTGGAGGAAATTAGACTTCTACAGAAGAACTTTTCTATCATGGTGCATCCCAAGAGAAATTGATTTCTAATATTTATACTTTGCTGTTAGGAGGGGAATCTCTCAAATCCAGGTACCAGCAACAATGGCAAATTATTTGGCATATCTCTGCTAATTTTTTATATTATATTGATGGTATCTCCCTCCCACATGTTCTGGCCTCTGTTGGAGGGATTATGGCACTCCAGGCACTTATTTTCACATCTGGTGGGGAGAGCCTTATCTTTAAAATCTTTTTGAAGACCTGATAAAAGTTATATTGTCTCTAGACCCTAAAACCTTGCTGCAGCAGTGGCAGGCCACCTGGGCTTGATATGTCATAGCCTCCAAGCTTCCCAGCCTCACCCCTCACATCTTCCATTCCCACGTTGGTTCCCTGCAGAAGGAGGGGGGGGGTCACATCTGTCACGCAGCCACCAGCAACTGACCCCGTCCGGAAACCCGCTTGATGGTGGGCCAAAGGTGCATGTTCAATCGCGTGCATTTCATGAAGAACAGAGGAAAGTGCCATGAATGATGCCACTACGGGGCTTCTATTTCAGACACCCGGTACCACAACTCATTGCCTACCACACCTTGTTGCCTTCACATCACTTCTCTCCTCTTCCCTGCCAAGCATCATCACATCCAAGTTCCATTTCCTACCAAGCTACAGCCAAGCCAGGTCCTGCCAAGCTCTAGTTCCTGCCAGGTTCCAGCCAAGCCACTTCCTGTCAAGCTCCAGTTCCTGCCAAGCTCCAGCCCTGCCGGGTCTTGTCAAGCTCCAGCCAAGCCAGATCCTGCCAAGCTCTAGCCAAATTTCAGTTCCTGCCAAACTCCAGATTCTGCCAAGCTTCAGTCAAGCCAGTTCCTGCCAAGCTCTAGCCAAATTTCAGTTCCTGCCAAACTCCAGATTCTGCCAAGCTCCAGCCAAGCCAGGTCCTGCCAAGCTTCAGGTCTTGCTAAGCTCCAGCCAAGCCAGATCCTGCAAATCTCCAGCCAAGCCAGGTCCTGTCAAGCTCCAGTTCCTGCCAATCTCCAGCCCTGCCAGGTCTTGTCAAGCTCCAGCCAAGCCAGATCCTGCAAATCTCCAGCCAAGCCAGGTCCTGTCAAGCTCCAGTTCCTGCCAATCTCCAGCCCTGCCAGGTCTTGTCAAGCTCCAGCCAAGCCAGGTTCTGCCAAACTCCAGCTCCAGCCAAGCCAGGTCCTGCCAAGCTCCAATTCCTCCCAAGCTTGTGAAGCCAGTAACTGCCAAGCTCCAGTTCCTGCCAAGCTCCAGCCAATCTTCAGACCCTGTCAAGTTCAAGCCAAGCCAGTTCCTGCCAAAATCCAGATTCTGCCAAGCTCCAGCCAATCCAGGTTCAGGGCTTTCAAGATCTAGCAAGGTCCTGCCAAGCTTCAGGTCTTGCCAAGCTCCAGCCAAGCCAGGTCCTGCAAATCTTCAGCCAAGCCAGGTCCTGTCAAGCTCCAGTTCCTGCCAATCTCCAGCCCTGCCAGATCTTGTCAAGCTCCAGCCAAGCCAGGTTCTGCCAAGCTAGGTCCTGCCAAGCTCCAATTCCTCCCAAGCTTGTGAAGCCAGTAACTGCCAAGCTCCAGTTCCTGCCAAGCTCCAGCCAAACTTCAGACCCGTCAAGTTCAAGCCAAGCCAGTTCCTGCCAAAATCCAGATTCTGCCAAGCTCCAGCCAATCCAGGTTCAGGGCTTTCAAGATCTAGCAAAGCCAGGTCCTGCCAAGCTTCAGGTCTTGCCAAGCTCCAGCCAAGCCAGGTCCTGCAAATCTTCAGCCAGGCCAGCTCCTGCCAAGCAAAGTTCTGTCAAGCTTCAGGTCTTGGAAAGCTCCAGCCAAGCCAGGTCATGCCAATCTCTAGTTCCTGCCAAGCTCCAGCCCTGCCAAGTTCCTTTTCATGCCAAGCTCCAGCCAAACTTCAGTTCCTGTCAAGTTCAAGCCAAGCCAGTTCCTGCCAAACTCCAGATTCTGCCAAGCTGCAGCCAAGCCAGGTCCTGCCAATCTCTAGTTCCTGCCAAGCTCCAGCCAAGTTCTGCCAAGCTTCAGGTCTTGGCAAGCTCCAGCCAAGCTAGGTCCTGCCAAGCTCCTTCTACATCTTATATATTAAGGGGGTAATTTTATAAAGAAGTTTTCAGGCTTATATGCCAGTATACATGAGTAAAATGCTTCTTATAAAATTAATCCCTCCTTCCATGTACAACTACACTTGGTGACACATAGGCCTATATGATCCAGATCTGGATGTGTTCAGAGGATTAGTTTGGGTGGAGTGATAAAAATACACTTGTAAGTTATAAAATGCACACCCAGTATAAAGGCTTCTGTACTTTGATCTATTGTCATGGCAAAGACCACCATACTTATGGAGTGGCTTTCCACTTACAGACCCTCTATACATCAATGGAGAGCACAAATGATATCCCTCTTGTGAACGGAAAGACACGGACTCAAAGATATTTCTTCCTCTATTTTGGGACATGTTGTCACCAATAGTACGCAATCGACTGCTGAATTTTTAATATGTAGAAATTAGTATGTTTTGCCTAGATAAGCTATAACTCAGTAGACTGAAAAGGACAGGGGAGTGGGAGGGGGAAGGTGGGGCACAGGTGTTGGGATGGATATTGGGAGATAGACCTTGGTTTGTTTAAAATGTGTGTTACCTATTAATGCATTGTCTCCTATGTTTCTGTTGAATAAAAATGAATTTAAACTTAAAATGCACACCTATGCCTTTACTTCAACCAGACCCAGCTGCATTTTAACCATAATTTCATCTGCTTCTGTGGGGAAAATATTAAGAAGACACATGGAGGGGCATAATCAAACTGGGACGACCATCTCTAAGGGTGCCCATCTCTAAGGACGTCCCGGCGAAGGGGAGGGGAAACCGCTATTATCAAAACAAGATGGGCGTCCATCTTTTGTTTCGATAATATAGTCGGGGATGCCCAAATCTCAACATTTAGGTCAACCTTAGAGACGGTCGACCTAAATGATGAGATGGTTGACCTTAGAGATGGTCGTCCTCGGTTTTCGGCGATAATGGAAACCGAGGACTCCCATCTCAAAAACAACCAAATCCAAGGCATTGGGTCATGGGAGGAGCCAGCATTCGTAGTGCACTGGTCCCCCTCACATGCCAGGACACCAACCGGGCACTCTAGGGGGCACTGCAGTGGACTTCAGAAATTGCTCCCAGGTGCATAGCTTCATTACCTTCGGTGGGAGGGGGTTGGTGTTCACTAGGGGAGTAAGGGGAGGTCATCCCCAATTCCCTCCAGTGGTCATCTGGTCAGTTTGGGCACCTTTTTGAAGCTTGGACGTAAAAACAAATGGACCAAGTCGACCAAATGCTCGTCAGGGACACCCTTCTTTTTTCCATTATCGGTTGAGGACGCCCATCTCTTAAGCACGCCCCAGTCCCACCTTCACTACGCACGCCTTTGACACATCCCCGTGAGCTTTGGTCATCCCCATGACGGACTGCAGTTGAGGACGGCCAAAATCAGCTTTCGATTATGCTGATTTGGGCGACCCTGAGAGATGGACGCCCATCTCCCGATTTGTATTGGAAGATGGCCGCCCTTCTTTTTCAAAAATGCCCCTGATAGAGGAGCATTTTCAAAAAAATGTCTAAATGGAGGTGTCCTGCTCATACAAAAACATCTCTCTCCAGATTTTCAGTTTGAAAATGGCTGTGAGATGGATGTTTTTATGCTGAGAACGTACAAAGTGAATAGCCATTTTCCAAAATGAAACGTCTAACTTTTGAGCTGCAAAAGACCAGGGAAAGGGGATGGATGTCTGGCATCATTTTGAGAAAAATAGCCATATGGATGTCGGGCAGAGCAGAGGGGTAGCCAGGGGACCTGGGTTCAAGTCCATTTTGTTTTGCATTTGTGAGCCCTCCAGGAACATAAAAATACCTACTGAACATACAGCACTTCAATAGTCTTCAAGCTTGCAGATAACTTATATAGGGGCCCTTTTACAATGCCGAGGTAGAGGTACTGCAGCACTGGCATACGGCAATCCTGTTCGATAGCAACAGAACAGGTAAACTGATTGTTTCAGTGGCTACCTCACCAGCATTTCTCAACCGTTAATTATTTATTTATTGCATTTGTATCCCACATTATCCCACCTCTTTGCAGGCTCAATGTGGCTAGTGGATAGTGGAAGATTTTTGAATTTTCCTGTCTCAGCATTTATCTCCCCAATGGAGCTGTTCAAGAAATATTTCTCACAAATTTTGGGTTTCACAAATGATAATTATCCACCAGTGACAAAAGTTTATTATATAAAAGGAAAAAGAGAGATTGAACAATTACCTAACATTTTCCCCGATTTATCACGGGAAACTCAGTTAAGGAGGAAAAAACCTCTGGCCTTTAAGCCCAGAGTTATAGCCCTAGGGGCATCTTTCTTTATTAAGTTCCCATGTAAATGTCTAATTTCTTATGAAACAAATAATTTTCTTTTTACTGACCCCATGAAACTTCAAGAGTTTGTAATTGCTAAAGAAAGTTTGAGAAACCCCCCTGGGGCAGTTAACCAGAACAATGCTGCTGTCTGATTGTATATTTGGTTTAACCTACTATTACTACTATTTAGCATTTCTATAGCGCTACAAGGCATACGCAGCGCTGCACAAACATAGAAGAAAGACAGTCCCTGCTCAAAGAGCTTACAATCTAATAGACAAAAAATAAATAAAGTAAGCAAATCAAATCAATTAATGTGAACGGGAAGGAAGAGAGGAGGGTAGGTGGAGGCGAGTGGTTACAAGTGGTTACGAGTCAAAAGCAATGTTAAAGAGGTGGGCTTTCAGTCTAGATTTAAAGGTGGCCAAGGATGGGGCAAGACGTAGGGGCTCAGGAAGTTTATTCCAGGCGTAGGGTGCAGCGAGACAGAAGGCGCGAAGTCTGGAGTTGGCAGTAGTGGAGAAGGGAACAGATAAGAAGGATTTATCCATGGAGCGGAGTGCACGGGAAGGGGTGTAGGGAAGGACGAGTGTGGAGAGATACTGGGGAGCAGCAGAGTGAATACATTTATAGGTTAGTAGAAGAAGTTTGAACAGGATGCGAAAACGGATAGGGAGCCAGTGAAGGGTCTTGAGGAGAGGGGTAGTATGAGTAAAGCGACCCTGGCGGAAGATGAGACGGGCAGCAGAGTTTTGAACCGACTGGAGAGGGGAGAGGTGACTAAGTGGGAGGCCAGCAAGAAGCAGATTGCAGTAGTCTAAACGAGAGGTGACAAGGGTGTGGATGAGGGTTTTGGTAGAGTGCTCGGAAAGAAAGGCGCGGATTTTACGGATGTTGTAAAGAAAGAAACGACAGGTCTTGGCGGTCTGCTGGATATGAGCAGAGAAGGAGAGAGAAGAGTCAAAGATGACCCCAAGGTTTCGAGCTGAGGAGACAGGGAGAATGAGAGAGCCATCAACAGAAATAGAAAACGGGGGGAGCGGGGAGGTAGGTTTGGGGGGGAAAATGAGAAGCTCGGTTTTGGTCATATTTAATTTCAGGTGGCGTTGAGACATCCAGGCAGCAATGTCAGACAAGCACGCTGAAACTTTGGTTTGGATGCAAGGTGAGATATCAGGGGTAGAAAGGTAGATTTGGGAGTCATCAGCATAGAGATGGTAGGAAAAGCCATGGGATGAGATTAATGAACCAAGGGAAGAAGTGTAGATAGAAAAGAGGAGGGGACCAAGAACAGAACCCTGAGGTACGCCGACAGGCAGAGGAATAGAAGTAGAAGAGGATCCACCAGAGTGAACACTAAAGGTGCGGAGGGAGA
Source organism: Microcaecilia unicolor (assembly GCF_901765095.1). NCBI lineage: Eukaryota > Metazoa > Chordata > Amphibia > Gymnophiona > Siphonopidae > Microcaecilia > Microcaecilia unicolor. The sequence continues at coordinate 606,972 of NC_044036.1, forward strand.
GGTAGGAAGAGAACCAGGAAAGGACAGAGCCCTGGAATCCAAGTGAGGACAGGGTATCGAGAAGTATGCTGTGATCGACAGTGTCAAAAGCAGCGGAAAGATCAAGAAGAATGAGGATGGAATATTGACCTCTGGATTTAGCCAGTAATAGGTCATTGGAGACTTTAGTAAGCGCAGTTTCGGTTGAGTGGAGAGGGCGAAAACCAGATTGTAATGGGTCAAGTATAGCATGTGAGGAGAGAAATCAAGGCAGCGGCGGTGAACAGCACGCTCAAGTAATTTGGAGAGAAAAGGAAGGAGGGAGATGGGTCGGTAATTAGAGGGACAAGTAGGGTCAAGTGAAGGCTTCTTAAGGAGAGGTGTGACCACAGCATGTTTAAAGGCAGCAGGGACAGTCGCAGTGGAAAGTGAGAGGTTGAGAATGTGACAGATAAAAGGAATAAGAGTAGGAGAGATGGCATTAAGAAGGTGGGTGGGAATGGGATCAGAGGAACAGGTGGTACATTTTGAGGAAGAAAGGAGAAGTGTAGTTTCCTCAATAGTAACTTCAGGAAAGGAGGAAAGGGAATGAGGGGAAGGAGAGAGAGGGGAACGGACTAGTGGAGGGAGAGCTGTTCTAAGATAATTCATTTATCTAATATGATATTGTGTTTAACTCAATTTCTGATTCTTGGATCCTACAGTTTGTGGGCTATGAAAAATGGATTATTTCTTTGTATTTCTTAATTTTTGAAATTACTTAATTTCTAAAGATTTCTCTTATTGCGTTCTTTTGTGAATGTTATAAACTAAAATTAATACAGAAATAAATAACTAGTATCATGGATAGTGGAAATGAAAGGAGAATTGACATTTAGTGTTACAGAAGTATTTTGGGTTGCATGGTAATGGAAAACATGATAATGATATAATGTAAGGCATTCTTAACATTATTAGATATATGTGAGGATTTCACATGTTTTGGTCTTTGTGGTATGTCCTGTCGAAGAGATGGGTCTTCAGCAGTTTGCGGAAGTTGGTCAGTTCATAGGTCGCTTTTAGGTTGCATGGCAATGCGTTCCAGAATTGCGTGCTCTTATAGGAAAAGGTTAATGCGTGCATTAGTTTATATTTTGGGCCTTTGCAGTTGGGGAAATGAAGATTGAGGAATGTGCGAGATGATCTTTTGGCATTCCTGGGTGGTAGGTCAATCAGGTCAGACATGTAAGCTGGGGCCTCACCGTGGATGATTTTATGTACTAGGGTACATACTTTGAACGTGATGCGTTCTTTGAGTGGTAACCAGTGTAGCTTCTCTCGTAGGGGCTTTGCACTTCCGTATTTTGGTTTTCCAAATATGAGTCTGGCTGCCGTGTTCTGGGCTGTCTGGAGTTTTTTGAGTATTTGCTCTTTGCAGCCAGAGTAGAGTGAGTTGCAGTAGTCTAGGTGACTGAGTACTAATGATTGTACCAGATTCCGGAAAACGGTTCTTGGGACGAATGGTTTCATTCTTTTTAATTTCCACATTGAATGGAACATCTTTTTTTGTTCAGCTACTGTAGTTTTTGAATTTTAATTTTTTTTCTTGCTCTTTTAATATGAGTTCAAATGAGGGATTGGATATCAGTATGTCACTGACTGAATATAAGTATGTTAGTAATAAGGAAATGAAGCTCATCTTGATAATTAGACTTCAAAGATTTTTGACGCTACAAGGACCGTCATGACGTTATCACTTTTATAATACCGTATTCATGTTAAAATAATCTTTTGGATCGCTTACGATATAAAAGTGCTTTCTGAATGATTAATTTTGAAATTATGCTATGAAGTTTTGATTTGATTAAGTTTACAACCTATGACGGTTGGTTACCTATTACCTGGTGGTGAGGCTTTAAAGTGTGGGATGTGGTATACTCAGTAATGCTGACGCACAGCATTACGGAGTGTTGGATGCTGAACAGTGAAACAAGCACAGTGAGTACTTGATCTGGACATTTCATCTTATGTTACAAAGTTTGTTTTTATACACCGAGTTGCTTTTAAGAAAGGATTAGAGCGGCGTGGTTTGTGACTGTCGGAGTACGCTAAGAAAGCAATAAAAGGCTGGATTGTAAACGTGCAATGTGGTTTGTTTAGCTCTATACGGATACCTGTTTATGGTCTATATATATAATGTATATACAAAGTGGGATTAGTGAATTCTTATTCTGACCCTTAACCATGTTGGGCATTTGGAGTACAGTGTACTCAGTTACATTGGTAGGTTTATGTTATAAATGAGGCATGCTCATGATTGTCAAACACGCTAAGGTATTTACAAGTTGTAGGCGGGATATAAAATGTAAAATGAATGAAATAGGCTGGGTCACGTGATGCCTGCTACCTGAGAGGCAGTGAGAAGGAGAGGCTCCGCACCTAACCTGCCAATATCTGCTATATTACAGGACTAAAACTCTGATGATCAAGGGGACCTGAGCGTACAGATCCCAGGACCCGTCCAATATATACTACAGGGGGTTCAGTCGAGATATGCCCTCAAGAGCCCACAGAAAATCGACAAATCCCCCGAGAAGCAGCCACAATAAAATGGCGGAAGAATGGCTCGCACAGAACGCACTCCCAGCCCTGACTACAGAATGGGCCCAGGAGATCTCGCGCTCAGTCTCTGCCACACTGGAAGACAAGCTAAACAAATTATAGTCGGCAGTAGATGAGAGAAATGAGAAATTTGACTCACACTCGGCACGCATTACGGAAGTAGAGCAACGGCTTTCAGCGAGAGAGGAGGCGGCCCAGAATGCTGTCACACAGTTGGAGGCGCTCCAAAAGTAACTGGCAGAGATGCGAGAGCGCGCCGAGGAACAGGAGAACCGTTCTCGCCGGAACAACTTAAGGGTCATACGACTGCCTGAAACAGTACCGGACAAAGATCTCTACGAATTCTTCACCAAGTGGCTCCCTGAACATCTGGGACTGGAGGAGCAAGGGGGCCTCTTTGGCTGCGATAGAGCACATCGGGTGGGAGCCCGGGGGGGGGGAAGGTAACAGCAGACCCTGCACAGCGATTGCTCACTTTGTAAATTGGCAGGTAAAGGAGAAGATCTTGAAAGCCTCCAGAGCCAAGGAGGTGCTCCAGTACGAAGGACATCGCTTGCTGTTGTTTAATGATTATTCGATGAGGGTCGCGCTGTTGAGGAAGGCCATGGCTCCCACGTGCTCTGCGCTTTACAAAAAGGGGGTCCGATTTGCCCTAGTGTACCCGGCCAAGCTGAGAATTTGGGCCGAGGGGAAAACCATCATTATAAACGATGCAGCTGCTGCAAAAGACTATCTGGACAATTATAATAAAGGGAATGGGCCCATCTATTCCGGTCCGTGGGGATCCGGCCCAGCAGAATAGGAGTGGAGAAGGCTGGCGCAACGCTTGTAAATTAGATATCTGGACAGGGGACTGGAGCAGACAGGACTCTGTGAAATAGAAGCGGTGGCGTTGAGCACAACATCAGTGACTGTTTGTTTGAATGGAGTACCGGAGACCAAAGCCAGAGCGCATGGAGAGGTGCAGCGATTTACTATGTTGTGAATATCAATGGAGGTGGGAATAAGGGCTACTGTACAACAGGCTGGAGAGAGTGGAGGATGTACAAATGAAGTGGCTGAGAGGAAATAATCCAGCAGGTTCCCTAAAGTTTAAGTTTATGTTATGAGCATATGTTTGAAGCTGGGCTGAACTAATAGTTCTGGGACGTTGATGAGCATAGCAAATAGACCTGTAATAGATAAGTCGTAGTAATGTTAAACCATGTTGGGGCAGGGGGAGGGGAAAGGGTTTCTGGGCTTCTTGGGCTGAGACGGGTAGGCGAAGGATGTGGGAGGGAGCCAGGTTAAGAGAAAGAGAGGGAGGCAGGGAGGGGGGGAGGGGATGGAAGTGTGTGTGGGTGTTGATGGGATGCATGTGGAGGAGTATGAGGGGGGTAAGGGAACGGAAGAGAGGGATGTTTCTAGAGTGGGTGAGGAAAATGGGGTATAAGGGTTGTGTACGGAGTAAAGTGAGATCACTGAGTCCAAGGGAGGAGTATGGCATGCATGTCTGGGAAGCGGTCGTAAAGAAAAAGAGGCCTTGCGGGTCCGGCTGGGAGACTGGCGAGGTATATGGTAACTTGACCAAGGTTAAAATGCAAACATATTCACAATATGGGTAGTCTGAAAATCATCACGCTCAATGTTGACGGATTACACTCTCCGATAAAAAGAACTAAGATCCTCTTCTGGTTGAAAAAAGGGCTGATGTTGCATACCTCCAAGAAACTCATCTATCAGCCCTAGAACACCAAAAACTGAGGAGGGGGTGGGTGGGCGAAGTAGGGTATTCGGCCTAGAACTCCAGGCAAAGGGGGGTGGCCATTTTAATTCTTAAACAAATACCATTTCAATGTCACAAGGTAATTCAGGACAAAGAAAGTAGATTGTGCTTGTTATAGGTGAATTGTGGGGACAGCGACTCATCTTATGTAATGTATATGGGCCCAATGTGTACTCCCATAAATTCTTCTCTGACCTTGTGCAAGAGTGGTACCCTATTCCAACTACCAGATTATTATAGGTGGGGATTTCAACATAGTAGCAGACCCCACGAACGACTGTAAACCACCGAAGTCCAGGGGGAAGAACTGGGAGGACAGGGGGATCCCTTTCGTGGCCTCTCAATTGGGACTGGTTGACATATGGAGGCTCCTGCATCCACAGGATGGGGAGTTTACATTTTATTCCCATCCCCATGGGGTATACTCCAGATTGGACTACTTATTAGTAATGTCCCCCTTAGTCTCTAGGATTGTGAGAGCGGAGATAGTTGATAGTGTCTTGAGTGACCACCTGGCAGTTGAAATGGCGATTTCCTTTGCGGCAGAGCCGGGTGAGAGGGTGTGGAGATTTTCCCCCTCCCTGTACCAGGATAGGGAGTTTCAGGAATTCTTGCGCACCAAATGGATGGAATATCAGAGGTATAATAACACACCGGAGGTGAACGCAAGCACATACTGAGAAGCATCAAAAGCGGTTATGTGGGGCTATGTTATCACATATGCGGCAGGGAAGAGAAAGCAGAGAGAAGCAGACCAAGTAGGCTTTGTCCCAGGTCGCTACGGGTCCATGAATATCATGAGAGCTATGATGGCTATCCAAGAGTGTAAAGGAGAGGGGGGGGGGGGGGCTAGAAGCCATTGTAGGGTTGGCTATGGAAAAGGCTTTTGACTATCTCATGGCCCTACTTATTTGAGACCCTGGGAAGGTTTGGAATATCAGGAGTGGTGGTGTCCTGGATTGAAGCCCTCTACAGACTCCCTACGGCACGGATAATGGGAAATGGGAAATGGGAAACTCACCACTAGGTTTCCGTTGGGGAGGGGTACCAGACAGGGATGTCCCCTCTCTCCACTACCTTTTTTATTGAGAATGGCATGAAAGGAGAGAAAATCAAGGCAGCGGGTGTGAACGGTGCGTTCAAGTATCTTGGAGAGGAAGGGTAGGAGGGAGATGGGGTGGTAGTTGGAAGGGCAGGTAGGGTCTAGTGATGGTTTTTTGAGGAGTGGTGTGACTACAGCATGCTTGAAGGTGTCAGGGACAGTGGAGAGAGAGATGTTGAGGATATGACAGATGGGGGGGGGGGGGGTGACAGCAGGAGAGATGGTGTTTAGTAAGTTGGTGGGGATGGGATCAGAGGAACAGGTGGTGCATTTAGAGGAGGAGAGAAGGTGGGCGGTTTCCTCTTCGGTGATATCAGGAAAGGAGGAGGAGGCGGCCTGGGTTGGTTGGTTGAGAGAGTGGGTTAAAGGGTGAAGAGGAGGAGGTGGCTCGGTAGTGAATTCGAGGTTGATCTTCTACACCTTCTCGCGGACGTAGTCAGCCAGTGATTGAGGAGAGAGTGAGGGGGGGTGGGAGCGGAGGGCACTTTGAGGAGGAAGTTAAGGGTGGCGAAGAGACGATGAGGGTTGGAGCCGAGAGAATTAGTCAATTGGGTGTAATAGTCCTGTTTGGCAAGGAATAGGGAGGACTGGAAGGAGGATAGCATGAGTTTGTAATGAATGAAGTTGGTATGGGTGCGAGATTTCCTCCAGAGACGTTCAGCAGATCGGGCGCAGGAGCGACGGTATCGGATGCAAAGGGTCACCCAGGGCTAGGGATTAGTACGCCTTGTGGGACGGGAGACGAATGGTGCAAGGGTGTCCAGAGCAGAGGAGATAGTGGCATTGTAAGCAGAGACAGCCTTGTCGACAGACTCGGAGGACATGATGGAGGGGAGGAGATTAGAGATACTAGAGGATAAGGTGGGAGGGTCGACAGCCTGGAGATTCCTGAAAGTAGTGGTTAGTGTTGGGTGGGACTGAGGGGGAGGGTGACGGTGTGAAGGTGATCAGGTGGTGATCTGAGAGAGGAAGAGCTGAGACACAGAAATTGGAGGGTGGGCAGGAAGAGGAGAGGACAGGTCAAGACAATGGCCCATAATTCTAGGATATAGTTTATCAAGCTCTTCAAAACAAAAACCCTGATAGTAAGTGTGAAAAAAAGGATACAAATTTGTCTGAATGTTTTCTTCATTCTTTCCTCTGATTTCTGTTAACAGGGACAAGCAAATTCTTGCAAGCAGAGCTGCTTGACTTCCTGTCCCCTGCTCCTGGTAATCTTTCTCATTTCAGTCTGATCACCAAAGGTTTACAAATCAAATTGTTGTCAGTGTAGGCTCACTTTAAAAGGTTATCTGTCTTTGTGCTCACTTGAAGCAATGCTCCCCGGCTGCAATAATGATATCCTACTGAGGGAATGGAGACCAAGATTAATGTGTTTTAAGAACGAAAGGGAAAGCATAACAAAGCAGAAACGCTGGAAGAAGCAAAAGCCTTTGACGTTCTTTCATGTGAGAGAGATGTGGCAGGAGCAGAACGTTTTTGATCTGATGCATGAAACCAAACGCTTTAGTCAAAAACTCTGCTGTAAAAGTGAACTGATTTCATTCCAGTAATAAAGATTTCAGTGTTGCAATGCTAATGATCATCCAGGGAAAACACAGGCTGCACACCATGCAGCATGTTCCTTTAAGTAAAGTTGCTTTAGCCAAAATGAGAAGGATGCCAAAGTCTATGTGTAACTGATCGCAATGCCTGCCCAATGAAATAACAAGAAAACCCTTCTTTTTGTTGGGGGGAGGGGGGGGGGAGGGAAAAGAAGGAAGGCCTGAGGGTCTTTTCTTCAAGCAAAAAGGAAATGAGATAAACTTAGGACGTCTAAAACTGCTTTGGCAATGATCTTCGATCTCATGATTTCTTGGGATAGGTAAGGGTTGGGTATAGGGCGTTGGTGGTCAAGGATGCGGGAGTTCAGGTGTCGAGTGCTGCAAACAACTCAGGTTTTCAGGATACCCGCATCTCAAAAAAGATATAGTGGAATTAGAAAAGGTGCAGAGAAGGGCGACGAAAATGATAAAGGGGATGGGACGACTTCCCATTGAGGAAAGGCTAAAGCAGCTAGGACTCTTCAGCTTGAAGAAAAGGCGACTGAGGGGAGATATGATAGAGGTCTATAAAATAATGAGTGGAGTTAAACGGGTAGATGTGAAGTGTCTGTTCACGCTTTCCAAAAATACTAGGACTAGGGGGCATGTGATGAAACTATAATGTAGTAAATTTAAAACAAATTGGAGAAAATCTTTCTTCACTCAACATGTAATTAAACTCTGGAATTTGTTGCCAGAGAATGTGGTAAAGGCGGTTAGCTTAGCAAAGTTTAAAAAAGGTTTGGACAGCTTCCTAAAGGAAAAGTCCATAGACCATTATTAAATGGACTTGGGGAAGATCCACTATTTCTGGGATAAGCAGTATAAAATGTTTTGTACATTTTTGGGATCTTGATGGGTATTTGTGACCTGGATTGGCCACTGTTGGAAACAGGATGCAGGGCTCGATGGACCTTTGGTCTTTCCCAGTATGGCAATACTTATGTACTTATGTAATATGCGTGAAATAGATCTGCATGGATGCTACCTTCATCGTATACAAATCTTTATCATGCATATTCATTAGGGATATCTCGAAAACCTGACCTGCTCGTGGCACCCAAATCCTGAACTCTTGCATCCCTGGCATAGGTGATGCTCACGGCTCCGGGCTTCATTGTCCAGCATACTCTAGTGGCCACCCAACAGCAGCATTATCACAGGTCCTGAATGATTCCATGCCACCTAGGGCAGGTTGCTTCAGTGCAAGGTTTCTCCATTTATGCACAAAGATGTACTTCTGATCTCTCTAGGACAGGGTTTCTCAACTCAGTCCTGGGGGCACACCCAGCCAGTCAGGTTTTCAGGATGCCCACGATGAGCATGCATGTGAGAGATGTGTGTACGATAGAGGAGTGCATGCAAATTTGCCTCATAAATATTTATTGTGGGTATCTTTAAAAACTGACTGGTTAGGTGTATCCCAAGCAGGAGCGTAGCTACGTGGGGCCACGGGGGCATGGGCCACCACAGATTACGCCCTGGCCCCCTCTACATTTGACCTCCCCCCCCCCCCCCCCCCCCGCCGCCACATCATCAGGTACCTTTTTTACTGGCGGGGGTCCCCAATCCCCGCCAGCCAAAGTCTTCTTCAGCGCCAGTCGACTCTGGCAAGGGGCTACATGCACAGTGCAGGACGTAAGGCGTCAGAAACATGATCACACAACAAAGGCACTGGAGTTGACCGGCGCTGAAGAAGACTCTTCGGCTGGCGGGGATTGGGGACCCCCGCCAGCAAACAAGGTACCTGATGCGGCGGCGGGGCAGGAGGCGACGGCAGTGGCGGTGGGGAGGGGGGTTGCAGTTGTGGCAGCGGGGGGGGGGGTCCAAAGTGGCGGGGGGGTCGGTGGTGGGGGGAGGCGGCTAAACAGTGCCCCTCATCTCAGGCTCTGGCCCCCCTCCCACCAAGGTCTGGTTACACCCCTGACTGGGTTGAGAACCCCTGATTTAGGAAAAGCAGGACTCCAGCTCCAGGTATGCCATTGGCTATAACCAGGACTACATCAGCCTGGCCTGGGCCATTAGTGCTTAAACTAATCCTCAGCTTCCCCATGACTAGTCTGAGTTTTAGAATATCCCTAATGAATACACGTAGTAGATGGCAGACTGGATTTGCATACATTGGATATAAGACTAAATTAACTTATGGAAGTATAATCATATTTGCTGGGGATATGTTAATTAACAGAAGCTCAAGGACTGGTGTGAGCACCACTGTCCTAGGTGAGAGACTTGATAACAGTAGATATTACTGTCGTAAATACCTGCAGCCTGTAGCAATCAATCTGAAATGGAAACATTAAGATGAACAAAAGTGATGGAATGTTCTGCATGGCCGGCTTCCATCCTCCCAGTTGGGCACATTCTGTGGAAAGAAATTCCCAAGGATGGTGGTGTGGACTTTGAGCGGTGTTGGGGTGAAGTTAATACAGTTGACGTCAGTCAACTGTAAATAAACCAGAATATGGCTGTGAAATTGGGAACCGGATTTAAAAAAAATGTGATCACATAACCCCACTCCTAGTGAAACACCAGTGACTCATAGAGTTACTTTTCGAATCCTCACATTAGTGCATAAGATTTATCATTCTGGATTCCCTCTATATTTATTTCACCTATTCACACTTTACACTCCAATTAGAAATGTACTATCCTCTCAACAAATCTGCCTCACTATTTCTTCTTTTAAACACCATGGTCTTGATGTCATCAGGTCTAAACTATTCAGGGGAGAAGTTATCAATGTGGGCTACAATTAAGATAGGTTAGTTTATCACAAGTGCGCTGTAAGCAATGAGACCCTGTGCTAGAATAGCACAACTTGTGGAAGAATGAACCTATCTTCTGATAGCCCATGTTGATAAGTCCTCCCTCCGTGTATTACAGCCCTCCTTGTGGAATGCTCTTCCACTCCGCCCCTACTTGGAAGACTCCTTTGAGAGATTTAACGCTGCATTAACCCATTAGTGCCCAATGTTCCCATATTGTTCCCATATTTGTTCCCAAGACCTTCCTTTTTCAGGGTGCTTTTAATTATTAATCTTTTGTTTCTGTGTTTTATTTCTGGTCCTGCCATCTAAAGGAGAACAGTTAGGGAGATACCGCATAAATATTGGTCTCAAGTGTTCTCTATCAATTGAGATTGTATTTCTTTCCCTTTTTTTTCCATTTCCTTTTTAATTTGCTAGTACAGATTTTAAAAGCGCTCAGAAAGGTTTCTAATGAGCAGAGCATCAAATATGTAATAAATTTGAAACTTTAAACTTAATTGCATTCTGGAAGTACTTAGTATGAAGCTGAAATGATGAAGTCATTTATTTAATTTTCTTGAGCATCACAAACCTCGAGTCACATATATTGACGATGGGAAGTACAGCACTTTGGAGGAGTTCTCTAGACTTTGTAAAGTGCTGGAGATTTTCCACATTCTCTACAGGTCAGTCTGAAGAGAATTCAATCCATTATTTAATCAAATTGGCCTTGGCCTTTTCTTGCTGCCATTTTCTTTTGTGCATGAAAGAGGAGCAGGACTTAGACGTGATCGTATATGATGATCTTAAGGTGGCCAAACAGGAAGAAAAGGCAATGGTGAAAGCTAGAAGGATGCTTGGGTGCATTGGGAGAGGAATGGCCAGTAGGAAAAAGGAGGTGATGATGCCCCTGTCTAAGACTCCGTTGAGACCTCGTTTAGAATATTGTGTACAATTCTGGAGATCGTACCTTCAAAAAGATATAAACAGGATAGAGTCGTTCCAGAAGGGAGCTACTAAAATGATCAGTGTTTTTCATCATAAAGCATACGGGAATAGATTTAAAGATATCAATATGTATGCTTTGGAAGAAAGGTGGGAGAGGGCATTTGTCATGGTGACACTAAATGCACAGGAGATGAGTTTCAATTGAAAGGAAGCTCTGGAAAAAAAAAGGGGCTGTTGAACTATTGTTCTTCAGTTTTGTTCCTCTGTCCAGAAGTCAAGCCACAGTCCACTTTAGGAGGCCAGCTAAAAATTCAGTCAATAGCCTCTTAGTCTCCACATGATCAGCTCTCTCTCATCCAACCATCATCAGCAGATAGCCCTTCTACCTTCAGAAAGGGATAGATCTAGCTTCAAATCCTTAGATTCACATGCTGCAGGGTCCTTATTAGGGTCTCCCTTTTCAGTCAGGGTGAGGCTGTAACCTCCAACAATCAATCGTCTTTTAGTCCTTGCATCCCTGGGGTAAACAAGTATTCTCCCCTCCCCTTTTGGGCATAACAGGGTCCTTTCCCACCCTCTCAGGGTTTTTATCAGCAAGTAATGTCCATTGTTCACATTTTTATGCAAATAATATGTTAATGACTCAGGGAATAGTACCAATCAAACTCAGAAGAGTTAGTTCCCCCCACCACCACCACCACCACTTCCCACGTAGTCTTTCCTACTAAGCTACAACCTCCCAAACAGGGTCCCAATGTGTACGCTCTAACTAAACATGTGGGCCATGGGAATAACCTCAAACCTAGGATATCATTTTGTAAGAATGAGTCCTGGTAGATCTTCCTTTGAGGGGGAAGTCAAGGTCTTCATGCGATGGGACATGCACCCCATCATCTCTCTCCACCCTTTTTTTTTTTAAGGACTATGTTTAACTCAGTCACGTTAGCCCCCTCACAGGACAAGAAGTCGTTAATCAAGTGATCTTTCCCTGCCTGATGCTTCACTGTGAAATCATAGGCCTGTAGGGCTAGATACCAATGTGTTAATCTGGTATTGTTGTTCTTCATGAGGCCTAATCATTTCCGTGAGGCATGGTCTATTATTAAGATAAAACGTCTTCCTCAAACATAATATCTTAGGGTCTCTATGGCCTATTTTACTGCCAAACACTCTTTCTCAGTGGTGGAATATCACTGCTTGGTCTCAGTCAGCTTCCTGCTAAGATATAAAAAAGGTTGCTCCTCCTTCCCTATCCCTTGACTCAGTACTGTGCCCATCTCCCAGAGACGTCCAAATCGGTATAATCAAAACCTGATTTTGAACATCTCCAACTGCAGTCTGTCGTAAGGAAGTCCAAATTTGAAGGGGGCGTGTCGGAGGCGTAGTGAAGGCGGGACTTGGGCGTGCCTAACACTTGGACGTTTTTGACCCATAATCGAAAAAACCAAGGACGTCCAACTTTGACGTTTTCACCCGTATGTGTTTTTTTTTTTACAAAAAATGGCACAAAAAGGTGCCCAAAATGACCAGATGACAACCAGAGGGAATCGGGGATGACCTCCCATTACTCCCACAGTGGTCACTAACCCCCTCCCACCCTCAAAAAACATCTTTAAAAATATTTCGTCTTTTGTTTCGAAAATCGCCGAAAGTCAAGGACATCCAAATCTAGGGACGTCCAAATGTAATGATGTCCTTGGATTGGGACGTCTCTGACAATATTTTTGAAACGAAAAACGGATGTCCATCTTGTTTCGAAAATACGGTTTTCCCCGTCCCCGGATTTGGACGTTTTACAAAGACGTCCAAATCGCAACTTGGACGTTTCTTTCAAAAATGCCCCTCCATGTTACTATCAATAAGTGGCGGTAAGGGCTCAATCCCGAATCGGCCGCGCAGCAAGGCTTCACTTGCCGCATGGCCATTTCTATAAAAAATGAAAGACCTACCTTTTACCCGCAGCAGTAAAAGGGGGCCTCAGCGTGCATCAAAAACATGCACCAATGCCAGTGCAGGCCCCCTTTTGCCGCAGTTTGGTAAAAGGGACCCTTTGTTTTTTAGGCACACATTAGATCATGTAAGTATTGCACGCTTGCAGAAGTACGTATTCAAGTGAAGTTCCATTTATTCATGCATTTTCCTGTAACCTCTGCTTCCAGTGCAACTGTCATTTTCAATCCAACAAGAATTTCCTTAGTGAATGATTGGTATCCTTGGAAACAGATACCATCTATAGATAAGAATTGCATGCAACTTCCATTTGCTTCATCATATGTTAATATGATTTATGTTAAATAATGTGGTAAAATGACATGTTATTATGTCTTTCCCATTTTTATCCTTATCTTGATTATCATAAATCCTCACAAAAATGTGGCTCATTTATCTATTTATTTTTGTATGTTGTGCCTTTTTTGAATGTTATGCCCATTTTTATAAATGTCATACCTTTTTTTAAATAATATTAACGGTTTTGATTAATTAATTTTATAACATCTATTGTTTATATTCATATGTTTATTATGTCCATTTTGTCTAGACCCTTGACGAAGGGGTTTTTAGCTGAAACACAGACGTGTCAGGTCTGATTAATAAAGTCAAGCTGAGATGCCCCTTTCTTGAAGGTTCCTTCTGCTTTTTGCTAATTGCTTGAACCTAAACTGTAGGCACATAAGTGACCCTGTTACACTAGTTTTCTGTCAATGAAAGAAAGGGGAAAGGGAATGGGACTTATATACTGCCTTTCTGTGGGTTTTCCAACTACATTCAAAGTGGTTTATGTATTATATACAGATACTTATTTGTACCTGGGGCAATGGAGGGTTAAGTGACTTGCCCAGAGTCACAAGGAGCTGCAGTGGGAATACAAGCCTAGTTCCCCAGGATCAGAGTCTGCTGCACTAACCACTAGGCTACTCCTCCACTAGCAACTTTCCATGTAGAAGCCTGCCCTTGCAGATCAGCAATGCGGCCATGCAGGCTTCTGTTTCTGTGAGTCTGACGTCCTGCACGTACATCAGACTCACAGAAACAGAAGCCTGCGCGGCCGCGTTGCTGATCTGCAAGGGCAGGCTTCTACATGGAAAGTTGCTAGTGGAATAGCAACATTCCATGCAGAATCTCAAATAGTAGCAACAGAATCTCAATAGTAGCAACATTCCATCTACAATCTCCAATAGTAGCAACATTCCATGTAGAATCTACAAATAGTTTCAACATTCCATGTAGAATCTCAAATAGGGAACTGGGACTTGCCCTACCGCGCATCCATTTTGAGTCTGAGACCTTACCGCCAGCCATTGACCTAGCAGTAAAATTTCATGTGGTAACCGGTCAATGATGACCTACGCACATCAAATGCCACTTGGCATATGTCCGATACGTGCATCCAAAAATAAAAATTATTTTTCGGATGCACATATTGGACGAGCACCAAAAATGAAATTACCGCAAGAGCCATGCAGCAGCCATGCCGTAACTCCATTTTGGCACGTGTTGGGTACGCGTAGACACTCACGCGGCTTAGTAAAAAGGCACCTTAAAGAGTTAATAAAGACTATATTTATTTTCCATTTATAGCCCACCTATTAACTGGGTTGTTCACAATGTACAATACATAATAAAAACACATAAAAATGAAAGTGCACAGCAAATAAAAATTCTCTTAAACTATAAAGTCTCTTCCCTCAGTCAACACCAAAAACGATTGAGCAAATAAATGTGCTTTGAGATGTTTTTTTTAAACACAGTCAACTCTTTGAATAATCGCAATGGTTTCCGAAAGTTAAGTATGTTCAGACTTTCCCTTTAAAAATTACCCCAGGGAAAATGCGTGTATACATTAACATCTGCTATTTAATATACGCCATTGTCCTAATTTATTTTTCTATGCATCTTTCAGAAAGAATGTGTGTCAATACAACCCCACCGCCAGGAATGTCTCCTCCCCTAAGGCGCATGCATCGTATGCGCACTTTCTGCCGAATTCTACATAGCACCTAGACATGCTGAAATTCAGGCATATTCTATAATAACTAGTAAAAAAAAAAGGCCCGTTTCTAACACAAATGAAACGGGCGCTAGCAAGGTTTTCCTCGGAGTGTGTATGTTTGAGAGAGTGTATGTGAGAGTGACTGTGTGAGAGAGAGAGTGAATGTGCGAGTGTGTGTGAGAGAGAGTGAGTCTGGGTGAAAGTGTGTCTGTGAGAGAGAGAGTGTGTGTGAGAATAAGAGTGTGTGCAAGTGCGTATGTGAGACACAGTGTGAGAGAGAGAGAGTGTGTGAGAGACACAGACTCTCTGTGAGACTGAGTGTATGAGACCAAGAGAGTGTGTGAGTGACTGTGTGACACATAGAGAGTGAATGTTACTATATGATACAGTGTGAGACATAGAGTGTGTGAGAGTGAGAGAGAGAGAGTGTGTGTGACAGAGTTACCTCCCCCCCCCCCCCTGGTGTCAGGCCCCCCTCCCTCTCTCCCTCCCTCTCTCTGGTGTCTGAGCATTACTGTGCAGGACGCTGAGCTCTGGCTGTGCTTCAAGGAACTGACCAATCCTATTTAATAGAATGCACCACCAACATTCTGAAGCCGAGAAACCTCGTGTGGTTGGTCACTTCTGCTTGTGACAAACCCGGAAGTACGTGATGTCAATTCAGGAGATGGATACAGAGAGCAGGAATGCCTCAGCCATGCAGTCAGCTTCAGAATGTTGGAGGTGCGTTTTATTATATAGGACAAGCTAATCAGCATTGATAACCATTTTTCCCTCGAGAGGTCTTTCGCAACCTCATACAGTCCGTCGTTCCATGTCATCTGGATTACTGTAATGGAGTTTATGCTGAATGTAAAGAGCAACTAATTAAGAAACTGCAGACGGCCCAACATACAGCGGCCAGATTGGTTTATGGAAAGTCAAAATTTGAAAGTGCCACGCCCCTCCGAGAGAAACTGCATTGGCTTCCTGTCAAGGAATCGAATCACCTTTAAACTCTGCTCTCTAGTTCACAAAATCCTATATGGTGAGGTACCTGGCTACATGATAGATCTCATCATCCTACCTCTCAGGAATACTTTCAGGCTCTCCCGTTTGTATCTTAACTTTCCTTATCCAAAATGCAACGGCATCAAGTACAAATCCACGTGTGCTACATCCTTCTCTTTCATCAGTACTCAGCTTTGGAACTCTTTGCCAAAGACCATAAAAACCATCACCAACCATCTAACTTTCAGGAAATCACTAAAGACCATGTTATTTGGAAATGCTTATCCCACGGCCTCTGCATGTGTCTCCACTGTTGGATGCGCATCGATCTAGAGACATTTTGGACACACTCCCCTTCCCTCTTCCCTCCTGGTTTCCCTACTCCTTCCGTCCATGCCTCCTCTTCCCCATTATCTCTTGTAGGTGTTTCTGCTGTATTAGCTTCATTTTACTGCATTGGCGTCTGCCTCTGTGGTGCACTGTAAGCCACATTGAGCCTGACACTGTTGGGAAACTGTGGGGTACAAATGAGATAATAAATAAATAAATAACAGCAACTAACAAGCAATATTGAGCACTAATTGACAATAATTAGAATTTGCTTGCACAACTCGCTAGGAGTATTCTGTAATGAACTGCACCAAAATTCTACTGCGCGTAGTTCTAAAGGGGCATGGCTATAGGCAGGGAAATGGGTGTTCTGTGGGCGTTCCCAAATTTACAAGTATAGCTATAGAATATGGCCCAGTATGCGTAAATCTACATGCAGGGATTGACGATTCATTTTTATTGGTGTAAATAGAGGTGCATAGTTTTAGGCATTGGGCTATCAACTAAGGATAGTGGCAGGAACAAATTTAATAGGTCATGGGAAAGACATAGGCAGCAATTCTAGAACTGGGTGCCAAAGTTTGGACACATTGATGCCATCCACTGAGCATATTGGCATCTGTGAACAGTTAAGCCATGTCTACGACTTGCATCACTGTTGGCACCTAGATGCTGCATTTTAGCCCCAAACTAGGAGACCGCCCATGGTTACCTATGAGCTAAGTGCCTTGTGTGTGTAAGTTATAGAATAGCGTCTACATGTAAGTACTACTACTACTACTTATCATTTCTATAGCACTACTAGACGTACGCAGCACTGTACACTTGAACATGAAGAGACAGTCCCTGCTCGACAGAGCTTACAATCTAATTAGGACAGACAAACAGGACAAGTAAGGGATAAGGACAAAAAGTAGCAAGATTTCATGCAGAATCCCAAAGAGTAGCAAGATTCCGGAATCCCAAAGACTACTACTTATAATTTCTATAGTGCTTCTAGATGTATGCAGCGCTGTACACTTGAACATATAGAAATTATAAGTAGTAGTAGTAGTAGTCTTTAAGATTCCGGAATCTTGCTACTCTTTGGGATTCTGCATGGAATCTTGCTACTTTTTGTCCTTATCCCTTACTTGTCCTATTTGTCTGTCCTAATTAGATTGTAAGCTCTGTCGAGCAGGGACTGTTTCTTCGACAAATAGGACAAGTAAGGGATAAGGACAAAAAGTAGCAAGATTCCATGCAGAATCCCAAAGAGTAGCAAGATTCCAGAATCTCAAAGACTACTACACTACTACTACTTATAATTTCTATATTGCTACTAGACATATGCAGCGCTGTACACTTGAACATGAAGAAACAGTCCCTGCTCGACAGAGCTTACAATCTAATTAGGACAGACAAATAGGACAAGTAAGGGATAAGGACAAAAAGTAGCAAGATTCCATGCAGAATCCCAAAGAGTAGCAAGATTCCGGAATCTCAAAGACTACTACTACTACTTATAATTTCTATATTGCTACTAGACATATGTAGCGCTGTACACTTGAACAAGAAGAAACAGTCCCTGCTCGACAGAGCTTACAATCTAATTAGGACAGACAAACAGGACAAATAAGGGATAAGGACAAAGAGTAGCAAGATTCCATGCAGATTCCCAAAGAGTAGCAAGATTCCGGAATCTCAAAGACTACTACTACTACTTATAATTTCTATATTGCTACTAGACATATGTAGCGCTGTACACTTGAACAAGAAGAAACAGTCCCTGCTCGACAGAGCTTACAATCTAATTAGGACAGACAAATAGGACAAGTAAGGGATAAGGACAAAAAGTAGCAAGATTCCATGCAGAATCCCAAAGAGTAGCAAGATTCCGGAATCTCAAAGACTACTACTACTACTTATAATTTCTATATTGCTACTAGACATATGTAGCGCTGTACACTTGAACAAGAAGAAACAGTCCCTGCTCGACAGAGCTTACAATCTAATTAGGACAGACAAACAGGACAAATAAGGGATAAGGACAAAGAGTAGCAAGATTCCATGCAGATTCCCAAAGAGTAGCAAGATTCCGGAATCTCAAAGACTACTACTACTACTTATAATTTCTATATTGCTACTAGACATATGTAGCGCTGTACACTTGAACAAGAAGAAACAGTCCCTGCTCGACAGAGCTTACAATCTAATTAGGACAGACAAACAGGACAAATAAGGGATAAGGACAAAGAGTAGCAAGATTCCATGCAGATTCCTAAAGAGTAGCAAGATTCCGGAATCCCACAGTAGCAAGTCCATAAACCACTACTAAATGGACTTGGGAAAAATCCACAATTCCAGGAATAACATGTATAGAATGTTTGTACGTTTGGGAAGCTTGCCAGGTGCCCTTGGCCTGGATTGGCCGCTGTCGTGGACAGGATGCTGGGCTCGATGGACCCTTGGTCTTTTCCCAGTGTGGCATTACTTATGTACTTAGCAAGATTCTGGAATCCCAAATACTACTGCTAGTACTTATAATTTCTATAGTGCTACTAGATGTACACAGCGCTGTACACTTGAACATGAAGAGACAGTATCTGCTCGACAGAGCTTACAATCCAATTAGGACAGACAAACAGGACAAACAAGAGATAAGGGAATATTAAAAATGAGGATGATAAAATAAGGGTTCTGAACAAGTGAATAAGGGTTAGTTGAGAGAGGTGGAGACCTCAGTGGTGCATTCCCACTAAGTTCAATGCTTCAGGTGCTGACTTCAATGGATCTGCCTTTGAGGAGCCAAAAAGATTCTACTGATGGACCTGCCATGCCCTCTATGCCCTCAACTGCATTACACAGTATATGCATGTAAGTACTAGTATCCTACAACGTACGTGCATAGAGGTAAATCCTATAAGCAGCATTTAAAAATCGGCGCCAAAACCTTAACACACTGAGCACTATTCTATAAAAGGTGCAGTTTATGCCCTAAGCGTTATTCTGTAAACAACGCATACCCAACTTTAGTCTCTGGCAGATGTAAATTCTGGTGCCTACATTAGGCATGGTTCAGCCAAATTCTCTATTTCCATACGTAAAATTTTGTAATGCCCCCCCCCCCCCAGCCATGCTCCTCCCAAAATTTACATGTGTTAGGATTTACACACAGATCATTATAGAATATGATCTGCGCATAAATCCTAATTAAGGCCAATTAACACCAATAAGTGGTGGTTAGAAACTAATGATTGGCGCTGATTGGCTTGTTGCGTGTGCAAATCGGCTATGTGGACTGATTTGCACACACAATTTTTGTTGTTGGTTATAGAATCTAGGCCTTAGTGCGTAATTTAAAGCACCAAGTTATAGACTGAGGCAGTTAGAAGGGTTCTCATGATGGTTTAAGTAAGAAAACCTATACGCTTGACAATCCAGCATGGTGGTGAACCAGAGAGAATGTCAGCTGGGCAGATTGGATGAATCAGTTGGTCTTTAGCTGCTGTCATCCAGTATGTTAGTATGTAAAAACACAGTAACAAGCAGTTAAGAAGTTCACATGAGTCACAAATGATGCCGTAGGTTTTATGTCTCATAAAGGATATTGTGACAATGAATGATGGAACAGTCTGTTCTAGTTTCCTGAACGTTATCCAAATACACCAGGCTGATATGTAACATAAGCTTACCTGTGTCTGTGTAAAGCATACTGAGCTGCCAGGCACAATTTGAAGTTATGAATGTGTTCACACCATGCGCTCTCTCAGATCCCGAGCTGGCTCTTTTGTGCTGCCTGTTGGAGATAAGATCCGGGGTGCCAGATGATGGACTGCAAATAGAAAAGCAAATCAAAGCAATTCATTAACAAAACTATGTCGTAAATAAGGGCCATGTGCCTAATTTCAATTGAGGTACAAGCTGCTAATTTGGACTTAACTACCACCCAGAGGGGAAAGGGGTTGGCATAATGTTAGTTTTTCTTGATTGCTAGTTCAGTGCCAAGGGAAAACAGAAACCAATGAAAATGCAGGACGCCATTTATACTCACCTGTTTGCACTACCCCCCCCCCCCCCCCCTCAAATACCTGACAGATTAATTGTTAAGCAAAACTGGAAAATTTGTCTTCAAAGAAGGTATAAGGGAGGGGTAACCTGCACGGAGAAACAAAGAAATGGGGAAGGGAGGTTTTTTTTTATTTTATTTTTTAACACATTTATACCCCACATTTTCCCACTAGTTGCAGGCTCAATGTGGCTTACACGATAATATGGGTAGGCTACAGTTCAGTATAATATCATTAAACAATGTCATAGTAAAAAATTAATCGTAAACGTATCGTCTAAGACAACAAAGATAATAAAAGATAATGGGAAAACATTAAGGGTCCATAAATTTTGCTGAACAGATAAGAAAGAAACTAAGTAACGTCTGGATGGTATGCCTTCTTGAAGTTTAGATGACTCTGAGTTGATTTTAAGAGTTTAGGCAGTGCATTCCACAGCTGAGTTCCTATGAAGGAGAAGCTTGATGCGTAGGTAGATTTGTATATTTGAGGCCATTGCAATCTGGATAACGTAAAATTAAATAGGATCGGGAAAGACTATTTCTGGGTGGTAGATCTATAAGATTTAACGTGTATCCAGGAACTTCACCATAAATGATCCTATGAATCAAGGTGCAAATTTTAAAGGCAATACGTTCCTTGATGGGAAGCCAATGTAATTTTTCTCGAAGGGGCTTGGCCGATTCGAATTTAGATTTTCCAAAGATCATTCTCGCTGCTGTATTCTGTGCGGCCTGAAGTTTCTTGATTAGTTGTCCTTTGCAGCCTGCATAGGTGCCGTTGCAGTAATCTAAATGGCTTCGTACCATTGATTTTATTAGGTTGTGGAAAACATCTCGAGGAAAGAAAGGTTTTATATGCTTAAGTTTCCACTTTGAGTTATAACCCTAAACAAAATCATGGGAGAGGGGTAACTTTTTTAGAGTGGCAGTTATAACCTTAAACAAAGACATCAAGGGGGGGTGGAGTAATCTGCATGGAGTGGCGGATACGACTTTAAACAACGAAATGGGGAAGAATAATAATATGGCTCTTATATCCTGATATAAGAGCAGTTCAAAGCAGGTAACAAAAGATAAACATAAACAAGAATAATAAAAATAACACATTTTTCCAAATAATAAAAAAAAGTGTTCAGATTTTTACGAAAACTGTAATATGAAGGGGAAGCACGTACATACAGTAGTTAAGAGAGCTAGGTATGGACTGCCTGATAACAAAACAAACCCTACAATATTTGCTTAAATCTCATGCCAGAAAAGGATGGATAAAACAGGAGATAAGGATCTCTATGTTTAGAAATTCGGTGAAATGAAACTGATCAGTGATTCTATCATTTCTCTTACAAAATCTATTTTACATTCCTGGTCTCCCCATTCCTCGCCAAACGTGTATATATGCTTGTGATCCAGCCATAAACAAGTTACCTGCTTTGTTTTTCGATACAGCACACAGGATTGTACTCTCAGATGCAGCGTTGAAACCCCTGATGCAGCAGAAGCGAAACGGGGACTCCCTGTTGGGTTGATCAGCTGGTGATATTAGGGACAGCCGAACATTGCAGCGATTAGACTAAAAGCTAAGTTGTTTATGGCTAGATCACCAGTATTGAACTGATATAAACTGTACTAATAGAACTGAAAGCAATTGATTTGAACTACAATCTGTGTTCTATAAGCATATATACGCGTTTTGTTACCCCACCAGTTGATGTAAGTGAGGTGGTCAACTTTTATTTATACACACTAAGGAGCATTAAGTGGAGGGGTTTTTTTTTGAGCCAGATGATGGTACGCCTGACTCACGCCTTATAGTCCGAAGTCTTGGCCTGGCTGGGTGGCGTTACTGAGGCTTTTTTTTCTCCACTGTCTGAATGTGTAGTTTTGTGTGGCTGGTTGAGTTACTAAGGATCAGGGGCGTAGCCAGTATGGGGCCACGGGGGCCTGGGCCTCCGTAGATTTGCCCCTGGAAGCCCTGCCGATGACCCCCCCCCCTCCACCTACCCTTGCTGGTGGGGGACCCCAACTACCACCAGCCAAGCCGAGGTCCTCTCCTTCCCAATCCCGCGCAAGGCTTCGTTCTAGTCTGACATCCTGCACATACAACGTGCAGGACCGTCAGACTAGAACGAAGCCTCGCCAGCAAAGGTAGGCGACGGCGGGAGGAGGGTCATCAGGTCGTTGGCAGGGGGGGTCGGCAATGGCGGGGGGTGTCAAAGTTGGTGGGGGGGTAGCAATGGCGGGGGGGGGTTCAGCAATGGTGGGGGGGGGTCAGCGGCGCCGGGGGGGGAGGGCTAAAATGTGCCCCCTCACCTCGGGCTCTGAACCCCCCCTCCTGCCGAAGTCTGGCTACGCCCCTGTTATGGATACTACCATAAAGAAGATTTCCTTAAGAACTGAGGGTCTACTGGTAAAGTTTCCACTTGGCGATGGTTCGTGCTGGCTTTTGAAGCTATTCTAGATTTTGTCTAGAAAAGTACAGTGAAAAATCGTGGACACTACAGTAAAAAATCTCAGGGGGAGTGAAAAATTCTGGTCACTCAGTGGATTCTACTGACAAAAGATTTTAGTGAGCATATGCATACAGAGTAACTGTAAATATTCCTTGATGTAAAAGAAAGAGCAGAGTTACAAGTGCATTGCTTAAAAGCTTCTAATGTGTGATCTCAAGTAAAAAAAAAAAAATAATTCAGCAGAAGAACTGTACAGCGTGAAAACCCTACGCCTCAGCGCTATCTCTAGCACAGCAAATAAAAATTTGTTAAAGTAAATTGCATTGGTTAAAGTGCTTATGGTGTCAGTTTGAGGGGAAATCTGGACTGTGAAAGCAAAAAGCCTGAGAACACTTGCTGCTGGAGAGTTATACAGAAAAACTCACTCTGAGGAAGTTTAGCAAGGTAAAAAAAGTTGCATGGCTTGGAATTTTACTGTGTGAATATCAGTGAGAGACTGGTCTGTTTGAATAAACTGAGAATTGTAGGGCTTGCCACGATCCGCCCAGGCGGAAACAGGAAATTGCGTCATAGGGGGGCGGATTACGACAAAGAGGGACAGCTTTGGGGCAGCCGGAGGCAGCTTGTGAGGATGGTTGCTGCGCCGGGGCCCCTCTGAGAAAGGAAATTAATTTTTAAAGAAGACCGCAAGGTGAGGGAAACGGACTGTGGTGGGGAAGGTAATCTTGGGGTCATCTCCGACTCCTCTCTCTCTCCTTCTCTGCACATCAACAGACTGCTAAAAACCTGTTGTTTTTTTCTCTATATTATCACCAAAATTTGTCCTTTCCTTTCTGAGCACCCCTTATCCACACTCTTATCACCTCTCGCTTGGACTATTGCAACTTGCATCTCACAGGTCTCCCACTAACCTATCTCTCTCCACTTCAATCTGTTCAAAATTCTGCTGCATGACTTATATTCCGCCAGTGTCGCAATGCTCATAATAGCCCTCTCCTCAAGTCACTTCATTGGCTTACTATCCGTTTCCACATACAGTTCAAACTCCTTTTATTGACTTGCAAGTGCCTTCACTCTGCAGCTCCCCAGTACCTCTCCACTCTTATCTCTCCATACACTCCTCTCTAGGAACTCCATTCACTGGGTAAATCTCTCTTCTCTGCATCTTTCTCCTCCATTGCTAACTCCAGACTCCTTTTATCTTGCTACACCATATGCCTGGAATAGACTTCCCCAGCCGGTACGTCAAGCTCCATCTCTGGCCGTCTTCAAATCTAGGCTAAAAGCCCACCTCTTTGATGCTCCTTTCAACTCCTAACCGTTACTTACTTGTTCAGTACCCATATTTTATCATTCCCACCTTAGTAATTCCCTTATCTCTTATTTGTCCTGTTTGTCTGACCTAATTACATTGCAATCTCTGTCTCTGTCTCCGGTCTGTTGCAAGCTCCTGGTTACATCTGTATTGTGGTTCCTGTTCTGGGTTTCCCATTTCAGTTGAGCCTTGGGGTGCATAGGCTAAGGGGTGACAGCTTCAGGGGCTACAACTGGTGGTTCCAGGTCCCTCCCTCACCCCACCCCTATCCAGCCACTTTCTCCTTCCTCACAGACTTTAAAAAAAAAGGAGACAAAGGATTACTGCAGTTTGCCTGCTTATGTAGCTACTTGGATGTTGGATGGGGTTGCCTCCTTTGCTAGAAATTTACCTTGGGTCAGAGTGATGAGTCAGAACTTGTTCCTCAAGATTTGGTCAGTGTTCCTTTACATATTTCTCTCTCTTAGGGCTTACTTGCGCTTTCGCTTTTTCCTTGCGATGGCTGCAGAGCATTGTCAGCGTTGTTCTCACTATGCTAAGCAGACAGCAGCCTCGAGGAAATGTCAGTGGGTTGTTCTGATGGCATTTTTCAATGGAGCAGCCTTTTTGGCGGGCAAACTGTTGTCTTCCCACGTTGTGCATTCATGGCCTCTCTCTTCTCCGCTGATGTTCTCTGACGTGGTTTTTCAGGCTCCCATGGCCATTTTAAATCGACATGATTCAGCTCCCACGGCTGCGGGATCAATGCTGACTCTTCAAGCTAGGCATCTTTCTGGACTGTATAGACATGCTGGTAAGGTATCCAACTGTATCGTAACTCCTGTGCCTCTGGTGCCTATTTTCCCAGAATGTATTCTTTAAGTGCATTCTGTAGAGGTCTCCTAAGCATACGCTGTCTTCTGCCTACCTTTCTCAGTGGCAGTTCAAGGTTTCTGGGTCTCTGCAAGCTTCTTAGCCTCTGCAATTGGATTCTGTGAGTTAAGGACAATATTTTGAACCTGTTTCTGAGGCAGATTCTTGTGCTCCTCTGTCTTCTAATCAGTGTGCATCAGGCTTGCCATCAGCTTCACTACCTTCTGTTTTTCTGTGAGAGTTGAGAAGGGTGAGATTCTGGCTGATAGAGGAGGCTGTTTCTACAGCTGTTAACGTTTTTTATTTTCCACGGAAGCAGTGGCGTTTCTAGTGTGGATGGCACCCGGGGCGGATCGCTGATGCGCCCCTCCCCCGGGTGCAGCGCCCCCCCCCCCCACGGCGAAATGACACCCCCCCCCCGGTTACACTTCTGCCTGTGGGCTCCGACTTTGCGAACTTCGCTCGTTTGCTGCAGCTCCCTCTGCCCCGGAACAGGAAGTAACCTGTTCTGGGGCAGAGGGAGCTGCAGCGAACGAGCGAAGTTCGCGAAGTCGGAGCCCACAGGCACGCACCGCGGCACCCCCCCCAGCGGCGTGCACCCGGGGTGGAACGCCCCCACTGCCCCCCCTTGGTATGCCACTGCAAGGAAGACTTAACGTCTTTCATGGCTAAGGCTCTGAATGTTTCTAGCTTGGAGTCACAAAAACCCTCAGTCTCTACTCCTGGGATGGGGGTAGCGCACTGGAAAAAAACACCTAAAGCGTTCCCTGTACATGAGGGCTATGCACATGCTCATAAGTACACAAGTATTGCCACACTGGGACAGACCAAGGGTCCATCAAACCCAGCATCCTGTTTCCAACAGTGGCTAATCCAGGTCACGAATACCTGGCAAGATCCCAAAAAAGTTCAATACATTTTATGCTGCTTATCACAGAAATAAGAAGTGTATTTTCCATAAGTCAATTTAATAATGGTCTATGGACATTTCCTTTAGGAAGCCGTCCAGACCTTTTTTTAAACCCCGCTAAGCTATCCACCTTTACCACATTCTCTGGCAATGAATTCCAGAGTTTAATTATACATGACTGAAGAAAACTTTTCTCCGATTCGTATTAAATTTACTACTTTGTAGCTTCATCGCATGCCCCATAGTCCTAGTATTTTTGGAAAGAGTAAACAAATGATTCACGTCTACCAGTTCCACTCCACTTGTTATTTTATAGACCTCTATCATATCTCCCCTCAGCTATCTTTTCTCAAAGTTGAAGAGCCAAGAACATAGGATTGTGCAGAATAGAAATTTGGATAAATAAAATAAATAAGTATAACTAGTGTATTACAGAGATTGCCTATCCTAAACCTGTAAGCTGCTCTTACAGGTCAGAGATACAGTTGCCCAATGTTAGAACAACTCAAGATTGCTGCTCAGACTTGTGCTATGATTAAAGCACTTGCCTCAACATGACCCTTTGAAGAAAGGAATGAATTTATGCATTTAATCTTTTCAATACCGCACAATCCAACAGTTCTTGGTGGTTTACAATTTCACATACATACTATACAACTTACAAACATAAAACCATACAATTACCAATATAATCTTCATCCTTTCTCAACTCCGTACACTTGTACAAAGAGACGAGTTTTCAGCTCTTGCTTAAACTGTGTAACTCCTTGCAATTTTTTAAACTTTAATGGTAATTATTCCACAAAGTGAGACCTGCTATATAAGCCACACTGAGCCCGCAAAAAGGTGGGAAAATGTGGGATACAAATGCAATAAATAATATAGTTGCCCTGTACTCATTTAACCTTGTAACTTGACGTGAAGGTACATTCAGATATAATTGTTGTGCAGATCTCAGAGACTTTGAGGGCTGATAGTGCTTCTGA
This sequence comes from Microcaecilia unicolor, assembly GCF_901765095.1. Classification (NCBI taxonomy): domain Eukaryota; kingdom Metazoa; phylum Chordata; class Amphibia; order Gymnophiona; family Siphonopidae; genus Microcaecilia; species Microcaecilia unicolor. Next base: position 633,575 of record NC_044036.1, read on the forward strand.
CACCTGGCCATTTAGAATCTTAAATACCAAAAGAAGAATTTTGAATTTAATACAAAACTCAATTGGTAGCCAATGTAAAGATTTCAATATAGGCATAATATGCATATCTACCAACATTCATTAAGACTCTAGCCATTGAATTTTGAGCAACTTGTAAAGCTTTACGCTGCAATCTAGGTAAGCAAAGCAACAAACCATTACTATAGAAATGTCAAATAGTAGTAGTAGTAGTAGTAAACCATTACAATAATTGAAACATGGCATTACATGGCATTTTGTTTTCGAAATCTGTCTTTCATACTTTGGCCAATCCCTTGTCCTCACCAAATTCGACTATTGAAATTCCATCTATGCTGGACTTTAAAGGCGGTCTTCTCACAAAATGTCAAACATAGTAACATATTCGCCAAAGCCACTCCTCTTTTATATGAGCTACATTGGTTACCAATAAGAGATTGAACACACATAATTTGAAAGATAGTCTATCATCAAATCCTGTTTGGTCAAGCCCCATTATATCTGAATAATCTTATTCTCTAGATGATGAAACAGCATTACGAGGGGGTAATTCAATATCTTGTCCTACATTTCTCTATCTGTAAGAATGTGATATATAAAACAATTCACTCTGCTAATTTCTCCTACCAAGGCACCAAAATTTGGAATTCTCTTCCTAAATCAATCAAGTTTACAGATGATTACCTAACTTTTAGAAGAAATCATCTAAAAACACGTTTCTTCAGTCTGGCCTTTCTGAATACAAAGAACTCTATTTGAATTTTACCCACACCCTTTTCTTTAATCTCATTTCCCATCTAGTCCTGCCTAATTATGCTCTCACCTACCCACCCTTATTTGTTTGTCCTTGAGATAGTCTAAATCCCTGGTTATTTACTGCACATGTAGTAATTTGCTTCTTGAAGTTATTGTAATTTGTGTTATATTCTGTACATTATTAAGTTTTATTCACTTTATTGTTTGCTTGTAAGCCACATTGAACTCGAGTCTATTTCAGGCTAACGTGGGGTATAAATGTCATGAATAAATAAATAAATAAAATTAAAGGCTTTGAATCGCAGATCTAAAATTTGATATGGTTGTTAACTTTTTTAAATGCCTTAACAATCACAATTTAAAAACCACATCCTTCACAATCTTGTTTATATGCAGTTTCATGCTCAACCTTGAGTCAACTATCACTACTACTTACTACTACTTAACATTTCTAAAGCGCTACTAGGGTTACGCAGCGCTGCACAATTTAACATGGAAGGACAGTCCCTGCTCAAAGAGCTTACAATCTAAAAGACAAATGTACAGATAATCTGAAAGGTCAGACAGATTGGGGCAACCTATATGTTCGAAAGGTTAGGTTCCGAATGCAGCATTGAAGAGGTGAGCGTTAAGCAAGGATTTGAAGATGGGTAGGGAAGGGGCTTGGCGTAGGGATTCAGGAAGATTGTTCCAGGCATAGGGTGAGGCAAGGCAAAATGAGCGGAGCCTGGAGTTGGCAATGGTGGAGAAGGGTACTGAGAGGAGGGATTTGTCGTGTGAGTGGAGGTTACGGGCAGGAACGTAGGGGGAGATGAGGGTAGAGAGGTAGTGAGGAGCAGCAGACCGGGTGCACTTGTAAGTAAGGAGAGAAGCTTGAATTGGATGCGGTATCTGATCGGAAGCCAGTGAAGTGACTTGAGGAGAGGGGTGATATGAGTACATCGGTTCTGGCGGAATATAAGACGTGCGGCAGAGTTCTGAATGGATTGAAGGGGGGATAGATGGCTGAGTGGGAGGCCAGTGAGAAGCAAGTTGCAGTAGTCAAGGCGAGAGGTAATGAGAGCGTGGACGAGAGTTCGGGTGGTGTGCTCAGTGAGCAAAAAAGGGCGAATTTTGTTGATGTTGAAAAGGAAGAAGCGACAAGTTTTGGCAGTCTGCTGGATATGCGCAGAGAAGGAGAGGGAGGAGTCGAAGATGACCCCGAGGTTGCGGGCAGATGAGACGGGGAGGATGAGGGTGCCATTCCCTTTTATTGCTATTACAATAATCTCAAATTGAAAAGAATCTGGAATATCTAAAAAAAACATAAGGTGTCAACAGTAATATCTTGGTTTTATACACATTCAGTTTCAAACAATTTGCCTTCATCCAACTTGTTACAACTGTCAGTATCATTGTTAATTTGCTAAAAATGTTCTGAATTGAATCATCGATTGGGAGAAAAAAATGGAATATCATCTGCAAAAATTCTAAAATTTAGATCCAGGCAGTTCAACAATCGACACAATGGCAGTAAAAATATATTAAAAAGCACCATTTACAGACAAGAGCCCTGTGGCACCCCAGTGTCCATATGCTTCAATTCAGATATATCTTCACCTTGTTACCACAGAAAAATGTTTATTCTCTAAAAATGAAGCAAACCATTTCAGCACCTTATTACTAATCCCCATTGAACTCATTCTATTTATCAGGATTGTATGGTTGATTGTATGAAAAGCTGCAGATACTGTATATCCGATGTCACTAACAAAAAAGCACCTACCTGTTACACAGTCAAGACCACATTTTGACTGATGTAACACTAAGGGATGTGGACAATACAGTAAAGACTGTTGGTCATAGCGACTCCAGAATGTCTGGAGCCAAGAATTTTGAGGAAAGCATCTAGAGTGATGGCAAAAGAAATTTCTTTGGTTACTTTAGTCGAAACATAAGGGCACAGGCCAATCACCTTCTGTAATGTTATCATAACATTAGATCCTATATAAAACTAGGACTCTCTTTGTGAACATAAATCGAGGATAATAGCTGATGCTCCAAACAAAATACTTTTTAGTATACACATTGTTTGCTGCTGTTACTCAATGGTGAAAGAGTGCCCTCAGACACAACCACTCATTTAAAGGCAATATAATTTCTTTTGCCAAGGTGGCTTAGCACCTTTCATCGGGCCACTCTTGTGCATAAATATATATATATATATATGTGCTATTTCCTCAGTTAATAGTGCTATAACAAAACATTGTGCTAAATCACTTTTACTTAGAGCTGTGGGATTTCCTTTTGCATATATCCGGATCATAACATTAGAGACAGTGCTGATTTCAAAATGATATAAAAGGGCATAGGAAAGCTAGATTATAATCTAAATTCACCTGGACTTTCACATCAACTCTTCATTGGCTCACCTCACCATCCTTGGAACGTTCCACAGCAAACACTGCCTGTGACAATCACATGCAGCTATTCCTGAGGGAAGTGACTGGCAGCGTCAACCCAGGTTATATGAGACAAGCTCTGTGATCACCTTTTGGGTAACAATCAGGTTGCACTCAGGAGACTGAGGAGAAAAAGGAGGAGGTGCTGTGTGTAATGTGTGCTGCACAGGGCAGGGTATGGCCTATATGCTGCCTGTAAGTGCCCTTATCCTGGGTCTCATCATACTTTAACTAGAAAGGAGAGAGACATATGTGACTACACATGTACCTATACAGAAAGGAGCTCCTGCATGTTTTAAAAGCCACTGCTGGTTTCTCTTGCTGAAAGCAGAGTCAATTCACTAGTCTGACCATTAGCATCAGGAAGTGTTAACTACTGGACTACCTTGCTTGGGTCTAACTTTATGTAAGCCCCTGGTTAAGGTGTTTTAGGTGGCTGCCTAGACTATACCCAGGATAATTGGACAAGAGGGGTAAACAATATTATTTATCGGTTGGAGCCAGAGCCAGGACTAGGATTTCCTAGGAGGATTGACAAGCTTTGCATCAGACTTCACACAATGATGAAGAATACACCAGTTCTTTTTTTGTTTTTTTTTTTTGCTGAAACCAGGACTTTTACTGTCCTTCAATCGATGAGGGTACAGCTCTGAACATGTCAAAACAGATGGCCAATTATGTACTCCTCTCCTCCAGTAATACAAACATTGCATATACTCCTTATTTCTCCTTGTTAGACAAGCCCACTCACCAGATAGGTGAGGGCTTGGCTTGCACAGTTTACTTGATGGTATAATTAAGTAGCTGTTAACTGTTATCAAAATCCAATTAGTTGGTAAACACAGGCTCCTTGAAATCTAGATGACAGACACAGCAGCTCTGCAATGATGGTGTTTTCAGATGGTAAACAGTTGCTTTCATCTCCTGCCTGCTATGCTGAGAAGTGGCAGGATACCTGGATGACATTGCAGGTATCCAGAAGGAATCATCTGCTCTTCTTCCCTGGACTACCGAGGGGTGAGAAGGTTCCCCATGCCTCCCCACTAAAACAAGCCAGCAACCAGGTTTTGAGTCTGTTATTTGCCCCTTGAATCCTTGCTCCATTAGCAAAGTGCCTTTAGTGCCAACTCATGGGAGTATATCAGGCTGATTCTGTATTCAGCATTACTGCATCAGGCTGGATAGGAGAGGTCTCCCTCTAGGCATGGGTCAAAGGTGGGAGACGGAACCCAAGACAAATTTGCCAGGCAAGAACAGAGCTTATAAGGGAAGGGAACTGGGACTTGATATACCACCTTTTTGAGGTTTTTGCAACTACATTCAAAGTGGTTTACATATATTCAGGTACTTATTTTGTACCAGGGGCAATGGAGGGTTAAGTGACTTGCCCAGAGTCACAAGGAGCTGCAGTGGGAATGGAACTCAGTTCCCCAGGATCAAAGTCCACTGCACTAACCACTAGGCTACTCCTCCACTTGACATGAGGGGGAGGGTACTGTTGCCACCAGCCCCTTCCCCAAATTATCATAAACTCTCCTACCCTTCCTTTAATTTTCAGAGGCTTTTACACTATTTCCCTTATATCTCTCCCTCTCTGGAAGCTTCTACAGGGCATATGTGATTTCCTGACAGGTACAGGAAACAGCAAGTTCACAGAAAGGCCATAACAGAAGCTGGCTCAGAACTATCTGCTGAGGGTCAGAGGCCTAGAGATAAGTGCTGAAATCAAATGCAGGCAGTCTCTTCCCATGGTCTGTAAGGGTTGCGTAGGCCAGAAATGAACTGATGAACTCTGCATCGCATAGAGAAGTCATACAGCACAAACTGCTGTTGAAATTCTCATGATGTTACACTTATCAGAACCATCTGGTACTATGGAGGCAGAATTGGTGACCTCTTATCTGAGCAGGTCCCCAATTCAGGACCATCAGGGCCTTGATCTTACATAATCCTTGTCAGAAAGGTGACTTTCCATCACACAGCACTTCCTCCTCACGATCATGAGTAATTCACAACACATGAAATGCTCCATATCTATTTATTACTTAGTTACCTGGCCTAAGCATGCTTATTGATGTTAGGGTTATAACAGCGGGCAATCCAGTCATCTTGGAAGAACTCTGAGCAAGGAGTTAAAATTCCTTACCTCTTGCTCTCCAAATATAAAGTATCCATGTTTAATGTTGGATTTTACAAGGGATGTGAAACAGCTCATTATAGATTCCTTAGTACTGATGACCTGAGGGGAGAAAGCGAGCAAAAACAGTGGATCAGGAAAGGAGTGAGGCACAGAGATTACAAATTTGTACAAACCAAGCTGAAAAGTGCACAGTTACAGTGAGACATACTGGCATGTTTCCCCTTCCTCCATCTGCAGACTCGGGGATGTCTGTACTGGGGACTCAGTTGAAAGAGCAGCGGTAAAGTGTCTCAGAAAGGTAGCAGGGGCTGTGTGAGTGATTCAAACTCAAACTAAATAGAGATAAAACAAAATCCCTGGTCTTATCCAGCTCACACAACCCAACCACGTACCAAACCTTCACAATCGACCAACAAACGTACCCAATTGAAACAGAACTAAAAATATTAGGAATCATCCTTCATAAACATTTATTTCTTGAAACCCAAGTCTTTGCAGTCATAACAATAAACCTATCAGTTTATTGGCTCTGCTGTTCTGGATGGACTAAGAATCCTGGTGTTTTTTTGTTTTGGTCTGTGTGTGCTTTCTGGGAACTGTGATACCCCTTGGATTGTGGCCCCAGTGTCCCTAGAAACCACTGGGAAAATAACTTACGAGTGGGAGACTCACCCAGAGGCAAGTGGGACCCAGCAAGCAGATGGAAGGGTATGCCAGTGTAGAGCACATGCACAGGTGGTAGCAGACCTGAATGGTGCTGGGATAGACCCTTTAGGTGGCCGCAGGGTTGACCACGCAGGTGGGCTTAGGTGTTTTGTGACACTGTGTATATGTGTGTCATGGGTATGTTGGGGGTATATGCATGTCAGCACTATCTCAGAGGTTGTGCATTTGAATGTGTTGGGGATGCGAGAATGTTGGCCTTGTGTTGTATGTCTTGGGCTGTGTGCATGTATGTATCTCAGGGGCTGTGTGTTTGTATATATATATATATATATATATATATATATATATATATATATGTGTGTGTGTGTGTGTGTGTGTTGGGGTGTGTGTGTTGGCAGTGTATCTTAGAGGTTGTATATGTATATGTGTATTTTGGGGTGTTACGTGTGTATGTGTGTGTGTAGGTACTGTGTCTTGGGGACATGCATTTTTGTCTGTGGGTATGTATGTGTGTATTGGCACTGTGTGTTTCTGGGTATGTGCGTTTTTATATGTGAGTGTGTGTGTGTAGGTACTGTCTTGGGAAATATCACCACAGATCAACGTCACTGTTCACTACAACTGATACTCATCAAAAACACACACAGTGAAAAGTGACTCATCAACAAGGGGAAAATGTCTCATTGATCTGTCCCAAAAGAGTAATTATTCATATGCACACAGCACAAAAAGTAATCATCGATATAACCCTCCCCCCCCCCAAAAAAATTTTTTTGTGTATCATTCTTGTAAATTTAAACAAAAATAAACTTTTCTTGTGAATTTGAACAAAAATAGACTTCTCTGTCTTAATCATAATTGCTGTATTCCATATACCAGCGCACTAAAAGTGAAAAATTAAACAACTTATCTTAAGCGCGCTGTCCAGTTCATGTGTATGCCCCAGCTTGCAAAATAGACGAATGTGCAGTCCCAACATTCCCGTTTTGCTCTGCTTCTTCAGGGAACCACACCGCAAACCATTGAAATTGATATTTTCAAAAACGCTGGAGGGTAAACTTCCCAGTGGGGCAGACTCTTCCTCCCCCTACATTTCTCTCTTATCTTTCCTCTTCTCTAACCCTGCCCTTTCCCTTATGCTCAGACCCTCGCCCCGCCCTTCTCTTCATATGAACATAAGAATTGCATTAGTGGGTTACACCAAAAGTCTATCTAGCCTAGTATCCTGTTTCCAACAGTGGTCAGTCCAGATCACAAGTGAGGGTAAAGGATCACCTGGGGTCTGCCCACTGTGGGAGTGGAAGGGTTTAGATGAAAAAGTTCCTGATTTTGAGGATGATTGTCTGGTTGTTGTTGGGTTTCTGTGGTTATTGCTTTAGTGTTCACTCTGGTGGATTCTCTTCTACTTCTATTCCTCTGCCTGTCGGCGTACCTCAGGGTTCTGTTCTTGGTCCCCTCCTCTTTTCTATCTACACTTCTTCCCTTGGTTCATTAATCTCATCCCATGGCTTTTCCTACCATCTCTATGCTGATGACTCCCAAATCTACCTTTCTACCCCTGATATCTCACCTTGCATCCAAACCAAAGTTTCAGCGTGCTTGTCTGACATTGCTGCCTGGATGTCTCAACGCCACCTGAAATTAAATATGACCAAAACCGAGCTTCTCATTTTTCCCCCCCAAACCCACCTCCCCGCTCCCCCCGTTTTCTATTTCTGTTGATGGCTCTCTCATTCTCCCTGTCTCCTCAGCTCGAAACTTGGGGTCATCTTTGACTCTTCTCTCTCCTTCTCTGCTCATATCCTGCAGATTGCCAAGACCTGTCGTTTCTTTCTTTACAACATCCGTAAAATCCGCCCCTTTCTTTCCGAGCACTCTACCAAAACCCTCATCCACACCCTTGTTACCTCTCGTTTAGACTACTGCAATCTGCTTCTTGCTGGCCTCCCACTTAGTCACCTCTCCCCTCTCCAGTCGGTTCAAAACTCTGCTGCCCGTCTTGTCTTCCGCTAGGGTCGCTTTACTCATACTACCCCTCTCCTCAAGACCCTTCACTGGCTCCCTATCCGTTTTCGCATCCTGTTCAAACTTCTTCTACTAACCTATAAATGTACTCACTCTGCTGCTCCCCAGTATCTCTCCACACTCGTCCTTCCCTACACCCCTTCCCGTGCACTCCGCTCCATGGATAAATCCTTCTTATCTGTTCCCTTCTCCACTACTGCCAACTCCAAACTTCGCGCCTTCTGTCTCGCTGCACCCTACGCCTGGAATAAACTTCCTGAGCCCCTACGTCTTGCCCCATCCTTGGCCACCTTTAAATCTAGACTGAAAGCACACCTCTTTAACATTGCTTTTGACTCGTAACCACTTGTAACCACTCGCCTCCACCTACCCTCCTCTCTTCCTTCCCGTTCACATTAATTGATTTGATTTGCTTACTTTATTTATTTTTTTTCTATTAGATTGTAAGCTCTTTGAGCAGGGACTGTCTTTCTTCTATGTTTGTGCAGCACTGCGTACGCCTTGTAGCGCTATAGAAATGCTAAATAGTAGTAGTAGTATGATAACGTTTTGGGAGTTCTTATGTGATGTTGAAGAACTGGTATAATGTTAAATTCTGAAGGGGGAATGTTGAGTGTTGCATGTATGATAGCAAGAGAGTGCATGATGATGAGTATTTTTACAAAGATCATGTTGGTAGATGTATCAGGATTACTGGCGAGTGTAAGAAGAGTCGTTAGGAGAATGGCTGGGGAGTGTATGGGAAATAGAGAGTGCTAAGGTAGGTAAGGATAGTTTGGTTAAATTGGAGGGCAGATCAGTTGATAGCAGTGCAGGTAATTCAGTTATCAGCAGTGCAGGACAAAACAGTTTTCAGCAGTGTAGGCAATTCAATTAACAGTAGTGAAGGCAGAATACTTATTTGCAGTATAGGGCAAGACAGTTGTCGGCAGTGCAGGTAAATCAATTAATTATGAAGTGAGGGAGTGCAACAAAAAGGGTCTTTGGATCCTGCCTCCTGCCAAGAGGAGATGGGAAGGTGATAGAACTAGAGGACATGAAATGAGATTGAAGGGGTCAGACTCAAGAAAAATGTCAGGAGGTATTTTTTCATGGAGAGAGTGGTGGATGCTTGGAATGCCCTCCCACGGGAGGTGGTGGAGATGAAAACGGTAACGGAATTCAAAAATGCGTGGGATAAACATAAAGGAATCCTGTTCAGAAGGAATGGATCCTCAGAAGCTTAGCGGAGATTGGGTGGCAGAGCCAGTGGGGGGAGGCGGGGTAGTGCTGGGCAGACTTCTACGGTCTGTGCCCTGAAAATGGCAGATACAAATCAAGGTCAGGTACACATATAAAGTAGCGCATATGAGTTTATCTTGTTGGGCAGACTGGATGGACCGTACAGGTCTTTCTCTGCTGTCATCTACTATGTTACTATGTAAGAGAGAGCAAGGGAGGATCTTAGAAGACCTCAGGGAAAGCGAGAATATGTTGGAGAAGATGTGGCTTGGACTTCTGCTCAGAGGTAGAACTGGAAGAGCTGGTTACCTCACCCACAAAGGGAGGTGGTGCAAAGGAAAAGGATCGTTCAGGGAGAAGACACCTCCAGATTGGGAACAGGAGATGAGAGAGCCTTGTCCCCAGCAGAAAAGCAGAGATAACACTGGAAATTTAGGGGATGACCCACTGGGATGGAAGAGCTGTATAGTAAAGAGGTCCAGAAGTGTGTGAGGTCTGAGACAGGACAGTATCGGAGTGAAGAGCCCTCTTGCATATTAAAGATGGATTGCAGAATTAACAAAAAGACTCCTTTACTCTTGCCAGTGCAGTGCATGGTCGAATAACACTGCTTGCAAGGTGGCTCACAAGTGTTATTCATAACCTACGTACTGAGTGACCACCAGTTGTTCACTGCTGTGGTACATTAAAGGTGTGGTAAAAGTTCTTCTCTTATCACACCTTGATAACTCCCCCTAAATTAATTACACAGTTTACTGAGCCCAATTCTTGAATAAGATGGTTCAAATGTGAGTTACACATCTCCACTGATAAATGATCAGGATTTCATGGAAAGTGAAAAGCAAATATTTCTAAATCTATAAAGCAAGCTGACCATACCTGATACAAAGCAATTAGGGGCTAATATTGAAGGAAAGCAGAGCCCCTGACAAAGGCGCCTCGGTTGTAGGTGACTGAGTTTTCGGCTGAAAAATTGTCTATTTGTGTTATGTTTCATCTACACAGGGATCTAAGTTCGGTTCCTAGAGCTGAGAATTTGTAACTTTTGTAACCAGTAGGGCTGTCCTCAAAACTATTATCAGCCCAGTCTTCTGATGAGAGCTGGTTCTACACTTTCCCTCTTGACCCCACGTCACCTACATTTCGATACTCAATGGAGAATTGGTTTTCATCTAGGAAGAATTAGGTGTCTAATTTCTTAAGTGACGTGGATAGATTGTTTGAATACCAGCCTATTAGCATTCAAAACCAAACAGTAAACTAAAATCCACGCCAATGGCATCTTGGAGAGAAGGGTATCCAGTCATCTGGAATGAAGCAATAAACAACTCAAAAAGAGAGCAAGATCCAATCATGTCATAGTATCTCACAGAGAGAGAAAGATCATTATAGGGCTTCAGAAAGGAATGAGCCAGCCATCTCACAACACCTTGGAGACATAAATCAATCTATTTCCCAACAATTCCTAGTGAGAAGAAGATCAGCTCTCTTACAGATCTTCAGAAAGGGGAGAACCAGCCATCGCACAACACAGAGGAGACAAATCAATTTTCCAGAACTTTCTAGAGAGAGGGAGATCAGCTGTCTAACAGATTTTCACATACGCAATGCTTTAGAAAGAGGGACACACAGTCATGTCATAGAATCCTGACAAGTCTTACCTGCCCAGTCTTCTGGTGATAGCCGGTCAGGCGCAGGCTGCCATTACCCTGAGGGGCCCCCTTCACCCTGTCCACAATAAAACCCAGGCTGAGGTCTTGTGTTTCTGCTTTGCACCACTGTGGATGGAATTTGGTCTGCTCCTGAGTCACAGCTCCATCAACCCTATCAAGATGGAACAATATATTAATATTTATCAGATCCTATACACTCAGGATTAGTGAAATACCTGCATATGCACCGCACACTGAGGCTTGCAAAACAGGGCACACCACTACAGCCCAAAACCAAAGAAGGTTTCACAAACTGGACATATTAGAACCAGTTAACACATGAATGTCAAGAGGACTCTATAAACAACAGATCGTCGCTCCCATGAAAGACTCCAGAAAGGCTATAAAGTTACACTCGTCTTGAGTAGATTAGGATGATTCCAGAATTGTGTGCCATCAGTTTTTTTTGTTTCTGTATTTTAACAAGTCTGTGATTTAGTGGCCATACAACAAGGTACAATAATTTAGGATACAAGCCTCCTCAGTGTAAGTCCAACAGTAGACGACCACATACACCTATCCAAGGTCTCCTTATGTCAGGCCTATGTCATGAAAAGTGAGCCCCTGGACCAAACAACGTTTGGCAGCCAGACAGTTCTGATCTTACCTGGAGAATCAGGCCAGAGACCTCCAAAGAAGGACCGGATAGGGCAGGCAGAGGCAAAGTCCAGGTTTAACCAGAGGTTCAAAGGCAGGCAGCAGGAAATAGCAAAGTCCAGGTTCAATCAGAGGTGCAAAGGCAGGCGGCAGGCAAAAGCAGAGTCCAGGTTCAATCAGAGATTCAAAGGCAGGCGGCAGGCAAAAGCAAAGTCCAGGTTCAATCAGAGGTGCAAAGGCAGGCGGCAGGCAAATGCAAAGTCCAGGTTCAATCAGAGGTTCAAAAGGCAGGCGGCAGGCAAAAGCAAAGTCCAGATTCAATCAGAGGTTCAAAGGCAGGCGGCAGGCAAAAGCAAAGTCCAGGTTCAATCAGAGGTTCAAAGGCAGGCGGTAGGCAAAAGCAAAGTCCAGGTTCAATCAGAGGTACAAAGGCAGGCGGCAGGCAAATGCAAAGTCCAGGTTCAAACAGAGGTTCAAAGGCAGGCGGCAGGCAAGAGCAAAGTCCAGGTTCAATCAGAGGTTCAAAGGCAGGCGGCAGGCAAAAGCAAAGTCCAGGTTCAAACAGAGGTTCAAAGGCAGGCGGCAGGCAAAAGCAAAGTCCAGGTTCAATCAGAGGTTCAAAGGCAGGCGGCAGGCAAAAGCAAAGTCCAGGTTCAATCAGAGGTTCAAAGGCAGGTGGTAGGCAAAAGCAAAGTCCAGGTTCAATCAGAGGTACAAAGGCAGGCGGCAGGCAAATGCAAAGTCCAGGTTCAAACAGAGGTTCAAAGGCAGGCGGCAGGCAAGAGCAAAGTCCAGGTTCAATCAGAGGTTCAAAGGCAGGCGGCAGGCAAAGCAAAGTCCAGGTTCAAACAGAGGTTCAAAGGCAGGCGGCAGGCAAAAGCAAAGTCCAGGTTCAATCAGAGAATCAAGGCAAACGGAAGGCACTCCAAAACACAACACTCAGGGATCCACAAGTCGAAGCCGAAGCAATGAACACTGTCAGTGACTGCCTTTAAATAGCCCCCTCCATCTGGAGAACACTCAACAGCTGACGAAAAGGAGGGGCCCACAACCAGCCCCAGGGCTCCGGATAGGCTGGTCTCAGAGAGAGGGCGGAGACTAGCCGCGACCAGCCAATCCGGACCCTGAATGGGCGTTTCCTCTGTTCCCAGGTCCTGCACCCGGAAGAGCCTTGCAAGTAAGAGAGCGCCGGCCATTTTGGCAGCGCCGGCGCTCTCCGGCCGCCACCGCGCTGAAGCGGCGAACCGGCATAGCCCAGGAGGCGGGTACAACTCTTCGCCCACGCCGCCCATAGCCAGCGATACTCCGCTCTCCCCTGCTCGCGGAGAGGGACCTCCCAGCGGGCAAGGCGGCGCAGGTACGGGGCGCGATGCCTTACTATTAATCTGAGGCTTAGTACCATATTTTATTTATTTATAATACATTTATTACTCATCTTTCCAAAGAAGTGCACACAGCGGGTAACAATAAAAACATCCGATCCGACTCTTCAGGGACTTTCAGCGTTACTTAGAGATTAAAGGACTGCGCAAGATTCCTCCAAACCTCTCGATACTTTGCTGAGACTTGGGAGTCACACGTGCAAGGTTCTTTGGCATGACTGCCATACCCCAGATATGTTTCACATGGTTTTAGTGATTCAGACACTGCATTAGGCGCTAATGCGCATCTAACACAGCTTAAAATGCTGTACTGGGGACACACTCAGGTGTCCTGCGGTAACTGTCTAATGTGTGCATGCATTAACATGTTAAAAAATTGTTTTGAGGGGGTGTGTTGGGGCAGAGAGTGGGCGTTCCTCCATTAAGCAGTTAGCATGTCTACATTAGCGCACACTAACTGGTTAACTCAGGAATATCGTGTGAGCCCATGCGCAGTCATTTTTATTTATTTATTTATTGCATTTGTATCCCACATTTTCCCACCTATTTGCAGGCTCAATGTGGCTTAAAGAGTCCTGTTATGGCATTGTCATTCCAGGATATCAGATACAATTAATGATATAAAAGGTTGAGTCAAGGAAAAGAGTTAGGCGGATAAGTATAGAAGGTAAACTTTCATGACTGGGGTGGGTTGGCTAGGTGGTTTAGTAAGGCTATGGGTTCTCTTTGTAGGCCTTGTTGAAGAGATATGTCTTAAAATGGCCATCAATAAAAAAAATAGAAAACCAGGGTTTTTACGGCCACAATAGTTTATAGTTTTATTGAATTTGCTAGACTGCCAGGCAGAGCAGAGCGGTGTACATACTAGTAAAAAACAAAAGCATTGAAAAAGGAAAAGAATTACAATGTTCGACAGGACAGCAAAAAACATTCACACACAAAATCAGAGAGATGGGAGGGGAAAAGGTGGCAGGGGAAGTTAGGTAGAGGGTGAGAAATCATGCTTTGAACCCTTAAGTAGCCTAGTGGTTAGTGCAGTGACCTTTGATCCTGGGGAACTGGGTTTGATTCCCACTGCAGCTCCTTGTGACTCTGGGCAAGTCACTTAACCCTCCATTGCCCCTGGTACAAAATAAGTATTTATTTATTTATTTATTTATTTATTTACGTCAATTTATATACCGTATCTTATTGCTACTGCAAGACAGAACGGTTTACAATTTATAAAAAGAAGCAATACAATAAGTACAAATTGGACAAACATTAGAACTCCAATCATTACAGGAAAGCACAGCAAACCCACAAACTAGCTACATAAGATGAGAACAATATAACTCATGATTAGTACACAGGAGAATATATGTAAACCGCTTTGAATGTAGTTGCAAAAACCTCAGAAAGGCGGTATGTCAAGTCCCGGTTCCCTTTCCCTATTTGAGATTCTAGATGAAATGTTGCTAGTGGAGGAGTAGCCTAGTGGTTAGTGCAGTGGACTTTGATCCTGGGGAACTGGGTTCAATTCCCACTGCAGCTCCTTGTAACGCCAGTCAAGTCACTTAACCCTCCATTGCCCCTGGTACAAAATAAGTACCTGTATATATGTAAACCACTTTGAATGTAGTTGCAAAAACCTCAGAAAGGCGGTATATCAAGTCCCATTTCCTTTCCTTTCCTTTAACCAGACTGCACATCGTAAGCCTTTCCAAAAAGCCAAGCCTTAAAAGACCCATGTAAGGGCGTGCTAAAGCCACTTTTTACCACAGCTTAATAAAAGGACCCCTAAGACAGGGAACAAATGTCATTAAGGCAAAAAAAAACCCCCATAAAATACATGCATATGACTCCATGTATATAATTTTTATTGAAATGAAAAGGACAGAACTAATCATATTCCAACAAGTTTCACCATCTATATCATAACATTAAAATAAGGATATTTTTTATTTGCAATAAACCCTTCTCAAGAGTGGCATTCACATCAAAAAATAAGATACAATCAACGGGGGAAGTGGGGGATCTCTACACCTCCCTCCTTGGATTAATCAAAAGGAAATACAACTATACTTCTCTCCCACCCACCCTGCAACAATCAGCAACACCAGCTATTAATATCTTAACAGTAAACTGCCCGCTCTTGGAGACGAAGAGGGGCATAATTGAAAGGGACATCCAAGTTTTGTTGAAGACGTCCTCACAAAATGTCCTGATGGAGGGGCGGAGAAACCCATATTATCGAAACAAGATGGATGTCCATGTTTTGTTTCTATAATACGGTCGGGGATGCCCAAATCTTGAAATTTAGGTCATCCTTAGAGATGGTCGTCCCTAGACTTGGTCATTTCTGATTTTTGGCGATAATGGAAACCAAGGACGCCCATCTCAGAAACGACCAAATGCAAGTCCTTTGGTCATGGGAGGAGCCAGCATTTGTAGTGCACTGGTCCCCCTGACACGCCAGGACACCAACCGGGCACCCTAGGGGGGCACTGTAGTGGACTTCATAAAATGCTCCCAGGAACATAGCTCCCTTGTCTGCTGATCCCCCCCAAACCCCCCCTAAAACCCCCTACCCACAACTGTACACCACTACCATAGCCCTTTCGGGTGAAGGGGGGCACCTAGATGTGGGTACAGTGGGTTTCTGGTGGGTTTTGGAGGGCTTGCTATTTCCTCCACAAATGTACCAGTAGGGAGGGGGATGGGCCTGGGTCCACCTGCCTGAAGTGTACTGCACCCACTAAAACTGCTCCAGGGACCTGCATACTGCTGTCACGGACCTGAGTATGACATCTGAGGCTGGCAAAAAATATTTTGAAAGATATGTTTTGAGGGTTGGAGGGGGTTAGTGACCACTAGGGGAGTAAGGGGAGGTCATCCCCGATTCTCTCCAGTGGTCATCTGGTCATTTCGGGCACGTTTTTGTGCCTTGGTCGTAAGAAAAACAGGACCAGGTAAAGTCGTCCAAGTGTTTGTACCTGCTTTGTCTTGATTTTTGTAGAAGTTGGATTGTATTTTTCAATTATCTAAACTCACAGCCTTGCAACATGGACAATTGACTAAATTTTATGACATTTGGCAAATTTATGAACAGTGGAAGGTGAGATCTAAGTCCCCCCTCCATAAGAAATAGCATTTTTGCTTAGTAAGATTGGTTTGGGGACATGGGTGGAGGGAGGGTTATGGGAGGAGGGGGCTTGGATTTATATTATTATATTGTTATTCTGCAATGTTTTTTGTATATTTGTTTTTATTTCAATAAAGGAAAACTTTTTTTGTGCAAAAAAAAAGGACTCCCCTGCCGCGACCCGCTCAAGCCCCCCTTCCCACCGCCAACCCTCCCCCACCGCCGTCACGTACCTGAGCTGGCGGGGGACCCCAACCCCCGCCAGCCAAAGTCCTCTTCTTGGCCGCGCGTGGCGTGGACGAATTATCTGAGCAAGTTTTAATCTGTTTGTGTGTGTGCATCTGACGTCCTGTGTGCAGGACGTCAGACACATGCACACAAGCAGATTGCAACTCGATCAGATGATTTGTCCACGCCGCGCAGCCGAGAAGAGGACTTTGGCTGGCGGGGGTTGGGGTCCCCCGCCAGCTCAGGTACGTGACGGCGGCGGGGGAGGGTTGGTGGTGGGAAGGGCACCTCGAGCGGGTCACGGCAGGGGGGTCCAGGGGTCAGGAACTCAAAGGGGGGGTCTGGAAATTGGAGGGAGGGAGGCAGGAAGGTGGGTCTTGATCTCGGGGGGGGGGGAGGGAGGGGGTCTGGAACCCAGGGGGGGAGAGAGGGAGAGGGGGGCTGGAACTAGAAAGGGGGAGGGAGGGAGGGAGGGAGGTCTTGAACTCGGGGGGGGAGGAGGGGGCAAGGAAGGAGGGAGAGAGGGGGTCTGGAACTCGGTGCAGGAGAGGGGTTTGGAACTCGGGAGAGGGGATGAGAGGAGAGGAGGGAGGGAATGCACCACCTGTACAAAAACTAGGAAACAAAAAAAAGCCGGGTGACGACCCTGGAACTCGGAGGGAGGGAGGGGGGGTGATGACGACCCTGGAACACGGAGGAAGGGGTGACACTGGAACTGAGAGGAAGGGGCAGGGGCCCCTGGCAAACACTCTCTCACAGACACACTAGCACCCAGTCTCAATCTCTCTCTGTCACACACACACACTCACACATTCACTCTCACACACACAGTCAATCTCACACATACTCTCTCAAACATACACACTCCGAGGAAAACCTTGCTAGCGTCCGTTTCATTTGTGTCAGAAACAGGCCTGTTTTACTAGTAAATAAATAAACACCCCAGCTCCAAAAGACCTTTTTTAAACTCAGCTAAAAGTAAACACATTCTGGAAGCCTGACCAGCCATAGGGGCAGTTTTCAGACAAGTCAATTGATCTCAGTATATGGCTTTTGCTGTTGGACTGATTAGGTGACAAAGACAAGGTAATGACTTACCTGTAACTGCTGTTCTCTGATGTCAGTATTACAGTGAGCCACAATCAATCAAGAGACCTGCTGTATTCAGGGTCAAGGCTGCAGTTAATTAGATAATGAGAGTTTTGGTTCAACCCTGTCAATTCCTCTTTTGTTAAATCTCTCACTCGGGGTAATATTTCCAAATGGGCTATGACAGGAATGAACGGTACCCTGTGACAGGGTATGTTGTACTAATGCTCATACAACACTTGCATTGTGCTAAAGAGAGGCCACTCATAAGATGAAATATACACCGTTTTCCTTAACACTTTCTTGGTCACTGATTATATTTTCTGGGCATAGAGGAGTAGCCTAATAGTTAATGAAGGGGCCTAACATCCAGGGGAACTGGGTTCAATTCCCACTGCAGCTCCTTGTGACTCTGGGCAAGTCAGTTAACCTTCCATTACTCCAGGTACTAAATAAATACCTGTATAAAATATGTAAACTGCTTTGCTTGTAACCACAGAAAGGCAGTATATCAAATCCCATCCCCATTCCCTATCTGAGGATCTTCACTTTCTCCAAACACAGTACATGCCTGTCACGCCGATTTTTAAAAAAGGTTCCTGGGGAGATCCGGGAAATTATAGACCAGTGAGCGCTAGAGTTCGACGGTCCTCTGTCCGACTTCTTCCTCGTATCTCCTTGTCATTATCTTTGAAACTACAACTAAAGCTATAATATTTGCAGAACACTGCAGCTAGACTCAGTTTTTGTAAAGAAATTCCCTACATTGGCTACCAATTAACTCCAGTATTGTACTGAAGATCTCCTGTTTGATATTTAAATCCATCTATGGTCTAAATGCTGAAGGCATTGTTAAGATTCTAATCATATGACTGTACGAGAACTGGATAAATTGAAGTTTGGTTTTCCTTGTTTCAAAGGAGTCATACAAAGCAGGAAGATAGAACTTTCTTTCCCCTTTTCAGGCAGCCGGGGTCTGTCATTTGCTCCCAAGACAGATAAGAGAATTGCCATCTTTTTTTATTTTATGAGTACTTAAAACATATTTGTTTTCAAATTAATACTTTGTTTCGTTTTTAATTCTTTTAGATAATTGTACTTGATATGTAATTCCCTCTATTGTTGGGTTGCTTTTTTTTCCTGTGAACCACTTAAAATCTTTTCGATGAGCTAGCGGAATATAAGACTGTAAATGGAATGGAATGATATTTCGTAAAAGACTGAAAACTCTCCTCTTTGAGAGGTTTCTGTCTATTGATGGAGTATCTTAGATTGCAATTGGCCATCAATGGTCTGTATTTGATATTTTGTTTACGGCTTTGTAAACTTTGTTAGGGATAATGTGGAGTATAAATGTCTCTATAAAGTAGTGGCCGTAGATGAAAGCAACTTTTCTAAAAAATCAGTCTCGGAAATACATCAAACCACAGCCCATGTTGAGTTTTTAATAAAGCTGCTTCATGACCACTCATATGAACAAGAGAACAATTTGATCTATACCACTTTCTAAAAAGTTGCTTTCATCTACGGCCACCGGTTGACATTGTTTAAAGCAAATGCCCACCACTACCAGCATGCCTCGGTAGTCGTTAGCAATAATTCCTATTTGATGCATACATTCTAGCTCTTTCATTACCTTTGGCATGAATGATAATGGCACTCTGGGGTACAGAAAGAGTGAAAGGTTTTGTATTTGGTGTGAGTGCAGTCTTCCCCTCCATCTGGAAGACTTTTGGAAATCTGCTTATGATGTTTAATGCTGAAGCAATAGTAACACTTTCAATCCTTTGCGCTGGCCAGCTCAGGAGAGCCATCAGGGGCTTTTCACAACATACATCGCCTGGGGTATGTGTTCCATACCACGTTAGAGTAGTAAAGATGTAAGAGGTAAAATCTAATCTAAGACCTTGTCTTTTTCATGTATTTCAAGAGTCTTGAGGTCTTGGTAGTTGTAGCCTTCTATGCAGAGGGTGGGGTTCATGATCACATCCATCCCATATCAATTTTATGAATCATGGTATAGTCCATGGGTGTTCCTGTGGCCATGTATAGCGGTGGAACCCAGGAAAGCAATTTCCATGTCACCGCAATCCTTTTCATGTATTGACTGTAGTTTTAGAGTGTTTGTTTTGGACTATCCATATAGATTCAGAGCAGAAAATGCTCTCCTTTTTAACTGTGTGTGTATAGAGTGTCCCATGTGTGATATTCTCATTGCCGGTGGGATGACTTACCACACTATGAGCAGTCTTTTGCATTCTTACGTGAATGTGTTCTCTATGAAGCAGACACTAGAGACCCTAGTTGTACAGACCTCTGTTTATAAGGCACGGTAAACTCTTGGAGTGACTGCCTTGCAACCTCTAGAGAGTCCACCCTACACTTATTTATATAAGGAAGACAACATTGTGCATTAGCATGAATAAAAATGTACCATTTATTTTTATGTTTATTGCATTTGAGTACACACCTCACCTTGGAAAAGTGGTGCGGTGACCACGTTTGTCCACTTTAAAAGAAAAAAAACAAAGTAAAACAAAAGAGAAGAGAGAATAAGGTCATATCCTTTTTATTGGACTAACTTAATACATTTTTGACAAGCTTTCAAAGGCAGAATCTTCTTCCTCCAGTTAGGACAGTATGAAAAAAAGATGAAAATATCAAAAAAAATATATAGTGAAACAAACATTTCAATGACCGTCTTAAGGGAAAAGGCAGGGGTGTTGGGGGGGGGGGGGGGGGGAGGAAACTGAAAAGTCATAGGAGAGGAAACAATGTCCTACTGTGGATTAGATGCTGACTAGAAGATAGAAAACAGACAGTAGCTAAATGGTAAGATTTCTCAGTGCAGAAATAGTGGAGTTGCCCTAGGGAACAATGCTGGGACTGCTGCTTTTTGTTATCATATTTATAAATGACCCAGAAAAGGGAGCAACAATCAAGTGGATTAAATTTGCAGATGATAGAAAGCTATTCACAGTTGCTAAATCAAGACTGGATCAAGAGGGTGTGCAGGAGGAGGGACTGGTTATCTAAATGGCAGATGAAATTTAATGTGGAGAAGGGTGAAATATACACGTGCCTAAAGGTAAGCCGTTTGATGTACAGTATCTAGATTTTCAGAAAGCTTTTGACAAAAACCCTCACGACAGATTCCTGAGAAAATTAATATAAATCAAACAAAATAAACATGGAAAAGAAAATAAGAAGATACCTTTTTTATTGGACATAACTTAATACATTTCTTGATTAGCTTTCAAAGGTTGCCCTTCTTCATCAGATCAGAAATAAGCAAATGTGGTAGATGACAGTATATATAAGAAAAACTTCCAAGCATTTCATTGACAGTCTAACAGGGTGGGGATGGGTAGGAGGTATGCATGGGAACATCAAAGCATTTCAGAGATAGTCTAACAGGATGGCGATGGATAGGTGAGAGAGGGGGGTGATAACAACTTTATGGTTTATAATGGGCTAGAAAACCCAGATCTTTGTTAAGTCCTGTCTGTTGGGTGTCAAAATATTCAATCATTCTGACACCCAACAGACAGGACTTAACAAAGATCTGGGTTTTCTAGCCCATTATAAACCATAAAGTTGTATTGCTATGTTTATCACCCTCCTCTCACCTATCCCGCTCCCACCTCCCCGCTCCCCCCGTTTTCTATTTCTGTTGATGGCTCTCTCATTCTCCCTGTCTCCTCAGCTCGAAACCTTGGGGTCATCTTTGACTCTTCTCTCTCCTTCTCTGCTCATATCCAGCAGACAGCCAAGACCTGTCGTTTCTTTCTTTACAACATCCGTAAAATCCGCCCCTTTCTTTCCGAGCACTCTACCAAAACCCTCATCCACACCCTTGTCACCTCTCGTTTAGACTACTGCAATCTGCTTCTTGCTGGCCTCCCACTTAGTCACCTCTCCCCTCTCCAGTCGGTTCAAAACTCTGCTGCCCATCTCATCTTCCGCCAGGGTCGCTTTACTCATTCTACCCCTCTCCTCAAGACCCTTCACTGGCTCCCTATCCGTTTTCGCATCCTGTTCAAACTTCTTCTACTAACCTATAAATGTATTCACTCTGCTGCTCCCCAGTATCTCTCCACACTCGTCCTTCCCTACACCCCTTCCCGTGCACTCCGCTCCATGGATAAATACTTCTTATCTGTTCCCTTCTCCGCTACTGCCAACTCCAGACTTCACGCCTTCTGTCTCGCTGCACCCTACGCCTGGAATAAACTTCCTGAGCCCCTACGTCTTGCCCCATCTTGGCCACCTTTAAATCTAGACTGAAAGCCCACCTCTTTAACATTGCTTTTGACTCGTAACCACTTGTAACCACTCGCCTCCACCTACCCTCCTCTCTTCCTTCCCGTTCACATTAATTGATTTGATTTGCTTACTTTAGTTATTTTTGTCTATTAGATTGTAAGCTCTTTGAGCAGGGACTGTCTTTCTTCTATGTTTGTGCAGCACTGCGTATGCCTTGTAGCGCTATAGAAATGCTAAATAGTAGTAGTAGTAGTAGTAGTATCCACCCCCATCCTGTTAGACTCTCGCTGAAATGCTTTGATGTTTTACTTATATATACTGTCATCTACCACATTTGCTTATTTCCGATCTGACGAAGAAGGGCAACCTTCGAAAGCTAATCAAGAAATGTATTAAGTTATGTCCAGTAAAAAAAGGTATCATCTTATTTTCTTTTCCATGTTTTATTTTGTTTGATTTATATTGATTACCTTTAAAAGTGGACTAACACGGCTACCACACCACTCTACTGAGAAAATTAGAAAGCCATAGGCTAGGAGGCAATGCTCTGTTGAGTATTTGGAACTGGTTACAAGATATAAAACTGAATAGGGTTAAATGGCCAGTTCTCTCAGTGAAAGAAGGTGAATAGTCAAGTACCACAGAGATTAGTACTGGGAACTAATGCTTTTTAACATTTATAAGTGATCTGGAAATGGGAACAATGAGTGAGGTGATCAGTTTGATGAAGACACAAAGCTATTCAAATCATATAAAAACATAGAAACATGACAGCAGATAAGGGCCAAATGGCCCATCCAGACTGCCCATCCTCAGTAACCACTAATTCCTCCTTTTCCTAAGAGGTCCCACATGCCTGTCCCACACTTTCTTAAATTCTGATACAGTCCTTGTCTCCGTGACCTCCGCCGGGAGGCGATTCCATGCATCCACCACCCTTTCCGTGAAAGAGTATTTCCTCAGATTCGTCCTAAGCCTAGTTCTTCTTAACTTCATCCTATGTCCTCTCATTCCAGACTTTTCCTTCATTTGAAAAAGGCTAACCTCCTGTACATTAATGCCACTGAGGTATTTAAACGTCTTTATCATATCTCCTCTCTCCCGCCTCTCTTCCAGTATATACATGTTGAGGTTCATAAGCCTGTCCTTTTTGTGTTTTATGATTGAGACCGCTTATCCATTTTGTAGCCGCCCTCTGGACTGACTCCATCTTGTTTATATCTTTCCGTAGTTGTGGTCTCCAGAATTGCACACAGCACTCTAAATGAGGTCTCACCAGAGACTTATACAAGGGCAACCCTTATTTGCTGCTGGTCATCCATCTCCTTAGTCACCCTTCTGCCTTTGACCATCGCCTTTTCTACCTGTTGGCCACCTTAAGATCATCAGACACAATCACCCCCAAGTCCCACTCTTCTTTCATACACAGAAGCACTTCACCCCCTATATTGTACCGTTCCCTTGGATTCTTGTAACCCAAGTGCATGACCCTCCATTTCTTATGTGGGCTGAGAGAAATTGCAGGAAGACCTTGGGACTGGAAGACTGGGCATCCAAATAGCTGATGAAATTTAATGTGGACAAGTGCAAAGAGATGAACATTGAGAAAAGTAGCCCAAATTATAGCTATATGATGTTAGGTTCCACATTAGGAATTGCCACCCAAGAAAAAGATCTAGGTGTCATCATAGACAATAAATTGAAATCTGCTCAGTGTACAGCAGTGGCCAAGAAAAGCAGAATGGAATAGAAAATAAAACAAAGAATATTATAATGCCTCTGTATCGCTCCTTGCTACAACCTTACCTTGAGCATTGTCTGCAATTCAGGTTGCTCCATCTCAAAAAAAGATATGGCAGAATTGGAAAAGATACAAAGAAGGGCAAGCAAAATGATAAAAGAATGAAAGGATTCTCATATGAGGAAAGGCTAAAGAGATCAGGGCTCTTCGGCTTGGAGAAGAGACAGCTGAGGAGGGATATGATAGAGATCCTGAGTGGTGTGGAACAAGTACAAAGATTAGGAGACACACCATGAAGTTACTGACTAGTACATTTAAAACAAACAGGAGAAAATATTCTTGCACTCAACACATAATTAAGCTCTAGAACTTGTTGCCGGAGGATATAGTAAAAGCATAGTTGGCTTTAAAAAAGGTTTGGTAAGTTCCTTGAGGTAAAGTCCATAAAATGTTATTAAAGCAAATCTGGGGAAAGCCACTCTTTATCTTGGAGGTTGGCATCAATGAATCTTGCTAATTCTTGGGATTCTGCCATGTACTTGTGGTCTGGAAGCAGGTTAGTGGTCTAGATGGACCTTTAGTCTGACCCAGTATGGCTATTCTTATGCTCTTACGTTCATTGCAAACAGGGTCTTTGAGGCTCCGGAGTCCACAAAAGCCAGCACATCACACCAGTAAGTAAGGAAGGAAATTATGAAATAAGAAAAAGGGGGAAATGCATGAGAGCTGATTCCAGCATTATAGAGGTGTTAACACCTTCGTTCTACTCATGTCCTACACCTGACTGCACAGGAAGCTCGGGAAAGACAGGAGGCTAGTGGACCTCATAATGCTTGCATACGGAGATGGGATAAGAATACAAAAGGGAACAAATTAAAATCTAACTACACTTTCTGGGAATGTTATGAGAATGTAGACTGGGAGACAGATAGGCCATATCATCTTTATCTGCCTTCAGTTTTTTGTTTTAATGCTTCTAGTTTGTGTGTCAGTGCAGGATTAGAATTGAGCTCACCACACATGTGAGGGGTAATTGTCTAATCACTTAGATTTGCATGCTGAACATTGTATCGTGTACAAGAAGGGCTTAAGATACGCACAGCCAGTACACAGCACGTACTGGTGTACATTCAGGTGTTCTGGGGTAGAGCTACGAGTCGTGCGTCTGTCACATGAAAAGTCACTGCAGCCAGACTGATATTCGGAAAGGCAAAATATGAAAGTGCCATGCCCCTTAGAGAAAAGCTACATTGGCTCCCACTAAAGGATCGAATTGCATTCAAAATTTGCACCTTAGTTCATAAAATTATTTATGTAGATGCCCCATCTTACGTGTCAGACCTACTAGACTTACCAGAGAGAAACAACAAAAGTTCATCACGTACTTACTTAAACCTCCATTATCCCAACTGCAAAGGACTTAGGTAGAGATCTATACATGCATCTATCTTCTCATACATCTGTACACAACTATGGAATGAATTACTGATCACCATAAGAACAACACACGACTTGACAACCTTCCGGAAATTATTGAAGACTTACTTGTTCAAAAAGACGTACAAAAAGAATCCCCCATAACGAGCTGACTCCTAAACTACACCAGATACAATTATTATGGAACCCTTCTATTCTGTTTATTTTAATTACATCCTCATTACTGAATATTATATCTTGTCCTGATATAATTATGTTATGTTTTATCTATTTATCCACTTCTAATCCTACATGACATTCTTATACACCTTATTTGTAATAATTCTGTATTTCCTATTCCGTTAATATGATTGCCATGATATTCTTATGCACCTTATCTGAATCTATATTCTGAAATTCTTATTCCATTAATGTAATTGTCATTGTAAAATATTGTAAGCCACATTGAGCCTGCAAATAGGTGGGAAAATGTGGGATACAAATGCAGCCAATAAATAAATAAATTATCTGCCTTGCAGCAGGTGTAGCTCTGTGCAGGAGCTGTGGGAGGCAATTTGATTAAGACAGGTGCATATGTAGTTTTTATAAAAAGTGCAAGATGTGTGTTCCCAGCCTCGGTACCCTCGTAGTGAAGAAGCCTGTTCAGCAGAGGTGACCATAAGCTGAAGAAGTGACTGGTTCACTGATATATATGCAGCTGGGTCTCCAGTGAACCTCTTGTTGGAGAGGTGGATTTGTGGGGCTTTTAGGGTCCCCCGTAGACTCTTCTCCACAGCCCTAGATCACTACCCACACAGCAAGGCGCATTTCCACCAACCAGTTCTGGTAAAAACCAACCAACTCCATAGCACACAGTGAAGAATACTGAAACTCAACTTCAACTTGGAATAATACCCTCAGAGAAGACACTCAAAGGAACACTTACAGTTCAATCCAGTGATACCCAAAGAGGAAAAAAGCCTGTACTGTGTGACTGCATGCAATATTTTAGCTCTCTCTCTCATATGAATCTCTTCAATGATTCACCTTCTCCCTACCTACAGATGTAAGAACTCCAGTGTGACTCCTACCTTCCAGCTCGACTCCAGTCCCATACCACTGGGCTCCTCATTATGCAAGTCAACAGGGCTTGTTCCTGGGGAAAAGGCCTCCAGCATCTCCGGTTCCTCTCCTGGGCCCTTGGTCCCAGTTGAACAGCAGCTGACTCCTCTTTAGTTTAGCTCCTGCTCCACTTCAGAACTCCTCAAAGTAGCCCCTGGTTCCTGGTCTCTATGAGGGGATCCCCTCACAGCGGCTGGAGCTCCTTTCCCAGATTAGAGCTCAGACTGCATTTGGGGTAGGGACTAGGGGTCTGTCACTCATTTCCTCCTTTCATTTGTCCTTAGACAGGGGTGGTAACCACTGGCTTGCAGAAAACAGATCAAGAAATGTTGCTTTCCTTCCAAAACTGGGGTCTTAAATAATCTAAGGAAACTCCCCTAATTCTGCCCCTTAGCATATCTCAACAGTTAAACTCTAGAGGTTTACAGGGCAGTTCCACCCCTGAAAGGGAGCCATAAGAATCTACATCATTATTATTAACTATGGGGCCGTTTGTGACAGTGCTGCGTACGTCTAGTAGCGCTGTAGAAATGATAAGTAGTAGTAGTAGTTGTGACGCCCGAGCCACCATCTCTCTGCCAACGTCTCTAAATTGTCCTGCACTTAAAGGACTGCGTAAAGAAGTCTTAAAGGGTTAAAGGGAAGGAGGATATGGGTGGGGCAAGGAAGGAGAGGAACAGGGGCAAGGAATAGGGAGGACAAGTGGATGGAGAAAGTGGAGGCATAGGGCATCAATATGACTGGAGTGCTAAATTATGCCTCCGTAGACCCAATAAAGGAGCATGTTGAATACTGGGGGGCACTCAGCAACCACCAACGCCTACGGAAAAGAGCATGAGAGAAGGGGGTGGGAATGGGATAGGGCTAAGAGGAGGCAGGCTGCACAGACGAAAGGGCAATGATTGGGGCAGGGGTTAAGATGACCTCTCACCTTTGATTGGTATTTTTCTTGCTAGGTTGCTCCTGAACAGGGGGAGGATCAACACAGTCAGTGAAAAAGGGGAGAGAGAAATAAGGATTGGGAGGGGAGGGGTAGAAAGCTTGTCGGGAAGGAGAATGTTCCACCGGTGGAGCAATACGACTGGATATCTGTAACCAAGAAAGAAATGAAATCATTAGAAGGATGAAGTGGGAGAGGGACAAACGAACAGAGGGAAAGGGAAAAAAGAGGCTCTTTTCAAGTGTTATCTGTACACGTAGGAGATAATAATGGTGTAAAATATTCCTGCAACCAGTGCCTTGACACCAAACAGTGATAAATCTTCCAGTGCATTCAGCAACGCTGCACTGTCTTTACAGTACACTGCTGGGTAACATTTCAGTGCAACCTACGGTGTGACACTTCAAGGACTGTAAAATATTCCAGTGCCCAATCCAATGTGTCCCCATGTGGCCCAGTGTGATAGGTCATTTGAACCTGCAGTGTGATACTAAAACATTCCAGTACTGCAATGCAAGAAGCACTGCATTATAAAGAACTATCAATAATTCAAGTGAGAGCTACAGTGTGGCACTTTAAGCACTGTAAAATATTCCAGTGCCCAATCTAATGTGACACCATGTGGCCCAGTAAGATAAGCCATTTTAACCTGCAGTACAGCACTGTAAAATATTTCAGTATTGCACTGCAAGAAGCAGTGGCGTTCCTATGGGGGCTGACACTTGGGGTGGATCGCCAATGCGCCCCACCCCCCGGGTGCAGCGCGGACCCCCCCCCCCCCGGCGAAAGGACACCCCCCGTGAAGGAACCCCCCCCCCCCCCCGGTGCACGCCGCTGGGGAGGGTGCCCTCCGTTGTTCCATGCTTCTTCTCTGCCCCGGAACAGGAAGTATCCAAGAAAGCAAAGGGGCAGACGATCCGCATACTCCAAAGTGGAAACTGTACAAAGCAGATCGTTAATAAACCAAGATATATTTTATTGATATAACAAAGTTAAAATATGCATACAATAGCCCATATGCATATAATAGCCCGACACAGGCCGTGTTTCACCCAACTGGGCTGCTTCAGGGGCTAAAAGACAAGATAATAAATAATAAGTAGTAGATCTTAACATCTAAATAAAAAACATAATAATAACATAGAAATTACATAAATTAAAAAAGGCGACATTAAAAATATAATCACGTATAAATTTGTAACATCAAGAACCAGATGACATTAAAAATATGGTCACATAAATTTATAACATTAAAATCTATAACATCAAAATCCCACAGACTCATCTTCATTTTCTATTTTTATTTTTTTAGTTGCTTTTATCAGCAAATTTCTGTTTTGGTAGTGGAGAACTACTATATAGGTGGGTGCCTTTTGAATCATATTATTGAAGATGGCTGTCTGATGTTTAGTGTGCTGTTGTGTTTATAATTACTTGCCTGTATTTTTTATAAATCTTTTTAAATTTCTTTTTTGGGTGCTCTTAAATCACTTTTCTGGACTTCTGTAATATGTATTTGTATATGTATGTTGTGGATATATTAACCACTTGTGATCAATATACATGATGTCTGCAATTTCTGACTATCTAACCCAGCTGTCCAATCTGTGAGAAATTATACTTATTCATCATGAATAATGAGTCTGTGGGATTTTGATGTTATAGATTTTAATGTTATAAATTTATATGTGACCATATTTTTAATGTCATCTGGTTCTTGATGTTACAAATTTATACGTGATTATATTTTTAATGTCGCCTTTTTTAATTTATGTAATTTCTATGTTATTATTATGTTTTTTATTTAGATGTTAAGATCTACTACTTATTATTTATTGTCTTGTCTTTTAGCCCCTGAAGCAGCCCAGTTGGGCGAAACACGGCCTGTGTCGGGCTATTGTATGCATATTTTAACTTTGTTATATCAATAAAATATATCTTGGTTTATTAACGATCTGCTTTGTACAGTTTCCACCGGAACAGGAAGTAACCTGTTCCGGAGCAGAGAAGAAGCATGGAACAACGGTGGACAGGCGCGCGCGGCACCCCCCCCCCCCCCAGCGGCGTGCACCCGGGGTGGACCGCTCCTACTGCCCCCCCCCCCCCAGGAACGCCACTGGCAAGAAGTACTGCATTTTACAGCACTATGAGTAATTCAAGTGAGAGCTGTCATCCAGTGGAGCGCCCAGGTCATTTTTGTGCCTTGCACCCCAGAACAGCCGATCCCTGGCCTAGCAACTAAGGAGGGTGGAAGGGAAATGCTGCTTTCTTTCACTAACCAGAGGTGGGTACTTGTAGATGGAGATGTTACTGGGATCTATCTCTGCCAGTGACTGCATATCAGCATCTCTTGCATTCACCACACGGAGATAAAGTTCTGCTGTGCCAACCTGAAGGGAAAATTGACATCAGTCAGTCATGTTACAGGATAAAAGGTGGTCGTTGGTACCAGGGCTGAAGCAGTGAGCATAGCTCTTCTTAGAGACCTAAATGTTACTTCAGCCAGAATAAGCCCTTCAGACAGGCCCCAGACATGCTGGGACTTGTGCGGAGGAGGTCAGCGTAACTCTAGGAATACTGTGGGCACCCAGGATTTGTACAGATTGTTAAGAAGGTTTGAACTGTGAAGTCCTAGATTTTCATTTCATCTTTTTCTCTGGACACCTTTGAGGGCACACACTGCTTCTGCATGACCCAGTCCTAAAAGATTTCTCTACTGTGGCTAGTGATACGAATGGGCTCTATTTTTAATCACTTTTTTTGGCTGGTCCTCTGGTTTCCCTGTGTTGTAGCTAGTCACAGCCAGAACCCCTTCTGTTTTCCATATTCAATTCCCAAAGACCCTGGAACAGGGAGACAGACATAACTGTCATCAGCATAAACTTAGTTTCTCTCTGCAGCTGCATGTAGCAGAGTGCTCGATCAGTACATGCAAAGTATTGGTCACATGTCAAGGAGAAACACAGGAGGAACTGAGGCTATGCTGCCCACATATGACAGACACAAATTGATATAACCTTGATGGTGGAGAGAGACTGAAGACCCTCCAAAGAAGGAGATGTTCCTCCAAAAATATGTTTTCAGAGAGAAGGACACCAGGTGTTTGCTATAACTTGTTTGTTTGCTGTTTTTGCACGCTGGGATCACGCTTTACAGATAAGGGATTAGCCAATGGTCACTAAGTGTGCATGTGAACACAAGCAGGAGAGGATGATAAAATGGAGGAAATTGCCATTTTTGTATACATATAAAAAAAACAACATAATATTACCATATTGTGTAATGAAGAAAACAGGAAAATCCTTATATGAACAATAAGTTAGAACAGGAGAAATCACATGATTTAGAAGAAATGAAACTTGTAACAGTATATAAACGAAGACAAAGAAAGCTTTGCTGAGCAGATCTTGTTATTCAGTCTTTGTGTCTGGCTTTTCTGGGTGACAACCTGCTCCAGAGAGAACAATTATTTTGTATTGGCTTAGAGAAATACCAATAAAGATTTTTACTGGTTGCGCCAAATCGAAGTCTGAATTGTCTCTTGTATTCCAGCCTAGGAGTTTATCTTCGAGGGCTAAAGTGTCCTCCCCTCCTAGGGTACAAGGGACAGGGGGGACATAATACAGTGATTGTTTTGATGTTGATTGGACAGTGTTGACCAGTTTCTTTATTTTTTTGAAGAACCGGGTTTGATTCCATGGCAGCTCCTTGTGACTCAGAACAAGTCACTTAACCCTCCATTGTCCCAGGTACAAAATAAGTAAACCACTTTGATTGTAACCACAGAAAGGCAGTATATCAAATCCCCTCCCCTTTTCCTAGATATAAAGAGGATAAGGGCAAAGGGATGGGATGGAAAATGACAGGAAGTGGATAGTGCAAAGATATCGGTGGAGGAAGGACCAATGATGGTATGGAAGAGGGATGACGCTGATGAGTACTCTTCCTGGTAAGTGGGATGTGTTGTGGAAAAGGCAGATTTGGTATATGGGAGTTGTTGGGAGAGGGGTGGATATTAGGGCTTGGGGCAATTGCCATGCTGGTGCTGCTGTGGTTTAGATTATTGCAAAGTTTGTGGTTAGACATTAGAAGGGATGGGAGTGGTAGTGATCTAAATAGAGGACCTAATGAGCTCAACATTTAAACAAATGATAAAAACTGTCCTGGATGAGGGGGGGCCATTACATATGATCAGACACTATGAATGACAGCCGAGATATACCCTTGGCAGTGTGGATAGATTACCTGGGCACATTTTAAGTAGCGGCTCCGTGTTGGGTCTATACTGGTGTCAATAAGGGTGTTTTTCCTGGATCTTTACCCTTGTGGGATCTCCCTAAACACTCCCAAAGCTGCTACTTGTGTTGCCATCTCTACTTTTACTGCTACCTATTGGATTTCCGTAGAGGTGATTTTCCTGTTGTTGTTTGCCCAGATTTTCTGTTACCATCCACTGAGGGGCATAATCGAACGAAAACGTCTATCTCCATGGGCGTTTATCTCCGAGAACGGGTCCGTGAAGGGGCGGACCGAACCGTATTTTCGCAAAAAATAGACGTCCATGTTTTATTCGACAATTTGTGAGCTGGGCGCTTTTGTTTTTCAGCGATAATGGAAAATGAAAGCGCCCAGCTCAAAAACGAATAAATCCAAGGCATTTGTTCGTGGGAGGGGCCAGGATTCGTAGTGCACTGGTCCCCCTCACATGCCAGGACACCAACCGTGCACCCTAGGGGGCACTTTTACAAAAACAAAAAAAAGGTAAAAGAGCTCCCAGGTGCATAGCACCCTTCCCTTGGGTGTTGAGCCCCCCAAATCCCCCTCAAAACCCACTGCCCACAAGTCTACACCATTACTATAGCCCTAAGGGGTGAAGGGGGGCACCTACATGTGGGTACAGTGGGTGTGGGGGGTTGGACGACTAATAAGCATTAAGCAGCACAATTGTAACAGGTAGGGGGGGATGGGCCTGGGTCCACTGCACCCCCTAACAACTGCTCCAGGGACCTGCATACTGCTGCCAGGGAGGTGGGTATGACATTTGATGGTGAAAATAAAAAGTTGTGAAACATCATGTTTTGTGGTGGGAGGGGGTTAGTGACCACTGGGGGAGTCAGGGGAGGTCATCCCCGATTCCCTCTGGGGGTAATCTGGTCATTTAGGGCACTTTTTGGGGCCTTATTCGTGAAAAAACAGGGTCCAGGAAAAGTGCCCTAAATTCTAGCTACAAACGCATACTTTTTTTCCATTATCGGCGAAAGGCGCCCATCTCTGTTCGGGTGATAACCATGCCCCAGTCCCGCCTTCACCATGCCTCCGACACGCCCCCATCAACTTTGTACGCTTCCGCGATGGAGTGCAGTTGAAAACGTCCAAGTTCGGCTTTCGATTATACCACGTTATTCGTTTTTGTGAGATAAACGTCCATCTCCCGATTTAGGTCGGAACTTGGGCGTTTTTCTCGTTCGATTATAAGCAGGACTATGTACTAAGAAGATGTGTTTCAAAGCCATTTACACAGGGAAACCTCTGCTTCTATATCAGTGCTTCTCACCCTAGTCCTCAGGGCACACCTCAGTCAGGATTCAGGATGCCCACAATGAAATGGCATGCGATTCATCCTGAAACCCTGACAGGCTGGGTGTGTCCTGAGGACTTGGTTGAGAACCTCTACTCTGAAAGACTAGAAGCCCACGCAGGCCTTTAACCATATTTAGAGCAGGCATTACCAGAGGCATATTTAGGTAACAGGAACTGGTTATAGTTTCAAATCTAGCACATTTTCCTTGAAGGAAGTACCCAGACAAAAACCAGCTGCAAACATCTATGGGTACTTTGAATCCATGGTAAATTGCAGAGTGAAAATCCACATATAGCTTTGCTTTGAGAACTGGTTCAAAGACTTCAGGCAAAAAGTGCCCACAGATGCTCTCAAAGCAGATAATTTGAAAATTGGCAGGATGGGAGCGTATCATATCTAACAAGGCTCTCTGCTTCCACTTACCTGCGGCACCACATTCAGCTCTCCCGTAGTGAGTCCTGTTCTCACTGGCAGTGCCCGAATTGGAACCTTCCAGTGGCCGCTCAGCACCTGGTTCTGTTGGTCGAAGAGATCAATCTTAGTCCAGCCCCTGGAGGACAGGCGCTGAACCTCCTGACCGTATGTGTCAAAGCCCCCAGAAGCCTGGAGCTCCACCACCAGGGCCAAGGATGGCATGGGCCGGACCCTGAAGCGCAGGAAAAACATCTTTCATTAGTTCACTCTGCCAACGGAATGTGTTAACTACAGCATTATCTCTGATCAATCTCCACCATCTCTGTTCAATTGTCTAGATGTGAATCTCTTGTTAAGGGGATGAGGAACTCTTAATGATTTTTGAGAGGAGCTCATAAGATTTCACTGTGTAGAAGATGGTCAGATGTAATATACATTTGCTCCGCTACGTCTGTGGGTATCCAGTATATTTCAACAAATTTAATACTCAGTGGTGCTCTCTGTTGAACGGTTTCTGTGCTCAAGGGGACACACATTCATACGTGGTGGACTTAAACCTGTGGCTTGAGTTTTTGGACAGATATATTCAAAGAAATGGTACCTGGTTTTACTAGAACATTATAACATTATTTGATATATCACCAAAATTTGGACTAGCTAAGTCTCAGTGACTCAAGAAAACAGCAGAAAGGAACGCCAATGAAAACAGGAAAGAGTATCATACACAATAAAAGAAAGTCAAAAACGAAGCATAAAGGAAAAGGAGGTGGGAAAGAGATGGGAAAAAAAGATGCAGTGATTGCTCCTATCATTCATTTCCCAGTATTATGGCAGGGGAGATCAAAAGGCCACTGAAAATAGATACGTTTTAAGGCCTACTTTAAATTTTGTATAAGAAAATTCAGAACGTAACTCCAAGGGCAATCCATTCCACAACAATGGAGCCAAAAAGAAAAACAGCACTGGCTTTCGTAGACTCCAATGATCTGTTCATGGCCAGATCCAAAGGTCTCTATTCTATCCTCACCCTTCTCGATCTATCTGCTGCTTTTGACACTGTTGATCACAGCCTACTCCTTGATACACTGTCCTCACTTGGATTTCAGGGCTCTGTTCTTTCCTGGTTTTCTTCTTATCTCTCCAGCATACCTTTAGTGTATACTCTAGTGGATCCTCCTCTACCTCTATCCCACTGTCAGTTGGTGTACCTCAGGGATCCGTCCTGGAACTACTACTACTACTATTAAACATTTCTATAGCGCTACTAGACTTACGCAGCGCTGTACAAATCAACATGAAAAAGACAGTACCTGCTCAACAGTCCCTTCTTCCTTTGGTACTCTGATCTCATCCCATGGTTTTCAGTATCATCTTTACGCTGATGCTCCCAGATCTACCTCTCCACACAAGAAATCTCAGCCGAAACCCAGGCCAAAGTATCAGCCTACCTGTTTGACATTGCTGCCTGGATGTCTCAGCGCCATCTGAAACTAAACATGACCAAGACTGAGCTTCTCATCTTTCCCCCAAAACCAACCTCTCCTCCTCCCCCATTCTCTATTTCTGTGGATAACACTCTCATCCTTCCTGTCTCATCAGCTCATAACCTTGGGGTCATCTTTGACTCCTCCCTCTCCTTCTCTGCACATATTCAACAGACTGCTAAAACCTGTCGTTTCTTTCTCTATAATATCAGCAAAATTCGCCCTTTCCTTTCTGAGCACACTACCAGAACCCTCATCCACACTCTTATCACCTCTCGCTTATACTATTGCAACTTGCTTCTCACAGGTCTCCCACTTAGCCATCTCTCTCCTCTTCAATCTGTTCAAAATTATGCTGCACGACTAATATTCCGCCAGGGTCGTTATGCTCATATTAGCCCTCTCCTCAAGTCACTTCACTGGCTTCCTATCCGTTTCCGCATACAAACTCCTCTTATTGACCTATAAGTGCATTCACTCTGCAGCTCCTTAGTACCTCTCCTCTCTCATCTCTCCCTACATTCCTCCTAGGGAACTCCATTCACTGTGTAAATCTCTCTTATCTGCACCCTTCTCCTCCACCGCTAACTCCAGGCTCCGTTCCTTTTATCTTGCAGCACCATATGCCTGGAATAGACTTCCTGAGCCGGTACGTCAAGCTCCATCTCTGGCCGTCTTCAAATCTAAGCGAAAAACCCACTTTTTTGATGCTGCTTTTAACTCCTAAC
This sequence comes from Microcaecilia unicolor, assembly GCF_901765095.1. Taxonomy (NCBI): domain Eukaryota; kingdom Metazoa; phylum Chordata; class Amphibia; order Gymnophiona; family Siphonopidae; genus Microcaecilia; species Microcaecilia unicolor. The sequence continues at coordinate 668,666 of NC_044036.1, forward strand.
CCTTATTAACTTGTTCAGAACCCTTATTTTATCATCCTCATCTTAATATTCCCTTATCTCTTGTTTGTCCTGTTTGTCTGTCCTAATTAGATTGTAAGCTCTGTCGAGCAGGGACTGTCTCTTCATGTTCAAGTGTACAGCGCTGCATACGTCTAGTAGCGCTATAGAAATGATAAGTAGTAGTAGTAGACTCCCAATGGTCTCTTGACAGGAGAGGAGAAACAAGTCGATGATCACTGAGAGAACATAGTAACCGTGAAGATCTAAACTCTTCTGCCAGCTCTAAGGCTGCTCCTAGTGCTCCTGCCTAAATTATATGCACATATTTAAAGTCCCACTGGTATTCTCTAAAGAACACTGGCTTTTCATGGGTACAGGGGCAACTCTTATGTGTACATTTGTTAAATATTGGCTGCCAGATCTGCAGTAGGTACATTTTGGAAGACCTCTTGAAAGAGTGCACAATGGCTTGTTGAACTCTTTGAAAGAGGTCATACTGAGATGCTGATATATTCTCTAAATGATAACAGCTAAATCTAGACCAACCCAATCCCAAGGACACACCCGGCTAGGCAGGTTTTCAGGATACAAACAGTAAATATGCATTCCTACATTTTATGTAGATCTTTTATGTATACTTATTGTGGATATCCTGAAAACCAAGGACTGCATTGAGAAGCCCTGATCTAGATCTTTACGAGGAAATATTTTAGAACTCTACATTGTCTCAGATTGATTTATTATTTACTAAGGTTGACAATGGCTGTATATTACTTCACGTCTGCCAGTATGACTAAAGACAAAGAATTGTGGGAATAACAAAAAAAGAAATATCCAGGGTGGGGGGAGGGGAGAAGGGAAGATGGAGGGTGGGGGATTGAGAGCTCAGGGAGGGTGGGGGGGGGGGGGGAAATTTGGATGTGATATTGCTTGAATGTAGCTGTTTTTGAAATTTCCAAGGAGTATTTGTCTCCTAATGTTGTTATTCTGATATGTTAATAAAAACTTTTACAAATTTAAAAAAAAAATTGGAAAAAAAAAAGAAATATCCCTTGACATGGCATCTGAAGAGGATGCAGAATTTGCCAAAGGCAACATGGCTGAAGATATGATACTGATCCCCTGATTGATTGGCTGATAAAAGCTGATACAGATTATGTGGCTGATATGCTACTGATCCCTTACACTGATGTGGGCTGTTTTGCTGATATGCCACTGATCCTTTAAGCAAAATTGCTTACCTGTATTAAGTGTTCTCTGAGGAGAGCAGGGTACCAGTCTCCACAACTCCGGTGATATCAGTAGGATTCCGAGCAGAGATTTTACTGCAAAGCTGGGTTCAATTGAACATATTTGGGATGTCTCATGTCATTATGGTCACATGGGGCCACCTGCAGTGCAAGGCAGATGAATTTATGAGGACTGGCATTGTGTTATCCTTGAAGAATACCTATCACAAGTCAGCAAATTTGCTTTCTCCAAGGACCAGTGGCACAGCAGGAATCGATGGCTTCATGCTGCCTTCAACTAAAAAGGGAACAGAGGCCGGAAAACACAGCCAAGCAATCAGCTTGGTTTTGTTGGCAACACATTTCTAATATTTTCCCTCAAAGACAACCTGTAAATAATCTTAACGGGTATAAGGAGAATACAGTTGGATTATAAACCTCAAAGAAATTTGCAAAACAGATTGATCAAGCCGAGTCAAATCGGGAGCCTTTGTTGAAAGGTAGTGAAATGTAAAAATGTAGACCGAACTATGCCTTGAACCCTGACCCTCTAATTTTATCATCTTGCTGCTATTTAGAGACATAACTTCACACACGTAACTGCTGGCTGGGTGCTAAGAGGAGATCTGCAAGCGTCCATTGTACAGGTGGGGAACACAGAGCATGGCTGGGACTGACATTTACAAGCTTAACTCACAGAGCGCAGCACGTTATGGACAAATCTCTAGGATTTAGGTGTAAACTTATGCTGGCTCAGCAAGCGCATCTTTTTAGTGTTCCATTGGTATTCTATACAGGAAAGTGAGCTCCTACGAACAGAGGGCAACAGGCAGACAGTGAACAATTAATTCTGTAACTGTACAAGAAAGGAATAGATGTGAGAAATACACCTATAAAACAACAGAACAAAGATATCCTGACTCATGGAGAAAGATACAAATAACCTCATGGAAACAAACACTTCCTCCTTTCCTTCATACAACATCAAAATTCCAAGTTACAGATCCATCAGAATAATCACAGCAGCCCACTTGCAACCTCTCCGCTTTGGGTAAGAAAATGGATCAATGACAAATGGGAGCTTGCCCAAAGCGAAGTTGCAAGCGGCAGGGCCGGTCCAACCCGGTAAGCGGGGTAAGCACCGCAGGAGGGCACCTGCCTTCAAGGGCGCCGGCCCCCACGGCCCGCCCAGCTGTTCGACGGCCTTCCCACTTCCAGTTCCCGCCATAACGCTGCACATGGCGTCGCACGTGCTTTACACCTCTGCGGCGCTGCTCGTCTCCTTCCAGCCTGGCCAGCGGCTCCTCCGCTCTTGACGTCACGAGACGACACCTCCTCCCCCTGTGGCACCCTGCGTGCGCGCCAGTGCACCTTGCGGTTGCAGCAAGTGAGTAGCCTAACTGCCTAAGCGTCTCGTGTCTCGTGTCCTCCTCTGGCTGGCTCGCTCCTCCATCCCAGGCGCTGAGGCTCCCAGCTGACTGCCTGACTCAATGCCTAAGCTTCCGCCCCTGCCCTGGCCTTTCCTGCACTGGCTAGTGCACTCCTCATCCACCCCTGCCATCCACGGGCCACGCCACCAGTCGGGACTCACTCGGCAGAGCAGAAGAGAAGAAAAATCTTTTCAATCAAGTTCTTTAAGCCAGGTAATGGCCCCGCGGGGGGGGGGGGGGTGCCAACTGATAGTCTGCAGGGGGGCACCAGAGACCCTAGGACCGGCCCTGGCAAGCGGTCTACTGTGATTATTCTGACAAATCCAACAAACAAAAGAAATACTTAGATATGTAACTCAGAAGAACTTCTGTCATCCATAGAGCTGGAATAAGTGCTGTCACCTACAGATACCTGCATGATTTATACTGCTCCAAGTTAAGTGCATGAACGTGAGCCCTGTACACCATGTGCATGAATTTATTTGTTCATCCTTATATCCCACAATTATCCAAAAAGAAGTTTCGGTTCAATGTGGCTTACAATTAACAGTAGGAGAAGTTACAATGTCGTATTACAATTGCAGTTAGTATGACCTCAGTAGTAAGTGTGATTAACCATAAAATTGAATGTGAACTCCGCCCACATGTACACAAATGTCAGCCCCGCCCACGTGTACACCTGTCTGTACAATACACATTCTATAAGATGCCACATGCGCAGTTACTGACTAGCACCTAGGTGGAATTTTGGCATTTACAGGCCGTATTGTAATCGTTTACGCATGCAATTGGCACATAAAGGTTTCCTCCCACTTTATCGGCTAAACCAGTTTCCAGGATATCCACAATGCAAATCTGTCTCATGCATAACGTAACCATAGTGTCCGGCCCACGCTAGCTCAGTTCCACTGGGCCCTCACACTCCAGTGACCCAAGGCACGTGACAAATGTAAGCTCTATTTCTCTGAATTTTGTTCCTCCACTTGCACAGTCCTTGCTTTCATCAGCAGCTCGGGAGTGGGTTATGGGTCTGGAATAGAGATCGAGGGCTTTGGGAAATATGTGGGGCTTCTCTGTAAGGTCTCACCAGTCCAGGGGAGCAAGTGTCCTCACTTCTGCTACAAAGAATCACACAACAATCCAAGGATTTTTCTTAACTTTCTGAACTTCCTGCAGCCGGCAGGCCAATCAATTTCTTTAGCTGGAATTGCTGAGATACCTCAAAAATGAACGGCAAGCACTGACATTTGTTATCTCTGGCATATTATACATCTGATGATACTTCCTTTTTGACTACTTAAAGGGCCTGGATGTTATTGTCTGGTATAATTGTGTATCATGTTAGTGTGTATTTACCAGATTTTATGTATGTACTTTTGTAAGCCACCTTGGACAAAGGCGGATTCAAAATAACAAATGCAATCCAATCCATATGTACAGTAGAACCCCTCCCCCTCCTGTCCATTCAAGACTGTATTACAATCTCAACCCTCGGTTCTCAAAACTTGATCTTTGCAATGTTTGGTATTTACACATTTACAAACACTGCCTGACCTTTACCCAGCCCAGGGGCTGCTCCTGGACTTTTCAGGAACACAATCCACTTCCCTCAGGCACTGACCCTTTAGGCTGTCCTTCCAGCGATTCACTTCTGGATCTGTACCCTGGCCTTGAACAGGCTTCCCCTGTCCTGGTTCCTGCTTTGGGCTGGGCTACCCTTACCCTCCCTAAGCTCTCGCACCTTCACAGTTGCCACAGTTAGGGGCAGCAGCTACTCATTTGTTCAGCCCAAGTTTATCATGCTTTCCAAAAATACTAGGACTAGGGGGCATGCGATGAAGCTACAATGTAATAAATTTAAAACGAACCAGAGAAAAGTTTCTGCACTCAACATGTAATTAACTCTGGAATTCGTTGCCAGAGAATGTGGTAAAGGCGGTTAGCTTAGCGGAGTTTAAAATAGGTTTGGATGGCTTCCTAAAGGAAATGTCCATAGACCGTTATTAAATAGACTTGGGGAAAATCCACTATTTCTGGGATAAGCAGTATAAAATGTTTTGTACATTTTTGGGATCTTGCCGGGTATTTGTGACCTGGATTGGCCACTGTTGGAAACAGGATGCTGGGCTCGATGGACCTTTGGTCTTTCCCAGTATGGCAATACTTATGTACTTATGTAGCCACTTTGGGATCCCCTGTCCTCCAAGGGTCCCCTTCCCCTTTCTGTCACTCACACACAGATACATGAGCTCACCCCTTTGGGCAGGGTCCACACACCTCACTCAACTCAAATCCCTCCCCCAGTTCCTCTGGAGAGTTCTACCAACACTCTAGAAATCCCCAGTAGAATAGGGAATTACACTAAGAAGGCAGTTCATGCAAATCTCTCTCTTGCATATTCATTGTGGATATCCTGAAAATGCAACTGGCCAGGTAGTCCCTGAGGACTGGCTTGAAAACCACTGGTTTAGCTGATAACACAGTCCAGACTTGTGTTGGCATTATATTATCGTATTGATTCCTTGCCATGGCAGACACTTTTAGTTGAAATGTTACTGGTCTCTTACCTTGGCACAGGTTGTTTGACTGATAATATTGCACTGGTCCCTTTCCGGACATCCAGCATGTACTGTGAAGCTTGTCCCTTCTCGCTGAACACTGCAGGGAGGAGTGTCGGCCGGCTCATCTCCTGCCCATTGGCATAGAGCCCCGTGACTAAGCGTACCTGGAGAAATGTTGGGTCCAAGCCCATCAAGAAGTCATAGAATACGACAAAACCAGCCCTGTGCAGTAATACAGAATCATAAAAAGATATTAACAGGAAGGCTAAAAGCTTTAAAGCAGTTGATCTCGCGTGTGCACTAAATGGGATGAAATAATCTCTTTAGGTAAAAGAACTGGCTGTGTTCATACAGTGCTAGACTGCCATTGTGCGCTCAGTGCTGGTGATAATATAGTACAATGATGGACTGACAGTGATCTGGGCCCCTGGACAGTAAAGGTCATTGGGCCCCACCGCTGTCACCCCCCTCCCGCACACCACAGCCCCCTACCACTGCAGCTGCAGCCCCCCTCCCGCACACCACAGCCCCTCTACCACCGCAGCTGCAGCCCCCCTCCCGCACACCACAGCCCCCTACCACTGCAGCTGCAGCCCCCCTCCCGCACACCATAGCCCCCCTACCACTGCAGCTGCAGCCCCCCTCCCGCACACCACAGCCCCTCTACCACCGCAGCTGCAGCCCCCCTCCCGCACACTACAGCCCCCCTCCCACCGCAACTGCAGCCCCCCTCCCGCACACCACAGCCTCCCTACCACCGCAGCTGCAGCCCCCTCCTGCACACTACAGCCTCCTTACCGCTGCAGCCCCCCCCCCCCCCCACACACACTACGGTCCCCCGAGCCTCAGTGGTTCCTTCCGGTCCTTCCTTGAAGGGCCCTGGTGGTTTAGTGGCTTCTTCAGGGACAGGAAAGAACCACCGTGTTTTCAAAATGGGTGCCGAGACTTCCCGCGGTAGTCTCGCAGATCTTGAAAATCTTGTAAGACTGCCACAGGGAGTCTCAGCAGCCATTTTGAAAACACGGTGGCACCGGGCAGGAAAGAATGTTGCTCATTCCTTCCCTTGCAGAGTCCACCTGACCACCAGGGCCCTTCAGGCCTTGGGGGGCTGTAGTGAGTGGCAGTGGCAGGAGAGCCTCTGGGCCCCTGATATAGCATCAGCTTATTTCTGATCATAGCAGCAGGGTGATGTGCAACACAATCCTTATATGCATTTGGCAGCTCCTGAAGTCGTTTTTATCCATGCAATATATTTTTCCCAGAGGGTGAGAGGAGGTCTCGGTGTGGGGGATGGCAGTGTGTGGAGTGAGGGGCTTCACAGACAAAGCAGGATTGCAGAGTGTGGCTTTGGGGGTTTCACTGTGGAGGTTTAAGGGTTTTTCAATAATATGCGACTTTCTATAGTTGCAACAGAAAGTAATGGGCTGTAGTGGGTTAAAAGTTGCTCGTCTCATTTGTTTGATATGTGGCATTTGAATTACTGAGCACATCATATAAACATTGTTTCTTATATATACTACTACTACTTATCATTTCTATAGCGCTACTAGACATACGCAGCGCTGTACACATGAACATGAAGAGACAGTCCCTGCTCGACAGAGCTTATAATCTAATTAGGACAGACAAACAGGACAAATAAGGGATAAGGACAAAGAGTAGCAAGATTCCGGAATCCCAAAGACTACTACTACTACTTATTTCTATAGCACTACGAGACGTAGGCAGCGCTGTACACTTGAACATGAAGAGACAGTTCCTTGCTCAGCAGAGCTTACAATCTAATTAGGACAGACAAACAGAACAAATAAGGGATAAGGACAAACAGTAGCAAGATTCTAGAATTCCAAAGAGTAACAAGATTCCGGAATCCCAAAGACTACTGCTACTACTTATCATTTCTATAGCGCTACTAGACGTACGCAGCGCTGTACACTTGAACATGAAGAGACAGTCCCTGCTCAACAGAGCTTACAATCTAATCAAGACAAACAGGACAAATAAGGGATAAGGACAAAGAGTAGCAAGATTCCGGAATCCCAAAGAGTAACAAGATTCTATACAGAATCCCAATGAGTATCAAGGTTCTGGAATCCCAAAGACTACTACTACTACTACTACCACTTTTCATTTCTAAAGCGCTACTAGACGTACACAGCGCTGTACACTTGAACATGAAGAGACAGTCCCTGCTCAACAGAGCTTACAATCTAATTAGGGCAGACAACTCCTAGACAGGTTTTCTTTTTTGTAGTTACATGATTTGGGGGTGACTTATGGAGTGATGCACTGCAGGGATGGAGGACAATGTCAGACTAAGTCACAAGGAGTCCTGGATGGCAGGATCTGGAGTTGGGGGACTGAGTATGGACTGAGGTCTGAGTGAGGGTGCAAGTCTCAGGTAGGGCAGGATGATTGTGGCTGAGGCATCTCATTCCTGGGTAACTGGCACAATGCAGGATGGTAATGGCTTGTGTCACATGGAGAGCAGTCTGCAGAGTTGTGTTATTGCAGGAGTGTCACAGAGGCCGGCCGAAACTGCTACTCAAACTGTCTAAACACTTTCGGCCAAAACCGAAACTGCAGCTGAAACTTATTGCCTGGTTTTGGCCGAAACCGAAAACTAAAGTTTGGTTGTGTGAATGTGAACCAATGAGGCCCACTGGGGATTGTCAGAGTTTGCAGTTGGCAGGCCTCTGCTAAACCCACAGGAGATTATTACCCTCCAGTCTCAGGCTGACAACTGGGAGAACCATTTGAACAAAAGTCTGGCATGTTTATGTAATCCCCCGTTAAATTGGGATTATTGAAGAAAGTAAGTTCCTGTGAGGAGTCATTGAGGGGTGTGACTGGGAGGTCCCTGGGTGGGAGGAAGCCCAGCCATTGGGAGAGTTTATGAAATAAAATGCAGAGGCAAAGTGCCCTGTGACAGAAGAGTGACAGGGGAGGTGGAGATAAGAGATAATAAAAGTGTGTGTTTGCGCTTTAGGGGGGGGGGTCTTAGTTTGATTTTCTTTTTCTTTGTGGATTTTGGTGTTTCTGGCTAGCAGAGCTGGAAGGAGAAGCTTGAGGAATTAGGGGTCTGGAGGCTAGAGAAGGTTAAAAGGTGAAGTAAAAGAGGCTATTACAGCCAAAAGATTGTCCATTAAAGAATGGAAAAAGGACCCAAATGAAGAAAACGCAGAAAGCCGGCGAGGGAACCCATGGGACCTTTAGATCACAAAGGAGCATTCAGAGAGGACAAGGCCATAGAGAAGAAACTGAATGAATTCTTTATTTGTCTTCACGAAAGAAGATGTTAGAAATCTGCCTGTACTGGAAATGGTTTTCAAGGGTGATGATGCGGAGGAACTAAAAGAAATCTCGGTGAACCTGAAAGATGTACTGAACCAAATTGACAAATTAGTCAATCACCTGGACCGGATGGCATACATCCAAGGGTACTCAAAGAACTCAAGCATGAAATTGCTGATCTGCTGTTAGTAATATGTAGCCTGTCGTTAAAATTGTCAATAGTACTTGAAGATTTGAGGGTGGCCAATGTGACACCGACTTTTTAAAAGGGTTCCAGGGGTGATCTGGGAAATTACAGACTGGTAAGACTGACGTTAGTGCCGGGCAAAATAGTGGAAATTATTATAAAGAATAAAATTACAGAACATGTAGACAAACATGGTTTAATGGGACAGAGTCAGCATGGGTTCAGCCTCACCAATTTGCTTCATTTCTTTGAAGGCGTGAATAAACATTTGGATAAAGGTAAGTCGGTTTAGATTTTCAGAAAGCTGTTGATAAAGTTCCTCATGACAGACACCTGAGAAAATTAAAGAATCATGGGACAGGAGGCAAGGTTCTGGTGTGGATTAGGAATTGGCTATTGGATAGAAAACAGAGGGTAGGGTTAAATGGTCGTTTCTCTCAATGGAGGAGAGTGAACAGTGGAGTGCCACAGGAATCTCTACTGGGACTGGTGCTATTTAACATATTTATAAATGATATGGAAATCGGAATGACGAGTGAGGTGATTAAATTTGCAGATGGCACAAAAGGAAGTCGGAAAGATGAGTGAGGTGATTAAATTTGAAGATGACACAAAACTATTCAAAGTTGTAAAAAAACGTGCGGACTGTAAAATATTGCAGGAAGACCTTAGGAAATTGGAAGATTGGGCGTCTAAATGGCAGATGAAATTTAATGTGGACAAATACAAGGTGATGCATATTGGAAAGAATAATCTGAATCATAGTTACTTGATGCTAGGGTCCACCTTGGGGGTCAGCACTCAAGAAAAAGATCTAGGTGTTGTTGTAGATAATATGCTGAAATCTTCTGTTCAGTGTGCGGCGGCAAAAAAAGCAAACAGGATGCTAGGAATTATTAAGAAAAGGATTGTAAATAAGACCGAAAATACTATCATGCCTCTATATCACTCCATGGTGCAACCACACCTTGAGTATTGCATTCAGTTCTGGTCATCGTATCTCAAAAAAGATATAGAAACATAGAAACATGACAGCAGATAAAGGCCAAATGACCCATCCAGTCTGCCCATCCTCTGTAACCCCCAATTCTACCTGTTCCTAAGTGATCCCACATGCTTATCCCATGCCTTTTTAAATTCTGGAACAGTCCTCGACTCCACCACCTCCACTGGGAGGCCATTCAATGCCTCCACCACCCTTTCTGTGAAATAATACTTCCTTAGGTTACTCCTAAGCCTATTCCCTCTTAACTTCGTCATATGCCCCCTCATTCCAGAGCTCTCCTTCATTTGAAAAAGGTTCTCTTCCTGTACATAAATGCCCTTGAGATATTTAAACGTTTCTATCATGTCTCCTCTCTCCCACCTCTCTTCCAGCGTATACATGTTGAGGTTCATAAGCCTGTCCCTATCATTTTTGCATTCAAGACCGTTTACTAATTTTGTAGCTGCCCTCTGGACCGACTCCATCTTGTTTATATCTTTCCGTAGGTGCGGTCTCCAGAACTGCATGCAGTATTCCAAATGGGGCCTCACCAGAGACTTATACAACGGCACTATCACCTCCTTTTTCCTGCTGGTCATGCCTCTCTTTATGCACCCAAGCATCCTTCTGGCTTTGGCCATCGCTTTTTCTACCTGTTTGGAAGCTTTAAGGTCATCAGACACAATCACCCCCAAGTCCGGCTCTTCCTTCGCACACTGAAGCACTTCACCCCCTATACTGTACCGTTCCCTCGGATTTTTGTGACCCAAGTGCAGAATTAGAAAGGGTTCAAAGAAGAGCAACCACAATGAATGCCTCTCGTATGAGGAAAGGCTAAAGAGGTTAGGGCTCTTCAGCTTGGAAAAGAGATGGATTAGGGGAGATATGACTGAGGTCTACAAAATCCTGAGTGGTGTAGAACGAGTAGAAGTAAATCAATTTTTTTACTAGTTCCAAAAGTACAAAGACTAGGGGACACTCAAGGAAGTTACATGGAAATACTTTTAAAACAAATAGGAAATAAGCTCTGGAACTCTTTACCGGAGGATGTGGTAACAGTGGTTAGCATATCTGGGTTTAAAAAAAAGTCTGGACAAGCTCCTGGAGAAAAAGTCCAAAGCCTGCTACTCAGACAGGCATAGGGAAGCAACTGCTTGCCCTGGGATTTGAGTTTCTGCCAGGTACTTGTTACCTGGATTGGCCAATGTTGGCAACAGGATACTGGGCTAGATGGACCATTGGTCTGACCCAGTAGGGCTACTCTTATGTTCTTATGAATAGCCTGCCCCACGGATCAGGATGATCTGAAGAGAGTGGACACTGCTGGGGAAGGGTTTAGCCAAGAGGGTTGAACCGGCTGAGAACGTGCCCTCTAGAAGATAGAGGAAGCAGTATTGATCTCCAAAATTTGCTCAGTGCAAGCTGCACAGGGGAACTGTATATAACTGTACATATATTTAACTATCCTGAGTATCCCTGTAAATACACCTGGAAGAGAGGAAAATGGATTCCCTTGAGGAACCACAGAAGAGAGAAAAGAGGTTTGACGCATTACCTGCTGTTGGACTATTTTTCCTATTGAACTGACTGAAGTTGCAGAGTTAAAATAAAGAGTTCCAGTTATTTGGTTATAAACTGTTGACTGTGGAGTGGTCATTTCAGACTGAACGGTTTGTGGCTATGTCTTTGAGACAGCCTATGTATAACTGCAAGCATTGCTTCCCACAGAGGGTTTTGTACCCGAGTCTGAGTTTTCTGGGGGAGAAGAGGGTTTTCCCACCTGCTAACTCTTCTTTCCCCAGGTGGAGGTACCAATTGCCAAGCGAAGGAGTAAGTGAGGGTCTGACGGAGACTGCCTTCGGGAGGCTCCAGCCCACTTGGACCTGGAAAGCACCCAGGTAAAGGGACTTTACATTTAGGTTCCCAAGTCAATGCAGTTGTAGTTACTATCCTCTGAGAAAGAAACTTTGTGAGAGCAAGTAAAAAAAAAACCAGCTTTGTATGCTTACCCCAACTGTGGACAAGTAACAAGAGAAAGTAGCATTGAGATATTTCTTGTTTTGTATTTAGTAGGGATGGGTAATTAACACATTAAGAATGCTATTAACACATTAATATTTTAATGCGTTAATAGCCTTTTTTTTAAATGCAGACCCGCCCCCATCCCCCTGTGTTTACCTCAACTGCTCAGGCTCCGGATTTTTTCTTCTTCCTTGCTGCCTCAAGAATCCTTTTTCTTCCCCTGCAAGGCTGGGCTCTGAAGATACTTGAGTTGTGCCGTGCAGGAAGTTGGGGGAAGTCTCATGATTTCAAATCCCACAAGACTTTCCCAGCTTCCTGCATGGTGCGGCTCAAGTATCTGCAAAGTCTCGTGAGGCCTGCTGCTTGAAGTCTTGGCAGCCATTTTGAAGAAGTGGTGGCAATGGGTAGCGGCAGCAGGCAAGAGTGGGGTTTTTTCCTGCCTCAAAGAGGCCACTAGACCACCAGGACACCTTAAGGTAGGTTGGGGGGAGGTAGTGCAACCCAGCCCAGCCCACGCAATAGCCAGCCAAGGGAGGGAGGGAAGGGTTGATGCTAAAGTGATGTCAGACGCTAGCATAGCCAGACACCCAATTTTGGGTGGGCCTGGGCCCAAGATGGGTGGGCAGAAGAACCCCACCCCATCCCATAGGTGATTTGGTCTCTCTTCTCGCCTGCATGCCATATGGTCTCTCAAATGTCCCTCCTCTCCTGCACACCTTTTAAATTTCAGATTCTCAGTGAGGCGCAACTAATACACACTACTCATGTAGGCCCCACATCCTTCCCACTGATGCAGCTTCCTGTTTCTGCATAGGCGGGAATATGTCAGAGGGAAGGCTGTGGGGCTGGTGTAAGCAGTATGTATCAATCGCTGCTTCCTGCAGGCGAAGATCTGCTATTTATAAGGTATGTAGGAGGGACAGTTGTTGGGAGTTTTCAGCTTGGGAATCTCTGCCGGCCACATCATAGGTGTGCTACTACTGGTGGGCCTGAGCTCAAAGTGGGTGGGCCTGGGCCCACCCAAGCCCACCCTTGGCTACGCCACTGTTGCAGCTGATTGGGCCCAAATTTCCGGTCGCAGCTCAGCTGTTTTTGGGACCAGCTGCAAGGTGAATGGAAAATACTTTCTTTTTTTTTAAGTATTTATTGATTATGAAACAGTAATACAAAATGAAGAGGAGAAAAATAATAAGCAGAGGATGGAAACCACTGTTGTGAAGAAGAGATTACAATTGCACAATAGGTCATATGTACATATGAAGGAAAGCATTAAATTTTGGTATATAATGAGAGTTATTAATGAAAAATTAAGGACGAGAGGAAGGAGAGCAGTAAGAATCTAAAATTGACCAATTTGTATGGAAAACAGATAAAGAACCTTTTTCCGTGAAAAGATATATTGACATTATTTTCCCAATGTAGAACAATAATATGAATGGCAACTGTAATCAACAAGTTAAATAGTTTGGCATTATCAGAGGAGGAACATAGGATAATGATTTTGTATGTGAGGCTGTCATGGATAGAAAAAATAGATTTAATCCTATCCCAAACTTGTGACCAGAATGAGACCAAGTTTGAGCAATAGAAGAGCATGTGGGAAAGAGAACCAGTGTCATTTTGGCCTGACCAGCACTTATTTGACATGTTCTCAGTTATCTTAGCAAGTTTATCTGGAGTTAACTTGTACTACATGGAGGGGCATAATCGAAAGGGGCGCCCAAGTTTTCCTGAGGACGTCCTCGCAGGACGTCCCGGCAAAGGGGTGGGGAAACCCGTATTATCGAAACAAGATGGGCGTCCATCTTTTGTTTCGATAATATGGTCGGGGACGCCCAAATCTTGACATTTAGGTCAACCCTAGAGATGGTCATCCTTAGACTTGATCGTCTCTGATTTGCGGCGATAATGGAAACTAAGGACGCCCATCTCAGAAATGACCAAATGCAAGCCCTTTGGTCATGGGAGGAGCCAGCATTTGTAGAGCACTGGTTCCCCTGACATGCCAAGACACCAACCGGGCACCCTAGGGGGCACTGCAGTGGACTTCACAAATTTCTCCCAGGTGCATAGCTCCCTTACCTTGTGTGCTGAGACCCCCAAAACCCACTCCCCACAATTGTACACCACTACCATAGCCCTTATGGGTGAAGGGGGCACCTAGATGTGGGTACAGTGGGTTTGTGATGGGTTTTGGAGGGCTCACATTTACCACCACAAGTGTAACAGGTGGGGGGGATGGACCTGGGTATGCCTGCCTGAAGTGCACTGCACCCACTAAAACTGCTCCAGGGACCTGCATACTGCTGCGATGGACCCAAGTATGACATTTGAGGCTGGCATAAAGGCTGGCACAAAATATTTTAAAGTTCTTTTTTGAGGGTGGGAGGGGGTTAGTGACCTCTGGGGGAGTAAGGGGAGGTCATCCCCAATTCCCTCCGGTGGTCATCTGGTCAGTTCGGGCACCTTTCTGTTTCTTGGTCGTAAGAAAAACTGGACCAGGTAAAGTCATCCACATGCTCATCAGGGACGCCCTTTTTTTCCATTATGGGTCGAGGACGCCCATGTGTTAGCCAGGCCCAAGTCCCGCCTTCACTACGCCTCCGATATGCCCCCGGGAACTTTGGCCATCCCAGTGACGGAAAGCAGTTGGGGACGCCCAAAATCAGCTTTTGATTATGCCAATTTGGGCGACCCTGTGAGAAGCACGCCCATCTTCCGATTTATGTTGAAAGATGGGCGTCCTTCTCTTTTGAAAATAAGCCTGATAGTAACATAGTAAATGAGGGCAGATAAAGACCTGTACGGTCCATCCAGTCTGCCCAAGAAGATAAACTCATTTTACATGGTATGTGATACTTTATACCCAAGTTTGCTTTGTCTTTGCCATTCTCAGGGCACAGACCGTAGAAGTCTGTCCAGTACTTTTCTAGTACTAAGTTCTGAAGCTCGAAGCCCCTTAAAATTTACACTCCAGCCCATCCATATCTATTCAGTCATGATGAGGGCACAGACCGTAGAAGTACGTCCTGCACCAGTTTTACTCTCCAAATACCACCCAATCTCTGCTAATTACAAGTAAAAGTTACAAGTAAAAGTACTGCCAATTGTACTTAGGTTGCTACCCATCTCTGATTACGATTGAGGCAGCGGTGAGTACATTTATTTATTTGTTGAATTTGTATCCCACATTTTCCCACCTATTTGCAGGCTCAATGTGGCTTACAATACATCTGTGCTAACTGTACATATTCCAGTACACGGTAAGTCCATGTGCTAACTGCATGCCCATTCTCTACCCTTATCCCACCCAGCTTCCAATCTCTAACATGGCATGCAATTAATGCATGAATTACCACACGCTGCCATGTCAGTGCAGTAACAGTGACCACATGTGCAGTAACAGTTAACTGGCGCTAATTCAGCATTAACTGGTTAAAGCACTTTAATAATTGGGTCCCAAAATCAATAGTAGAGGCGATGGAAATCTCAGTCTAACCTTGGCATCCAGATGTGGCATTAAACTTACGCTGGGTCATACGGAGCTGGCCCTAGGACTTCTGGCACATCTAACAAGTGTTTGCCCAGCAAAGGGGTCTGAGGTCTCAGCGACTCCTGAAACATAAAATATGCAAGCTCAGGCCTTGGAGTTAGGACATCAGAACATTCTACTGCTACTACTACTTATCATTTCTAAAGTGCTACTAGACATACACAGCGCGTACACTTGAACATGAAGAGACAGTCCCTGCTCAACAGAGCTTACAATCTAATTAGGACAGACAAACAGGACAAATAAGGGATAAGGGCATTACTAAGGTGGAAATGATAAAACAGACATGGGAACTGAACAAGTGAATAGGGGTTACGAGTTAAAAGCCAGCAGCGGGCAGGAAAGACTGGGGATCTTTCCTGCCTGCCCCGAAGAATCCACCGGACAACCTGGGTGGCTGGAGGGGGGGCAGGGGAGTGAGGAGAATCGCTGGGCATGGGTGGCTGGAGGGGGGCAGAGGAAGAGAAGAGAATCGCTGGACATGGGTGGATAGAGGGGGGGGAAGAGTGAGGAAGGAGATGAGATGAAGGGAAAACTGCACATGGATGAAGAAAATAGGCAGAAGCTGGATCCACTGGACAGTCAAATCTGTGGAGGACCCAGCTTTTACTTACGGATGTAGGGCAAGAAATGAAAGGAGGAAAGTAAAGAAATAAATGGAAAGGAAGCCCTGGAAACGGAGTTAAGAGCAGCAGCAGAATCGGATACTGGGCCAGCATGATCAGAAAAACAAAGTCACCAGACTACAAAGGTAGAAAAAATCATTTTATTTTCATTATAGTGTTTGGAATATGCCCACTTTGAGAATCAGGTGCTCAACATTAAAAGTTTATATTTATTTACTTATTTATGGCATTTTATCCCACATTAAACATGAATTAGAATGGAACCTGGGATCATTTAATTTGCAACAGCAAAAATCACATGAATTATTCAAAAGCATGCCAAATGGTTTTAAAGTTCTGTTATTCAGGTTAAATTGCCCTATTGGCACTTTGCGATAAATAATTAGATTTTGGGAAGAAGTATAGATGGAAAAAAGAAGAGGTTCCAGGACAGATCCCTGAGGTACACCAACTGACAGTGGGATAGAAGTAGAGGGGATTCCACTAGAGTATACACTAAAGGTACGCTGGGAGAGATAAGAAGAAAACCAGGACAGAAAAGGGCCCTGAAATCCAAGTGAGGACAGCGTATCAAGGAGTAGGTGGTGATCAACAGTGTCAAAAGCAGCAGATAGATCGAGAAGGATGAGGATAGAGGCTCACAAGGTGTCACAATGGGTCAGGCCAGTGGTTCATTGAGCCATGCAACCTGTCTGATAGTTGCAAGCACATGTCAATTTTAATGTATCTAGCAGACCTTAATAGGAAAGTCTGTCCCACCATCTGTAGGTCAGAAAGTGTTGCATCATACTCCCCTAAGAATGTCTGCTCTCTTTCTCTCTTTCCCCTTCCCCCAGCTGTTGTCTGACTTGGAAGCTGTGACTGAACTTGTTCCAAATATGGGAGTGTGGGTAGTACCCCCCACCCCCACATAAGTACATAAATATTGCCATACTGGGACAGACCGAAGGTCCATCAAGCCCAGCATCCTGTTTCCAACAGTGGCCAATCCAGGTCACAAATACTTGGCAAGATTCCAAAAAAGCTCAATACATTTTATGCTGCTTATCCCAAAAATAAGCAGTGGATTTTCCCAAGTCCATTTTAATAATGGTCTATGGACTTTTCCTTTAGGAAGCCATCCAAACCTTTTTTAAACCCCACTAAGCTAACCACCTTTACCATATTCTCTGGCAACGAGTTCCAGAGTTTAATCACATGTTGAGTGAAGAAACATTTTCTGTGATTCGTTTTAAAATTTAGTATGCCCCCTAGTCCCAGTATTTTTGGAAAGAGTAAACAGACGTTTCACATTTACCCATTCCACCCCCACTATAATACATTCATTGTATCACAGACTTATTCCAGTCTGCAATTCTGATTTTGTGATGTCAGACTGCATTGAACTCTGTGTGTGAAAGATTTAGGATTACTCTGCACTCCTGGCTCTGACCCTGGTACTGTTAACCCCGACAAACATTTGGGCTAAGTCAGAGGCATGCATTAACCTTGGGCAAGGACATTCTGCTTATTCTGTCCCAGACTGCTTGGATCCTCTGGAATATGGGGGATATCCAGATGACAAAGACATACTTATGGTCACCATCAAACATATAAAAGGCAAGTGACCGACTCACCTGCAAATGCGCAGTAGAGTCGGAACGCTGAGAGTGTAGAAGTCCAAGCCCCGCCTCCATCTGCAGTACAGCCCAATAGGGAAGAGGGCTTGGACATGGGCGTGGAAATCGGAGGAGGAGGGAGCAGGGAGGGAAGGTGGGGGCAGAACTGAGGGAAACAGACGCTGGGGGGGAGGGCAGGGGAGAGAGCAGGGTTGGTGGACCGGGGGGGGGGGGGGAGGCCATAGGAAAACAAAAAACTAGCCCGTTGTTACGGGCTTAACGGCTAGTATCTATAGAAAAGATTTGAGAAATGACCACTACTAATGCAGTGGTCTTTCCCCAATTTTTTCTGTGTATTCTTTGTTTGGCTACTTGGAATCTTGTGCTCTTTACTTTGCCATATTTACAACAATCGGACACAGACCAATCACACAGCAAGATGCCTATTGTGATTTGAAGGACACTTAGGATACAATTTTGTATAAAAGATCATCAATCAGAAGATTCCTGCAACCTGCGTGCATGAAGAGACAATCAGAGAACAGTCTGAGGTTGAATACCTTTTTTATTGTAAAAGTCTGTGAACACTGTGCTCTTAGGCAGTGTTATCATAGGGAGTGTGAGTTATTTCATCTGATACCTGTTTATTTTACTTTTATTAGGAGCTTTTACATTCTGATTTCTCATTTTACCTCTGTTTACACATTTGCTTTATATCTTACCATTGTAAATAAACCCTTTTATATTTAGTTGTATGGTCTGTAGGGTCTTTTCCTGCTGTCTCACCTTTGCTGGTTTGAGGTCTGAACCATCTTTTCCTGAACTAAATATGGATTCGGCAGCCTGAGGTCTGAATACATCAGAAACCAGCTTTCTTCACGGAAAAATACTTCTTGGCACGACTGTGCTTGTGACTCCATCCAAGGACCTGTGTTTACGTGCACTAGGGGGGCCGGGGCTGCCTAAGTTATGATTTTAATGCAGGGGGGAGCGGGGAGCAGCGGTGACCTCGGGCGGGGGGGGGGGGGGGGCAAGGCCGTCAATAAAGGACGCTCCTGACGAGCGTTTTTGCCCACTCCCGTTTTTTTTTTTTTACATTTAAGTTTTGGAAGCCGGGCAGCCCCAACGAGAGGTACAGAGTTTTCCAGCGTTAGGGCAAGCGGAAAACCTTAGTGCATCTCATTTCAATAGGGTTTCTACACAATTAGCTCATCTGCATTCCGTTTTCATTTGTTGCTACCGTCGTCGGAAATTGGGCTTTAGTGCATGCCAGGGTAATCTACTTGTTCGTTAAAGGCTTATTTAGTTTAGTGCAACTTGCCCTGAGTAACCAGCTGCACAGAATACAGACTTTGAACAAACACCTGATCTACAGGGCTGGCAGAAAATCTGCTGGAGCCTGAACAGGAGGAGTTGATTCATCACCCCCTTGGACTCTGAACCTACGGGACCTCAAGGGTGAGATTCAGGATTTTTCTTCTTTTGGCTCAGGGTTTAGTTAGCTTTTGTTTTTGCCTGCAACTGATTGGTTACAACAGGACCTGTGGTTAGTAGCCTAATACTGTTGCTGTTGGTAATCTTTTCTCCTGTACCCTTTTATCCCCACCTCTTTAATTCCCTTACCTCTTAGTTGTTGTTCTGTCTGTCCTATTTAGATTGTGAGCTCTTTGAGCAGGGACTGTCTTTTTCATGTATGGTGTACAGCGCTGCGTATGCCTTGTAGCACTATAGAAGTGATAAGTAATAGTAGTATTATAGTTGTGTAGTTATATATAGTTGCATACATATTTTCATATATCTATTGGTCAGTATATTTTGGGTAGTATACAGAGATTTGTAAGTTGCTTTGCATTTTCCCATATTGTTATTTTTATATCTATAATAAATAATATGTTGCCATTTTGGCATTATTCCCTTCATTGGTGCAGCCTGTCAGCAAAGCCTAAAGGCAAATTAGGTCCTCTCATATCCTTTGCAAACGAGTCCAGTATAGTTGCTATTTAGTGATTTTCTGCCCACCAGGTCCTTGTAGCTTATCAGTGAATAATAAGAGGAAATTCTGAACTCTGGGTCCATTATCAATCTCTGCCCTTATTAAGACCAGAGGCAATTTAGAGTGATCCATTTCTACTTAGATGAATCTGTACAGATGACCATTCTCTTTGAACTTCTAATGTCACACTTGGATTACTGTAACATCATTTACTCTAGACTCCCTCACTATCAACTCTGGTGCTTGCAAACAAATCAAAACACTGTTATTTGTATTCTCTCCAATGCTACCCATTTTGAGTCACACCTCTCTTCATCCATCACCATTGGTTGCCTATCTTGCTTGATATCCAGTTTAAAATTCTCATTCTCACCCATAAGCTTCTACATGCTGATTCCCCATACTATCCCCCACACCAACCAGTACCTCCAGATTCGCTCAGTTCATCAGGCCCATTATGAAACCAAATGAAAGAGCTTGTTTTCTGTACTACCCCTTTACTCTGGCTTGAACATTCCCATCCTAGATTTAGATCCTTGTTGAACACTTATGAGTTTGATTAAAATTAACATCCAGTTGGCCACTAGCGATACCACAAAGGTTCACTAGGTCCTATAACCTTCTCCCTCCCTCCCTTCTTTAGATTGCTACTTTAATCTATTTCCCTAATAGGGCTTCCTCATTATTTCTGCAATACTTTCTGTCTCAATTTAATGGTGTTCTTTTCTTGTATGTTTTATTGTACACCGCCTAGTTATTCATGGAAAGGCAGTCTATCAAATAAAGTAAACCATAAACCATTAGACGTGCTTTGTTTCCCTAGGTCAGGGGTGGGCAACCTTGGTCCTCAACACAGTTAGGTAGTTCAGAATTTCCCAATGAATATGCATGAGATCTATTTCCATAGAATGTAGGCAGTGCATGCAAATAGATCTCATGCATATTAATTGAGGAAATACTGAAAACCCAACTGGATTGTGGACCTTGAGTACATAGGTTGTCTACCCCTGCCCTAGGTCTTGTGCTGATCCCTACTGGTCAATGTGATACTGTTCCTCCCTCACAGGAGGCTCGTGGAAAAATCAATCAGGAAACAAATAAAGGCCAAACATGAGAGCTCTACAAGGCCACCCCTGTTATATGTTACCAAAGCTGTATCAATAGACAGATAAGGAGTAAATCACAAGACTGTGTACTAGAAAGACTCATGAGGATGAACTGTTCCTCAGCAGCCAGACCCAATGAAAATCCTAAATTTTCCAGGTCTGAATCTGTACTGACTAAGGAAACTTACTGTTGCTCTCAGAGTGAAGGGTGGAGGCAGAGGTGGGCACATCGGAGGAGGAGGTGGTGGTGGTGGAGGAGCTACAGGAGGTGGCAGCAGAGGGGGACCTAGATGGGGATGAATCCTGGAAGAGTCTCGTTTTAGCTGCTCAATCTCTGATTGTAGTGCTGCCACATGCTGGAGATGTTCCCGCTGTATACCTGCCAGCTCTCCATTCACATACCCTGAAATACATACCAGAGAGCAAGTATACTGAGTAACAGATCCAGAAGGGACATAAGAACATAAGTGTTGCCATACAGGGACAGACTGAAGGTCCATCAAGCCCAGTATCCAGTTTCCAACAGTGGCCAATCCAGGTTACACATACCTGGCAAGATCTCAAAATAGTACGATACATTTTATGCTGCTTATCCTAGAAATAAGCAGTGGATTTTCCCCAAGTCCATCTTAATAACGGCTTATGGACTTTTCTTTTACCACATTCTCTGGCAACAAATTCCAGATTTAATTACATGTTGAGTGAAGAAATATTTTATCTGATTTATTTTAAATTTACTACTTAGTAGCTTCATTGCGTGCCCCCTAGTCCTAGTATTTTTGGAAAGGGTAAGCAAGCAATTCATGTCCACTCATTCCATTCATTTTTTATAGACCTCTATCATATCTCCCCTCGGCCGTCTCTTCTCCAAGCTGAAGAGCCCACTTTCTTCATAGGGAAATCATCCCATCCCCGTTATCATTTTTGTCACCCTTCTCTGTACCTTTAATAATTCCGCTATACCTTTTTTGAGATGCAGTGACCAGAATTGCACACAGTATTCGAAGTGCAGTCACACCATGAAGCAATACAAAGGCATTATAACATTCTCATTTTTATTTTCCATTCTTTTCCTAATACCTAACATTTTATTTGCTTTCTTATCTGCCACTGCACACTGAAGAGAGGGTTTCAAAGTATCATCAACGATGATACCTAGATCCTTTTCCTGGTCCGTGACTCCTAATGTGGAACCTTGCATCATGTAGCTATAGTTTGGGTTCCTCTTTCCCACATGCATCACTTTGCACTTGCTCACATGATTAAACGTCATCTGCCATTTAGACGCCCAGTCTCGTAAGGTCCTCTTGCAATTTTTCACAATCTTCTTGCGATTTAACAACTTTGAACAACTTTGTCTCATCAGCAAATTTAATTAATGCAGACTAATGGAGAGGGGTTGAAACTACTGCGATATAGACCCACAGGAAATATTTTCCAAAATAAAGTCCCAGGTGTCTGCCCCATTTCTGTCAGCCATACATGTTTGTCAAACATCTGACCAAATTTAAAATTATACAGGCAAAATTAATCTTAAAACAATGAAATAAACACTTATTACAGCTAATATATGTAAGCCTTATTTATCTGGATAGGTTTTAGACAGGTTACTTTAGAAAATTATAATAGATTCTTAGTAGGTTAGGGTTGAAACTAGCAATCGGTGGGAAGCCGTTGGCAAAATTAATCCACTCAATTCACACTCTTCTGACATATAATAAATCAGTTCAGACCAGAATTTCTGTACCAACCGGGTTTACTTAAAGTCTTAAAGCAAAGAGGAACAATATAGAATTCATTACAAGATTCTTACACTTGCACACAAAGTTCAGCATAACGGTATTTCCTCTTCTCTCTCAGAGAGTATTACCATCATGAGGGCTGTCTTTATTTAGACTCAAATCCGAGTTCTTTCTTCATTGCCTCATCTCTATGGAATTCAATGCCACTCACTCTCTGAACAGAAGAGTCATTCTCTACAATTGAATCGACCGTAAAGACTTATGTTTATGTTTATTAAAACTTGATATGCCACCTAATACCAAGAAAGGAGCTAAGCGGTTTACAATAAAATTATAAAAGTTAAATAAAATTAAACAAAATTAAAATACAAAAGAACTCAATTTTCAGATAGGACAGAGTGCAACCAGTCATTCAAGACCAAGCTTACAAACCATCCTTAAAGCTGTGTGAACAGGAATTGAACAACGTGACCAAAAGATGAGGAGAAAATTAATCAAAGGCTTGTTAAAAATAATGGGTTTTGAAGAGAAATTTAAACCTTTAGAATGACATTTCAGATTTTAGGGTGCCCAGTAGACAATTCCAATGTGAAGGAGCCAAGCCTCGGGTTGGGCATAACCAACCTATGTGAGTCAAGGGATCTGAGGTGACAAGTAAGAGTGTAAGGAATAATTAGATTGGAAAGATATGAAGGAACACCAGAGTAGTATACTTTATGGATTAAAGTGAGGATTTTGAAAAGAAAGTGAAATTTAATAGGAAGCCAGTATAAGTGGTGTAATAAAGGAGATATGTGTTCTTGCCTGTTTGTCTTGGAAAGAAAATACGCGGCACAATTCTGAAGTGTATGGAGTCTTTTTAATTGAGACTGCGATAGGCCTGCGTAAATCACATTACAATAATGGAAATCAAGAAATGAATGAATAGTATGTAAAGAACGGAGTGTAGCAAACCCTAACTAAATAATTTCTGAGATATGTTTGACAAAAGGTAGTTGAGAGTCAAACCAGACTCCAACATAGTGAAAATGAAGGACAGGTTTGAGTGGTATCAGTAATTGCTAAATAAGTGGTTATCCAGTATGTGGAGGCATAGCCTAATGGACTTTGATCCTGTATATACTATGTAAACTGCTTTGAATGTAGTTACAAAAACCACAGAAAGGCAGTATATCAAGTCCCACTTCCCTTTCCCTATTTGAGATTCTACATGGAATGTTGCTACTATTTCACACTTTGATCTTGGGGAACTGGGTTCAATTCCCACTGCAGCTCCTTGTGACTCTGGGCAAGTCACTTAACTCTCCAGTGCCCCTGTTACAAATAAGTACCTTTATATACAATGTAGATCACCTTGAATGTAGTTGCAAAAACCACAGAAAGGCAGTATATCAAGTCCCATTTCCCTTTCCCTATTTGAGATTCTACATGGAATGTTGCTACTATTTCACACTTTGATCTTGGGGAACTGGGTTCAATTCCCACTGCAGCTCCTTGTGACTCTGGGCAAGTCACTTAACTCTCCAGTGCCCCTGTTACAAATAAGTACCTTTATATACAATGTAGATCACCTTGAATGTAGTTGCAAAAACCACAGAAAGGCAGTATATCAAGTCCCATTTCCCTTTCCCTATTTGAGATTCTAGATGGAATGTTGCTACTATTTCAGATTCTGTTGCTACTATTTGAGATTCTACGTGGAATGTTGCTCTATTTGAGATTCTGTTGCTACTATTTGAGATTCTACATGGAATGTTGCTACTATTTCACACTTTGATCTTGGGGAACTGGGTTCAATTCCCACTGCAGCTCCTTGTGACTCTGGGCAAGTCACTTAACTCTCCAGTGCCCCTGTTACAAATAAGTACCTTTATATACAATGTAGATCACCTTGAATGTAGTTGCAAAAACCACAGAAAGGCAGTATATCAAGTCCCATTTATTTTATTTGTTACATTTGTATCCCACATTTTCCCACCTATTTGCAGGCTCAATGTGGCCTACATAGTATTGGAGAGGCGTTCGCCGACTCCAGTATGAACAAATAGAAAGTGATGTTATGATAGGATAAGGTTCATGTGGAACAGACATATTGGGGAATCAATAGAGTGGAGGAGTTTGTTGTGTCCATTACATGCTGTGGATTTGTTGTGTTGCGAAGTCCAGGCATTTAAGTTGGATCAGTAGGGTATGCCTTTTTGAATAGGTTAGTTTGTAGTGATTTCCGGAAGTTGAGGTGGTCATATGTTGTTTTCATGGTTTTAGGTAATGCGTTCCATAGTTGTGTGCATATATAGGAGAAACTGGATGCATAAGTTGATTTGTATTTGAGTCCTTTGCAGCTTGGGTAATGGAAATTTAGGTATGTTTGTGTGGATCTGGATATGTTTCTAATTGGTAGGTCTATGAGTTCTGACATGTATCCCAGGGCTTCGCCGTAGATAATTTTATGTACCATGGTGCAGATTTTGAAAGTAATATGTTCTTTGGGAGCCAGTGTAGTTTTTCACGGAGGGGTTTTGCACTTTCAAATCACGTTTTTCCGAATATAAGCCTGGCTGCTGTGTTTTGAGTGGTCTGAAATTTCTTTATGATTTGTTCTTTGCATCCCGCATAAATTCCATTGCAGTAATCTACATGACTTAATACCATTGATTGTATCAGGTTGCGAAATGTTTCCCTCAGGAAGAATGGTTTCACGCGTTTGAGTTTCCACATTGAGTGGAACATTTTCTTAGTTGTGGAATTCGCTTGGCTTTCTAGAGTAAATTTGCGGTCGATTGTAATGCCGAGGATTTTCAGGCTGTCTGAGATGGGGGGGGGGGGGGGTCTAAATGTATGTGGGGTTGTCCGTATTGTAGTGTGATGAAAGGATGAGACAGTGTGTTTTTTTCTGCATTGAGTTTCAGTTGAAATGCATTTGCCCATGAGTTCATGATGTTCAAGCTGAGCTTGATTTCATTGGTGATTTCTGTTACATCATGTTTGTAAGGGATGTATATTGTGACATTGTCTGCATAGATGAAAGGGTTAAGACCGTGGTTGGCTAAGGACTTGGCTAGTGGGGTCATCATTAGATTGAAAAGGATCGGTGAAAGTGGTGATCCTTGAGGTACTCCACAGTCTGCTTTCCACGGTGATGACATGTTTAAATTTTATTTCACTTGATAAGTTCAAGTGGTTAGGAAACCCTTGCTCCAACTGAGTATATTACCACCAATCCCGAAGTAGTCTAATAGTCTTAGTAGTATATTATGGTTTACCATGTCGAATGCACTAGACATATCAAATTGGAGGAGAAGTATGCTTTTTCCTGTTGCTATTTCCTGCTTGAATTTGGCTAGGAGAGTATTTTTTTTTTTTGTTACATTTGTACCCCGCGCTTTCCCACTCAAGGCAGGCTCAATGCGGCTTACATGGGGCAATGGAGGGTTAAGTGACTTGCCCAGAGTCACAAGGAGCTGCCTGTGCCGGGAATCGAACTCAGTTCCTCAGTTCCCCAGGACCAAAGTCCACCACCCTAACCACTAGGCCACTCCTCCACTGTTTCAGTGCTATGGAGGGGGTGGAATCCGGATTGTGATACATGTAGTATTGAGAATTTATTTATATATTCAGTGAGTTGTTTGGTTACCATGCTTTCCATCAGTTTGACTACCAGTGGAATAGATGCTATTGGGCGGTAGTTTGCTTTTTTTCTTGGTATCTTTTGGTAATGGGGTGAGTAGGATGTTGCCCTTTTCCTTAGGGAAAAGGCCTTGCTGAAGCATGTAGTTTAGGTGGGAAGTGAGGTCCCCTACAAAGTGGTCGGGGTGGATTTTAATAGGTAACTGGGACAGGTATCTAGTTTGCAGTGAGTGCTGGAGAATCTACTGATCGCCTGGGTGACTGTTTTGACGGTGAGGAGAGTGAAGTTGGATCAAGTTCAGTCAGCTGGGTATTCTCCAGGGGTTGGGTCCATGCCATTGATGGAGTTTTCAATATCGGTATTGTCCTGCGGTAATGTGTTGCGTAGGTTTGCAATTTTTTCGTTGAAGTAATTAGCAAGTTTGTCTGTTGATGGGATGTC
Source organism: Microcaecilia unicolor (assembly GCF_901765095.1). Taxonomy (NCBI): domain Eukaryota; kingdom Metazoa; phylum Chordata; class Amphibia; order Gymnophiona; family Siphonopidae; genus Microcaecilia; species Microcaecilia unicolor. The sequence goes on from NC_044036.1 coordinate 695,061, forward strand.
CGTATTGGTTGTAGTGATCGGAGTGGTATCTAGTAGTTGGTTTACGAGTTGGTATAGTTTCTTCGTGTCCTTATTTTAGTTTTGTAGTATGGTTTGTCTTATTGCGTATTTGTATTTTCTTTGTATTTGTTTCCAAGCGTTGAGCGTGTGTTCATCTTTTACTTTTTTCCATGCTCGTTCGGATTTCCTGGATTGTGTTTTCAGGATTTAGCCTCAGATTGTTCTGGAATAACCACTCTGCCATCGCTAGGAGGGAAGCCTGTAAAGGCCTACCCAGAACAATGCTTAAATGAATAGACCATCTAGGCTGTCTGCTGTGGCAGTCCAAAGGCATTGAACCACTGTCTATATAAATTGTAGTTACTTAGCTTAAACTATACTACTTTCTCTTGCCTTTTCTCTTCCCTATCATATTTGACTGGCATTCCTTTTAAATTTTAAAAATAATTTTATGTAAATCACCCTGTCATGTTTGTCAGGAACAGCAGCATATTAAGTGCAATAAATAATAAACCTTCTCAACAAAACTGTGGTATCAGCAGAGGCAAAAATCATCATCAACACTTATAGAAGAGCATTTTCAATAAAACCTCTAAGTCTGATTTTGACATTTTGCTAAAAACATCCAAAACCTGAGCTTCTCTGGCCATTACACCAACCAGTACACCTAGAAAGAAAGAGTAGAGAGCAGTATCAGAGCCAATTAAGCTGCTACACTTATCTCAAATGCTAATGGAATAGGAAACCAACCCCCCACAACATCCTTCCAAGGAGAAGGGAAGAAATACTAAAAGATCCAGATCTGAGGAGCAAGAGGGGACCAGAGGATAGTCCCTGAAGATCTATAAAGAGTCTTTCCAGAGAGTTCCATCCAGATAAGAACACTGCAGTTGGGGGAGGAGTCAAGATGGCGGCAGGCTCCTGACACTTAGTTGTAGTCATTCCTCGCTGTCGCTGGCCTCCATTTTCCTATGGAATCTTCTCTAGTGCCTTTTCTTAGTGGAGCACCAAACATCTCTTTCTCCACCAGCAGCGAATTCCCTGCCATGTCCAGCAGCTAGAATAGAGTGCCAGAGTGCACCAAGCATTTGAGAGGTGGTTGCGTTGGTTGAGCGAGGTGGGGTTGGAGCTCTGACTGGGGAGCTGCTGGTAGATGGACCATCTGGTAGCCATTTGGAAGCCCCTGTGGCGGTAACTCTGGCGTTCATTTGGAGTGCTCTGCAAACTGTCAACTTTACTGTAATGAAGACATCAACAGAAGTAACAACTTTGGTTGGAAAATTTGATTCCTTAAGTAAGACAGTGGAAACTTTGAAAACCAATATCTTGGGTCAAGTTGAACAAATTCGTTTGGAGATTAAAAGTCTGCAAGAATTTAAGAATGCAGCAGTTGTAGAGAGGCTGGCTGTTCATAGACTGATTGAGTTTTTGGAAAATTATAATAGGAGGCTCAATTTACGTATTTTGAACTTTCCAAAAGCTCTGGTCACTCTTCCCTTGGTTATCTTCAAAAAATATTTAGTTAAGATATTGGAAGTTTTCCTCTGGCGTTGTATCTCCAGTAAACAAGATTTAATACCTTCCAGTTTCTTTAAAAAATGTCCAAGGTGAGGTTGTAGGTTCAGAGCCTGAACCATCAATGTATTTGAAAAATATCTCTGCTGTTTTAGAGGGAGTCTATCAATGAATCCACAGAACGGACCACTTTATTAATGTCTATGGTTTTTGAACAAGATATTGATGCTATAATGAAGCAATAGACATTCTCAACATCTCTTTTATGGTCAGATGAGAATCTACCCAGATGTCGTTAAAATTACCCAAGAGAGGAGGATGGAAAGCTTTCCTCTCAATGAGACAAGATGTCAAGGATTTGGGGGGTACTTTCCTACTGGTTTTTCCTTATAAATGTAGGATCACATATGTTCAACCTAAGTATGTATTTTTTTGTTCCAAAGCAGTTACGCTCCTTTTTGGACTTGAAGAAGTTCTAGTGTGTATAACAACTATGCCTGCGTATTAGTATATGATGTTGAGGTAGCAGTGGTGTAGCCAAGGGTGGGCCCTGGTGAGCCCAGGCCCACCAAGTATCGGCACACCTATGATGTGGCAGGCAGGGATCCCCAAGCCCCACCAGTCGAAAACTCCCAACAACTGTCCTTCCTGCATACCTTGTAAATAGCAGATCTTCACCTGCAGTGAGCAGTGACTGATACATACTGCTCACTCTGGCCCCACAGCCTTTCCTCTGATGTATTTCCGCCTATGTAAAAACAGGAAGTTGCATCAGAGGGAAGACTGTGGGGCCAACATGAGGAGTGTGTATTAGTTGCTGCTCCCTGCTGGTGAAAATCTGCTATTTAAAAGGTATGCGTGGGAGGGGGAGGTTTGAGAGACCATATGGCGTGCAGGCGAGAGAGGGAGAGACCATTTGTGGGACAGGGTGGAGTTTTTCTGCCCACCCAAAATTGGGTGTCTGGCTACACCCCTGTGAGGTAGTACCTGTTAAGCCTTGTGTTAAAGCAATTGTTACCTTTTAGTAAATCTACTATATCTTGATTTTTTTCCTCTCGCAACCCCCTTTTTGTGGTCTAAGAAGGGACTTATTATTACATGACATTTATTTCCTGTGTTCAATTATTGCCTGCATTTCTGTCTTCAAGCGTTGTCTTGATAATTTGTTTATAAATAAATAAAAAAATTTTTAAAAAGAACACTGCAGCTAAAGGTTCAGAGAACCCTAAAGAAGCTGATCAACAACTGGAAGAGTGGAGGCGTAGCCTAGTGGTTAGTGAGCTTTGATTCTGCCAAACTAAGTTCAATTCCCACTACAGTTCCTTGTGCCCTCAGGCAAGTCACTTAACCCTCCATTGCCCCAGGTACAAAACAGATCATGAACCCACTAGGGATAGAGGAAATACCTGCATATAATGTGTACAGTGCTGTGTACGTTTAGTAGCACTACAGAGATGATTAGTAGTAAGTGTTGGAATCTATTTCAGCTTTGACTCTGCCTGTAATAAAGCTCCAAATTTAAGTAAACCATTTTGTTTCAGAATATACTGTACATTGTAGCCTGGACTGAGTTATTATATGCCAGGGAAGTGTGGAGTGAGGGTTTTTATGTACCAATGGCCTATGTGGAAAAAGGGTTACTCCAGTCTAACCATTCACTTCTACCATATTCCCTCTAGAGGACCAGTTCATTTAGCTTCTTTATAGAGGAGGTTTTCCATCCTCATGATCAGTTTTGTCTCCCTTCTCTGAATGTATTTATTTATTAGGCTTTATTTACTGCCTTTTTGAAGGAATTCTCTCGAGGAGGTACAGCAAGAATAAGTCAAATATAAGCAATAGACAATTTCAGCAGTAAAAATATTCAAGCAATAAAAAGTATGATCTAGTATGACATTTTTTGGATGCCTTTTGAAAATCCAGATACACAATATCGACTGGCTCACCTTTACCAAGTTTATTCAGTATTTCATATCCTGTGTATCATGTAAAATATCTGAGTGGTTTATAATCCTAGTATGATCTTTATTCACCCCTTCAAAGAAATGTAGCAGATTGGTGAGGCAAGATTTCCTCCCAAAGACGGTACACCTTTCCAGAGAAAGGGACGGCCCTTCCCTGCTAAGCCAGGGAGATGGGGAGGAAGGGGGGTGGACTCGAGACACCCGAGTTTAACACCCCCGAGGCTATCAAAGAAAGAAGAGAAAGGAAACCCTGTCAAGCCTCTAAATAAGATTCCAGGCACAGAAGAATTATCACAAATATCTGTAATATCTAAAGAGAAAAGGAGAGAGACTAATGGGCTCACTTCCTACCTGCTGGGAGACTGAGAAAATACTGAGGCTAAGGTCACATGGCCAGGGCTCCTATTGGCTCTCTAGAGTCAGAGTTTTTTTCTCAGTCTCCACCTGCTGGTAGGCGAGCACAACCCATCAGTCCAATCCTGGTCCGGTCCGGAGGGACGCTAAGGAAATTCATGTTGGCGTTGTCTCATTAATCCAAGCTTATGTATATAGTCTGTAATTTTGCACCATTGTCTCCTGTACCTGTCTCACTGGATAGTGCCACTAAATCCCTTACAGAATACTTTGACACTTTCCAGATAGCACCAGGGTGGTCTGGGGATATAGCAAAGATAGTTTGGAGTTATTCAGTTAGTGACGCTAACCGGAAACTAGCTACATAACGTTAGGACAGCAAAAAGGCTGCTATTCGGACAGCGCTGCTGGTCATTGTTGAATCCAGATATTCAGCCTCGGCCGCTACCCAGATACCAGCACTGACTATCCAGATTTATTTCAGCCACAGCAGCCAGTGAATAATCAACTGTCAAGACTGAATCTCCTTCAATGTGTGTTGTGAAGTCAGTGCATTTAGCTATTCTGAGGACAACAATTTTCAGATAGTCAGCTTACCCATAGAAATAGATATGTACAAAGTGTACACACGTGAAGCAGGGTACCAGGATCAAGAGAAGTAACGTGCTGTGTAACACAGTAAATGATGGCAGAAAAAGTCTACATTGACCCATCCAGTCTTCCTAGTTGTGATTCTGGTTAGATAAGCATATGCACTCCCATATGCCAGATAATTGGGAATGTAATAATTAGGGCTGTTCATCGATTAAAACTGTTAATCACACGCCCGTGCGTGATTAAAAATGTTAATCGCATGGTTGATCGCGTAAAGTGGCCCCCTCACATTTTCACCTGCATTGTGCAAAACAGACTGCAGATGTCAATTCTCAAAACTGAAACATTGTACTTCAATTACTAAACTGAAAATAAAAACATTTTTCTTATCTGTGTTGTTCGGTGATTTTATTTTTCTAATCTTATTCCCTGTCTCTGGTTTTATTCCTCTGTCTGTGCTCTGAACTCTACTTTCACTATTTCCTCTCTTCTCACTATTTCTTTTCTCTCCTCCTCTCTTCTTCGCTTCTTCCCCTATAACATCTTTCACATTCAACTTTCTGCCATTTTTCTTCCTGCTTATAGGAGAGAGCAGCATGATGCGATTAATCGAGTTAAAATTATTAGTGCGGGTCAAGAATCTTAACGCAATTAATAGAGTTAAATGAACAGCCCTAGATGTACTTCATGGATCTCAGTCAGTTTTCCAGAAAGGGCTTTAGTACAGAAACCGTGTTAGGTACATGATTCCATGAAATAAGGAAACTGCTCTTGAGGACATCAAGCTATACTGCTTCAATTTGATTTACCTCTGCTTCTGACTTAGCAGACCATGGTCTTTTGCTACAATCATTGAGTAAAATAAGAATTCTGGGTAAAATTCTTTAGTAGTTTCAGGGTTTTCTCTGAAGCAGAACATATAGGGTAAAGATTCGTGGAATATAAAGTTGATATCACATAGGGTTATCTCTTTGAGCAGGGACTGTCTTTCTTCTATGTTTGTGCAGCGCTGCGTATGCCTTGTAGCGCTATAGAAATGCTAAATAGTAGTAGTAGTAGTAGTTATCCCTTCTTACCCATTCTTTTCAATATAGTGATGACCTCCCTTGGCCAATGACTGTCCCATTTAGGATATATATACAAAGGAAGTGGGAACTTAGGAAGGCTAGACAAATCTCAGGATAAATAAAATAAAAACAAATATTTATTGCTCTGGTGTACATAAAATTCAATGTAAGTAAAAACAATGAATGGTAAAAATATTAGTTCTTAAAACTCGGCATTTCACAATACATGTAAAATCAATGCTGTAGACTCGACACGGCACCGTGTTTCAGCATATGACGTGTCTGCCTCAGGAGTCTGGCAGTGGGTAATTAGTGTCAAATGATAATGCCGGGTGAAAAAAGGAAAAGGGTCTTTAAAAAGACTGTGCATATAGGAACTAATGCACTATGTAATCTCCGAAGGTATTGGAGATGCAAAAAAAAAAGTACTCCTTGTACATTGTGAATGAGCATCCACACCATATCTCACTCATTGAGCGTACTTTTTTTGCATCTCCAATACCTTCAGTGATTACATAGTGCATTAGTTCCTATATGCACAGTCTTTTTAAAGACCCTTTTCCTTTTTTCACCCGGCATTATCATTTGACACTAATTACCCAATGCCAGACTCCTGAGGCAGGCTGTCATATGCTGAAACACGGTGCCTTGTCGAGTCTACATGGCTTTCACACTCTCTGAGCCCATTCTCTCACATATTAGGAGTGTGTCAGGCTCATTTGAAACCCTTCTCTCACTCATTAGGAGTGTGTCATATTCATTTGAAGGCTCTCTCACTCATGAGAGCTTCAATGCCAGTGCACTGATCCTGATCACTGCTCTCAGGAGAGGTCAGCCTAAGAGAAAAAAAGCCAAGTTGCCCAACTAGTAGGAAGAAACAGGTTTACACCATCCTGTATACTGCCTCCCCCTGCCCCATTTCATACCTTTGCACCTACAAGTATAAAGGCTGCCAAACCTATGTGCATAATTTTTGCCATTGAGTGGAGTGCAATTTTCAGTCCAGAGAATTTGCCCAGGCAGCTCCTTAGTTACTTGGAAAATTTCAATACTGCCTCCAGCGGTGTACCTAACTTATATGGCAGCTGGGGCGGAGCGTGAACACCTCTCCAAGCAAGGGAGTCAGCGGAGCACGTGAGTGCTGTTGGCTCTGCCGGTACCCTGCCACCCCTGTCAACTTTCTGTTCCAGGGCAGGGCATTAGCAGAGCTGACAGCTGCACACCTGCTCCATGCACCCCCTTCCTGTTGGCACCCAGGGCAAACCACCCCCACCGCCCTACCCTACATATGCTACAGACTGCCTCCATTCTATATTCTTAGAGGCACCAGACAAAAGCAAAAATCATTTTATGTTGCCTTACTCATTTGCACATCAGTGCAACAGTTAAATTGTATTTTCCAAGAGCTGACTGCACCCCCAGAATGCCCCCAAAATGCCCAGCACAGAAAACCTGGGTCTAAATTAGCCAGTGACGGTCAGTGTTTAAAGAAAAGCTGAGCGCTATTGAGCTTCTTGTTTTCTCAGTAACTGGGTATAGTTGCTGCAGAGGTATTCGACTAAAAAGTAAACTAAATTAACTAGTCAGTAGGCTGGGAAATTTAAAAGACGTAATTTATCCACATGACTTCTCAACTAAACATCAGTCCCAAAGAAGTAAATTTTGTGTCTGTGTGTGAATTTGAATAAAATAGGAGAGTCTTTAAATCTTGTCCCCTTTGCAGAGACTTTAGATGCTGACAGGACATCAATAGCTGTTCATCCATTAGACACGTAGCAGCAGGAACAGCCTGCAACAAGATAAAAATCAGTTACAGAAACACTTCCTGCCTCTTTAAGGACACAAGGAAGCTTTGGAAGTAAATCATAGTTTTGCATGTCTATCTCTGTGATCTCAGCTTTTCTAGAGTGTATTTACCTGCCACCCTCTTACTCCCCACCCCTCCCACTCAACCAGTGGCATACCAAGGGGGGGGGGGGCGGTGGGGGCGGTGTGCCCCGGGTGCACGCCGCTGGGGGGGGTGCCGCGCGCCGGTCAGCATCGTTCGTTTCCATGCTCCCTCTGCCCCGGAACAAGTTACTTCCTGTTCCGGGGCAGAGGGAGCATGGAAACGAACGATGCTGACCGGCGCGTGGCACCCCCCCCCCAGCGGCGTGCACCCAGGGGGGAGGGGGTTCTTTCGCTGGGGTGAGGGGGGGTATCCTTTCGCCGGGTGGGGGGGGTCGCGCTGCACGGGGGGGGGGCGCTGCACCTGGGGGGGGGGCACATCAGCGGTCCGCCCCGGGTTTCAGCGCCCCTAGGAACGCCACTGCACTCAACATTTAGGAGGGGCAGTGGTACCTGTGCACTCTCTGTGTTCCCCGGTTGTGGAAGGGTAGTGATAGCTGTGTATTCTCTTTAACCTCTGGTTTTGGAAGGGTTAAGACTAGCATGGAGGAAGTCTGTAAGCCTGTGTACACAAAACGTTAGCCACCGTAATACTGAAGTCAGTTCTTAAAAGTCTGGGACTGGATTTCTAGAAAATACGACCCCCCCCCCCCCCCCTCCTTCCCAGTTTTGGGAGAAGTCAAGTTGAAAGAGGCAAAAACATTGTAGGGATAATTTTATAAAGCATTTCCTGTGTGTAAGACTTGAAATGTGGACAAGACCCAGGATACAAGAGTTCTCTTTTTACCTTTTTCTACACCCGCCAGGACCTTACATAATAATAATCAGTTGGTCTTGCATTTCCCATCAGCAAAGGAATAGAATATTTTAAAATATCTACTTTAGTGAGGATCACGTGGTACCTTGATGGAGAGCGGTCGCAGAAAATCAGAGTTCCTGCCCTTCCTCTTAACTCCCTAATTAGGCAGCATTAGCGCATTACCTTGCCTTCAGGTGCGGGTTTCTCAGTGTGACATCTTAGCTCGCCATCAGAGCGAGGAACAAATGGCGGTGAAACCGCAGCGCAGGGACAAAGATCGGAGCAAGGTCCTTGAAAGCAAGATGAAAGCAGTGGAGGCGGCCCTCAATAAAAAACTACAAGCTATATGTGATTGTGCAGAGGCTGCTCATGAGAGGCTGGATGGTTTTCATCTTAATTTAGACTACCTTCAGCAATGAGTCAGCGATATTGAAGACGCTGTGGTGGCGTCAGCAGGGCCAACAGAGTTATTGCAGAAGTGCATGGCAGAATTAGAGCTGAAACTGGACGACTTAGAAAATCGCTCTCACCTCAACACTGCCAGAGTGTTTGAAGGACTCAGAATTGGTGAGTTTTCTTGAATGCTGGATCCCTCAATCTTTATAGCTAAACAATACATGTGGCCTGCTGAGAGTGGGTTCAGCCAAGGGAAGTCTTGCCTCACCAATTTGCTTCATTTCTTTGAAGGCGTGAATAAACATGTGGATAAAAGCGAGCCAGTTGATGTACTGTATCTAGATTTTCTGAAACCTTTTGATAAAATTTCTCATGAGAGACGCCTGAGAAAATTAGAGTCATGGGATAGGAGGCAAGGTTCTGGTGTGGATTAGGAATTGGTCATTGGACAGAAAACAGAGGGTAGGGTTAAATGGTAATTTCTCTCAATGAAGGAGAGTGAACAGTGGAGTGGAGCTCAGGGAGGTCCGGCGAGAACTCTTAAAGATTTATTTAATAGATCTTTAGAGACGGAAGAGGTTCCGCGAGATTGGAGATGAGCGGATGTGGTCCCTCTTCACAAAAGTGGAGACAGGGAAGAAGTGGGAAACTACAGACTGGTAAGACTCACATCGGTGGTAGGAAAAATAATGGAGTTGCTGCTGAAAGAAAGGATAGTTAACTTTCTAGAAGACAACGGGTTACAGGACCCCAGGCAACATGGCTTTACCAAAGGAAAATCCTGCCAAACGAATCTCATTGACTTCTTTGACTGGGTGACAAAAGAAATGGATGAAGGCCGTGCGCTAGATGTAATCTACTTGAATTTCAGCAAAGCCTTTGATACGGTCCCCCACAGAACACTCATGAATAAGCTGAAAGGGCTGAACTTAGGACCGAAAGTGGTGAACTGGATAGAAAACTGGTTGACCGACAGGTGGCAGAGGGTGGTGGTAAATGGAATCCACTCGGAGGAAAGGATGGTGAGCAGTAGGGTTCCTCAGGGTTTGGTGCTGGTGTTGTGAGAGATATTGCTGAAGGGTTGGAAGGAAGTGTTTGCCTTTTTGCGGATAACACGAAGATAGCAAATAGAGTGGATACCCTAGAGGGAGTAGAAACGATGAGAAGGGATCTCTGAAAGTTAGAAGGCTATATTTAGAAAACATTGGCCAATATTAGCGTTACTTGACATTCATGATCACCCACTATTTGCATACACTCGTGCAAAAAATACAGCTAATTCGATCCTTGAATATAAGGGACAGCGCATGCGTTGGCGTCTTTTCAGTTAGGAGAGTCGTGGGCTGGGAGAATGTCTCACCACAGGTATGCCAGGAATTGTATGATTAATTACTGAAGCAAAAATAGTTATAAAAAGATGTATAATTATTTACGAAGACCGCAATGTACTGCTGCTCATAGCATAATGAATCAGACACAGTAGTTTGAGTTATATGCTTCTAACTTCTAGGAGATGCTAATTCCCCTGATGAAGCAATGTATTGCGAAACACAGCTTGTGTTGGAAAGACCTGAAGGAGAAAAATGAACGCTTAAGAGACTGAGGAAATTTGTCGAATTGAAGTTAGAGGAATTATTTTAAGAATACACGAGCACTATCACGTTTACCACTCACTCTGAATATGCTGATTACGTCACTTTGTCGAAAATGGAGGCCCAAGATACAATCTCCAGATAAGTACTTGGAATTTACATTGTGAAGAGCTAACATTGAAATGGAAGATTTTTTGACTTAGGTACTGGAGGTAGGGAGGGACACAGTGCAGTGATGTATGGGTGATCATATTACATAGCCATCCATTCGGAGTGATTGATAATATGCACTACTGAGCACTGTACTATTTATAAGGAATTTATCATTGTAAAGTTATCCACAATGATGTAGAGTACATATATAGTTTGATTTGTTGAGATTGTTTGCTAAATATATAATGATATTAAAGAGCATATAGAAAAAATGAAAAAATAAACTTAAGGGTTTCTATTTGTGAATGAGCAGTTAAAATTTAATGCCAAGAAGTGCAGAGTGATGCATTTGGGGTGTAGAAACCCAAAAGAGAGATACCGAATAGGAGGGGAGAGATTAGCAAGCTTGACTCAGGAGAGAGACCTTGGGGTGTTGGTTTCGGACGATATGAAGGTGAAGAAACAATGTGACAAGGCAACAGCCGTGGCTAGAAGGATGCTAGGCTGCATAGAGAGGGGTATAACCAGCAGAAGAAAGGAGGTGTTGATGCCCCTCTACAAGTCATTGGTGAGGCCCCACTTGGAGTATTGTGTTCAGTTTTGGAGGCCGTATCTGGCTAAAGATGGAAAAAGACTGGAAGCGGTGCAAAGAAAAGCTATCAAAATAGTATGGGATTTGCGTTTCAAACCGTACGAGGAGAGATTTGCCGACCTAAACATGTATACCTTGGAGGAAAGGAGAAACAGGGGTGGCATGATACAGACGTTCAAATATTTGAAAGGTATTAATCCGCATACGAACCTTTTCCGGAGACGGGAAGATGGGAGAACTAGAGGACATGAATTGAGGTTGAAGGGAGTCAGACTCAGGAGTAATGTCAAGAAGTATTTTTTCACGGAAAGGGTGGTGGATATGTGGAATGCCCTCCCGCGGAAGGTGGTGGAAATGAAAACGGTAATGGAATTCAAACATGCATGGGATAAACACAAAGGAATCCTGTTTAGAAGGAATGAATCTATGGAATCTTAGCAGACACTTGGTGGCGACGCTGGTATTTGGAGAATAAAACCGGTGCAGGGCGGACTTCTACAGTCTGTGCCCTGTGAAAGGCAGGGACAAATCAAACATGGATATACATATAAAGAGTGCCGCAGGGATCTGTACTGGGACCAGTACTATTTAACATATGTATAAATGATATGGGATCCAAGATGGCGTCTGGACTAGAAGTGTGTCTGTTTTCGCTCCGGACTCTCTGCGAAAACTTTGGCGAAACGGGTAAATCCTCCAACCAGAAATGGGGAAGAGGAAGGGGAAAACCTGTACACTTACCTCCACGAGTGGGGTGAATGTCCCCCCCCCCATGCGCCAAACGACGCTAGATGAACTCGGACTACAGACGCCGGGAAGTCAGGAAAATACCACGAGGGGCCACCGATAGAACAGGACCATAGTGCAGAGGGTGTGTCTCTTACTCCTTCCTCATTTACGGCACCTCCGAGACCAGGAACAGGACTGGTGGTAACAGAACTACAGCTGACTGAAACCTCCGATGTGAGAGAAAAATCGGCAGCTGCGTGTGGAGGGCCTGCAGCCATCTCGACTCCTGTGGGAACAGCATTTGCAGATAATCAGGTGTGTTCACCTGATTTACCTACAATAACACAGATCAGTCTTTCTGGAGGGAATGGTGGACAACCCAAACTGGCTGTAATAACAATGGAAGTACTTTGGAATGCAATCCGGGGTATAAATACAACTCTCCAACAGATTTCAAGCTCCGAGGAGAGGTGACTGAAATAAAACAGATTCAAGCTCAGAAAGTTGTGAAGATCGAGGAGCAGACTTCTAAGATTGAAGCTTTAGAACAAGAGGTAAAATCAGTAAAAGACTCGATTGTTGTGTTAAATAAAGATAGAAACTACCAAAAACGTAAAATTGAATACCTGGAAAATCAGGCCAGGAGGAACTGCTTACGTTTATTAAATTTTCCTAAGTCTCCAATTATCCCAGCACTGGAAATGCTAAAAAAGTATTTCAAAGAAGTGCTGGGTATTCCACCTGAAGCGTTTCCACCAATTACAATGGTTTTATATATTACTGGAACTAAAGGAAAATCTGATCCTCCACAACCAGATTTAAATCTTACGGACTTTCTTGAAAATTCTATGGAAGTTATATCCGAAAGGACTACAATGCTAGTAATGTTTGCTTTAGAACATGATCGAAATAATATATTAAGAGTGTATTTCCGTCACTTAAATGCTTCTTTCCTAGGTTCAAAAATTCAGATGTTTCCAGATTTTTCACGTGACACTCAAAAGAGGAGGAAAGAGTTCTTGACCTTAAAACCAAGAATTCTTAGACTAGGAGGGCTTTTCCTCCTTAAATTTCCCTGTAGGTGTATTATTTCCTTGAATGCCACTAATTATATATTTTTTACTCCTGGGAAATTATTTGAATTTATAACTAGTAAAGAATAAGTTGGAGTAACACTAGATTGCATGCACTACTCGGCTGTATATTCTTGTATACCTTCTACTCATAGTGTCCCTCTTTTAATAGAGGAATTCTGAGCCAGTTGTCATTAAGAAAATGAAGGATTCTTGCCGGAGTGCAAGGAGTGAGAAGAGAGGAAAGATAAGAGGGAAAGCTGATGTAAAATACTTTATGAGCAAGGATGAGAACTTTGTAGTGAATGCAAGAGAGGATAGGGAACCAGTGATGCTCAATTAAAAGAGGAGTGATATGGTGAAATCTGCTGTGTTCTGGATTGTTTGAAGACGACAACTAGAGTATTGCGGAACACCGGAGCAAATGATATTACAGTAGTCTAATTGGGTAATCAGAAGAGCACGAAGAAGTGTCTTTTGAGACTGATTATCTAGGTAATGTCTATTTTAAACAGATGCAGAGAGAGGTGTTGTTGCTGGGAGATTTCAATCTGCTGGATGTAGATTGGAAGGTTTCGTCTGCGGAATCGGAAAGAAGTAGAGGGATCGTGGATGCTTTCCAAAGTGTTTTGCTCAGACAGATGGTGATGGAACCCACGAGGGAGGGAGCGACACTGGATCTGGTGCTCACAAATGGGGATAGCGTGTCAAATATCCGAGTGGGTGCCCACCTGGGCAGCAGTGACCATCAAACGGTTTGGTTTGATATAACATCTAGAGCAGCCACTCAAAACTCAAAGTCCTGGATTTCAAGCGTGCTGACTTTAGTAAAATAGGGGAATACCTGAGGAAGGAGATGATGGGCTGGGAGGAAGTACAAGAAGTGGAAGGACAATGGTCCAGGCTGAAAGAAGCTATAAATAGGGCCACGAACCTTTATGTAAGGAAAGTAAATAAAAGCAAGAGAAAAAGGAAACCGATATGGTTCTCCAAGCAAATTGTTGAGAAAATAAAGGCTAAAGAGTTGGCGTTCCAGAAATAAAGAAAAACTCAAGAAAAGGAACACATGGAGGAATACCGGATGAAACTGAAAGAAGCCAAGAGAGAGATACGACTGGCAAAAGCGCAAGCGGAAGAACAAATGGCTAGAAATGTAAGGAGGGGTGACAAAAATTTCTTTAGGTATATTAGTGAAAGGAGAATGACTAAAAAGGGAATTGTGAGACTAAAAATACTGTGAACTGCTATGTGGAAAATGATGAAGAAAAAGCAAATTTGCTAAATAGATACTTTTGTTCTGTTTTCACAGAAGAAAATCCTGGAGAAGGACCGCGATGGACTGGAAATAGTACAAATGAGAATGAAGTGGATAGAGCACCGTTCACGGAAGAAAGTGTGTATCAACAACTTGAAAAGCTAAAGGTGGACAAAGCCATGGGACCGGATGGGATCCACCCCAGGATATTGAGGGAGCTCAGAGAGGTTTTGGCGGGTCCTCTTAAAGATTTGTTTAATATATCCTTGCAGACGGGAAAGGTTCCGAGGGACTGGAGAATGGCAGAGGTGGTCCCTCTTCACAAAAGTGGTGATAGGGAAGAAGCTGGAAACTACAGGCCGGTAAGCCTCACTTCGGTTATTGGAAAAGTAATGGAAGCGATGTTGAAGGAAAGGATAGTGAATTTCCTGGAAGCAAATAAGTTGCAAGATCCGAGACAACATGGTTTTACCAAAGGGAAATTGTGCCAAACAAATCTCATTGAGTTCTTTGATTGGGTGACAGGAGAACTGAATCAGGGACGAGCTATGGACGTAATCTACTTAGATTTCAGCAAAGCTTTTGACACGGTTCCCCACAGGAGGCTCTTAAATAAACTGGATGGGCTGATGATAGGACCTGAAGTGGTGAACTGGATTAGGAACTGGTTGACGGACAGACGCCAGAGGGTGGTGGTGAATGGAATTCGCTCGGAGGGAAAGGTGAGTAGTGGAGTGCCTCAAGGATCAGTGCTGGGGCCGATTCTGTTCAATATATTTGTGAGTGACATTGCCGAAGGGTTAGAAGGTAAAGTTTGCCTATTTCTGGATGATACTAAGATCTGTAACAGAGTGGACACCCGGGAGGGAGTGGAAAACATGAAAAAGGATTTGAGGAAGCTAGAAGAATGGTCTAAGCTTTGGCAATTAAAATTCAATGCAAAGAAATGCAAAGTGATGCACTTAGGGAATAGAAATCCACGGGAGACGTATGTGTTAGGCGGGGAGAGTCTGATAGGTACGGGCGGAGAGAGGGATCTTGGGGTGATAGTATCTGAGGATTTGAAGGCGATGAAACAGTGTGACAAGGCGGTGGCCGTAGCTAGAAGGTTGTTAGGCTGTATAGAGAGAGGTGTGACCAGTAGAAGAAAGGGGGTGTTGATACCCCTGTATAAGTCGTTGGTGAGGCCCCACCTGGAGTATTGTGTTCAGTTTTGGAGGCCGTATCTTGTTAAGGATGTAAAAAGAATTGAAGTGGTGCAAAGAAAAGCTATGAGAATGGTATGGGATTTGCGTTACAAGACGTATGAGGAGAGACTTGCTGAACTAAACATGTATACTCTGGAGGAAAGGAGAAACAGGGGTGATATGATACAGACGTTCAAATATTTGAAAGGTATTAATCCGCAAACGAATCTTTTCCGGAGATGGGAACATAGTAGAACGAGAGGACATGAAATGAGATTGAAGGGGGGCAGACTCAAGAAAAATGTCAGGAAGTATTTTTTCACGGAGAGAGTAGTGGATGCTTGGAACGCCCTCCCGTGGGAGGTGATGGAAATGAAAACAATAACGGAATTCAAACATGCGTGGGATAAGCATAAAGGAATCCTGTGCCGAAGGAATGGATCCTCAGGAGCTTAGTCAAGATCGGGAGACGGGGCTGGTGGTAGGGAGGCGGGGATAGTGCTGGGAGAAAAGATAGGAATGGCATTGCGAGACAAAAAGATAATGAGAATGGTTATGTGGAAAGTGAGGAGGATAAAGCGAATGTGCTAAACAATTACTTCTCTTCAATGTTCACAGAGGAAAATCCTGGTGAAGGACCGCGGTTGGCTACTGAAGGAATATTTGGGAATGGAGTGGATACTGTGCCGTTTATGGAAGAAAGAGTTTATAAACAGCTGGAGAATCTGAAGGTGGGCAAAGCTATGGGGCCACATGGGATACATCCCAGGATACTGAGGGAGCTCAGGGAGGTCCTGGTGGGACCTCTTAAAGATTTAATAGATCTTTAGAGATGGGAGAGGTTCCGCGAGACTGGAGACGAGCAGATGTGGTCCCTCTTCACAAAAGTGGAGACAGGGAAGAAGTGGGAAACTACAGACCGGTAAGTCTCAGGTCGATGGTAGGAAAAATAATGGAGTTGCTGCTGAAAGAAAGGATAGTTAACTTTCTAGAAGACAACGGGTTACAAGACCCGAGGCAACATGGCTTTACAAAAGGAAAATCCTGCCAAACGAATCTCATTGATTTCTTTGACTGGGTGACAAAAGAAATGGATGAAGGCCATGCGCTAGATGTAATCTTCTTGGATTTCAGCAAAGCCTTTGATACGGTCCCCCACAGAACACTCATGAATAAACTGAAAGGGCTGAACTTAGGACCGAAAGTGGTGAACTGGACAGAAAACTGGTTGACCGACAGGTGGCAGAGGGTGGTGGTAAATGGAATCCGCTCGGAGGAAAGGAAGGTGAGCAGTGGAGTTCCTCAGGGGTCAGTGCTGGGGCCCATTTTGTTTAATATATTTGTGAGAAATATTGCTGAAGGGTTGGAAGGAAAGGTTTGCCTTTTTGCGGATGACACGAAGATAGCCAATAGAGTGGATACCCTGGAGGGAGTAGAAATGATGAGAAGGGATCTCCGAAAGTAAGAAGAATGGTCGAGGGTCTGGCAGTTAAAATGTAATTAAATAAATTTCTGGAAGAAAACCTCTAATAACTACCTGAATCTACCTTCTATACTATAACTCAGTCCTTACTCAATTACAAAATTAATGAAATTAACCACTCAAAGTGATAATGGTAATAATGTGCTCAGTCCATATCCATTCTGACCATTATATCTCCAAAGGAATATGTGGCAGTGTCACAGATGGAACCATCATAGCACATTAAATGTTCCGCCTCCTTAAATCGTGTATGTACATACAACAATGTCTACCACGACTGTGCTGATAGTCATTAGTTTTACCCCCAAACCCTGTTTGCCACAACATATATTCTTAAATATGCATTGAAAATTACTTATACTCATTTATGACAATAGCTCTGCAATATACATAGCACACTGCATAATACAATGCTAAAGGATAAGGAGATACAGCTGTGCTGTTTTATAACCATAAGGAGATCTACTGAACCATGTGCTCAGACAACTGCAAAGCAGAACTATAACAGCCCTACCTAAATATGTAATTTCAAATTATAACATCATTAATATCCGAATAACAGTATTTTGAAATTATTCAGAAAATATTCATCTTGACCAATTCTCACAGCTTCAAAGCACAGTCCCCTGTGGGAGTCGACCTGGGTGGCAGCTGACACCGATGTTGCAGGCGGCATCAAGATCAGGGACTTCACCACAGGCAAAGGGCCAGATGCCGCTGCAGCAGACAGAACGGAAGGCGCAAGCACCCCCGACACTGAAGCAGACTGGCGCAGCAATCCTTCCAGAAGCTCTGGAAGCACGGCCCTGATGCGCTTGTCGAGAGCCACCGTCGGACAAGGCTGCGGGGTCGGGAGCAGGCACCAGGCTGCCAGAAGACCGACGCATCGGCACCTCTTGTATAGAGGGGGAGCGATCCTCTCAGTGCCGATACTTCTTGGGTGCCGATTCCTTCGACGCCCCGGAGCTCCCAGCACCGTGTGTCGAAGGAGAACGATGACGGTGCTTCTTCGCCTTCGCTCGATGCCCATCATCAAGACTCCTCAGTACCGATGAAGAGGACTTGGAATCCTCAAGTCTCCTCAGGGCCGGGTCCGACGAAGGTTGGTCCCAGGGGGCCTGCATAACAGGAGGCCTCGAGGCAGGTGGAGACCCACTCGATGCCTCAATGCTCCCAGCGCAAACTGGTCTTTCAGCAGTCATTACCTCCGCTCCCGACGTCAATGCTTCCCTCGATGTTGATGCCGCCGACCTCGGTACCGATGTCGAAGGACCGGACTGAGCCCCAAAAAGCTTTTCTCGTTGGGCTTCTCGAGACACTTTGGTTGGTTTCTTCATATGAAGACACAGACTACAAGTGGCTGGGCTATGGTCGGGTCCAAGGCACTGGATACACCAGGCGTGGGTATCGGTACCTGAGATGGTCCAGTTGCACTGAGTACAACGTTTGAAGCCACTGGGTGTCTTCAGTGACATGGAAGGGAAAACGGCTTCAGCAAAATTAAAGGACGCGATTGTGTCTGATAAAAGAAAAAGGGCACAAAAAATAAGGGAATAACCCGAGCGCGTGGCCTAAAACCGGCCGCGTCGAAAAAGAAAGGAAACTTTAAAAAGGGGAGAAAACTAAAACAGAACTATGGGACCCCCCCTTTTTTTTAACATGAGGATAATAATAAAATAAAGAAAAAATTAGAAGAGAAAAACGAAAACTCGTCAAGACTCTTTCCTGGGCCTGAGAGGAGCGCAGAAAAAAACTACCGCACCTCAACGAGGAGAAAAGAAAACTGAGGATACGTGCTCATGCGACGGGCGGGAAATCAGTCCGCGCATGCGCGGTGTGCGCTACACAAACGCCAGAAGACTCTGGCTGTCATGACTCTTGGAACTTGGTAACTAGAAGCTCCAATATCATGGAGTGTAACCCTGGCACATCAAATCACCTGAAGTCTCTATTATTTTTATGAAGTCTCTTTTATTGAATAAATCACAGATAATTTACTCACAGATAGATGTTCAGAAATGCTGCTTCAGGATACAGAGACTTCTTAATCTGGAGGCTGTAGGAGGTGAAGATCTGAGGAGAGGTAGTTGTATTGCAGGTGGGGGGGGGGGGGGGGGGGGAAGGTAGTTGAAGAGGTAGAAATAGTCCAAAGCTGGGTGACTGGAATGTGCAATATCTCATTTGGAAGGAGATATTCTCAGGGTAAAAAACCAGCTTCGTTACAGGGAGTTTTCAGCAGGACAGAGCTGTCTGGAGCAAGATGGTGTTTGCTCCATGTCCCTGGCTAGATGGTGTTGGAATGCCTTATGGCTGAAAGGACAAAGAGGTGTTGGGGCTTTACACAGGCTCAGGGAGGAGCAGATAGAGGACAATGGGAACAGAGCCTGCCATCGGGTAGCAAGGGGTAGTCCTAGAGATAAGAGGGAAAGGTCATACCTGGCTGACCTCTCAGGACAGAGATAGTAAGACTGAACAGGAAGTGATAGCAGGAAGACAAAAGAGCCAAGCTTGGCAGAGAGAGAAAGGAGGTCTGGGCAGCCTCACAACCAGTGGTAACAGTTCTTGCACAGCCAAGCAAGTGTGGCTGCACTGCCTGTGAACTACGTTACCCACAGTGCCTTGCTCATGTATCTTGCAATGAGAGACTGCAGCAGCGAAAGTCCTTGGAAATGAGAACAACAGTAAAAGCATTACACACATTTTAGGATCACGTTATAAACTAGTGCCAGGCTGTCGGAGGACAGAACACTGGCAAAACTTTTTTATATTTTGCTTGCAAAATGCCAATTCCTGGGCCAACGCAGACGTCGACCCCACATGTGAGAACAAGCAGCCTGCTTGTCCTCGGAGAATAATGGTTTCATAACTGTGACCTGCATGGAAACCCGATTGTAGCGGATGAATAGAAATGATTAGAGTCCGCATGATCAGAGAGTTGTTTAAAAAGACAATGTGCCCAGTGATTTTACAAAGGTTAGAAATAGGATGATAATTAGTAGCGATTTATAGATTTAAGGAAGGCTTCTTAAGAATGGGTTTGACCACAGCATGTTTTCAGGAAGAGGGACAATTGCCTGTAGAAAAGCTGGTAATGACCATGTGATAAAGAAAAAGGAGAAGACAGTGATGGGAAATGGTTAACCAGAATGAAGGAATAGGATCCAAAGAACCAGCGGTCAGTCTTATAGAAGCAAAATGCTTGGCAAAGACAGTGAAAGAAGTGATAGAGAAAGCATTCCATGAATGAGAGATCGAATGAAAAGGGCTACCTAGAGAAGAAACAGAGTCATTGTGATTAGGCGAAGTAGAGGGCTCCTGTAGCACAGAGGACAGAGAGGAGGAGGAACAAGAAAAGATTGGGGGGGGGGGGGGAGTACGAGGAAGAGAGATGGAAAGTAGCTCTGAGAGTAGTGACTTTGTCAACAAAAGAGGTGGCGAGAGTATCAGAGGAAGACTTGAGGACATAGTCGTCTGAGAGGTGAGATCACGGAGTACAGAAAAGAGCTTTTTGGATTTCTTGACTGATTGGAGAATGAGAAAAATAAAAGATCTTTTTGGCTTCTTTTAGTTTAAGGTGATAAAAACGGTAGGCATTTTGGTAAAGAATAAGGACTTGCTGAGATGTTTCATCCAGAGTCTTTCAGCCTGACATGATTGACGATGTAGTAGGTGTAAACCTGAATGAAACCAAGGGGGGAAAGGACGCTTGGACGAGCAGGAGACTAAAGAAGAACTGGAAAATGCAGGAAGTTTGCAGATGACATGAAGATTTGCAACTGATTGGACACACCGGAGGGAAGAGAAAACATGAGAAGAGATCTGCAAATGTTAGGAAAATGGTCTAATGATTGGCAGTTAGAATTTATTGCAGAGTGATGCACGTGGGGAGTAAAAATCCAAAGAAGCTGCATGTGCTAGAGGGTGAGAAGTCGATATGAACGGATCAGGAGAAGAACCTTGGGGTGATAGTGTCTGAGGATCTCAAGGCTATGAAACAATGTGGTAAGGCAGTGGCCGTAGCCAGAAGGATGCTGGGCTGCACAGAGAGAGGAATCACTAGTAGAAAAAGGGAGGTGTTAATTCCCTCGTACAAGTCGTTGGTGAGACGCCACTTGGAATACTGTGTTCAGTTCTGGAGGCCATATCATGCTAAGGACATAAGAAGACTTGAAGCAGTCCAGAGGAAGGTAACAAAAATGATATCAGAATTGCGCCAAGAGATGTACGAGAAGAGACTTGAAGACCTGAATATGTATACCCTAGAGACAGTGGCGTAGGAAGGGGGGGGCGGTCCGCTCCGGGTGCACGCCGCTGGGGGGTGTCGGCTCCGTGCTGGTGCACTGCCCTCTCTGCCCCGGAACAGGTTACTTCCTGTTCCGGGACAGAGGGAGCAGTGAAACAGCGCGGAGCCGACACACCCCAGCAACGTGCAGTCGGGGCGGATCGGCCCTCCCGCCCATCCCTCGCCGCAGGTATGTGCTCCGGGGGGGGGGGGGGTATGCACTCCGGGGGGGTGCGCTCCAGCGGGAGGAGGGTGCGCCGTGCTGCACCCGGGGGGGGTGCGCAGCGGCGACCCGCCCCGGGTGTCAGCTCCCCTCGCTATGGCTGTGCCTAGAGAGGACAGAAGGGATAGAGGAGATATGATACAGAAGTGTACTTGAATGGTATTCATTTACAAACATATCTTTTTCAGATATGGAGAAGCGGTAAGGCTAGGGGACATAACTGGAGGTTGCAGGGTGGTAGACTTATGTCAGGAAATACTTTTTCACAGAGAGGGTGGTGGATGCTTGGAATGCCCTCCCGGTGGAGGTTGTGGAGAAAAAAAACAGTGATGGAATTCAAAAGTGTGTGGGATAGATACAAAGGATCCCTAAATAGAAAGAGGACAGTACCTTTGTATCGCTCCATGGTGTAATTCTGGTCACCGCATCTCAGAAAAGATATAGTGGAATTAAAAAAGGTACAGAGAAAGACGACGAAAATGAAAAGGGGGTGGGATGACTTCCCTATGAGGAAAGCCTGAAGCGTCTAGGGCTCTTCAGCTTGGAGAAAAGACGGCTGAGGGGAGATATGATAGAGGTCTATAAAATAATGAGTGGAGTTGAACGAGTAGACACAAATCACTTGTTTACTCTTTCCAAAAATATTAGGACTAGGGGGCATGCAATGAAGCTAAAAAGTAGTAAATTTAAAATGAATCAGATAAAATATTTCTTCACTCAACATGTAATTAAACTCTGGAATTCGTTGCCAGAGAATGTAGTAGAAGCAGTTAGCTTAGCAGGGTTTAAAAAAGGTTTGGATAGCTTCCTAAAGGAAAAGCCCATAGACCATTATTAAAATGGACTTCGGGAAAATCAACTGCTTATTTCTAGGATAAGCAGCATAAAATGTATTGTACTGTTTTGGGATCTTGCCAGGTACTTGTGATCTGGATTGCCCACTGTTGGAAACAGGATGCTGGGCTTGATGGACCTTCGGTCTGTCTCAGTATGGCAATACTTATGTTCTTATGTACCAAAACAAAAAACTTAACACATCAACAGCTATGAGTTAATTTATGATGGGCAGGAGTGGTACTTAGATGGCAACTCCAGCAGTGGGGAATTGAAGCCAATGCTGGACGGACTTCTACAGTCTGTGTCCTGTATATGGCAAGACAGATTAGGATGGGCTGGAAGTAGCTGGGCAATAGGGCCAGTGCTGGGCAGAATTGTATGGCCTGAACACTGAAAATGGCAAGGACGGATCAAGATTAAGTATGTGTATTTTATACCACATTCATATCGTATGTTCTGGGTGTTGGTGTTGTATATATCAGTGGGGAAGGGGAAGACATCATACAGTGGAACTTAGGGAGTATAATGTTGTAATGATACTATTGGATTGTTGGTTCAATAATGCTTTTATAATGAACATGACTATTGGGCAGACTGGATAGACCATGCAAGTCTTTATCTGCCATCATTTACTATGTTACTATGCTGTACAGCCTGTCTATAGGTGTTCTTAGGGGCAGAGCTGCAAAGCACACATGGACTTCAGAAAATATGCAGAGTCATAGGCGTAGTTTGACTGTTTCATTTGGGGGGGGCAAAGAATGGGTGGAGCATATTAGCATATCATTTGCATATATACATATGCAAATGAATATGCTAATATGGAGGAAGGAATTGAAATTTACAGGCAAAATATCACAGATGCACATTTCAAAAAGCTGACACATTTCAATTAATAAATTATGAATAAAATACTTTTATCTACCTTTGTTGTCTGGTCATTTAGTTTTTCTATTCGCTTTGGTCCCGGTGTCTTCTGTTTTATGCAGTGTCTTCTTTCCAGTAGGCTTCCCTCTGCTCCCCACCCTCCCAGTCCCATCCATCTCTTGCTCCTTCCCTCTGCTCCCCACCCCTCCCAGTCCCATCCATCTTCTGTTCCTTCCCTCTTCTCACCATCCCTCCATCCCATCCATCTTCTGCTCCTTCCCTCTGCTGTGCCTGACCTCTCCCAATCCCATCCATCTCCTGGTCCATCCCTCTGCTCCCCACCCTCCCAGTCCCATCCATCTCTTGCTCCTTCCCTCTGCTCCCCACCCCTCCCAGTACCATCCATCTTCCCTCTGCTCCCCACCCCTCCCAGTTCCATCCATCTTCCTTCTACTGCCCCCCCCCCTCGCGAGGTCCAAGATCGTGACTCCGTTTACCCCCTCTCTTCCTCCCTCCCTCCGGCGCAGGCAACAGTCTTCAGCTTTTTCAGCGTTCCTGGCAGCGGTAGCGATACACACGCTGCCTTCGGTCTGCCCCGGAAGCCTTCTCTTCAAGTTCCTGTTCCCACCTATGCGGGAACAGGAACTTGAAGAGAAGGCTTTGGGGCAGCGTCTGCTGATTTGTGTCGGAAGATGGGCGTCCTTCTCTTTCGATTATGCCGCTAATAGTGTACTACTGGATTGGAGTATATCAGTATGAGTTTCTACTAGGTAGCAGTGATCCTGGTTCCAGCAGTGGATTATATTCTATCTACAGAGACTTTTGGATATTTATTTTTTGTTCTGTTGGGGCATTTTTTGGGCAGGATCAGAAAATAATGTGCACCAGGGCAATTTTTCAGACAGCCTGCAAGACCATTTTCCAAAATTATCTGAGCATAGTAACATAGTAGATGATGGCAGAGAAAGACCTGTACGGTCCATCCAATCTGCCCAACAAGATAAACTGATATGTGCTACTTTATGTGTATACCTGACCTGACTTTATGTGTATACCTGACCATTTTCAGGGCACAGACCTGTAGAAGTCTGTCCAGCACTAGCCCCATCTCCCAACCACTAGCCCCGCCTCCCACCTGCCACCCAATCTCTGCTAAGCTTCTGAAGATCCATTCCTTCTGAACAGGATTCCTTTATGTTTATCCCACACATTTTTGAATTCCGTTACCGTTTTCATCTCCACCACCTCCCTCGGGAGGGCATTCCAAGTATCCACCACCCTCTCTGTGAAAAAATAATTCCTGACATTTTTCTTGAGTCTGCCCCCCTTCAACCTCATTTCATGTCCTCTAGTTCTACCGCCTTCCCGTCTCCGGAAAAGGTTCGTTTGTGGATTAATACCTTTCAAATATTTGAACATCTGTATCATGGAACTTCTCTTTGAAAATCAGACTGGCTGCAGGTGTGATGCAGTTCAGAAGTAAGGGTAAATGTGCCCCAAAGGGAAGTAGGAAAAAGACATAAAAGCAATGGATCACCAGAAGTGAAGAAAAGAAAGCAGACTCTGAGAAGGATCCCAGACGCTGGAGCGAAACCAACCACCAGTATGGCAAAGTAAAGGTTTATTGCAGACAGCATGAAACTGCAAACAAACTGACACAACCACATTTCAGTGAATGTCTGCATCAGGGGTAAGTCAGGAATGGAAGAAAAAGGTTCAAATCCCATAAAGCAATAAACGCTCCAATCTTAATGCACTGGGGCAACCTGAACTTGAAGCAGAACCGCAGCAATTCAGCACCAGTGGACTAGTAGTTTGGGGGGGGGGAGGGGGGGTTCGTACCTACATCTGGGATCCTTCTCAAAGTCTGCTGTCTTCTCTTCACCCCTGAAGAAGTATGTGCAGAGCTTTCTAAAGGTAAGGTCCACTCGTAGCCTTTAGCCCAACACAGCTCTGCCTCTTTTCAGCCAGAGTACGACTAACACAGGTACTTGAGCGTGCCGTTCACAGCCGCTGCCTTGATTTTCTCTCCTCTCATGCCATCCTCGATCCACTTCAATCCGGTTTTCGCCCTCTTCACTCGACAGAAACAGCACTCTCTAAAGTCTGTAATGACCTGTTCCTTGCCAAATCCAGAGGCCACTACTCCATCCTCATCCTCCTCGATCTATCCGCCGCTTTTGACACTGTCAATCATGATTTACTTCTTAACACACTGTCCTCATTTGGGTTCCAGGGCTCTGTCCTCTCCTGGTTCTCCTCCTATCTCTCCCACCGCACCTTCAAAGTTCACTCTCATGGATCTTCCTCCACCCCCATCCCGCTATCTGTTGGTGTTCCCCAGGGATCTGTCCTTGGACCCCTTCTCTTCTCAATCTACACCTCTTCCCTGGGCTCCCCTCTCCTCAGGTCACTTCACTGGCTTCCAATCAGATACCGCATTCAATTCAAGCTTCTCCTTCTTACCTACAAATGCATTCAGTCTGCTGCCCCTCACTACCTTTCTATCCTCATCTCCCCTTACGTTCCCGCCCGAAACCTCCGTTCACAGGACAAATCCCTCCTCTCAGTACCCTTCTCCACCACCGCCAACTCCAGGCTCCGCTCATTCTGCCTCGCTTCACCCTATGCTTGGAACAACCTTCCTGAGCCCTTATGCCAAGCCCCATCCCTGCCCATCTTCAAGTCTTTGCTTAAAGCCCACCTCTTCAATGCTGCGTTCGGCACCTAACTCTTACCGTTCAGGAAATCCAGACTGCCCCAATTTGACTGCCCCTATCGGACTGACTGTTCACTTGTCTTTTAGATTGTAAGCTCTTGAGCAGGGACTGTCCCTCTATGTTAAATTGTACAGCGCTGCGTAACCCTAGTAGCGCTTTAGAAATGTTAAGTAGTAGTAGTAGTACTTTTACCGACAGTGGGGTAGAGAACTTTCTGCCAGCCCTTTCCCACAGATAAACTTCTGTTTATATCCAAAAAAATCCTTTGAATATCGACATCCCTCCTTTCAAATTTCCACACTATTTTCCACAGAAAGAGCAGGTAAAGAGGTGTGTGAGCACCTTTGTAAACACCAGAAGCTGACATTTCCTGCTAAGATATTAATCCAGGTTAACAGGTAGCTGTAAGTCTGGTTTCATCTTTTGGTAAGGCAATTTTCAAAAGAACGGCATTGAATATCTGGTTTATTTTTGGCCTATTCAAACTTAATTGGCCGATATTCATCACTGGCCCATTAACTTTGAACCAGCCAAAGATAGGCCTGGTATTCACACAGCAAACTCGCACTGAAAATTGGTAGATAGACAGTTATATCGCATGATGTAACCAGCTAGCCACTAGCTGTTAACC
Source organism: Microcaecilia unicolor (assembly GCF_901765095.1). Taxonomy (NCBI): domain Eukaryota; kingdom Metazoa; phylum Chordata; class Amphibia; order Gymnophiona; family Siphonopidae; genus Microcaecilia; species Microcaecilia unicolor. The sequence goes on from NC_044036.1 coordinate 721,261, forward strand.
ATGAATTTTCAGTGGTCTATGGCCGGCCATGTCCTGCTGAAAATTCACAGACAACAGGTTATGGGGCATTTAAGTGGCCAGGGGCCGATCCTGGACAGTTGGGAAAATGTTTCCCCTCATAAATCAGTTGTCTGAAATTGCCCACCCTGAATGCAGTCAAAGGTTTATGTGTTACGGAACACAGGTTGAGAGAAGAAATTTACATACATAAGTTTCATTTTCAAGTACAATTTCTACCCACAAAAAGCCCATGTGAGTGAGAAAAAACTGTAGAGCCTACCAGTAAAAGTAAATGAAGGTTCGAACCTTCAAAGATAGTTTGGACGAAACTGAAACTACCCCTGTCTGAGATATGCGGCACAGAATCAGACCATGTGATCCTGGTTTCTTCCTCTCATATTTTGCTTACTCTCTGTTCTCTATTGTTCCTCCTTCCTCCGATGGCAGAAGCTGAAGGGATCCTCACAGACAAAACGAAGTCGCCACCTACGAGGAGCACTCAGTAATGTAGTAAATGATGCCATATAAAAACCAAACTGTTTCACCCAGTCTGCCCAGCAAGCGCTGCTCCATGCCGGTTTCCTTCCCTCTCCCTGAAGGATAAATAATCCACATCCAGACCCTCACATTGCAGTGCTCAGTGCTGCAAAAGCCTGAGGGCCAATCCCTTGTAAATTCATTCTGTCAAGAGCTTATGCTCAATGGAAAAGGTGGATGTGAGATGACATTGGCTTGGCTTGATAGTAAAAAAGATGAGCATTTTACACTCTAGGCCACAAGCAAAGTTACACGCACAGATTTTACCAGGGGTCCACTTACCATTATTCATTTTCCTCTTATCTCTGTGTCCCTGCAGTTTCAGAAGCTCCTCCTCCAGCTGCTGGTTCTCCAGCTCCACAACCAACAGATCTGAGTTCAAATCACCAACAGATGACTGTGGTGGCCCTGTGCGCATAGAGAAGACCAGGATATATGGTGAGACAGTGGAAAACAGAGAAGGAAAGAAAGCCAGGGAAAGGGGACTTGATATACCGCCTTTCTGGAGGTTTTGCAACTACATTCAAAGCAGTTTACATATATTCAGGTACTTATTTTGTACCAGGGGCAATGGAGGGTTAAGTGACTGACTTGCCCAGAGTCACAAGGAGCTGCAGTGGGAATCAAACTCAGTTCCCCAGGATTAGGGTTACCATATGTCCAGATTTCCCTGGACATGTCCTCTTTTTGAGGACATGTCCGGGGCGTCCAGCGGGTTTGGCCCGCCCGCCTGTTTGTCCGGATTTCTGGACAAACGGGCGGGTGGGCAGGCGAGCGGCGTTGTGGGTCTCCCCTCCCCTTACTATCTACCCTGGTGATCTAGTGACCTCTTTGGGGTGCTGCCTGCCCTTGCTCTGCATCCTTCTCAGTCTCGGCTTGAGATTCAAAATGGCCACCAAGAGTTGACGCGGCCTCGCGACACTTCAACTCTTGGTGGCCATTTTGAATCCCCAGCTGAGACCAAGAAGGATGCAGAGTGAGGCAGCGCTCTGGGCAGGAAAGAAGGGGCTCTTTCCTGCCCCGAAGAGGTCACTAGACCACCAGGGCAGTAGATAGTAAGTAAGGGGAGGGGAGGGGAATATGTGACAAGGGGGAGTGGAGGTGAGGGGGGGCAGGGGAGGGGAATATGTGACCCGGAGGAGAGGAAGTGATGGGGAGGGAAGGGGAATATGTGACAGGGGGTGGGGCGATGATGCAAAAGGGGTGGGGCGTGGGCGGGACATGTGTCCTCTTTTTAAGAGGACAAAATATGGTAACCCTACCCAGGATCAAAGTCCACTGCACTTACCACTAGGCTACAAAGGAGAGTAACACAGAGAATATCACATTGTCTTATGCGTATTTTGTGCAGTTCTAGTTGCCTCATTTCAAAAAAGAAAGAGCAGAACTAGATGAGGTTCAGAGAAGGGCAACCAAAATGATAAAAGGGGATGGAACGACTCTCCTATGAAGAAAGGCTAAACCACCCCAAAAAACTGGTGTCACCCCTCTGCCACTCCGGCCAGAACCAGACAGTACCTGTAAGCTCTGGTGCTAACAACTACAGAACCAGGATGCATGGCCCCTTCTTCTTGCTTAAAGAGGTCCGTCTGTACAATTCAAATCTGTTCTGTTTGAACCATGGGGCTCTGTGTGAATCAAACATCATCTGTTTCAACTGTACAGGGCTCTATAAACACACAGCCCATGGTTCAAATAGAGCAACTTTGATTTGCAGAGCCCATCCCTGTAAGGAGGAGGGAAATTGGAAGGAGAAACCACGTGACCAAAGCTGCAGCTGTGCTTGGCCAAGGATGGGAACTGGGGAAGGGGGGAGGGAACAGAGCAGAAGATGAATGGGACTACGGGGAGGGGTATAGAGTAGAAGATGAATGGGACCGAGGAAAGAGGAATAGAGCAGAAGATGGATGGGACCGGGGAGAGGGGAATAGAGCAGGAGATGAATGGGACCGGGGAAAGAGGAATAGAGCAGAAGATGGATGGGACCGGGGAGAGGGGAATAGAGCAGGAGATGAATGGGACCGGGGAAAGAGGAATAGAGCAGAAGATGGATGGGACCAGGGAGAGGGGAATAGAGCAGGAGATGAATGGGACCGGGGAAAGAGGAATAGAGCAGAAGAGGAATGGGACCGTGGAAAGAGGAATAGAGTAGAAGATGAATGGGACCGAGGAAAGAGGAATAGAGCAGAAGATGAATGGGACCGGGGAAAGAGGAATAGAGCAGAAGAGGAATGGGACTGGGGAAAGAGGAATAGAGCAGAAGAGGAATGGGACCAGGGAGAGGGGAATAGAGCAGGAGATGAATAGGACCAGGGGGTGGGGAATAGAGCAGAAGAGGAATGGGACCGGGGGGGAGGGGAATAGAGCAGAAGAGGAATGGGACCGGGGGAAAGAGGAATAGAGCAGAAGATGAATGGGACTAGGGAAAGAAGAATAGAGCAGAAAAGGAATGGGACCGAGGAAAGAGGAATAGAGCAGAAGATGAATGGGACCGAGGAAAGAGGAATAGAGCAGAAGAGGAATGGGACTGGGGAAAGAGGAATAGAGCAGAAGAGGAATGGGACCAGGGGAAAGAGGATAGAGCAGAAGAGGAATGGGACCGAGGAAAGAGGAATAGAGCAGAAGAGGAATGGGACCGAGGAAAGAGGAATAGAGCAGAAGAGGAATGGGACCGGGGAAAGAGGAATAGAGCAGAAGAGGAATGGGACGGGGGAAAGAGGAATAGAGCAGAAGAGGAATGGGACCGGGGAAAGAGGAATAGAGCAGAAGAGGAATGGGACCGGGGAAAGAGGAATAGAGCAGAAGAGGAATGGGACCGAGGAAAGAGGAATAGAGCAGAAGAGGAATGGGACCGGGGAAAGAGGAATAGAGCAGAAGAGGAATGGAACCAGGGAAAGAGGAATAGAGCAAAAGATGAATGGAACTCACGGGGAAGGGGAACAGAGCAAAAGATGGATGGGGGAGGGGAATACAGCAGAAGATGAATGGGACTTGGGGAAGGGCATAGAGCAGAAGATGAATGGGACTGGGGGGGAGGGGAGAAGTATAGAGCAGAAGATGAACGGAACTCAGGGGGAAGGGGAATAGAGCAGAAGATGGATTGGACTCGGAGACTGGGTGGGACAAAGCAGAAGAACTGGACTTGGAAGAACTGGAAGATGATGACTGAGTGGAAGAATGTTGGGGCACAGTGGAAATTATGGATGGGAGGGACTGAGTGGAAATTCGGAGGGGATAGTGAGGATCTTGCACTTGGTGGGTATGAGTGAGGGTGTGCTAGTTGGGTTGGCAGTATAACTGAGGGTGTGAAATGGGGGTAAGAGAAAGGGGGTGAAATGTGGGGAGAGGCTGAGACATGATGTGAATCACCTGAAAGACTGGAGAAAGGATGAGAGGCATTGAAAAGGGATTGAGATGCTGTGGAGGGGTATGAGAGATGAAGTGGATGGGTCTCTGAAGGGACTGAGTGAGGGAGGCAATAGGGTCAGGGGGGCCCGGCACCAGGGTCTCTCTCTCTCCTGCTCCTGTCGGGACCCGGGTATTCACGTCCCGAAAGAGCAGGAGAAAACTCTTGCGCCGGGCCCCCCTTAGAAGCTGGGAGAGGAGCAGACACAGGGCTTCTGGGCCTCTTTTTTGGCTGGCGGGGGACCCAGGCCCCGTCAGCAGAAGCCTTCCTCCAGCGTTGTTCTTCACTCCACTGCATTGCCTTCCCTGTGGCTGCTTTTCCCCTCATGTTGCGCATTCTCGGTTTTAATTAAATTGAGCATGTGCGACGTGAGGGGAAAAGCAGCCACAGGGGTAGGGCAGGCAATGCGGCAGAGTAAAGAGCAGCGCTGGAGGAAGGATTCTTCTGCTGGCGAGGCCTGGGGACTCCTGCTAGCCAAGGTATGTGGAATTGCGTTGGGGGGGGGGGGCCGCAGCGGCGATCCTGGTTGGGGAGGCGGCGGCGGCCCTGCCCCAAGCCTGGCTCAATCTCTCGGCAGCCCTGAATGGGGTTATAAAAATGGTGAAGAGAGGCACTAGGAGATGGGGTAGAGGGTAAGAGACAGAATGGCCTGAAGGTGAATGAAGGAAAGGAGGAGAGACAAGGATGGAGTTAATAATACTGCCTTATTAAAATAGCAAAACCTGATGTGCATGGGGTGAAACTTTGGGGTTGGGTTTTTGCTTAATTTTCTGACTATTTTCTTGGTTTGTCTCACACATTTGTTTTCATAAAATTGTTAAAAGTATGTCAAAAATGATTGATTTAATGCATGTTAATTCATATGGATGTAGTACACCCCTTGTTTTTTAAAGCATGCTAACACAGTGAATGTACGACCTTAGCACCGCTGTATCTTTCCTACCTAGGTGTTCTTTTTGAATTACCCTCCACATGAGCAAGCCATGACAGTGTCCACGGATAAGGTCCTACATGTATGTCTTTTAGGTGTTTGTCTATTTCTGAATGTGTAGCGTAAGAGCCTAGAGAGCAGAGCAGTGACCTAGGACTGTGTTCAAATCTTGCCTCTCCCCCTGGTGCGCCTTGTGACTTTGGGCAAGTCCATTCACCCTCCTATGCAGCAAAAGAATACATTACAACATGAACTTTGCACTAGCAAAATAATGTGGAAACATCTATGCATAAAGTAACAGACACATTTAACACAATACAACCCAAACCCAACCCCCAGTCCCAACGAGAGTATGAAACCCCAAGGCTTACAAGACAAGGAAAGGAAAGGTGTGAATCAGCGAGCAGCTAGCCCTGAAAGAGAGAAGAAAAAGCACATGAGAAACAAAAGTGACAGAGAGAATGCTCAACCGCTCACAATGGGCACCGAGATGGTGTCAAAAACAATGAGCTTGTTCCTCGCCACCCAAATAGGTATTTCCAGTTTCCTGTATCCATTCATCCCAAGATGGAGGGTTTTCCTCAGTAAGTAAGTGAGACTCCTAATGGTTAGAGCAGCAACTGGGAGGTTCAAATCCTGATGCTGCTCCTTGTGATTGTGGCCAATTTCCTTAACCCTCCGTTGCCTCAGGTACAAACTTAGACTGTGAGGCTTCCAAGGGCTGGGAAATAGCCAGTGTACCTGAATATAACCCACTTTGAGCTCCACCTGAAAAAGGGGTGAGCTAAATCTAAAATCCCTTTCCCCTTCACTCCTGCTGCTGACAAGAGATGTGCCAGTAACAGCTTTAACCTTGAAGGCGTCATCCCATGTATCTCTTCCCCCAGCAAGAACACTAACGTATAGAGAGGAATATTCAAGTGTGATGAAACGTCCGGTGATTTCTAGGTTACTGGGGCCACACTCCCAGTGGTCCCACAGTTCCTAGAAAGCACTCACAGACCCAACACACAAAAACCAGGATTATTAGTCAGTCCAGACAAGCAGAGTCAGTAAACTAATCATGTTTATTGCCAGAGCAGAACAGTGAACTATATAAACAGGTGGAAAAGAAAAGGCAATAACAGATAACAAAACATGGATCAAAGAAAAAACCAATCTAAACATTTATCTACTACCTAAATAGTACCTGTGGAATTCAGGAATAAGATATAGCTGCTCACAGGTTATGAAGTCTAACTGTTCACAGGGTCTCCAGAAAAGAGAACCTTCTCTTTCCACTCCCTTATCTGTGACTACAAAAAATTACTTCACAGCTTAAGCTAACAGCTTTTTGGGGGAAAAAGAAACTGTCACCACCTGCTGGCCAAAGGAAATGCACATCATAAACAACAGCTATATAATTTACAAGCAGAAAATTCCCTGTTTCACCACATCAAGCTGCTTTCTTAGTGAAGGGATTATGTACTTGAGCTCCAAAGTTTTTGATAAAGGGTCAGTCTCATCAAATGTGCAATCACTGCACAGTTTATTTATTGTACCTGATATACTGCCCCGGTATACAGTACACCAGCAAAGAAACATTCCATTTAGTAATCCAAATATGGTTTTGGTGAGACCGTCAACTGGGTATTCACCAAACTAAGGGGAGCAGAGCAATAAAATTATACCTCCAAATCTGCGTCCAAAACATTTGGCACAAGGCAGGAGAAGGGCGAAAGAAATCTTTAGCTAAAACTCAATGTAATAAATGTGAAATCAAAATTTGGTCATACGCAAAGGGTTTGTCAATACTTTAGACTGACAGTGATCAAAGCAAACTGTCTGATCTCAAAAAATGAAAAAAGATAGGCTACCAACCCCCAACATACCACCTATAAAACTGAGGGGAATGTGGTGTATAAAACCAATTCATGAATATTCAGCACTGATTGCTATCTGCTAGAGATGCAGAATATGTGGGTACGTCGCTGAATGTCAGAGCTTTTCAGATAGCATCGATATTCAGTGCTCCGCCCTGTACCACCCCAGTGCTCGGCAGTCTGAAATGATTCCATATCCGGATAATATCACTGAAAATGGGGTAAATGCTTTTGAATATCAAGCTGGAATAGTCAGAGCACACAGGTCATCCTCCCTGGGATTACCAGAGGCCCCTTTTTCATATCCCTTATAAACTCAAAAGCTCTTGGAGACAGGTCTTCAACACCACAGGAGTAACAGGATGTTCCTAGCAGTAAGTACAGGAAGAGGAAAGAGAGCAGAAAGAAATAGTCTTAAGGCAGCTGCACTGATAATATCACTTGAAGATCTCAGGTTAAACTTAGAAGACAGCTTGGGTTTACAATAAATCCAAAGTGCATCTAACGTATGTGAGTGTAAAAATGTACAGGTACCTGTGTGTGAGCATACACTGTATACACACATGTGCATCTCGGTAGAAGAGTGAATGTGTGTGTGTGTGTGTGTACATGACTATTCATATGAGGAACAGCAAGTGTGCACAGGTATATGTATAGGATACCCACACGTGTGAGACTGGCCTCTCTACAAGTGCATCTGAGACTGTGTACAAGTGCAAGAAAGAACTTCATACTTTTCATATGTCCAAATTTGTGTGTGTAAGACTGTGTGTACACGTTTCAGGAACTTTTCACGTGTCTGAATTTGTGCACGTGAGACCATGTGTACAAGCGAGTAAGAACATCATACTTTTCATATGTCTGAACTTGTGCGTGTGAGACCGTGTGTACAAGTGCGAGGAAGAACCTCATACTTTTCTTAGATTTCCTTGCGTTCTGGCTTCTTTCCGGTTCTCTCAAACATGGTCACTTCCATCTGCATGTCATAAAGCTGAGCAAGGACACTGGGGTCACTGCCTCCATTCTGCAGGTAGGACAGGTACAGCGCCCTGAAATAAAGCAACGATTTTAACCAACAAAAATCTGCTTTTTGAAAATTGCATACTTTGGGGCTTAGTTATCAATGTGGGCTGCTGTTACATAGTAACATAGTAGATGACGGCAGAAAAAGACCTGCACGGTCCATCCAGTCTGCCCAACAAGATAACTCATATGTGCTACTTTTTGTGTATACCTTACCTTGATTTGTATCTGTCATTTTCAGGGCACAGACCGTAGAAGTCTGCCCAGCAGAATCATTTTACCACTAACTCATGCTATTTTACCTCGGGTCCCAGCGAGACCTAGTCACAAATAGCCTGGGTTAACAGTGAAATAGCACATCTTAACAGTAACCTATGTTGATAACTTTCCCTCTTAATTTAAATAAAAATGTTTCTAGAAATGGAAATCACTGCTGTATGTAATAAAAGTGAGCCAAGTACAGGACAATCAAGCCATTGTGACATCACTGATGAGATTGGTTCTTATTGGTGGAATGAGGCATTATGACATCACAATATCAGCTCTGGTTACCAGAGACTGAAACTCTTATTTTAATTATGACATTTATATGCCACATTATTTTATTTATTTATTTTATTGCATTTGTATCCCACATTTTCCCACCTATTTGCGGGCTCAGTGTGGCTTACAATACATTGTGAATGATGGAAATACAATTTGTTACAGTACGATTATGGGTTACATTATGAGGAGTTATGGGAAGACAAAGTCAAGTCAAAACAACACTTGGAGCGTAGAAACTATGGAATGTTACAATGGGGAAAAGATAGGGCGATAGAACATTAAGGGAAGAAGTTATCAACGTGGGCTGCTGTTAAGATGGGTTATTTTACCACTAACTCGTGCTCTTTTACTACAGGTCCCAATTTATGAAATGAAACTAGTTACTAATAACTGGGGCTAACAGTAAAATAAAACATCCTAAAATTAGCCCACATTGACAACTGCCCTAAATGACCAGATGATCACTGGAGGGATTAAGGCAGGACCCCACCCCTTTACTTCCCCAGTGGTCAGTGACCTCCTCCCACCCACCCCCACCCTCCTAAAAGATATGAAAGAAATAGCACACACCAGCCTCTATGACAGCTTCAGATGCTATGGCCAGTCCTATAAGAACAGGAAGCAGGTCCCTGGAGTAACCTAATGGTCAGTGCCGTGGATTGTAGAGAAGGGGACCGAGGCCCATATCCTAATCTAACTGTTGCACTTGTGGTGGAACGTGTGAGCCCTCTAAAACCGACCAATAAGCCACTGTACCTACATTTAGGTGACACATTGTAGTGGTGTACAGTAGGTTTTTGGTGGGGTTTTGAGGACTCACCATACAATATAAGGAGGCAAGGGTGATATGTGTACCTGGGACCTTTTATGTGAAGTCCACTGCAGTGCCCCCTAGGGTACCCCACTGCTCTGCTGGGATGTCTGTGTGGCCAGTCTACTAAGTATGCTCCCCCCCCCCCACCCCCCAAGGTTATTTATGTGGTTTTTCCCTTGACCTTTTTGTTTTATTTATTTATTGCATTTGTATCCCACATTATCCCACCTCTTTGCAGGCTCAATGTGGCTTACAATACATCATGGGTACTGGAAATAGGAGTGCATATACATTAGGTTTACAGAAGATTTGTGTTACATGGTGGTGAATTATATAATGGTGTTAAAGCAGAAGACATTATAAGACAGTGTTAGAAGTTCAGAAGATTATACATTTGCATGTTGATCTTTGTGATAAATCTTGTCGAAGAGATAAGTTTTTAATAGTTTTCAGAAATTGGTCAGTTCATAGATCGTTTTCAAGTTGCGTGGTAGCGCATTCCCGAGCTGCGTGCTCGTAAAGGAAAAGGTAGATGCATGCATTGATTTGTATTTCAAACCCTTGCATTTCGGAGGATGAAGAATGAGGGGTGTACGGGAAGATTTTTTTGCGTTCCTGGGTGGTAGTTCTATTAGATCTGACATGTAGGCTGGGGCGTTACCATGGATGATTTTATGGACTAAAGTGCAAAGTTTGAACGTGATGCGTTCTTTTAGTGGGAGCCAGTGTAGTTTTTCTCATAAGGGTTTCGTGCTTTCGTATTTTGGTGTGCCAAATATTAGTCTGGCTGCCGTATTCTGAGCTGTCTGAAGTTTTTTGAGTATTTGCTCTTTATAGCCAGCGTACAGTGAGTTACAATAGTCCAGGTGACTGAGTACCTGTGATTGTACCAGATTGCGGAAGACAATCCTTCAAAATCGGCCCTAAAACATAGACGCACTGAGCATAATAACGTCTAGCAAATGGTCATTTTCGAAACCAAAAGATGGATGTTTTTCTCTTTTGACCACATCTGCATTGTTACGAACCTGAAAACCTTGAACTGTTTCCTCATTTATGGCATTTGGGATTGTGCTGATTGTTATATTCTGCTTAATTGTAACATTTTTAATTTCATTGTGCAGGGCTGTCTACTGATATTCAGCAGCTCTTAGCCAGACAGCGCTACCAAATAAATAGCCCCTCTAACCACTTAAGCTGGGCAGAGTGGAAGCGGAGCTGGTTAGCAGAGATTGGCTACATCACTGCATAAGGGACGTCAGCAAAACATGCTGCAAGTTAACCGGGCACCGGTCTGAATATCGGCTTCTGACAGTTACATTCCGGATATTCAAAGCCGGGAGCCGCTCGTACCCCCGAGTATCTGGGGTTAGTTCAGGCTGAAAATTAGGCCTATAGTTTGGTTTATTTCTTTTAGTTAATTGGGATTTATTAACTGCCTTTATGAACATTCACCCAAGGCAGTGTACAGCACTTACAATTTTGTTACCAACAAAACAATAGTAAAATGACCAGTAAAATTATAATGGAGTGCTGACGGGCAGGGGGGAGGAAGGACGGAACAGAGGGGAACTGGGACCAGGAGAGGGGCTGGAGGGGACTTTATGTGAGTCCTGGCCAACATTCGGCCAGGGCCTGCATAAGTGTCTTATGTGGATCCCGGCTGAATAAGCCCCGGCAGCTAGCTGGATACTCAGTGCCTGTGTCCGTGTCACAACTGTCAGGAATGGTGAGCCCTTGGACCTAAGCCGGAGCTTTGGCAGACAAATCACCTGGGCTGGCACAGGCAGGAATCAGAACAGACTGGACTAGGATAAACTAACAGACTCAACAAGGCAGGACAGAGGTAACTAAACACAATGGACAACACAAGAACCGGATCCAGACGAGGCAAGGAAAAGAAGGCAAAGGGCCAGAACTGGAACCCAGACAGGACAAGGCAAGACTCGGAACTGGATTAAAACTGGGACTGGGACCCAGAAATGCAAGACAAGGTAAAACACGGAAGTAGATTAAAACTGGGTCCAGAAAAGGGCAAGACAAGGACAAGGCAAGGACTGGATCTGGACAGGACTAGACTGAAAGAGACAAGACAAAGCACAACTAGACAGGCAAGACAGGGTAGGAGCTAGGCAACAAGAATAACAGAAGCAAGACAATAAACAAGGCAGGGACAGGATTCAGGATTCTCAAACAGGCTTGGCTGGAACAGGATTCAGGATTCTCAAACAGGATTCAGGATTCTCAAACAGGCTTGGCTGGAACCGGATTCAGGATTCTCAAACAGGATTCAGGATTCTCAAACAGGCTTGGCTGGAACCAAATTCAGGATTTTCAAACAGGATTCAGGATTCTCAAACAGGCTTGGCTGGAACCGGATTCAGGATTCTCAAACAGGATTCAGGATTCTCAAACAGGCTTGGCTGGAACCAGATTCAGGATTCTCAAACAGGCTTGACTGGAACCGAACGGGCTTGGCTTGACTGGAACCGGATTCTAGAATGGGCTGGGCTTGGCTGGAACCGGATTCTGGAAGGGCTTGGCTGGAACCGGATACTGAAAGGGACTTGGCTTAGCAGGGAACTGGGAAAGAACTAGCTCAAACATAGAGCAGGAGTAGAACCTGACTCAAAAACACACACGAACAGAACTTAGCAGAAACAGAGCTCAAGAGCCAGGAAGCAAACATAGCAAGCAAAGGATTAAGCACACTAAGGGAAGACAAACAAAGAAGCAATGTGCTTACCAGCATCCACAGCTAGAAAGGGAGAGGCCAGGCAGATTGAGGGGCAGCAGACCCAGCTGCATAGCAGTGAGGTAATTAGGGACAATGCTGGCTTCTACAGACTCTCAGAATTAACAGACAAGAACTACACACACAGGAAACAGAACAGGGGAAACAGGAACAGAGCTTGGCTAAACACAGAGCTTGGCTTAAACACAGAGCTTAACTATAGCAAGAGTCAAAAGCAGGGCTAGACTAAAAGCAGGAGCCAAGGGTAGAGTTAAACAGATACAGACACCAAGGGTCAGGTGTGGCTCTAGAGCCAGGCTTTCAGGATCAAGGTACAAAAGCAAACACACAGAAACAAAGCAAAGCATTGAAACACAAGACTCAAAGGAACACAGAACAGACCTTCAGGAGCAAGCCTCTCAGGAACCAAGCCAAGCAGGCTACTACTTAACATTTCTAGAGCGCTACTAGGGTTACGCAGCGCTGTACAAAATAAACAAAGAAGGACGGTCCCTGCTCAAATGAGCTTACAAGCTCCCTGGGTCTTTATAAAGGAGTAGGCCGATGATGTCACAAGTAGGAAATGAAGCAAAAGCAGGGAGACCAAAGCGAGGCTTGGCTTACAGGAAGAACAACAACAGGGAGAAAGGCAGACTGGAGAGGTCACAGAGTTAGATACAGAGAAACAGTAGGTCTGAACATAAGGGCACAGCCACAACCGTGACAGTCCGGACATGGCCCGGCACAGAATATCTGGCAGCGGCGGTCAGCATTTAAAAAATGCTGACCACCATGTCTAAATATTGGCCAGATTGTTGTACTAGAAAGCTTTTATATTCATAAATCTACGCTAAACATTTTGTAATAGTAGAATTTGCTTCGGGTCCCATTTCTATGACGAAATGCAGGAATGTGGCTTTTAAAGGTGGCCATGGTAGTCAGAGCACTCTTCTGGAATACATTTAGTTTTATTTATTTGAATTTTAATTTCTTCTATATCAGCTGCAAGCCTGAAAGCTATCAAAACAGAGCACATTCTGGTACAGTCGGACCCTTTTTATGTGAGAGATTAGTATGCTTGCAGGCTCTGAAAGTATAATGCATCCAGCTATTAAATTTATCCCTTGTTCTGTGACGCATTTTGTGACTCTAAACTATGAACCACAGCTAACTTATGATTTCTTACATGATATTTTATTGGGTATGGTCTTACTTCTTATCTTCTAGTGTCTTGTCCTGGACACAAGACAATTTCATACGAGCCCTAGTCATGCACAGAGAAATCTCTCTGATGAAATTACCCCTTACTGGACAAGGAGAGGGAAAGAGGGATATTTGAGTGCTTGAGGGAAATGAGAGACGAGTGTGGGAAGAGAAGGCAAGCGCTGTCTGAGGGGTGTCAGTGAGAGACGTATCAAATCTGAGTCCAGGGAAGTGGAAAGCTGCCCTATGTAGGGATAAGGACTGCAATTGGAAAACTAAGCTTTCTAATACCTGATCTCAGAAGACAGAGGGCCAGAGCTAGCAGGAAATGGAATCAGACTCAGAGGGACTTTCTCCTCTTTCCGCTCCACCTTCACCGTGTCCACATGCTTTGCTCTGCAAATAAAGGAAAGAGCAAAACAGAATCTCAGAGCTCAGCAAGCTTTCCTGTACTGAGACAGGAGGAACAGAGGTTGTATACGCAGCAGAAGAACTACGGGGGATGCCTTGAGAAAGCTTTTGGCAAAACATATGTCAGCACATTTATCCCTATTAATGCAATTCAGATAAGTAACGCTCATATGAATATGGGGAACAGTGTTAAAGCATTATATATTGGTTGCCGCAAAGAAATATACATTACTTTGAGATATAAACATCATAAGATAATATGCAAAAGAAAAAAAGTGTGAAAAAAGAATTTGGATTGATGAAGCTATAAGGTGAAACACTTACTTCCATGTTTTCCAAAGCCAAAGGCTTCAGTGGAAGTTCACCTCTGAAAATCTGTTTTCATAGTATCTAATTAGATGTTTATTAGATTATCAAACCGCAGCGTTTTCATATAGAATATTTGATACTAGTAGAATAGCTGTTATAGTATTCACTGAATTGAGAACCAATTAGAAATGCTTATCTATAACCAGCATTCTCCACTGACAGCAGGATAACCAGGCACACAAGGAAGTGATGTCATCCAGTTGCACCCATGCAGAATAAGAACATAGGAACAGCCTCCATCTAGCCCAGTGTCCTGCTTCCAACAGTGGCCAATCCAGGTCACAAGTACCTGGCAGAAACCTAAATAGTAGTAACATTTCATGCTACCAATCTCGGGGCAAGTAGTGACTTCCCCCGTGTCCATCTCAATAACAGGTTATAGACGTTTCCTCCAGGAACTTGTCCAAAACTTTTTAAAACCCAGATATGCTAGCTGCTGTTACCACATCCTCCAGCAACGAGTTCCAGAGCTTAACTATTCTTTGAGTGAAAAAATATTTAAGCATGTCCATGTAATTTCATCGTGTGTCCCCTGGTCTTTGTACTTTTTGAAAGAATGAAAAATTGATTCACTTTTACCCGTTCTACTCCACTCAGGATTTGGTAGACCTCAATCATATCCGCTCTCTTCTCCAAGCTGAAGAGCCCTAATCTCTTTAGCCTTTCCTCATATGGGAGGTGTTCCAACTGGGTTCGATTCCCACTGCAGCTCCTTGTGACTCTGGGCAAGTCACTTAACCCTCCACTGCCCCAGGTACAAATAAGTACCTCTATATACTATGTAAACCTCTTTGAATGTAGCTGCAAAAACCACAGAAATGTGGTATATCAAGTCCCATTTCTCTACCCTTTCCCCATTTATCATTTTGGTCGCTCTTCTTTGAACCTTTTCTAATTCTGTTATATCTGTTTTGAGATACAGCGACCAGAATTGAACACAGTACTCAAGGTGCGGACGCACCATGGAGCGGTACAAAGGCATTATAATATTCTTGGCCTCATTTTGGATCCCTTTCCTAATAATTCCTAGCATCCTGTTTGCTTTTTTAGCCGCCGCCACCACACACTGAGCAGAAGATTTCAGCGTATTGTCTACAACACCTCCTAGATCTTTTTCTTGAGTGCTGACTCCTAAGGTGGACCCTAGCATCAGGTAACTATGATTCGGATTATTCTTCCCAATGTGCATCACCTTGCATTTGTCTTCATTAAATTCCATCTGCCATTTGGATGCCCAGTCTTCCAATTTCCTAAGGTCTTCCTGCAATTTTTCACAACCCGCATGTGTTTTAACAGCTTTGAATAGTTTTGTGTCATCTGCAAATTTAATCACCGCACTCGTTCCAATTTCCAGATCATTTATAAATATGTTAAATAGCACCGGTCCCAATACAGATCCTTGCGGCACGTCTCACAAAGCTTGGTGAGGCCTAGAAGGCTTTTCTGAACATGTGCAACAGTGCTGCTGCCATGCGGATGCCCCCCCCCCCCCCCACCACCAGTCATGCAGAAAAGACCTGCCCCTCGATATTCAAAGCTATTTAACCAAACAAATGACCGCTGACTGGCTAAGTAGTGTTTTGGCGCCTAATTGCAAATATACAGTGCAAAATAACCAGCTATATCACGCGATAACCGGCAATATTCAGCAAAGACCAGCTAAGTTTAGAGGCAAAATTGACCACATAAATAGCAGTCCTATCTTTGCCCGCTATGAAATTAACCGGCCAGAACTGAAAATTCGCTTAGCTAGTTAAGTTAGTGCCGGCCAAAAAAACCACAGATATTCAATGCTGATCAGTGGAATAAGTAAATAGTAGGAAATATTTTTTCATTCAACAAATAGTTAAGCTCTGGAACTCGCTGCCGGAGGATGTAGTAACAGCGGTTAGCATATCTGTTCAGGCCTCTAAGACTTGCAGCTTCTTTTTTTTTTTATTTGCAAGAAGTCTTTATTGTTCAATGAAACATAACATAAAGTACATTGCAGAATCAACAAGAAAGTACTGTTCTATTGTGAATACAAATAATCTACTAATACTTTCTGTACTGCGGTAAATAACAGTTTCAACTTTCAAATATTAACATCACAGAACTTCAAAACTTTTGTCGATTTTTTTCTGGGTCTAACAATACCCCCCCCCCCCACACACACACACACACACACACACTCTGTCCTCCCCCTCACTACCCACCCTCCCTCCTAAAGGACACAGCTGGCCACTAACAATCATCTCGCACTCAGACAACCAACAGGCTAAACTGACAGATCTTCAGAAGGGACATTATTCCAAACTAATTTCCATTTTCCCATCTGATGTTTGCGCTCAGCCATCAATCTCTCCATTTCGCACACATACCTCAGTTTGCGAAGCCACTTTGCTATTGGGGGAACCCCCTCCCGCCGCCAATGAGAGACCACGGCCACCCTTGCCGTTCCCACCATATGTTTCACCAGGGTTTGTTTACATGTCGCTAGGCCTGCAATCCGAGCAGAGAACAGAAACACCTCAGGAGCCCATGGGATTGTACCTCCCAACCAGTTCTGCATCCTAAAGTGGACTGCTTTCTAAGACTCTAAGACTGGTATGGGATTTGCGTTCCAAGACTTATGACCAAAGACTTGCTGACCTGAACATGTATACCCTGGAGGAAAGGAGGAACAGGGGTGATATGATACAGACGTTCAAATACTTGAAAGGTATTAATCTGCAAAAAAATCTTTTCTGGAGATGGGAAGGCGGTAGAACGAGAGGACATGAAATGAGATTGAAGGGGGGCAGACTCAGGAAAGATGTCAGGAAGTATTTTTTCACGGAGAGGGTGGTGGATGTTTAGAATGCCCTCCCGCGGGAGGTGGTGGAGATGAAAACGGTAATGGAATTCAAACATGCGTGGGATATGCATAAAGGAATCCTTTGCAGAAGGAATGGATCCTCAGAAGCTTAGCCGAAATTGGGTGGCGGAGCAGGTGGGGGGAAGAGGGGTTGGTGGTTGGGAGGCTAGGATAGGGGAGGGCAGACTTATACGGTCTGTACCAGAGCCGGTGATGGGAGACGGGACTGGTGGTTGGGAGGCGGGAAATACTGCTGGGCAGACTTATATGGTCTGTGCCCTGAAAAAGACAGGTACAAATTCAAGATGAGTTTATCTTGGGCAGACTAGATGGCCCATGCAGGTCTTTTTCTGCCGTCATCTACTATGTTACTATGTTACTTGTAGCTTCTAAGTCTCATATCCTGACGTATAACCTTGGTACACCAGTTCACACCTGAAGACTCGATCTCTCTGAAAGTCCTTTAATTGTACATAAGTACATAAGTAGTGCCATACTGGGAAAGACCAAAGGTCCATCTAGCCCAGCATCCTGTCACCGACAGTGGCCAATCCAGGTCAAGGGCACCTGGCACGCTCCCCAAACGTAAAAACATTCCAGACAAGTTATACCTAAAAATGCGGAATTTTTCCAAGTCCATTTAATAGCGGTCTATGGACTTGTCCTTTAGGAATCTATCTAACCCCTTTTTAAACTCCGTCAAGCTAACCGCCCGTACCACGTTCTCCGGCAATGAATTCCAGAGTCTAATTACACGTTGGGTGAAGAAAAATTTTCTCCGATTCGTTTTAAATTTACCACACTGTAGCTTCAACTCATGCCCTCTAGTCCTAGTATTTTTAGATAGCGTGAACAGTCGCTTCACATCCACCCGATCCATTCCACTCATTATTTTATACACTTCTATCATATCTCCCCTCAGCCGTCTCTTCTCCAAGCTGAAAAGCCCTAGCCTTCTCAGCCTCTCTTCATAGGAAAGTCGTCCCATCCCCACTATCATTTTCGTCGCCCTTCGCTGTACCTTTTCCAATTCTACTATATCTTTTTTGAGATACGGAGACCAGTACTGAACACAATACTCCAGGTGCGGTCGCACCATGGAGCGATACAACGGCATTATAACATCCGCACACCTGGACTCCATACCCTTCCTAATAACACCCAACATTCTATTCGCTTTCCTAGCCGCAGCAGCACACTGAGCAGAAGGTTTCAGCGTATCATCGACGACGACACCCAGATCCCTTTCTTGATCCGTAACTCCTAACGCGGAACCTTGCAAGACGTAGCTATAATTCGGGTTCCTCTTACCCACAGTCAACTAGGAACTGTCAGCATCTAACAATGGAATCAACTTTCACTATAACTTCTGCTTTCCCATAAGCTTAACTTCTTCTGCTGAATAACACAATTCAGAAGGCTTTTATTTCAAGCTATAACTACATAGGCTCTCTTCCAAGCTGAACTCTCCTCTCTTCCTGAATGGTTACTTCTTTCACTGGCCTTCTGCCTGCCCTCTGAATTAGTTTACTCTTGACTCTTTGTTGGGACTGGTGGGGGTGGATATCTGGTTAAGTCCGCCTACCAGCAGGTGGAGACAGAGATAAACAAACTAAAGGCAGTGATGCCAGACGGCCAGCTCCTTCCTCAGTTAGTATGTCATTCGTAAGCATTTGCAAAGGTCAAAAATATGAAACCAATAACAACCAGAAACCATCTTCACTATGAAAAACAGAGAACCAAATAAGAACTTCGAAATAACTGCAACTTGATCCAGAAATCGGAATCCTTTCCATGTTCCCATATCCCCCAAATCTTTAACAATCTTTTCTAGGTCTTCCCCAAAAAGCAATTTCCCTCGCAAAGGCAATTTAATGAGCCGTTGCTTAGAGGCCATATCTGCGGCCCAATGACGGAGCCACAGAAGACGCCGAAAGGAAACGGTCAAGGCCATGAGTTTGGCCGAAGCACGGACCAAATCATACAAGGCATCCGCCAAGTACGCCAGCCCAATATCCATCAGCGACATCTGAGGAGTTCCCGGCATATCAGACTCCGAAATCAAATAAATAAAGAAATAAAGGTTCTGGTGTGGATTGGTTATTAGACAGAAAACAGAAGGTAGGGTTAAATGGTCATTTCTCTCAATGGAGGAGGGTGAACAGTGGTGCGGCAGGGAACTGTAATAGGATCAGTGCTATTTGGAAGACCATACTTCCAAATAGCAGATGGAATTTAATGTGGATAAATGCAAAGTGATGCACTTTGGGAAGAATAATCCAAATCATAGTTACCTGATGCTAGGGTCCACCTTGCTGGTCAGCACCCAAGAACAAGATCTAGGTGTTGTAGACAATATGCTGAAATCTTCTGCCCACTGTGGGGCAGCAGCCAAAAAAGCAAACAGGATGGTAGGAATTATTAGGAAAGGGATAGAAAATAATACCAAGAATGCTATAAAGTGAATGATACATACCTGTAGCAGGTGTTCTCCGAGGACAGCAGGCTGATTGTTCTCACGACTGGGTGACGTCCGCGGCAGCCCCCACCAACCGGAAAAGGCTTCGCGGGACGGTCGGCACGCAGGGCACGCCCACCGCGCATGCGCGGCCGTCTTCCCGCCCGTGCGCGACCGCTCCCGCCAGTTGAATGACAAGCAATAAAATATGAAACACAACTCCAAAGGGGAGGAGGGAGGGTAGGTGAGAACAATCAGCCTGCTGTCCTCGGAGAACACCTGCTACAGGTATGTATCATTCACTTTCTCCGAGGACAAGCAGGCTGCTTGTTCTCACGACTGGGGTATCCCTAGCTTTCAGGCTCACTCAAAACAAGAACCCAGGTCAATTGAACCTCGCAACGGCGAGGGTACAACAGAAATTGACCTACGAAGAACAACTAACTGAGAGTGCAGCCTGACCAGAATAAATTCGGGTCCTGGAGGGTGGAGTTGGATTTACACCCCAAACAGATTCTGCAGCACCGACTGCCCGAACCGACTGTCGCGTCGGGTATCCTGCTGGAGGCAGTAATGTGATGTGACTGTGTGGACAGATGACCACGTCGCAGCCTTGCAAATCTCTTCAATAGTGGCTGACTTCAAGTGGGCCACTGACGCTGCCATGGCTCTGACACTATGAGCCGTGACATGACCCTCAAGAGCCAGCCCAGCCTGGGCGTAAGTGAAGGAAATGCAATCTGCTAGCCAATTGGAGATGGTGCGTTTCCCGACAGCGACCCCTAGCCTGTTAGGGTCGAAAGAAACAAACAATTGGGCGGACTGTCTGTGGGGCTGTGTCCGCTCCAAGTAGAAGGCCAATGCTCTCTTGCAGTCCAATGTGTGCAACTGACGTTCAGCAGGGCGGGTATGCGGCCTGGGGAAGAATGTTGGCAAGACAATTGACTGGTTAAGATGGAACTCCGACACCACCTTCGGCAGGAACTTTGGGTGGGTGCGGAGCACTACTCTGTTGTGATGAAATTTGGTATATGGAGCATGAGCTACTAGGGCTTGAAGCTCACTGACCCTACGAGCTGAAGTAACTGCCACCAAGAAAATGACCTTCCAGGTCAAGTACTTCAGATGGCAGGTATTCAGTGGCTCAAAAGGAGGTTTCATCAGCTGGGTGAGGACGACGTTGAGATCCCATGACACTGTAGGAGGCTTGATAGGGGGCTTTGACAAAAGCAAGCCTCTCATGAATCGAACGACTAAAGGCTCTCCAGAGATGGCTTTACCTTCCACACGATAATGGTAAGCGCTAATCGCACTAAGGTGATTCCTTACTGAGTTGGTCTTGAGGCCAGACTCTGATAAGTGTAGAAGGTATTCAAGCAGTTTCTGTGCAGGGCAAGAACGAGGTTCTAGGGCCTTGCTCTCACACCAAACGACAAACCTCCTCCACTTGAAAAAGTAACTCTTTTTAGTGGAATCCTTCCTGGAGGCAAGCAGGACCCGGGAGACACCCTCCGACAGACCCAACGCAGCGAAGTCTACGCCCTCAACATCCAGGCCGTGAGAGCCAGAGACTGAAGGTTGGGGTGCAGTAACGCTCCGTCGCTCTGCGAAATGAGAGTCGGAAAACACTCCAATCTCCACGGTTCTTCTGAGGACAACTCCAGAAGAAGAGGGAACCAGATCTGACGGGGCCAAAAGGGCGCTATCAGAATCATGGTGCCGCGGTCGTGCTTGAGCTTCAGTAAGGTCTTCCCCACCAAAGGTAGGGGAGGATAAGCATACAGGAGGCCGGTCCCCCAATGGAGGAGAAAGGCGTCCGACGCTAGCCTGCCGTGTGTCTGAAGTCTGGAACAGAACAGAGGCAGCTTGTGGTTGGTCTGAGAGGCGAAAAGGTCCACCGAGGGGGTGCCCCACTCTCGGAAGATCTTGCGTACCACTCTGGAATGGAGCGACCACATCGTGCGGGTGCATGACTCTGCTCAGTCTGTCGGCCAGACTGTTGTTTACGCCTGCCAGGTATGTGGCTTGGAGGAGCATGCCAAACTGGCACGCCCAGCGCCACAGCCCGACGGCTTCCTGACACAGGGGGCGAGATCCGGTGCCCCCCTGCTTGTTGACGTAATACATTGCAACCTGATTGTCTGTCCGAATTTGGATAATTTGGCAGGACAGCCGATCTCTGAAAGCCTTCAGCGCGTTCCAGATCGCTCGGAGCTCCAGGAGGTTGATCTGCAGATCCTTTTCCTGGAGGGACCACAGACCCTGGTGTTGAAGCCCATCGACATGAGCTCCCCAACCCAGGCGAGATGCATCCGTCGTCAGCACCTTCGTGGGCTGCGGAATTTGGAATGGACGTCCCAGGGTCAAATTGGTCCGGATGGTCCACCAGAGCAGTGAAGTGCGGCAACTGGTGGAGAGGCGGATGACATCTTCTAGATTCCCGGTGGCTTGGAACCACTGGGAAGCTAGGGTCCATTGAGCAGATCTCATGTGAAGACGAGCCATGGGAGTCACATGAACTGTGGAGGCCATATGACCCAGAAGTCTCAACATCTGCCGAGCTGTGACCTGCTGAGACGCTCTGGTCTGCGAAGCGAGGGACAGGAGGTTGTTGGCCCTCGCTTCGGGAAGGAAGGCCTGAGCCGTCTGGGTATTCAGCAGAGCTCCTATGAATTCCAGAGACTGGGTTGGCTGGAGATGGGACTTTGGGTAATTTATCACAAACCCCAGCAGCTCCAGGAGTTGAATAGTGCACTGCATGGACCGGAGGGCTCCTGCCTCCGAGGTGTTCTTGACCAGCCAATCGTCGAGATATGGGAACACGTGCACTCCCAGCCTGCGTAGGTACGCCGCCACCACCACGAGGCACTTTGTAAACACTCGTGGGGCGGAGGCGAGCCCAAAGGGCAGCACACAATACTGAAAGTGCCGTGCGCCCAGGCGGAATCTGAGATACTGTCTGTGAGCTGGCAGTATCGGGATGTGAGTATATGCATCCTTTAAATCCAGGGAACATAGCCAATCGTTTTTCTGAATCATTGGCAGAAGGGTGCCCAAGGAAAGCATCCTGAACTTTTCTTTGGCCAGGAATTTGTTCAGGCCTCTCAGGTCTAGGATGGGACGCATCCCCCCTGTTTTCTTTTCCACAAGGAAGTACCTGGAATAGAATCCCTGCCCTTCCTGCCCGGGTGGTACGGGCTCGACCGCATTGGCGCTGAGAAGGGCGGAGAGTTCCTCTGCAAGTACCTGCTTGTGATGGGAGCTGAAGGATTGAGCTCCCGGAGGACAATTTGGAGGCAGGGAGGCCAAATTCAGGGCGTATCCGCACCGCACTATTTGGAGAACCCACTGGTCGGAGGTTATGAGAGGCCACCTTTGGTGAAAAAATTTTAACCTCCCCCCGACCGGCAGATCGTCCGGTACGGACACTTTGAGGGCGGCTATGTTCCCATGGATCCAGTCAAAAGCCCGTCCCTGGCTTTTGCTGTGGAGGCGCAGGGGGCTGCTTAGGCGCACGCTGTTGACGGGAACGAGCGCGCTGGGGCTGTCCCTGTGCCTGACGAGGCCTTCGGGCCGGCTGGTTGTACCTACGCTTTGCAAAAGAATAGGGTGCAGCCTGCCGGGCCCGGGAAAAACGTCCACCTGCTGAGGTGGATGCTGAAGGCGCCCGGTGGGAGAGCTTGTCGAGAGCGGTTTCCCGCTGATGCAGTTGGTCCACCATCTGCTCGACCTTCTCACCAAAAATGTTATCCCCCCGGCAAGGGACGTCGGCCAGTCTCTGCTGGGTGCGATTGTCCAGGTCAGAGGCACGCAGCCATGAGAGCCTGCGCATCACTATACCTTGGGCCACAGCACGAGATGCCACGTCACAGGTGTCATAGATACCCCTGGACAGGAACTTTCTGCACGCCTTCAGCTGCCTGACCACCTCCTGATAAGGCCTGGACTGCTCCGGCGGGAGCTTATCGACCAGGTCCGCCAGTTGTTGCACATTGGTCCGCATGTGGATGCTCATATAGAGCAGGTATGACTGGATGCGGGTCACGAGCATGGAGGATTGGTAGGCCTTCCTCCCAAACGAGTCCAGAGTGCGAGACTCCCGCCCCGGGGGCGCCGAGGCGGTATCCCTCGAACTCCGTGCCCTCTTGAGAGCAGAATCCACGACCGCCGAGTCATGGGGCAATTGGGGCCGCATTAACTCTGGGTCCGAGTGGATCCTGTACTGGGACTCTGCTTTCTTGGGAATGGTGGGGTTAGTTAACGGTCGCACCCAGTTCCGAAGCAGTGTCTCCTTGAGGACATTGTGCAGCGGCACCGTGGAGGACTCTCTAGGTGGTGATGGATAGTCGAGGACCTCGAGCATCTCGGCCCTCGGCTCTTCCACAGAGACCACGGGAAAGGGAATGCTAATAGACATATCCCGCACAAAGGAGGCAAAGGAGAGACTCTCAGGAGGTGAGAGCTTCCTCTCCGGTGAAGGCGTGGGGTCCGAGGGAAGGCCCGTAGACTCCTCTGAGGAGAAATATCTAGGGTCCTCCTCTTCCCCCCACGAGGCCTCATCCTCGGTATCGGACATGAGCTCATGTAGCTGAGTCCTGAACCGGGCCCGGCTCGACGTCGAGGCACCGAGGTCTCGGTGTCGTCGAGCGGTGGACTCCCGCGTCGGTGGGGACGGAGCTCCCTCCATCGATGTCGACGGGGACTCCACCTGCGTGGCGGTCGAGACCGGCGCCGCAAGCGGCGGCGGTGTCGACGGCCCCGGCGCCGGGCTAGAGCTCGCCGGCGCCACAGACATCGGCGCCGGCACAGCCTGGCGCATCAGCCCTTCCAGGATCCCCGGAAGGATGGCTCTGAGGCACTCGTCCAGGCCCGCTGCCGGGAAAGGCGGTGGGGCCGGCAGGGGTGTCAGTGTCAGAAGCTGATGGGGGCCAGGAGACGGCACCGAGGTGCCGGAACCCTGACGCGTCGGTACCTCCACAACCGACGGGGACCTCTCCTCTCGGCAATGACGCTTCGGCGTCGCCTCCTCTCCGATGTCTGGATGCACCGAGGGCGACCGGTGACGACGCTTCTTGTCCTTCTTTCGATGCGCGTCACCGGCGCCGGGAGGTATGGAGGAGGAGGAGGACGATCCCCCTCGGTCTCGAGGAGCCGGGTCAGACAGGGTTCGGTCCCGTGGACCACGGGCTGAGGGAGTGACCGGGGCCGACTGCCCACGCGGCCGCTCACCTCCACCCTCGCCGCCGGACCGGCGGGCCGACGGGACCTGTTCTCCTGGGGTCGATGCCATCGGTGCCGATGTCTCGGGCATCGATACCGGTACCGAAGGACCGGGCGTCGATACCGATGCCGTCGAGGTCGACGTCGAGGGGCCGGCGCAAGTTCCAAAAAGACGGTCCTGCAGAACTTGCCTCGCAACTTGAGTCCGTTTCCGGAGACCGAGACACAGGGAACACGACTTGATATTGTGCTCCGGCCCGAGGCACTGGAGGCACCAAGCGTGGGTGTCGGTCTGCGAGATCGGCCGGCCGCAGCGACCACACTTTTTAAATCCACTCGGGACCTTCGAGGACATCGACGGAAAAATCGCGTTGGCGAAGTCAAAGTCGTCAATGGTGGCGAAAATCACACCTCGAAAAAGAAAACGACCGTGCGGCCACTAGGCCGCAACGCGGCGTCCCTGCTGAAAACGAGGGAAAAAGGGAGCGCGTGCTCCACACGCTCAGGTTTTCTTTTTTTTTTTTTTTTGAAAAAGAAAAGGGAAACCGGCGGTAACAAAAAATTAAATCGAAAACAACGATCCGCGTAAACGCGATCGACTTTCCGGCGGCTGAAAACAGAGAGAGCGGCAAAGCACGACTCTCTCCAGACGCGGAAAAAAAGGAACTGGCGGGAGCGGTCGCGCACGGGCGGGAAGACGGCCGCGCATGCGCGGTGGGCGTGCCCTGCGTGCCGACCGTCCCGCGAAGCCTTTTACGGTTGGTGGGGGCTGCCGCGGACGTCACCCAGTCGTGAGAACAAGCAGCCTGCTTGTCCTCGGAGAATGCCTCTGTATTGCTCCATGGTGCAACTTCACCTTGAGTACTACTACTATTACTATTACTACTATTTAACATTTCTAAAGCGCTACTAGGGTTACGCAGCGCTGTACAATCTAACAAAGAAGGACAGTCCGTGCTCAAAGGAGCTTACAATCTAAAGGACGAAATGTCAAGTTGGGGCAGTCTAGATTTCTTGAATAGTGGTTAGGTGCCGAAAGCGACATTGAAGAGGTGGGCTTTGAGCAAGGATTTGAAGATGGGTAGGGAAGGGACTTGGCGTATGGGCTCAGGGAGTTTATTCCAAGCATAGGGTGAGGCGAGGCAGAAAAGGCGCAGTCTGGAGTTGGCGGTGGTGGAGAAGGGTACTGAGAAGAGGGAGTTGTCCTGTGAGCGGAGGTTACGGGTAGCAGCGTAAGGGGAGATGAGGGTACAGAGGTAGTGAGGGGCTGCAGATCGAGTGCATTTGTAGGTTAGTAGGAGAAGCTTGAACTGTATGCGGTACCTGATCGGAAGCCAGTGAAGTGACTTGAGGAGAGGGGTGATAAGAGCATATCGGTCTAGGCGGAAGATAAGACTGGCAGCAGAGTTCTGAATGGATTGAAGGGGGGATAAATGGTTAAGTGGGAGGCCAGTGAGGAGTAGGTTGCAGTAGTCAAGGCGAGAGGTGATGAGAGAGTGGATGAGAGTTCGGGTGGTGTGCTCGGACAGGAAGGTAAAATTATGTATAATCATACCTGATAATTTTCTTTCCATTAATCATAGCTGATCAATCCATAGACTGGTGGGTTGTGTCCATCTACCAGCAGGTGGAGATAGAGAGCAAACTTTTGCCTCCCTATATGTGGTCATGTGCTGCCGGAAACTCCTCAGTATGTCGATATCAAAGCTCCATCCGCAGGACTCAGCACTTAGAGAATTACACCCACGAAGGGACACTCTGCCCAGCTCACCACCGCCGAAACGGGGGAGGGGAATTAACCCAGCTCATCCCCACACAAGTGGGGGAGGGGAATCCGTCCAGCTCATCCCCGCGGAGCGGGGGAGGGACACCACACCCGCCGATGCGGGGGGATCTGGCTTATCCTGCAACCGCAACCGCGGGAGGAGCTGACTGACCCTAACACCGCCGAAGCGGGAGGGGTACAAAGCTGCCCTACAGCCGCACGAAGCGGGAGGGAGTGCCGGCAGAATTTATGTCTCAATCCAGCCCCGTAAAACGGAGGGGAGAGGAATGCAGCAGCTCACTGTAACACAAACTCGTCTCAACTCTTGAAGAATCCAAGTGAAAGAAGAACTTGAACACGAAGTCCTCCTGAAGTAACTGAAGGCTAAACTTGAACCTAAAATTCAACCAGAATATAAACAGTACAGATATCTGGGAGGGGCTATGGATTGATCAGCTATGATTAATGGAAAGAAAATTATCAGGTATGATTATACATAATTTTACCTTCCATATCATCAAGCTGATCAATCCATAGACTGGTGGGATGTACCGAAGCAGTACTCACCCAGGGCGGGACATAGAAATCCCTGACCTCAACACTGAAGCTCCAAACTGGGCCTCCGCCCGTGCAGCCACAGTCAAACGGTAATGCTTGGAGAATGTATGAGCCGAAGCCCACGTTGCCGCCTTGCATATCTCTACCAAGGAGACGGATCCGGCCTCTGCCATCGAGGCCGTCTGAGCTCTCGTGGAGTGAGCCTTCTGGATAGGCGGCACCTTCCCCGCGGCCACATAAGCCGCTGCAATGGCTTCCTTGACCCATCTTGCCACTGTAGGCTTAGCAGCCTGCAGACCCTTACGAGGACCTGCAAACAGGACAAACAGATGATCCGATTTCCGGAAATCATTGGTCACTTCCAAGTATCTGATGATGACTCGTCTCACATCCAGATATTCAAGAGCGGAGTACTCCTCTGGGTAGTCCTCCCTACGAAAGGAAGGGAGACAGAGCTGCTGATTCACATGGAAGCGAGAACCAATCTTGGGCAGGAAGGCAGGCACTGTGCGAATAGTCACTCCTGCCTCAGTGAACTGCAGAAAAGGCTCTCGACATGAGAGCGCCTGGAGCTCGGAAACTCTTCTGGCTGAAGTGATAGCCACCAAAAAGACTGCTTTCAACGTCAGGTCTTTCAGAGATGCCCTCGACAAGGGTTCCAAAGGCGGCTTCTGCAATGCTCTTAGCACCAGGTTGAGATTCCACGCAGGCACCACTGAGTGCAGAGGAGGGCGCAGGTGATTAACTCCCTTGAGAAAGCGCACCACATCTGGCTGCGAAGCCAGGGAAGCACCCTTCAGGCGGCCCCTGAAGCAAGCCAGAGCCGCTACCTGGACTTTAAGGGAACTGAGCGACAGGCCTTTCTCCAGACCTTCTTGCAGGAACGCCAACACTGAAGAAATTGGAGCAGTGAAGGGAGAAAGTGAGCCTGCTTCACACCATGCTGCAAAGATACGCCAAACCCTGGCGTAAGCAGTAGAAGTAGAGCGCTTCCTCGCTCTCAGCATAGTGGCGATGACCTTGTCTGAGAAGCCCTTCTTCCTCAGACGCTGCCGCTCAATAGCCAGGCCGCAAGACCAAAGGGAGAGGGATACTCCATCACCACGGGACCCTGATGTAACAGGCCCTGCTCCACTGACAGCCGCAGAGGATCGTCGACTGAGAGCCTGAACAAGTCCGCATACCAGGGACGTCTGGGCCAATCCGGACCCACCAGGATTACCCTGCCGGGATGCTTTGCCACCCGGTCTAGCACCCTGCCCAACATGGGCCAGGGCGGGAACACATAGAGGAGCTCTTGTGTCGGCCACTGTTGGAGAAGAGCATCTACTCCCAGGGATCGAGGGTCCCGTCCTCTGCTGAAAAAGCGCGGCACTTGGCCATTGGCCGATGACGCCATCAGATCTAGGCTCGGCTGGCCCCAGCGCTTCGTGATGTCCAAGAACGCCTGAGCAGATAGTTGCCACTCTCCGGGCTCCAAGGTATGGCGACTGGGAAAGTCCGCCTTGACATTCATGACTCCGGCAATGTGGGCCGCTGAAAGCTGCTCCAGGTTCGCTTCCGCCCACTGGCAAAGACTCATAGCCTCCTTGGCTAGAGGGGCGCTCTTGGTACCTCCCTGGCGGTTGATATAGGCCACAGCCGTGGCATTGTCCGACAGGACCCGTACAGGCTTCAACACCAGTACCGGGATGAACTCCAATAACACCAACCGAATGGCTCTGAGTTCCAGGAGGTTGATAGACCACTTGCCTCTGCAGGAGACTAGAGCCCCTGCGCTGTCCTTCCCAAGCAGTGGGCTCCCCAGCCCATCAAAGAGGCGTCTGTCGTGACGACAATCCACTCCGGGGTCACCAGAGGCAATCCTGCAGACAACTTGTCTGTCTGCGTCCACCAGCTCAGCGCCTTGCGCACTGCTGGGTCCACGGGAAGGCGCACAGCATAATCCTCCGACATCGGAGTCCAGCGCAGCAGCAGAGATAGCTGTAGTGGTCTCATATGAGCCCTGGCCCAGGGCACTACTTCCATCGTGGCCGTCATAGAGCCCAACAGCTGCACGTAGTCCCAAGCCCGAATAGGAGAGGCTACTAGGAACTAGTCCACCTGAGCCTGAAGCTTGACAATCCGATTGTCTGGCAGGAACACTCTGCCCACTTGGGTGTCGAATCGAACTCCCAGATACACCAGGGACTGAGTCGGGCGCAGCTGGCTCTTCTTCCAGTTGATGATCCATCCCAGGGAGCTCAAAAGAGCAACTACCCGGTCCATAGCTTTGCCGCACTCTGCAGAAGAGGGGGCTCGGATCAACCAGTCGTCCAGATAAGGATGGACTTGTACTCCTTCCTTTAGCAGGAAGGCCGCTATGACCCCCATTACTTTGGAAAAGGTCCGCGGAGCAGTAGCCAACCCGAAAGGGAGGGCTCTGAACTGGAAGTGTCGTCTCAGGACTGTAAAACGCAGAAAGCGTTGGAGAGGAGGCCAGATGGGAATATGCAGGTACGCTTCCTTGATGTCCAAGGAAGCCAAGAACTCTCCTGCCTTCACTGCCGCTATAACAGAGCGGAGAGTCTCCATGCGAAAGTGCCTCACTTTCCAGGCCCGATTGACCCCTTTGAGGCCGAGGATAGGCCGGACAGAACCTCCTTTCTTTGGAACCACAAAGTAAATGGAGTAACGTCCCTTGCCAATCTGATTTTTTGGCACCGGAACGACCGCACCCAGGCGGATCAGGTTGTCCAAGGTCTGCTGCACTACCACAGCTTGACCGGAGACTTGCAGGGAGAGAGTACAAACCCGTCTCTTAAGGGTTGGCAGAACTCTAGCTTGTAGCCGTCTCTGATGACTTCCAGCACCCACGCGTCTGAAGTTATAGTGGTCCACTCGCCCAGAAACGAGGACAGCCGTCCGCCAATCTGCACTGGGGCGTGGACCAAGGCCCCGTCATTGGGTACGAGACCCTGGGGGAGGACCGGAGGGAGCACCTCCGGGACGGCGGTCTCTGCGAAAGGAATGCTGCTTGGGGGAGAAATTCCTCTTGAAGGAAGAGGGGGCAGAGGAACCCGACTTGCCCGGGCGGTACCGATGGGCTTCCTGCAACCGTCCTCTGGAGGTATCGGGACGAGTACTAACCCGAGCCCTGACCTCTGGTAATTTCTTGCCCTTAGACGTGCCGAGATCGGTCACGATTTTGTCCAGCTCGACCCCAAAGAGCAGCTTGCCTTTAAAAGGCAATCTAGCCAGGCGGGATTTAGAGGCGTGGTCAGCAGACCAATGTTTCAGCCAAAGCCACCGCCGCGCAGAGACTGTCTGAGCCATGCCTTTAGTTGAGGCTCTCCAGACATCATACAGCAAGTCTGCCAAATAGGCTAAGCCCGATTCCAGGGCCGGCCAATCAGCCCTCAAGGAATGATCTGAGGGGGAAGCCCGCTGCACCATAGTCCGGCACGCCCTGGCCACATAGGAGCCGCAAACTGAGGCCTGCAAACTTAAAGCAGCTGCCTCAAAGGACGACCTTAAGGTCGCCTCCAATCTTCTGTCTTGGGCGTCCTTTAGGGCCGTGCCACCTTCCACCGGCAACGCCGTTTTCTTAGTCACCACAGTGATTAAAGAATCCACGGTAGGCCACAGATAGGCCTCACGTTCACTCACAGCCAAAGGATAGAGGCGGGACATAGTCCTAGCCACTTTAAGGCTCGTTTCCGGGACATCCCATTGAGCCGCAATTAAGGTGTGCATGGCATCATGCACGTGGAAGGTTCTAGGCGGGCGCTTCGTCCCCAGCATAATGGCAGAGCCAACAGGGGCTGAGGGAGAGACGTCCTCCGGAGAGGAAATCTTCAAAGTGTCCATGGCCTGTAACAACAGGTTGGGCAAATCCTCTGGGCTAAAAAGCCGCGCTGCAGAGGGGTCATCCGCTCCATCCGAGCGGGGATCTATCTCCTCCAAGGAATCCGCAAAGGATCGTTGGGAGACCTCAGACACGCTGCCCTCATCTACATCGGAGGAGACAAAAGTCCTCCAAGGCCTGGAAATCAACCCGAGGGCGTTTACCTCTGGGAACCTCAACCTCTTTATCCGAAGAGGGAGCAGGGGCAGCGTTTTGCATGAGGAAAGCCTGATGCAGCAGCAAAACAAACTCGGAGGAGAAACCCCCCAGACTGTGCACTTCCGCAGCCTGGGCAACAGCCCTAGACGCACTCTCAACCGGCGCTCGCAATAGCGGGGGAGAGACATGCTGCGCATCCAAAATGGCGTCCGGCGCGAAACTCCGTGAAGGAGCCGCGCGGGAAGAACGGCGCTTAACTTTAGCCGCTTTGTGCCGTCGCCCAAATTAAGGGCGTTCATGGCATTAATGTCTCCAACCTCAAGGGCGGCCCCGAAGAAGCCGTCCGAGCCGCGTGGCCGGCCAAGATGGCGGAGGCGAGGAGCGGGGGATGGGCGTTTATGGCGGGAAAAAACCGCCACGCCGAAGGAACGACCGGGACATTCATCGGTCACTAAACTATCACCCATCAAGGGCGAACCCTCGCCCTCCGACGCCATTGCCACGAGGAGAAGAATCGGGGAACCCCCTGCCCGCTATAAAAAGGTAAAATTACCTGCTTGCCGCTCCGAGCTGTAACGAACTGGTGTCCCAGTGAGTAGCTGCAATGAACGTTTAAAGAAACGTCGAATTAAACGCCTTTAAAGACGTTAAAAAATTTTTTTTTTTTTTTTTTTTTAAACGGAGCCAGCGGGAGGGGGGAGAAAAGGAGGGACCTGGCACCACCAGGTTTGCACTTGCTCAAAAGAGCCCTCAACCCCAGGCCTCAACAAAACCTAAGGATTAGGCTTGGAGGCCTAGCCAGAGCTGCTGCTGTGTGTGACCACCACCTGCTGAGATAGAGAACATACTGGGGAGTTTCCGGCAGCACATGACCACATATAGGGAGGCAAAAGTTTGCTCTCTATCTCCACCTGCTGGTAGATGGACACAACCCACCAGTCTATGGATTGATCAGCTTGATGATATGGAAGGGGCGAATTTTGCTGATGTTATAGAGAAAGAAGCGACAGGTCTTGGCTGTCTGCTGGATATGGGCAGAGACGGAGAGGGAGGAGTCGAAGATGACTCCGTTCAGATCTAGTCGCCGTATCTCAAAAAAGATATAGCGGAACTAGAAAGAGTTTAAAGAAGGGCAATCAAAATGATAAAGGGGATGGAACTCCTCTCGTATGAGGAAAGCTAAAGAGGTTAAGGCTCTTCAGCTTGGAAAAGAGGTGGCTGAGGGGAGATATGACTGAGATCCACAAAATCCTGATTGGTGTTGAACAGGTAAAAGTGAATCAATTTTTTACTCTTTTAAAAAGTACAAATTACATGGAAATACTTTTAAAACAAATAGGAGGAAGTATTTTTTCATTCAACAAATAGTTAAGCTCTGGAACTCGCTGCCGGAGGATGTAGTCACAGTGGTTAGCATATCTGGGTTAAAAATGGTTTGGACAAGTTCCTGGAGGAAACGTTGACAGTGTGCTATAGAGATAGACATGGGGAAGCCACTGTTTGCCCCGAGATTGGTAGAATGAAATGTTGTTACTAATTGGGTTTCTGCCAGGTACTTGTGACCTGGATTGGCCACTGTTGGAAGCAGGATACTGGGTTGATGGATCATTGGTCGGACCAGGTATGTCTATTCTTATGCTCTCGTGTTTTTATTCAAACAGTTTGTCCAGCTCTTTTTTTCCAGGACCCACCTGTTTTCGGCTTGCATGCGTTCAATCTGATCCTTTAGAGCATCCAAGGCCAACTGGTTCTTCTCCTCTTGAACCTTCAGTTCCACCAGCATCTGCTCGATATGTGAGGTGGGGGCTGCCCGGTTGGCCACATCTGAGAGGCGCTTGTGTATTTCTGCAAGAAAGGACAGGGTCTGACAGGACTAATGCAAGGCAAAATGGTAAGAGGGGAGGCAGCCTCAACAATAAAGGGAAGGGGTGAGAAATATTAAAGATTCACGGGAAGTGGAAAAAGTCAAGGGTATATTAAGCTCTTTCATAGGAGTCTGGAAGTATAGAACCCATTTTATTAGGCATATTATCAAGATTGGAAAGGGCAACCTCAAACAAACATAACCATAATGGAGGCAAATCTATATGACATACCCTGGAAACAACTGTAAACTCGCCAACCACAGTCCTAGCTGCTCTGATATACCGATATCGTCTCTCTTTGCACAGACCAACACTGACACCATCATGACACTGTTCCAGGTGGTCTCATGACCTGGCACTTCATCTCGCTATAGCAGCCATCAGTCACAAGCTTCTGACACACTCTCAGCTGGCCTTGTGTCCTGATATCTCTTCTCTCTATAATGACAGTCAATGACACTCTCCTGACGTAATCCCAGCCAGTGCTGTGTCCTGGTGTCTCCCCTCTCTACAGTGACATTCTCCAGACATAATCCCAGTTAGCGCTATGCCCTCGTGTCTCTCCTCTGTATATGGTCTTGAGCTCGTACCTTCTCTCAGTTCTTCCAGGTTTCGATTTCTCGCCTGAATACTAGCTAGATGTTGCTGATGGGCTTCTTCCATTTCCTGAAGCCGCTCCCGATAATCACGGTCTCGTTGAATCACAGGGCTGACAGTTTGCTACAAGACAAAACCAGAATACAGTCCATGACAGCAGTTAGCACCTCCAATAACTGGAATCTGTCTGAGCTGCATCGTATGTACTCTAGCAATTGACAAAAGCATTTATAATGGAACTATTGTTAATAGCCTGCAGAGCACTAAAGTATACGATCCATTTACTGCATGTAGCTGCAGCTAGATTTTATATAGTCTGTAGCCCCGCCCAGCGCATCCCAGGATGCACTGGGAGGGGCTGGGTGCCGCCATTTTGTGGCGGTGTCAACCCAAGGAAGAGGAGGGAGGCAGGCTACCTCCCTCCTTCAACTAAGGTAGGGGGGCCGGAAGGGGGTTCTTTTTAACAGACGCTGTTTAAGCGGCCACTGGACCACCAGGGACCATTTTCTGGGGGTTTGGGGGGCTGGAGACCCACCGGATCTCCAGTCCTCCCTGAACCTGGTCGGATGGGATCGTCGGAGGGACCGGAGGTCTGCCGGACCTCCAGCCTCCCCCCCCCCCCCCCCACTGTAGCTCACTGGGAGGGAGGGGGGAGGGGGTTTGGCTGGCGGCCACTGGACCACCAGGGATCATTTTCTGGGGGTTTGGGGGGGCTGGAGACCCACCGGATCTCCAGCCCTTCCTGAACCTGGGGGGATGGAATCGTCGGGGGGACCGGAGTTCCGCCAGACCTCCAGCCCTCGTTGCTCGGGGCAGGGGTAGTCAGGGCCTGGTGGATCCATGGACCTCTAGCCAGTGTTTGACAGGTTTGGGCTTTTGACAGCCCAGACCTGTCAAACAAGTGCGGGAGGATTGTGCTGAGCGCATGCTCGGCACAATTCGCCCGAACTTCTACCCCATGATCAGAGATAATTGCGCTGCTTAAATTTGCATGCATTATCTCTGATCATAGGTCTAATAGCGCCCTGCGCTGTTCCAGCGCTATTTTAGAGCGATGTTTGGAACAGCGCGGGGCTTTAGATCATCTGCCTGTCAGTGAGAAAGTCCAGCTCCCCTGGGTGGAAGAAGCAAGACCTGCCCCATCAGGAGGGGAAGCTGGAGGGAGGAGCCATTCCCCTCCCCAGTTGAAAATAGGCAGGCTTGAGCCAGAAGGGCAGAGAGCAGTGTTGCCAGGTGGGCGGTTTTACCGCCCAATTGGGCGGTTTTCCGCGACCCGCCGCAGGAAATTTTTGCCCGCGGCGGGTTGCGGTTTTTTGGGCTGTTTTTGGCCTTCAGTGCGGTTTTTTCGGCCGCGGGGGGGGCGGGGTTAGTGACGTTTTTGGGTGGGGTTAATGACGTTTTGGGCGGGGTTAGTGACGTGGGAGGCAGGGCCGATGACGTAGGAGGCGGGGCCGATGACGGGGAGGCGGGGCCGATGACGTGGGAGGCGGGGCCGATGACGTGGGAGGCGGGGCCGATGACGGGGAGGCGGGGCCGATGACGGGGAGGCGGGGCCGGTGACGTGGAAGGCGGGGCCAGTGACGGCGGGGGCGGGGTTGATGACGGCGGGGGCGGGCGTGATGACGCGGGGGTGGGGGTGTCAGGGGCGGGGTTTGTGTTTGGGCGGGTTTTGGGCTGTTTTTTGGGCTCGATCGGGCTGGAAAAAAATTTTCCACCTGGCAACCCTGGCAGAGAGGACCTAGGAAGAGGGAGGTGTCCAGAGGTTATGGAGAGTAGGGAGAACAGCAATCCTGACTGTGAAGCAGAGGGCGATAAGTTGGAAAGAAGCCTGTGGAGCGGGGAGCTGCCAACCTCAATAGCAGAGGGGCAGACCACTGAAAGAAGTTTTGTGGGGAACCTTTGAAGTTGGACCAGATACCCATGGTGGAACAGAACCCAGTACAAAAACTCTTAGGATTGATTTTTCATTTGTGAACACTGCTGGTTTGTTATTTTCCTTTTTTTTTTTTTACTGCACTTGAGTTAACACTGCTTGGCTAGAATAAAGGAAGAAAACCTGGAGTGGATCACTTTGTGCCCTTGACCTGAACTCAGGGAAACTACCCTGTTTCCCCGAAAGTAAGACATTCCCCTAAAATAAGACCTAGTACAGGTTTTCCTGAATTGGTAGATATAAGGCCTCCCCCGAAAGTAAGACCTAGCAAATTTTTGTTTGAAAGCAGGGCCACCGAGAGCCGGACAAGGCCGCCCCCCCCCCCCCCCCCCCCCCGAGGTCGCCGGGCCCCCCCTCCACCCACCCTCCGTCGCTCCTGGAACTAACCTTAAACGCCTCCTTTCACCTTCGCAGCAAGCAGCAGCAGGGCAGACCTTTCCTTCCTTCCGTGCCCCGCCCTGCTGCTGCGAAGGTGAAAGGAGGTGTTTAAGGTTAGTTCCGGAAGCAACTGAGGGCGGGCGGGCCAACCTCGATCCAACCCCGATGTTTCCCCGAAAAATAAGACAGCCCCTGAAAATAAGACCTAGCACATTTTGGGGGGCAAAAATTAATATAAGACAGTGTCTTATTTTCGGGGAAACACGGTATAAAGCTGGAAGTGTTGTGCAAGTGATAGAAGGCTTGGAGTACATAACTGGGAGAACAGTGAATCCGCTGAACCCTCAGCCACAGCAACCAGAATTTAATATTACAGAGTTTCTTGAAAACTCATTGGAACTAATTACGGAAAGAACTACTCTTATTGTTTCATTTGCACTGGAAATGGATAAAACAAATGTCTTTAAGCTTTATTTTAAATTTTTGAACAGTAAATTTCTTGGGCATACCGTTCGAATTTTTCCAGATTTAAACAGAGAGACTCAAGCCCGTCGGCGAGAGTTCCTCGGTTTAAAATCCAAAATTTTGGCTTTGGGAGGATTGTTTAAATTAGTTTTTCCTTGTCGTTGTATAATAACATTACAATCTGTTACATATATGTTTATGGATCCCAAGAAATTGAAGGAATTTTTGATTTCAAAAGAAAGTGTACCATGTTCGACCCAGGTAACCTAATAGGGTAGAAGGACTCGCTGAAGTCTGGCTGCGGATTGCCTCTTTGATCCTGCTCTAATTAGTTTTTGTTCTTTTTTCTTTTTATTATTTTTACCTTGTATCTTGTCTCAAGTTGTTGTGGTCTAAATGAAACTAATATTTTCCAATAAGTTTGTTATTTTACTATATTTCTGTATCCAACATTTATTGTTTTAATAGATGGATGTTTAAATGAAAAATAATAAATAAATAAAAAATAAAAAAAAAAAAGAAGGCTTGGAGGAGCATGGGACCCAGGGTTATCATCGCAATATATAGGTCTCTTAGGCAATTGAATTAAAATGGATTGAAAAAAGTGTCCGTAGATGATGCCTACACCACTACAGAGACCTGCAGCCAGTCTGCCTCTTTCTCTCCCACTCGCCCACAGCCCGTCTGCCTTCTCTTCCTCTCTCACATCCCACCTGCCCTCAGCCCGTTTGCCCATCTCTCTCTCTCTCACACACACATCTCACTTGCCCAAAGCCAGTCTGTCTCGTTTTCTCTTACATTCTCACTTGCCCTCAGCTCATCTCTTTCTCTCTCCAACATCCCACGTACCATCAGCCTGTCTGCCTCTCTCTTTCTTACATCCCATCTGCACTTAGCCCATCTGCCCATGACTTTCTCTCTCTCACATCTCACTTGCACACAGCCAGTCTGACCCTCTTTTTCCCTCTCTCACATTTCACCTGCCCTCAGTCCATCTGCCCCTCTCTTTCCCTCTCTCAAATCCCACGTCCCTACAGTCAGTTTGCCCCTCTCACACATACACATGCTGGTCACCTCAGAATAATAGAGAGGGAAAGACAGGGAGATGCTGGCCTCCTTGGGGGTGTAGGGAGGAAATGATGTTCTGTGGGGGGAGGGGTGGCAAGGTCAAAGGGTCACCTAGGGCATCCAATACCCATGGACTGGCCCTGCTTTTTCCACGGATAAAAAGTGGCAGATACTGGGCAGTTTTCAGACAAGTCAATTTACTGGGTAAATAGCTATTTGCTTATGTAAATGGTTTTAAAAATTCTCTTCAAAATATGACACAGGTTTTTCTTTTTTTAATTAAATTTTACTTGCCAAAATGTTGACCGTATGTCAAATCTTCTTCAGCTACCCGTCACTTTCTTTGGTCTCTAGAGTGTTCACCCTGTTCATGGGCACCCAATATAAGAGGCTTGGGAAGGCACTCGCTCCAGGCACTGTCCGGACTCTCAAGGTGTCTACATCGGGGCCACTGCAGGTGCCAGCATCTCTCCCTCATTAAGCCCCTCCATCCCAAAGGTCCAGTGTTTCTCCCCCTTCCAGTTCCTGCATCTGTCCCTCTCCTTCCCTCCCTGCAATCCCTCTAACTTGCCTTAGCTGCTGGTAGCGGCACTGTAGCAATTAAAACAGACTGCCTCGGGGCCTCGGCCTTCCCTGTAACATGTCTTGCCCATGTGGAAGCAGGAACTTGCATCAGAGGAGGCGGGGATACTACAGGGATGTGAGAGTCCTCAGAAGGGGTTGGATGCAAAGGGGGCATTTTTCTCAGGCTTCTGTTTCTGTGAATGGGAGATGGATACACGGGGAAGTGGGGTTGGGGGCACCATGGTGGGCAAGTGGCACAAAGCAAAATGAGTAGCACTATGGAAATAAATAGTAACATACAGATTGGGTATCTACCATTACAGTTTTGGTTTCTAGGTATCCTTTAATACAGGGCTCGATAAACCCCAGGCACCAGGTCACCATGGCGACTGGGTTTTGTTGGACCACCATAAGGCAGCACTAACAGCAGCGGCTCTCTCTTTCCTTCACTCCGCCTCCCCCTCCCAACACAGAACCTTCATTAAAATGAGAATGTTAGACATGTGCTTCTGCTGGCAGGGGATGGGGATCCCCGCCAGCCAAGGCATGTGCAGCAGTGATGGGTGAGTGGGGGGAAGCAAGGCAGCGGTGGGTCGGAGCTCCCATCTCAAGGTTTGGCTAGACCCCTGCTCATAAAGAGCATTCATTACTGAGGAGGCCACTCTCCAGCACCCTTGTTGGTAGGATCGATTTACGTTTTTAAACAATCTGGGGGGGGTGGGGGTGGGATTCAGAGATGCTACTGCTGGGAGTGAAGACGGGACAAGGCTGGGTAAGTGATGAACAGAGGCTTTAGGCTGCGGTTGCTGGGAGTGGGGACCTGCAGCTGCTGAGGGCAAGAGGTCAACGGAGAAAGGCTAAGGCTGCACCACCCCACCCAACCTTAGCAGCTATAGCTTTTGCCCTATTGCCCCAGCAACTACAGCCTAAAGCCTCTCTCCATTGCCAGATAACACCGTAGCTGGGTATGAGATGGGGAGAGAAGTTTCCCCTTATAAAAGTAGCAGAGAAAGCGTGGATAACTTGCTGTGCGTGACCTCGAGTCGTTCCAAGTCTGGCTCCTAGATCCTAAGAAACTTTGTCAAGCCCTGTTTTACTAGCATAAGGACCCCATACCATCAGCAATATTCAACACTAATTAACCTATAGAAGAGGCTGCTGCCTAGTTCGTTATTAAGCCACAGTACCCAGATAAGCATGTGGTAAACTTTAGAATAGCACAAAGGCTATATCGGTTAAATATCCAGATAGCAGTGGCTGCTAAGGACCAGCTCTGGATATCTGGCTCTGATTTAACCAGCAGAGACCAGCTTTTATGTAATACCATTTTTATTGAACAGATTAAGAACCTTACAAACATTCCAAACTATAATCTACAGCATCCACTAAGGTATGTACTTCATTAACTCTTTCTTCTCTGACATCAATTCTATATCGTATAGTTCACTATATATTGCCAAACTATTAAACTGGAGAAACATTTCTTCTGTGTAACTAATTGTTCATTTAGTCCCATCAACATCTAGTGGAGGAGTGGCCTAGTGGTTAGGGTGGTGGACTTTGGTCCTGGGGAACTGAGTTGGATTCCCACTTCAGGCACAGGCAGCTCCTTGTAACTCTGGGCAAGTCATTTAACCCTCCATTGCCCCATATAAGCCGCATTGAGCCTGCCATGAGTGGGAAAGTGCAGGGTACAAATGTAACAAAAATAAAATAGATACTATTGGAGATTCTACATGGAATGTTGCTACTATTAGAGATTCTACATGGAATGTTGCTACTGTTGGAGATTCTACATGGAATGTTGCTACTATTGGAGATTCTACATGGAATGTTGCTACTACTGGAGATTCTACATGGAATGTTGCTATTCCACTAGCAACATTCCATGTAGAAGGCTGTGCAGGCTTCTGTTTCTGTGAGTCTGACGTCCTGCACGTACGTGCAGGACGTCAGACTCACAGAAGCAGAAGCCTGCGCGGCCACATTGGTGATCTGCTGTTGCTAGTGGAATAGCAACATTCCATGTAGAATCTCAAATAGTAGCAACAGTGGAGGAGTGGCCTAGTGGTTAGGGTGGTGGACTTTGGTCCTGGGGAGCTGAGTTCAAACCCACTTCAGGCACAGGTAGCTTCTTGTGACTCTGGGCAAGTCACTTAACCCTCCATTGCCCCATGTAAGCCGCATTGAGCCTGCCATGAGTGGGAAAGCGCAGGGTACAAATGTAACAAAAATAAAATAGATACTATTGGACATTCTACATGGAATGTTGCTACTATTGGACATTCTACATGGAATGTTGCTATTCCACTAGCAACATTCCATGTAGAAGGCTGCGCAGGCTTCTGTTTCTGTGAGTCTGACGTCCTGCATGTACATGCAGGACGTCAGACTCACAGAAGCAGAAGCCTGCGCGGCCACATTGCTGATCTGCAAGGGCCGACTTCTACATGGAATGTTGCTAGTGGAATAGCAACATTCCATGTAGAATCTCAAATAGTAGCAACAGTGGAGGAGTGGCCTAGTGGTTA
The DNA here is from genome assembly GCF_901765095.1 of Microcaecilia unicolor. Lineage (NCBI taxonomy): Eukaryota > Metazoa > Chordata > Amphibia > Gymnophiona > Siphonopidae > Microcaecilia > Microcaecilia unicolor. Next base: position 761,380 of record NC_044036.1, read on the forward strand.
GGGTGGTGGACTTTGGTCCTGAGGAACTGAGTTCGATTCCCACTTCAGGCACAGGCAGCTCCTTGTGACACTGGGCAAGTCACTTAACCCTCCATTGCCCCATGTAAGCCGCATTGAGCCTGCCATGAGTGGGAAAGCGCAGGGTACAAATGTAATAAAATAAACAAAAATAAATCTTAAACCATGAAAGTATTTAGAATCATATTTCTCACCCTAGATGTTAGGGAGTTTTAAAACAGGGTCCAGGTTCTTCACTCCCTTCCTCTGAAACAACAGCTGCTCCATTTTGAATATGGTCTCAGGAGCTTCGCTTTGTATCCACTGTATTAATATGCATCACTTTGCAAATAAACAGACTTTTCATCATCTGAGTCCAAAAGGCATAATTCTTTAATTCTAGGGCTAGATTGACCTAATAATTGTACCAGACGACCCCACAAGTCTTTCCAATATTCCATTATTTGAACGGACTGCCGCTAGCAGAATATTGCTCTATGAGCTTCTACCTCCCAGAATGATAGCAGCCAATCTGCATCTGTTAGTGCTGTGTTAGCTGAATATGCCAGTTAATGCTTTTATTAAGCACCCTTCTTGGCCAAGATTTGCTTCTGTGAGAGATTTTGAGTCAGACACATCCTTACCTCTGACTGGAAGGACTTTAGTGTAGGCAAGTTCTCTTCTATTGACATACGCAGCTTCTGGAACTGGAGAGAAGGGACATAGTAACACTAGTTGCAAAACTAGACCTTTCCTACTTCCAGACAAATTAGACTGATGTCATTCCTTCATTAAATGAAGAATAGTTTCTTTCTCATTAGATTCAACTCAAGCCTAGAGCTCTCTATAAACTCACTGTATACCACTCACCACCAATTCCATAGACCTGCCAAGTCTCCTGCACTCAGCCAGAGACTTCCACTTTCGCAGCTCATCTCCTGCTCTCCTAGCTGGCAAGCGAAGAACTTAATAAGATGTCGTCTCCAGCTGCTGCAGAACCAGTTTCATGTTAAGAACTGCAAAATCTCACAGCTCTTTTCACAAGACAGGTCCCAAGGCAGCAGGAGATGACATTTTATTAATGCGTCTCCTGCTAGCTGAAGGGTAGGTGGATTGTTGGTGCCATGGGTCTGTCATGGGGTGGAGCCAGGAGGTGGAGCGGATGGGGCTTCAAATCTCCCTCTTAAATATTGGGCTCCCTTGGCAGCTCTGTCCTCACCCTGAGTTAAATGCTGCTTCTCAGGAGGTACACAGAAACCTTCACAGAATGCAGAAGAATTGTGAGTTAGACCATGCTGAAAGGTGCTCTGTTCTGAAGATGGTTCCACTCTGTCTGGCTCTTGGGCTCACCAGGCCTCAAACATGTGATCCTCAGGCCAGGGGCAGAGACGTACAGCTGAAGCCACAGCAGCAATCCAGTATGGACAGCAGAAGAAGAGACATGGCCCTGAAGGAGCCCACTAGAACAGATGGATTCTCCCAGAGGCAGGCCTCTCTTTCTGCTGTCCACTGGCTTCTACCTTCACTGTGAACCTCCTGTGACTTCAGCTGAAGATCTCTAGCCTCCAATGCCAAAGGCCATAGCTTTGATTCCTAGCCAAGGAAAAACAACAGTTGGTTTCCTGACTCCATAAGGGTGCCAAAAATGAATTAAATTTTGGCTCAATTGAAACCCATGCCCATTTGGTTTGTTTACAGGTATACAAACGGAAAATGAATGCAGATCCTTTAAAAGCATTCTTGACATAGTTGGCAACCCTGCCTTGCCAGAAGAAGCCTTTTCCTCCTTGTATAACTGGTGTCGCCTATGCTGTCTATCAAGTGCACTATGTATACAGCACAACATCCTATATAATAATTCTCACCTCCAACGTTCTTTGCTTGGGACCGTGGCTCCTTGGCTGGAGGTGGTCTGTGAGGCAGACACGCACTGACGTCAAAACAGCTGATTGCACGGACGCACGGAGTTAAACTTTCTAAGATGATTCAACAACCTACGGGAAGGGAAGGTAGTACAACAACGGCGGCGGCAGTTTTCGGCGTTCCGGCGGGGGGGGGGGGGGGGGATCGACAGGTTCGCGGGAGGGGGTGGAAGAAAAAAAAAACGCATGTTGGGGGGAGAGAAGAGGGTGGCCAACCACAGCATGGATGCGAGCGGGGGGGGGGGGGGGAAGAGGCCGGCCCAGGCTGGCACATGGGAGAGAGAGGAGCATGGATGCGAGGGGGGGGGATCATGGAAGGGAGAGAGGGGACTTGCTGGAAAAGGATGAATGGAGGCGGCAGGGGACAGAGGAGCATGGATGGGCATGGATTGGAAGGGCAGGACTCAGGGAGAGGGGAATTGCTGGATAGGGATGAATGGAGGGGACAGATGGGCATGGATGGATATGGATTGCAGGGCAGGCTTCAGGCAGAGAGGGGAAATGCTGGATAGGGAAAAATGGAGGGGCCAGGTGACAGAGGAGCATGGATGGGCATGGATTGGAAGGGCAGGACTCAGGGAGAGGGGAATTGCTGGATAGGGATGAATGGAGGGGACAGATGGGCATGGATGGATATGGATTGCAGGGCAGGCCTCAGGCAGAGAGGGGAAATGCTGGATAGGGAAAAATGGAGGGGCCAGGTGACAGAGGAGCATGGATGGGCATGGATTGGAAGGGCAGGACTCAGGGAGAGGGGAATTGCTGGATAGGGATGAATGGAGGGGACAGATGGGCATGGATGGATATGGATTGCAGGGCAGGCCTCAGGCAGAGAGGGGAATTGCTGGATAGGGATGAATGGAGGGGCCAGGTGACAGAGGAGCATGGATTGGACTCACACTTTCACTCTGACTCTCAAACAGTCACTCTCACATACACTCTCCCAAACATACACACTCCGAGGAAAACCTTGCTAGCGCCCGTTTCATTTGTGTCAGAAACGGGCCTTTTTTACTAGTATATAATAAGTAATGCAGAAACATAACTCAACATGATATTTCACTGTTCTATATCCTGCTGACTACAGGGGTGTCCCAGGGCTCTGCTTTAACTTATAAATGATTTCTTTCTGCCAACAATTTCACAATCTAGATGTTCAGCAAAGGTTGTATGCAGATGACAGGAAGCTTGTATCACAGTCTACAGACTGTCTCGGATTGGACATCGTTAAATCAGAATTTATTGTTTTTAAGTCTCTGTCCTACAGCTGATGTTAAACAGCACTTCGATTACCATTGCTAGCTAAGTGTGCCTCAGAATCAGTTCCAGCCACTGAAGCTGGTGCAAAATGCTGCAGCCAAGCTTATTACTGGTGCTCTGAAAGATCCATATATTTCACCTCGTCTGATTGGCATGATTACTTGTTCAATTTTGGGTGAAATTCAAAATGTTACTTCTGGTCCACAAGGCCCTGCAAAATGAAGCTCCATTTTATTTGTCTCAAGTCTTAAAGGTCAATCGGCCTCTCAGGGCCTTGTAATCAAAGAGAACCTTACAGTCGACTATCCCGGCAGTGTCAAAGGTCCATTTTGCAGAAAACAGAGTATTATTTATTAAGAACTTTCTATATGGCCAAACCGTAACTGATCTAGGCAGTTTACAATTCTAAATATACTAAATTAATTAAATGAAAATGAACAACATGGCCTGTTTAATGCGTCATGTGAGGGAATGGACATTTGGATCAAATTACTATACGCCCATAGAATTAGAAAGGGAATTTTTCGAACCATTGCGGCTGCAATCCCTAATACTAATAGAAAGAGCGCAGATCCCTGAGGCATATAGGAAACACTTACTGCTAATACCACTGAGGAGAGCATGGCAATTTATGGAGAGTAGATTAAAGGTGGGGAAGGGGGTAACAGAGCTTCTATCTATTAGAGGGAAGAAAATGTAGTATTTCAGCGTTGGGAAGAAAGAGGACTGGGTTGCCTGGGAGATGTGATGGGCGATAATGGAGAGATTAAAACTTTAGATCAGATGCTGGGTACGGATAACATCCAGTGGGGTGATACATTCGTATACTGTCAGTTAAAACACTTTATTAAGTCATTAGATCAAGGTCGACTTGCCCAGAAACAGGGAGAGAGGATAAAAACCTTCTTCACAGAGATCTCTGAAGAAGAACCATCAATTTCAGGGATACACAGAGCGCTGTGGACACATGAGGTCCCCAAAAACTTTACACAGCTGAAAGTTCGTTGGGAGAAGGACTTGGGAGTCAGATTAATGTCATGGGATGTTGATAGGTAGTTGAGGGGGATACCAAAATTGATAAGTGGAGCTCAATATAGGGAATGCGCATTCCGTTTTATACATAGAGCCTATATGGCACCAGCACAATTAGCAAAACTCGGGGGATTGCAGACGCCCCTGTGTACGCGATGTGGGAGGGCGGATAATATATTCTATCATAGTTTCTGGAGATGCTGGGAGACCAAAATATTTTGGTGGAAAATTACTCACTATTTGTCACAACTATTAGGTAACAAGATAGCAGGTACTCCAGTGCAGATGCTGCTGAATCTGCCAGGTTCATTCAAGGGACAGATACCAGAGCACACTTTGTTCATCCGCAAACTTACCTTGCTAGCAAAGAAATGTATCTTGCAAAACTGGACGAACGATGCAGGGGCAAAATACTGGCATTGGCGGAACCTCGTCCACCAGTTAATGATGTGGGAAGTAAAAGAAGCTAAAAGCTCGCTAAAACGGAAGAAAACATTCAAGAAAATTTGGGGCGCTTATATAGATTCTCTGTCCCATAGGGGGGAAAGTTGGGTCCTCAACACGCTAGGACAAGCACATAGGTACCAGACAACACGAGCGAGAGGGGAGGGGACAGAGAGGAGGGAGAGGGAGAGAGGGGAGGGGAGGGAATAGGGCTTGGGAGGAGGGGGATATAACAGGAGAAAAATTTGGGGAGACAGTTTGTCACAATAGATTGTAATTGGACAGTTTAGTGTTTGGTTGTTGTTATCCAATAACTGTAAGATTGTGTATGCAATGTCTTCAATAAAAATGTTGAAACATGAATGAAAATGAACTTCATTAAATATAGGAAAGACCTAACCATTCATACCATAGTCAACCCACAATACACAAACAAATATATAATACAAACTAATCTAATCTATTCTAGGAATTTCTTGACCACTCAATTCTGCTGGTCTTGAGCAGTTTACAAAAAGATATTAAGCCCATAAAAGCAGAAAATGGATTGAAAATACAATAAAGTAATTATATATAAAGCTAGTATATACTATTACTGTTATAAATCTCTGCATGAATATAACACTGCTAGGGTGTCCCTTTAACCAGCCCCTCCAAATGACATACTGAAGGATCAGCCAGTACTGAATTCTTTTGTTTCCCTTCTTTAAGTTGTTTAATTTTGAGAACACATTCGGGAGTGTGGAATCCTTTATCGGCTACCCTATAATACCATATCAGGATTGACTTAGAAAAGCTGTAATAGACTGAATGTCTCTCCCTTGGGATTTTACAGTTGGTAGAGAGAGGTCCATTAGAACAGCATGCAGGTCCCTAGACTAGTGTAGTGGTGGGTGCAGTGCACTGTAGACAGGTAGACCCAGGCCCATCTCTCCCCCTACCTGCTACACTTGTGGTAGAAACTGAGCCTTCCAAAACTCATCAGAAACCCACTGTACCCACATATAGGTGCCCCCCTTTTTTTTTTCGAACTTGCTATTCGGGTTTGGGACGTTTAGTGCAAAACGTCCAAAGTCTGACTTAGACGTCATATCGAAAATGCCCCTCCACATAACGTCTAAGTGCTTTGAAAATATGCCTCTATGTAACTTTGTAAGTGTAGTACTTTGAAAATGCACCTGCAAGGTGTGGATTGAGAGGTATGCAGAACGTTAAATTGGTCTAAATAATCTTCCAATTGTTTTGTGACCAGGTACAATGTGTGCTACCCTCCATAATTGCAACAGAGGTGCACTGAAAGAAATCCTGTGGCATTGGGCAGTCTATTGTAGCTCAGAGGATCTAGTCAGAGCACTTGATCAGTCATTTCTGCTTTGTAGTTTGTAGAGAGATGATGATGGCCTGGATAGTGCTGGGCAGACTTTTACGGTCTGTGCCAGAGCTGGTGGTTGGGAGGCGGGGATGGGGAGGTTGATTTGATTTGGAGGGGCGTAATCGAACTCGAACACCCATCTCCATTGGCGTCTATCGCCGTGGACGGGTCCGCGAAGGGGCGGGCCAGACCGTATTTTCGAAAAAGATGGGCGTCCATCTTTTGTTTCGATAATACGGTTTGTGGCGGGCTAATGCATCGCATTTGGGCGGATTTGAGCTGGGCGGTACCGGTTTTCAGCAATAATGGAAACCGAAGGCACCCAGCTCAAAAACGAACAAATCCAAGGCAATTGATCATGGGAGGGGCCAGGATTCGTAGTGCACTGGTCCCCCTCACATGCCAGGACACCAACCGGGCACCCCAGGGGGCACTTGTAACAATGAAAAAAACATTTTAAATACCTCCCGAGTCCATAGCTCCCTTACCTTACTACTACTACTACTACTTAGCATTTCTATAGCGCTGCCAGGGTTACGCAGCGCTGTACAAGTTTAAACATGGGGAAGGACAGTCCCTGCTCAAGAGAGCTTACAATCTAAAGGTAACAAGCTATGTAGTCAGTATAGGTGTCATGAATGGGGAAGGTGGTTAGGTGCCAAAAGCAAGGGAGAAGAGATGGGCTTTGAGTAAGGACTTGAAAATGGGCAGGGAGGGCGCATGGCGTATGGGCTCGGGAAGTCTGTTCCAGGCATAAGGTGCTGAGCCCCCCAAATCCCCCCCAAACCCACTGCCCACAACTCTACACCATTACCATACCACTTATGGCTGAAGGGGGGCACCTAGATGTGGGTACAGTGGTTTTTGGGGGCGGTTTGGAATGCTCCCATTTACCTGCACAAGTGTACCAGGTGGGGGGGGGGGGGATGGGCCTGGGTCCACCTGCCTGAAGTCCACTGCACCCACTAACAACTGCTCCAGGGACCTGCATACTGCTGTGATGGAGCTGGGAATGATATTTGAGGCTGGAATGCAGGCTGGCAAAAAAAGTTTTAAGGTTCTTTTTGTTTTGGTGGGAGGGGGTTAGTGACCACTGGGGAAGTCAGGGGAGGTCATCCCCGATTCCCTTCGGTGGTCATCTGGGCAGTTGGGGCACTTTTTGGGGACTTGTTCGTGAGAAAAACGGGTCCAGAAAAAGTGACCCAAATTCTGGCTTTTGGCGCCCTTCTTTTTTCCATTATCATCCGAGCGCGCCCATCTTTCCTCAACCGATAAACACGCCCCAGTCTAGTCTTCACCACGCCTCCGACATGCCCCCATCAACTTTGTCCGTTCCCGCAACAGACTGCAGTTGGCGATGCCCAAAATCGGCTTTCGATTATACCGATTGGGCGCCCATGAGAGAAAGGCGCCCATCTCCCGATTTGGGTCGAAATATGGGCGTCTTTCTCTTTCGAAAATAAGCCTTTTGGTAAGATCTTGAGGTGATGAAGCCTTTTATCCAATTTATGATGTTTCCGCCGATTCCAAGTTTATCCAGTAGTTTGGTTAGGATATTGTGATTTACCATATCGAATGCACTGAATAAATCGAATTGTAAGAGGAGGATGTTGTTTCCAAGTGAAATTTCCTGTTTGAATTTGGATATTAGGGTGAGTAGGACGGTGTCTGTACTGTGGGCTGAACGGAAATCCGATTGCGATTCATGTAGAATGGAGGATTTTTGTATAAAGTCGTTTAGTTGGGAAGTCACCCTGTTTTCCAATAATTTAATTAGCAAAGGGATGGATGCGACTGGACAATAGTTGGTGACATCACTCGCTGGTTTCTTGGGGTTTTTAGGTATTGGTGTAAGTAGTATATTGCCATGTTCTGTAGAGAATGAACCTTGTTGTAGCAGGAAGTTTAGGTGGGAGGTAAGATCTGTGATGAAGCGTTCTGGGGCATCTTTCATTAGGTAGTTTGGACATGGGTTGAGATGGCAGTGAGATTTGGAGAGCTTGGTGATTGTCGTAGAAATTTCTTTAGTGGTGAGGCAGGTGAAATTTGTCCATGAGCGGTCAGCTGGGATTTCATCTACAGTGGGGGAAATAAGTATTTGATCCCTTGCTGATTTTGTAAGTTTGCCCACTGACAAAGACATGAGCAGCCCATAATTGAAGGGTAGGTTATTGGTAACAGTGAGAGATAGCACATCACAAATTAAATCCGGAAAATCACATTGTGGAAAGTATATGAATTTATTTGCATTCTGCAGAGGGAAATAAGTATTTAATCCCTCTGGCAAACAAGACCTAATACTTGGTGGCAAAACCCTTGTTGGCAAGCACAGCGGTCAGACGTCTTCTGTAGTTGATGATGAGGTTTGCACACATGTCAGGAGGAATTTTGGTCCACTCCTCTTTGCAGATCATCTCTAAATCATTAAGAGTTCTGGGCTGTCGCTTGGCAACTCGCAGCTTCAGCTCCCTCCATAAGTTTTCAATGGGATTAAGGTCTGGTGACTGGCTAGGCCACTCCATGACCCTAATGTGCTTCTTCCTGAGCCACTCCTTTGTTGCCTTGGCTGTATGTTTTGGGTCATTGTCGTGCTGGAAGACCCAGCCACGACCCATTTTTAAGGCCCTGGCGGAGGGAAGGAGGTTGTCACTCAGAATTGTACGGTACATGGCCCCATCCATTCTCCCATTGATGCGGTGAAGTAGTCCTGTGCCCTTAGCAGAGAAACACCCCCAAAACATAACATTTCCACCTCCATGCTTGACAGTGGGGACGGTGTTCTTTGGGTCATAGGCAGCATTTCTCTTCCTCCAAACACGGCGAGTTGAGTTCATGCCAAAGAGCTCAATTTTTGTCTCATCTGACCACAGCACCTTCTCCCAATCACTCTCGGCATCATCCAGGTGTTCACTGGCAAACTTCAGACGGGCCGTCACATGTGCCTTCCGGAGCAGGGGGACCTTGCGGGCACTGCAGGATTGCAATCCGTTATGTCGTAATGTGTTACCAATGGTTTTCGTGGTGACAGCGGTCCCAGCTGCCTTGAGATCATTGACAAGTTCCCCCCTTGTAGTTGTAGGCTGATTTCTAACCTTCCTCATGATCAAGGATACCCTATGAGGTGAGATTTTGCGTGGAGCCCCAGATCTTTGTCGATTGACAGTCATTTTGTACTTCTTCCATTTTCTTACTATGGCACCAACAGTTGTCTCCTTCTCGCCCAGCGTCTTACTGATGGTTTTGTAGCCCATTCTAGCCTTGTGCAGGTGTATGATCTTGTCCCTGACATCCTTAGACAGCTCCTTGCTCTTGGCCATTTTGTAGAGGTTAGAGTCTGACTGATTCACTGAGTCTGTGGACAGGTGTCTTTCATACAGGTGACCATTGCCGACAGCTGTCTGTCATGCAGGTAACGAGTTGATTTGGAGCATCTACCTGGTCTGTAGGGGCCAGATCTCTTACTGGTTGGTGGGGGATCAAATACTTATTTCCCTCTGCAGAATGCAAATAAATTCATATACTTTCCACAATGTGATTTTCCGGATTTAATTTGTAATGTGCTATCTCTCACTGTTACCAATAACCTACCCTTCAATTATGGGCTGCTCATGTCTTTGTCAGTGGGCAAACTTACAAAATCAGCAAGGGATCAAATACTTATTTCCCCCACTGTATGTATGGGTCCAATTCGTCAAGAAAGGTATCGATATTTGCATAATCTTGGGGTATTGTGCTGCAAATATTGGTAATTTTATCATTGAAGTATTTGGCTAGTTGGTTTGCAGATGGGTAGTTTGATGGTGATGATGTGACTGGGTTGGTGTTGAGTAGATTTTTTATGAGTTGGTATTGTTTTTTCATGTCTGTGCCGCTGGTTGTAACTGTTTGTGTGTAGTAGGATCTTTTAGCTCGTTTAATGGCATTTTTGTAATTTCTGTGTGACTGCTTCCATGCATTGTAGGTAAGGTTGTTTTTTGATTTACTCCATGTTTTTTCTAGTTTCCTGGTTTGTGGTTTCAGGTTTTTCAGTAGGTCGTTAAACTATGGTGATGGGTTGCGCCTACGTACAGTTTTAGTGCGTAGTGGGGCTATTTCCTGGACCGGATGGTATTCATCCTAGAGTAATGATAGAACTGAAAAATGAGCTTGCAGAGCTACTGCTAGTGATGTGCAATTTATCCTTAAAATCGAGCGTGGTACCGGAAGATTGGAGGGTGGCCAATGTAACACCCATTTTTAAAAAAGGTTCCAGGGGAGATCCGGGAAATTATAGACCGGTGATTCTGACATCGGTGCCGGGGAAAATGGTTGAGGCTATTATTAAAAACAAAATTACAGAGCACATCCGAGGACATGGATTACTGAGACCGAGTCAGCACGGCTTTTGTGTGGGGAAATCGTGCCTGACCAATTTACTTCAATTCTTTGAAGGAGTAAACAAACGTGGACAAAGGGGAGCCGGTTGATACTGTGTATCTGGATTTTCAAAAGGCGTTTGACAAGGTACCTCATGAAAGGCTACAGAGGAAATTGGAGGGTCATGGGATAGGAGGAAAAGTCCTATTGAGAATTAAAAACTGGTTGAAGGATAGGAAACAGACAGTGGGGTTAAATGGGCAGTATTCACAATGGCGAAGGGTAGTTAGTGGGGTTCCTCAGGGGTCTGTGCTAGGACCGCTGCTTTTTAATATATTTATAAATGATTTAGAGATGGGAGTAACTAGCGAGGTAATTAAATTTGCTGATGACACAAAGTTATTCAAAGTCGCTAACTCGCGACAGGATTGTGAAAAATTACAGAAGAACCTTACGAGACTGGGCGGCTAGATGGCAGATGACGTTTAATGTGAGCAAGTGCAAGGTGATGCATGTGGGAAAAAAGAACCCGAATTATAGCTATGTCATGCAAGGTTCCACGTTACGAGTTACAGACCAAGAAAGGGATCTGGGTGTCGTCGTCGATAATACACTGAAACCTTCTGCTCAGTGTGCTGCTGCGGCTCGGAAAGCGAACAGAATGTTGGGTATTATTAGGAAAGGTATGGAAAACAGGTGTGAGGATGTTATAATGCCATTATATCGCTCCATGGTGCGACCGCACCTTGAGTATTGTGTTCAATTCTGGTCGCCGCATCTCAAGAAAGATATAGTGGAACTGGAAAAGGTGCAGCGAAGGGCGACTAAAATGATAGCGGGGATGGGACGGCTTCCCTATGAAGAAAGACTAAGGAGGCTAGGGCTTTTCAGCTTGGAGAAGAGACGGCTGAGGGGAGACATGATAGAGGTGTATAAAATAATGAGTGGAGTGAAACAGGTGGATGTGAAGCGTCTGTTCACGCTTTCCAAAAATACTAGGACTAGGGGGCATGCGATGAAACTACAGTGCACATCAGGTCTAGACTCATTGCTGCTTGTCTTCTCACTACAAGGGGTAAAACAGTCCCAGATTAATGTTGTGACTCCTCTCTACCTAGGAGGTAATTTGATTCCCGTGATTCGTCTCTGTCTTGGAGGTTACTCCTGGATTAACTAGTCCCAGATTAATGTTGTGATACCCAGTGTTGTATAGTAACAAAGTAAAAGTAACGCGTTACAATACTTAAGTAAATATTTCATTACTTTTACTTGTTACCGAGTACATGACAAGCACGAGCACTTTTACTTGTAACAAAGTATTATCTGAACCAGTTTTAAATACTTTTACGTCTTTACATACTGCTTTGTTACAAGTAAAAGGCTGAAGTACTAAGTTTTCTTCTCTTCCAGTCTCAAGCAGCAGTTAAGGTAGGGCTTGACAAACCCCAGGTACCAGGTCGACATGGTGACTGAAAAATCGGGCCTGATGCCTGTGTTTTGCTGGACTACCACAAGGCAGGGAACAGCTCCATTCGAGCTATAAAAACAGCAGTGGCTCATCTTTCTTCCTTTTGCTCCTTCGTCTCCACCCTCCCAGCATGGCAGCAAGCAGCTCCGTTCAAGCTGCAAAAACAGCAGTGGCTTAGCTCTCTTCCCCTCGCCTCATACCTTCCACTGCAGCAGCAAGTAAGCTCCATGTGAGCTGCAAAGGTAGCAGTGGCTCAACTCTCTTCCCTTCGCCTCGCCTCCTACTTTCCCACACATACCAAGTCACATGCATTTAGCGTGTGACACATGCAGTCGGGCCCCTTCTCCAGCTCGCATGCTTAAGGGACCCGATCTCACACATTGGCGTCCTCACCCGCCACCCGCAATCTTGTACCTCATCTCTTCTTTTAAAAGTTCTTTTTCCACAATGTGCACAGTGCCGGCACTCTTAGCAATAGCTTGCTTCAGCCAATCCTCCAGGACCTTCCTGCAGCTGCGTCCCGCCCTTGCTGAAGGAAGGCCACGGGATTGGCTGAAGCAGCCTGCTACTCAGCAGTAGCTGTTTCTGACAATCCTAGGAGCCTTCGGTATCATATCTCCCCTATCCCTTCTTTCCTCTAGGCTAAACATATTCAGGTCTTCCAGTCTCTTCTCATACGTCTTTTGACCCAAACCCCATTTCATTTTTGTCGCCTTCCTCTGGACTGCTGCTAGTCCTTTTACATCCTTAGCAAGATACAGCCTCCAAAACTGAACACAATACTCCAGGTGGGGCCTCACCAGTGATTTGTACAAGGGCATCAACACCTCCTTTCTTCTGTTAGTTACGCCTCTCTCAATGCAGCCTAGCATCCTAATGGCTACGATCACCACTTTGTCACACTGTTTTTTTGCTTTAAGGTCTTCGGACACCATCACCCCAAGGTCCCTCTCCACGTCTGTGCATTTCAGCCTCTCACCTCCTAGGACAGACAGTTCCTTTGGGTTTCTACTCCCTAAATGCATCTAACTTTTGCAGATCCCTTTTCATGTTTTCCACTCCCTCCGGGTTGTCCACTCTATTACAATTCTTGGTATCATCTGCAAAAAGGCAAACCTTACCTTTTAATCCTTTGGCAATGTCACTTACAAATATATTGAACAGAATAAGCCCAACACCGATCCATGAGGCACTCCACTACTCACCTTTCCTTCCTCTGAGTGAATTCCGTTAACCACCACTCTCTGGCGTCTGTCCGTCAACCAGTTTCTAATCCAGTTTACTATTATGGGTCCTAACTCCAGCCTTTCAAGTTTATTTAAGAGCATCCTATGAGGAACTGTGTCAAAGGTTTTGCTGAAATCCAAGTAGATTACATCTAGTGCATGTCACTGATCCAGTTCTCTGGTTGCCCAGTCAAAGATTTCAATCAACTTCATTTGGCACGATTTACCTTTGGTAAAACCATGTTGCCTCGGATCTTGTAACTCATTGGATTCCGGGAAATTTACTATCTTTTCCTTCAACGACGCTTCCATTACTTTTCCAATAACCAAAGTAGGCTTCCTGGTTTCCCATTTCTTCTCCGTCACCATTTTTGTGAAGAAGAACCACATTTGCTCTTCTACAATCCTGCGGAACCTCTCCCATCTCCAAGGATTTATTAAACAAATCCTTAAGATGACCTGCCAGAACCTCTCTAAGTTCTCTCAATATCCTGGGACTTGTGCAGCATGCGGATATACACAGAGGAAGTATAATGGAATAACTTTTCATAAGTAGAGTAGTAATTTGTTTATAAATTGTAATCAGTATGTCATTTGGAGGGGCTGGTTAAAGGGACACCCTAGCAGTGTTATATTCATGCAGAGATTTATAACAGTAATAGTATATACTAGCTTTATATATAATTACTTTATTGTATTTTCAATCCATTTTCTGCTTTTATGGGCTTAATATCTTTTTGTAAACTGCTCAAGACCAGCATTTCGGAAATCACTAAAAACCCATCTGCACGGTCCATCCAGTCTGCCCAAGAAGATAAATTCATATGTGCTACTTTTTTATTTGTACTGTCCTCTTCAGTGCACAGACCGTATATTAGTAAGTCTAACCATAATAACGGCTCACTAACATGCTCTATACATCATCAGTACTCCTTATTTCGGAAACCCTTCCAATTTTATTATGAAAAAGAAATCAGAAAGAGTGTGGAAAACTTTAAAGGAAGTTCCTACTAACCCTGACTGAGGAACTCTATAGTCAGTTCATTCGAAGTGTTAAAGGTAATACCGGAAAAAGTATTTCCCAAAATGGCGAGCATCAGACCGAGAAAATCACTTAGCTTGAATCTCTTTTCCTCACTGTAATCCCGTCTGATAATTGGCCTGTGAAATGTGGGGTACCTCAGGATTCACTTCTATCACCTATTTTATTCAACCTATTCCTTGGGGACAAAACTAAAAAAGGGCAGGCTATCAGATTTTTTATCTATGCAGGTAGTATCCAAAATAAGTGAGATGCAGCATGAAATATCAAATTGTGTCTCTTAGATTGATGAACAGATGTGTGCCTGACACCTGAAGCTAAATAAGGTTTAGACCAAATGTTTATTAATTGGGACAAATTCCAAATCTGATTGTGAAGCATCATTTGTTGTGGTAACATCAAATATGACCTAGAAATATCATTAAAAATATTAGGAATTATAATTGATCACAACCGAACAACGGAACCTCAGATCAATTATCTGGTAAAAAGCTGTTTCTGAACCATGAGAAAATTTGAGAAGAATCCGTAAATACATTCAACAAGATAAGTTTAGTCTACTAGTTCAATCCCTGATCTTGAGCAAACTAGATTATTGTAATATCTATGGAAAAGACTGCAGTCCATACAGAATGTAACAGTTTGTTTAATCCAGTGGCGTACTGTAGCTAGGGTAGTTGACACCCGGGGCCGGTCATTTTTAACCCCCCCCCCCCCCCCCAAATCCAGTACTAGGCATACCGAGAATACAAAACACTCACGACCTATAGAGCAATTTTACCATACCATAAGCAGTCATTTCTACGAGTCACACAAGGAAAAGGAAAGCATCTTAAACACTACAGTGAGCACTAGAACATCAATTCACCTATTGTAAAACGAAACCAGACAGAACAGTACAGATCGTCAATCCTGCACAGTCAATGCCAACTGAAACTCATGTCTTTTTCACAAACACAGATACACCCTAATCCACTATAGAATAAGTAATCATAAACTTTCTATTTAGACAAAAATTAAACTGAACCCCCGATGCCAGACTCTGCATACAATGCAACACCACAGAAACAGAAAATGTCCCCTAGTACTGTGCAAAATATAAAGACAGCAGATGTAAATTTGAAAAAAACTAACAAGTACCAATCACCACTTTACAAATTAACAAATAGAAATAAAACAAATAATATCATTTTATTGGACTAATACATTTAGCTTTCAGAGGTCAAACCTCCGTCCTCGGGTCAGTACAGTATAGTGCTGTTACAGTATCCTATCCTGACCTGAGGAAGGGGGTTTTGTTCTCCGAAAGTTAGTCAAAATGTATTAAAATTAGTCCAATAAAAAGATTACCTTATTTACATGTTAAAGCAAAAAAATAAAAATATGTATTTTATTTACAGTTTGTTGTCTCTGGTTTCTGCTTTCCTCATCTTCTTTTCAGTCTTCCTTCCATCTAGCATCTGTCTTCGCTCTCTCTCTCTGCCATCCACTGTCTGCCCTCTCTCTCTCTGCTCCTTCCATCCACTGTCTGCCCTCTCTCTCTCCCTTCCATCCACATCTGTCCTCTATTTCTGCCCCTTCCATCCACCATTTGCCCCAGTCTGCCATCTCTCTCTCCCTTCCATCCACATCTGCCCTCTTTCTCTCTCCCCCTTCCACCCACCATCTGCCCTTTCTCTCTGCCCCTTCAACCCGTCTGCCCTCCCTCTCCCATCCATCCAGGGTCTGCCCTCCCTCACACTCCCCCCTTCATCCAGGGTCTGTCCCCTCTCTCTCTCTGCCCCCTCTTTTCAGCCCCCAGTTCCAGCCCCCTTATTCCACCTGCCTCTAGTTCCAGCCCCAGCCCACATCTCCCACCTGCCCCCCTTTTCAGCCCCACTATCCCACCAGTCCCCAGCCCTTTTCTTCCATTAGTCCCGAGCTTCAGCCCCCAGCCACTTCTCCCTATCCCCTTTTCAGCCCCCAGTTCCAGCCCCCTTCATCTGCCAAATGCATTGCATCCCCCCTTTTCAGCCCCAGACCCATTCTCCCACCTGTCCCAGGCATGGACCCATTTTCCCTCTTGCCCCTTGTCAGACCCCAGTTCCAGCTTCAGACCCCTTCTCCCATCTGAACACTCCCCTCTGAGCACCCCCACCCCTCCCCAATCCCCTTCTTCCCTCTGAGCACCCCTCTGAGCTCCCCCACCCCTCCCCAATCCCCTTCTCCCCTCTGAGCACCCATCTGAGCACCCCTCTGGGCTCCCCCACCCTCCCTCCCTCCCTCCCCCCCAATTCCCTTCTCCCCTCTGAGCTCCTGGGCTCCCCCACCCTCCCCAATTCCCTTCTCCCCTCCGAGCACCCATCTGGGCTCCCCCACCCTCCCCAATCCCCTTCTCCCCTCTGAGCACCCATCTGAGCACCCCTCTGGGCTCCCCCACCCTCGCTCCCTCCCCCCCATTCCCCTTCTCCCCTCTGAACACCCATCTGGGCGGGCTCCCCCACCCTCCCCAATCCCCTTCTCCTCTCTGAACACCCCCACCCATCTGAGCACTCCCCTTCTCCCCTCTGAGCTCCCCCTCTCCCATCTGACACCCCCCGACCCTGCCCCATCCCCCCTCGTGGAGAGCCAACAAAGCCCTCGTCTCCTGCCATCACCCTTCGTTTTTTTTTTTAATCCATTGCAGCGACGCAGGCAGCGCTTTGCGTCTGCCCTGTGTGTGCTGTGAAGAGAGAAAATCACCTCGCTGGCGTCGGGCCTTCCCGCATTGTGTCCCGCCCTCTTCTGAGGTAACTTCCTATTTCCTCGAGGGCGGGACACAACGCGGGAAGGCCCGACACCAGCGAGGTGATTTTCTCTCTTCACAGCACACGCAGGGCAGACACGAAGCGCTGCCTGCGTCACTGCAATGGATTAAAAAAAAAAAAACGAAGGGTGAAGGCAGGAGACGAGGGCTGTCCGGAGCACCCCCCCACCCGCTGACACCCAGGGCGGACCGCCCCCACCGCCCCGCCCTTCCTACGCCACTGGTTTAATCTTTTCTCTTAAAAAATATGATAAGATAACCCCTCCTTTTTTCTTTTTTTTTTTTGCTTTACTGGATTGGCTTCCCTTAGAAGCCAGAGTTCTCACAATTTTACAGTCTAATGTTTAAGGTCCTTTATGCCAGCAGTCAACCAATATCACCTAACAAGCAATTCTATTGCTTTATCCTTTCCAAATCCTAGAAGTATTTCATCTATGAAAGTGTTTCCTCTTTATTTTCTTATCAAGCTGCTAGTCTTTGGTCTACTCTACCTAGTGAGACAGGATTCTTACCCAGCTACGTTATCTTTAAAAAAGCTATCAAAACTGCCCTGTTTCAAAAATATCTTCTTCTAAGGTTTGCTATTAGTATGACTTTATCTTGTATTAATCTGTAAGTTCCTAGATATATAATCTAGTCTTCTGGTTGGTAATCCGCTTAGAACCATTGACAGGAATTAACAGGCATAACTGTAACCGTCTCTGTACCTCATCTGTCAGTTTCTTCAAAGCCGGACTGTCTCCCATGCTTGTCCACGGCTCGTACCCCACCAGGAAATGCTTCTCCAGCTCATTCAGCATGTTCTCACGTGCCCTCAGATGAACAGCACTCGGCTTCTCGTTGGTCCGCTACCACAGGAGAGAAGAAGCATAAGAACAGCAAGAAAAGCAAATTCAATGCTGGAGGAGGCTGCTGCCATCCATTCCCATACCATCCCAGATAGATCTTTAAATAGCCACCGTTCTTTGGGGGCATTTTTACCAGTACATGGGGCGGGTAATTTTGTACAGATCGTTTCCATAGCTAAAGCATTCTTGTCTACATAAATGCCTTTGAAACTTAGCTGCTTTGGCATTTCATTTATCATTCTGTAATTGATTATATCATTGGATTTAGTTTTACATGTATTGTAACATTAATTTAGGACAAATACTTGCCTTCTCTTCCTTTGTATTCTTTGCCTATAACTCTGTGTATTATATTGTGATTTGCTAAATAAAACATGTATCCTTTTCTAAGGAGGGTTGGAAGGGGGTGGTGGAGTTTATTATAACAAATCAAATTACAATATGAAGACTCTTGGTACTGGGTGATAGACATGGCAGAATGTGACAGTGTGACTCCGCTATTAACAAGCTCAGAAACTTCAGGTCTCACACAGGGAGGACAAGGTCGTAGGGGAACAAGGGGCACTCAGGGAGGACAAGGCCACAGCGGAGACAGTGAATGAATTCTTTGCTTCGGTCTTTACGAAAGAAGATGCAAGAGATCTACCTGTACTTGAAATGGTTTTCAAGACTAAGGATGTGGAGGAACTGAAAGAAATCTCAGTGATATACTGAGCCAAATCGACAAATTAAAAAGTAGTAAATTATCTGGACTAGATGGCATACATCCAAGGGTACTCAAAGAACTCAAGAATGAAGAGTGCTGGGCAGACTTCTACAGTCTGTGCCCTGAGAATGGCAAGGACAAATCAAACTCGGGTATACATATAAAGTATCACATACCATGTAAAATGAGCTTATCTTGTTGGGCAGACTGGATGGACCGTTCAGGTCTTTATCTGCCGTCATTTACTATGTTAGTCTTAGGGGTTCTACATGGAATGTTGCTACTAATTGGGATTCTGGAATCTTGTAACTCTTTAGGATTCCGGAATCTTCAGAACTTTTAGTATAAGAACAGTGCTGGGCAGACTTCTACCGTCTACGCCCTGATCGTGACTGAATAGATATGGATGGGCTGGAGTGTAAATTTAAGGGGCTTCGACGTTAGCTTCAGAACTTAGTACTAGAACAGTGCTGGGCAGACTTCTACGGTCTGTGCCCTGAGAATGGCAAGGACAAATCAAACTCAGCTATACATATAAAGTATCACATACCATGTAAAATGAGTGGGCAGACTGGATGGACCGTGCAGGTCTTTATCTGCTGTCATCATGTACTATATTACTATGAAATTGCTGATCAGCTGTTAGTAATATGTAATTAAAATCACCAGTAATACCTAAAGACTGGAGGGTGGCCAATGTAACACCAATTTTTAAAAAGGGTTCCGGGGTGATCTGGGAAATTACAAACCGGTAAACCTGATGTCAGTGCCGTGTAAAATAGTAGAAACTATTATAAAGAATAAAATTACAGAACACATAGATAAACATGGTTTCAAGGGATAGAGTCAGCACAGATTCAGCCAACGGAAGTCTTGCCTTACCAATTTGCTTCATTTCTTTGAAGGCGTAAATAAACATGTGGATAAAGGTGACCTGGCTGATAATAGTGTATCTAGATTTTCAGAAAACCTTTACAAAATTCCTCATGAGAGACTCCTAACAAATTTAGAGTCATGGGATAGGAAGCACTGTTCTGTTGCGGATTAGGAATTGGTTATTGGACAGAAAACAGATAGTAGGGTTAAATGGCCATTTCTTTCAATGGTTGAGGGTGAATAGTGGAGTGCCGCAGGGATCAGTACTGGGACCGCTGCTATTTAACATATTTATAAATTATCTGGAAATCAGAGCAACAAGTGAGGTGATTAAATTTGCAGATAACACAAAACTATTCAAGGTTGTTAAAACACATGCGGACTGTGAATTGCAGGAAGACCTTAGGAAATTGAAAGACTGGCCATCCAAAGGGCAGATGAAATTTAATGTGGACAAATGCAAAGTGATGCACATTGGGAAGAATAACCAAAATCATAGTTACTTGATGCTAGGGTCCACCTTGCTGGTCAACACCCAAGAACAAGATCTAGGTATTGTAGACAATATACTGAAATGTTCTGCACAGTGTGGGGCGGTGGCCAAAAAAGCAAACAGGGTGCTAGAAATTATTAGGAAAGGGATGGTAAAGCCTAAAGACATTGAGCCTGCAAATAGGTGGGAAAATGTGGGATACAAATGCAACAAATAAATAAATAAATAAAGTCTCTGTATTGCTCCATGATGCGACCTCACCTTGAGTACTGCATTCAGTTCTGATCGCCATATCTCAAAAAAGTTATGGCAAAACTAGAAAAGGTTAAAAGAAGAATGACCAGAATGATAAAGGGGATGAAGCTTTTCTCATATGAGGAAAGGCTAAAGAGGTTAGGGCTCTTCAGCCTGGAAAAGAGATGGTTGAGGGAAGAGAGATATGATTGAGGTCTGCAAACTCCCGAGTGGTGTAGAACAAGTAGAAGTGACTTGATTTTTTACTCTTTCAAAAAGTACAAAGAATGGGGACACTTGATGAAGTTACATGAAAAAACAAATAGAAGGAAATATTTTTTTCAGTCAATGAATAGTTAAGCTCTGGAACTCGTTGACGGAGGATGTGGTAACAGTGGTTAGCGTATCTGGGTTTAAAAAAGGTTTGGACAGGTTCCTGGAGGATAAGTCCATAGTCTGCTATTGAGACAGACATGGGGAAGCCACTGCTTGCCCTGGGATTGGTAGCTTTGGAACCTTGCTACTATTTGGGTTTCTGCCAGGTACTTGTGACCTGGATTGGCCACTTTATGAAACAATACTGGGTTAGATGGACCATTGGTCTGACCCAGTATGGCTATTCTTATATTCTTATTTCTTACTCATCAAGGACATATCTTGGATCTGTGTTTTGTTTCCAAAATATTTTGACAAATGTTGACACTAACATCAGGCAGAGAATCCCTGTATCTTCAAAAGATCATTATTTTACTTGATTTGATTTGAAGCATGGGTTGGCAACTAACTCAGAGTGGGCAGAGGAGGGTTAAGCCAGACATTTTGGGCAAGAGGAGGAGGACAGCTACAATTGAAGATCCTGTAAAAAAAAACAGGTGAAGGATTGGGTAGGACCATGAGTTCAGCCTTAGAAAACACAGCCCCATTACAAGTTTCTCTATTTATCCTTACATAAGTACATAAGTATTGCCATACTAGGAAAGACCAAAGGTCCATAGAGCCCAGCATCCTGTTTCCAACAGTGGCCAATCCAGGTCACAAATACCCGGCAAGATCCCAAAAAGTACAAAACATTTTACACTGCTTATCCCAGAAATAGTGGATTTTCCCCAAGTCCATTTAACAACAGTCTATGGACTTTTCCTTTAGGAAGCCGTCCAAACATTTTTAAAACTCCACTAAGCTAACCGCCTTTACCATATTCTCTGGCAACAAATTCCAGAGTTTAATTACACGTTGAGGATATGGTGATCAGTATCCCTAAGATCTCAAAACCCCTTTTTAAAGAAGATCAGAGAGAATTTGGAGGAAATCTAGACAAGATGGAGCAGCGTGAAGAGGAAACTAGCAGGTATTACTACTACTACTGCTTTACTTATTATTTCTATGGAAAAATTAATTCTTACCTGATCATTTTCTTTCCATTAGTCCCAACAGATCAATCCAGAGACTTGTGGGTTGTGTTCCCCTACCAGCAGGTGGAGATAGAGAGAACCTCCGAGGTTTGCTATATGTGAACCTGTGCAGCCAAGTATACCTCAGTATGAACGATAGCAAAGCAGTGGAATGGAAACAATAGAAAACTCTCCTGATATTGTCAGACCAAATGCCGAACATACTTCCACCACTTCTATATTTATTTAATTTATTATTTAATCAAATGAAGGAATATTCAAAACAACGGAACCCGAAAAAACTAACCAACCGAAACAAAACCGCAGACAGTAAATCCTGTGGGGGGCCTCTGGATTGATCTGTTGGAACTAATGGAAAGAAAATTATCAGGTAACAAATTTTCCTTCCATAGCGTCCCACAGATCAATCCAGAGACTTGTGGGATGTACCCATGCAGTTCTCAAGAAGGGCGGGACACCACCAACCCTGCAGAAATCACCAACGAGCCAAACCCCGCATCTTGCCGAGCTGCCACATCCACCCGATAATGACGAGTGAACATATGGACCGAAGCCCACGTAGCGGCTCTGCAGATATCTTACAGAGAAACCAAACGGGACTCTGCATAGGAGGAAGTCTGAGCTCACGTAGAATGAGCACGAACTTACGCAGGGGCTTGCTTGCCCAATGCCATGTATGCCGAAGAAAAGGCCTCCCGTACCCAACGGGCTATGGTGGCCTTGGAAGCCATATGTCCCTTCTTACTGCCCCTAAAAAGGTCAGAAAGACGAAATTCATTCGTCACCTCCAAATACCTAAGAAGAGCCAGTCTGACGTTGAGTAGCGAAGAGCCCGCAATTGCTCGGGGTAATCTTCCCGGCGAAAAGCTGGCAAATGCAGGGACTGCCCCAAGTGGAAACAAGAAACCACCTTGGGTGAAAAAATGAAGGAACTGTCTTAATCAATACCCCCGCCTCTGTAAAACGCAGGAAGGGGTCTCTGCAAGAAAGAGCCTGCAACTCTGAAAATCTCTGAGCGGAAGTAATGGCTACTAGGAAAATCGCCTTCAAAGTGAGATCCTTAACCGTAATCCTCGATAAGGGTTCGAAAGGAGGATGCTGAAGCACTTTGAGAACTAGATTAAGGTTCCAGGATGGCAGAACTGGCACATGAGGAGGACGCAACTGATTTATGCCCCTCACGAAACGAACCACATCCGAGTGGGAGGCAATGGACATCCCCTGGAGCCGGCATCTAAAGCATGCCAGAGCTGCCACCTGCACCTTAAGAGAACTCAACGAGAGTGATTTCTGTACACCCTCCTAAAGAAACGCGAGGATAAGCCGCTGACAATCCCAAACTTGCACACCACGAATCGAAGGTATGCCACACCCTAGCATAAGCTCTTGAGGTGGATCTTTTCTGAGCCTGCAGCATTGTAGCGATAACCGCGTCCAGATACCCTTTCCTTCTCAACTTCGTCCTTTCAAGGGCCAGGCCGTAAGACCAAAGGGGGAGGGATCCTCCATCGTGACTGGTTCCTGCAGCAGGAGACCGTCCTGTGCCGTAAGCCGGAGAGGACGATCGAACAGGAGTCTGACAATATCTGCATACCAGGGATGTCTGGGCCAATCCAGGGCCACCAGGATCACTCGACCGGATGACTGGCAATGCGAGTCAGTAACCTGCCCACCATTGGCCACGGGGGAAAGGCATAGAGTAGGCCCCTGGGCCAAGGCTGAAGAAGAGCATCGATGCCTTCCAAGCCCAGCTCTCTTCCCCTGCTGAAGAAACGGGGAGCCTTTGCATTGAATGCGGTGGCCATTAAGTTCATCACCGGCATCCCCCAATGGGCAGTTATCTGATCAAAGGCCAGAGGGGAGAGTGTCCAATCTTCTGGCTCCAAGTGGTGGCAACTGAGAAAGTCCCCTTGCACATTCTGTGACCCCGCTATATGAGCCACTGTCAAGAGAGAGAGATGTCTCTGCCCAACGGCAGATCAGAGCCACCTCGCGCGCTAGTGGTTCACTCCTGGTGCCCCCCGACGATTCACATAGGTGACCGCCATCGCATTGTCCGAGAGAACTCGAACTGGGCAACCGCGGAGAAGAGACAGAAACTCCCGAAGGGCCAGACGAATCGCTCGCAACTCCAAGAGGTTGATGAACCATGATGCCTCTGTCGAGGTCCAAATGCCCTGGGCTGTCTGTTGGAGGCAATGAGCCCCCCAGCCAGACAGTGACGCATCAGTGATCACGATCTTCCATTCCAGGGTTGCCAAAGGAATGCCCAACACAAGATTCTTTTGAATGAACCACCAGTGCATGATTGTGTGCAGACGGGCTGAACATGGCACCTGAACCTCGTAATCCTCCAAGAGCGGAGACCACTGGCTCAGAAGGTGCCACTAAAAAGAGCGCATGTGAGCTCTGGTCCACTTTACGAGGTCCAGGGTGGAGGCCATGGAACCTAGAACTTATACATAGTCCCAAGCCCTCAGGTTCGGAGTTTGAAACAGAGCTCGCAACTGACCTTGTAACCACTGTGCTTGAGCTGAAGGAAGAGACACTATCCCTGTTCAGGTATCGAAGCACACTCCCAAGTATTCCAGTGTCTGGGAAGGCATCAGGCTAAACTTTGGGAAGTTGATCACCCAACCAAGTGATTGATGCAACCCAACCACTCTGTTAGTTGCCCGCCGACTCTCCTCGAAAGAAGACGCCCGCACAAGCCAGTCGTCTAGATAGGGATGAACCTGAATCCCTTCTTTCCTGAGACAGGCCGCCACTACGACAAGGACCTTGGAAAAGGTCCGAGGCGCTGTGGCTAGGCCGAAGGGCATCGCCTTGAATTGAAAATGACAACTGAGAACTGCAAAGTGAAGAAAACGCCTGTGGGGAGGCCAAAGTGGAATGTGTAAATAGGCTTCTTTGAGATTGAGAGACATCAAAAACTCCCCTGGCTGTACCGCTGCGATAACCGAGCAGAGGGTTTCTATGCGGAAATGCTGAACCCGTAAGGACCTGTTGACGCACTTGAGATCTAGGATGGGTCACCAAGAACCACCCTTTTTTGGTACCACAAAATAAACATAGTATCAACTGCACCCTCTTTCTGCTGGAGATACCGGCTGGATGGCACCCAGTCGTTGCAAGTTGAGGAGGGTGTGACGAACCGCCCGCACCTTGGTGAGAGATTTGCAAGGAGATTCCAGAAAAAAATCTACTATAGGATGAGCCAATTCTAACTTGTAGCCGTCTCTGATAACCTCCAAGACCCATCTGTCGGATGTTACCCTGGTCCACTCCACCAGGAATAGGGACAGCCTGCCCCCAATAACCGGCTGGAGATGGACCAGGGCCCCATCACTGGGCAGATCTGGCTGCGGGCTGGGTTCTGTTACCGGAAAGGAAGGCCCGCCTGTCACCCCGAAAGGGCTGAGGCCTCTGATAAAATCTTGCCCTCTGAAAAGAGGCCCAGCGACCTGGATGGTAACGCCGGGCATCCCTAAACTTAGGTCTAGGTCCCACCAGTCGCACAGACTTGGACCTATCCTCTGGGAGGTGCTGGCCCTTCAGGTCACCAAGGTCCTTCACAATCTGTTCTAGATCTGTCCCAAACAAAAGCTTTCCCCTAAAAGGAAGCTTTGCTAGCCGTGACTTAGAGGCCACGTCTGCAGCCCAATGCCGCAACCACAGCCAACAACGCGCGGTGACAGCTAGGGAAACCTCCTTCGCCGAAACCCTCAAAAGATCATAAAAGAGATCCACAAGGAAGGCTAAACCGGACTCTAAGGCCAGCAAAACAGCCACGAGTTCCTCCAGAGAGGAGGCTTTCTGTGCCCACGATAAGCATGCCCGCGCCGCAAAAGAGCCACAAACTGAGGCTTGCAGGGAAAGGGCTGCCACTTCAAAGGACAGCTTCAAGCAAGTCTCTAACTTATGATTCTGAGGGTCCTTTAGCGCCGTGCCACCTTCCACAGGGAGAGTGGTTTTCTTAATGACCGCTGTGATTAAGGAATCCACTGTAGGGACCTTCAGCAAGTCTAAATCAGCAGCAGGCAGCGCGTAAAGACACGACATAGCTCTAGCAACCTTAAGCCCACTGTCCGGTGTATCCCACTGCACCAAAATAAGGATCTTCATGGCCTCATGTACATGAAAGGAACAAGGTGGGCATTTGGTGCCAGACGTAATAGAGGGCACCAGATCTGTTCCCCCTGATGAATCAGGGGGTGAAATGGCCAAAACCTCAAAAGCCCGAACAATCAGGGAGGGAAACTCTTCCCTGCGAAAAAGGCAGGCAGCCGTAGGATCATCCCCCTCCTCAGAAGGCAAGGAGACCTCATCTGCTCAATCCAATGATTGAGGGAGAGCCCGCAGACAAAACCGGGCCATCTGTGTCAGATAGCTCCTCGGGATCAAAAATCTCCACCCGGGGATGTTTGGGCAGGAAAGACTGAGAGGCTGCAGCAACCGAAGTTTGCTGAGCAAGAGACGGGGCTGCCTGAAGAGAAGCTCCTGACTTCTTCAGAAGAATGGCATTGTGCATTAATAAAACAAAATATGGGGAAAAAGGAACTCCCCTGCTCCCTCTAAATTGTTTCCCTCCATCGGAGCCTGTACCACAGAAGAGCTCTGCGCCTCCTGTCTGTCAACCGCCATGTGTGGAGCAGGTCGCGCCTGAGAGGAGAAAATGGCGCCTGCTGACACACGCTGCACTGACTGCCCCGAGGAAACCGAAGAAACTATCCCCTGCGCTTCCGACTCACCAGACACCTGAGGGGAACCCCTGTCATGGGCTGATGGCGGCAGGACTCACATTCCCCCGACGCTGCTCTCCGGCCCCCACACCGGGAGCAGCGCTTTGCAGCCTCAGAAGGCACTGACATGCTCCACAAACGCCTGCCCCAATTGACTCAGCATTTCGTCTAGCTCCTCCGTATAATTAAATAAAAACAAAGGCTCTTAAAGAGACGCTTATCTTTTTTTTTTTTCAGGAGAGGAAGGAAACACCCGATCAGGCCAACAGCCCCGGGCGATGGAGGAAAGGTAGGGGGAGACCAGGAGGGACCTGGCACCACCAGGTGTAATCCACAAGCTGCAAACAGCCACTCAACCCCTGCTGTGCTAAACTAGGCCCAAAGGACACCAGTAGCCAGATCAAACCAGAGCTGCACAGAGATGTCCCTCCACCTGCTAGAGAGAATACTGAGGTTCAGCTGGCTGCACAGGTCCATATATAGCAAACCTCGGAGGTTCTCTCTATCTCCACCTGCTGGTAGAGGGACACAACCCACAAGTCTCTGGATTGATCTATGGGACACTATGGAAAGCGCTACTAGATGTATGCAGTGTTGTACACTGAACAAAGAGACAGTTCCTGCTTGACAGAGCTTACAATCTAATCAAGACAGCCAAACAGGACAAATAAGGGATAAGGAAATTATTTAAGATGGGAATGATACAACAGGCATGAGTATTGAATAAGTGAATAGGGGGTAGGAGTTAAAATCAGCCTCAAAAAGGTGAGTTTTAAGTTTAGATTTGAAGACAGCCAGAGATGGAGCTTGATGTACCGATTGAAAAAGTCTGTTCCAGGCATATGGTGCAGAAAGATAAAAAGAATGGAGTCTGGAGTTTGCAGTGGTGGAGAAGGATACTGATAAGAGAGATTTATCTGATGAATGGCGTTCCTGGGGAGACGAGTGGACAGGTAGCACTTGTAAGTCAATAAGAGGAGTCTGAATTGTATGCGGACATGGATAAGGAGCCAATGAAGTGACTTGAGAGGAGGCCTAATATGAGCATAGCAATACTGGTGGAATATAAGTCGGCAGCAGAATTTTGAAGGGGAGAGAGATGGCTTAGTGGGAGACCTGTGAGAAACAAGTTGCAGTAGTCTAAGCGAGAGGTGATAAGAATGTGGATAAGGGTTTTGGTAGTGTGCTCAGAAAGGAAGAGATGAATTTTGGTGACGTTATAGCGGTATTGAGAAATGTGTCTGATTGTATAATGATTCTTAGGAATGGGGAATGTGAAGCAGAAGAAGTTTAATTATTTTCCACATTTTATAGACTGCTTAAATCAAACCGGTTTACAAAAGAAACATAGAAAGCAAAATAAATACAGCACCAACAATAAAATCAATTAAATTAATGGAAAGTATATATTACCATTGATGTCTTATATCCATGACTTGAATTAGAACTGTGCAACTGTAACAGACACCTTGACATTAATGCTTTCACAAAGAAAGAAGTCTTTAATAACCGCTTAACTGCAAAATTTAAGAGCACAATCTCAATTGGCCTTTTAAAGTGATCCATAGCTGTACCCCAGCCACAGAAAAATCGGCAGATCTAGTCTCACAATATCTTGTTGGGACACGACATCAGATGACAAACTCAATGTCATCTCTGACCTCAAACTCCTAACAGAACGATACAAAACAAAACTATCTTTCAAGTACTTTGGTGTAGATCTATAAATAGCCTGATGCATAGAACGAAGGAGTGGCCTAGTGGTTAGGGTGGTGGACTCTGGTCCTGGGGAACTGAGGAGTGGCCTAGTGGTTAGGGTGGTGGACTTTGGTCCTGGGGAACTGAGGAACTGAGTTTGATTCCCACTTCAGGCACAGGCAGCTCCTTGTGACTCTGGGCAAGTCACTTAACCCTCCATTGCCCCATGTAAGCCGCATTGAGCCTGCCATGAGTGGGAAAGTGCGGGGTACAAATGTAACAAAAAAAAAACTGTCTCAAAATTGGAGTAATATATGTTACCTGTGTTACACCTGATACCAACTTAGCAGCAACATTTGGGACTAACTGCAATGACCTAAACCCTAGTTGTTGTCATTCCAAGACAAAGAGCACTACAGTAGTCCAATCGTGATACCACCATACTCTGGATAACCCCACGAAAATCAAAGGGCACCAGCATTGGTTTAAGTCTGAACAACAATCGAAACTGAGAAAAACAAGTCTGAATGACATTTGTACATAAGTACTGCCATACTGGGACAGACTGAAGGTCCATCAAACGCAGCATCCTGTTTCCAACAGTGGCCAACCTGGCAAGAGCCCAGTACAATACATTTTATGCTGCTTATTCTAGTAATACTGCTTACAAAAACTCATTAGTAGAGGTAAAGGTGGGAGGACGAAACAAAACTATTGACTTTTGTTATATATTGGGAAAGTCTATATAGAGACTTAAAAAACAACAATAAAAAAACAAAAAATTAAAAAAAGAAACATCAGAAGGAGGGGGTTAGTCTATGATTATAAGCATCACAAGACAGGGGTTCACCTGAATTGGTGTTAAAAATCACCCCAGTGACTGTATGAGACTTTCCCAATATATAACAAAAGTCAATAGTTTTGTTTCGTCCTCCCACCTTTACCTCTACTAATGAGTTTTTGTAAGCAGTAGACGATATAGTAGAGTATAGCGAATTATATTTGACTATTCTAGAAATAAGCAGTGGATTTTCCCCATCCATTTCAATAACGGTCTGTGGACTTTTACTTTAGGAAGCCCTCCAAACCTTTTTTAAACCCCGCTAGGCTAACCGCTTTTACTACATTCTCTGGCAATGAATTCCAGAGTTTAATTACACGTCACAATTTGACAAAATCCTTTACTCCTCCAAGAAGACCACCAGTTCACTAAAACCCTGTGCCATCTCAATGGCTTTCACTCACGTCCCATGGCCTCAGCCCACTCGCATGCTCCATGATTATTCTTGGGCACTGTTGCCATTATATTTACCACAGTTTATAATATTCTTCTTACATGTACTTTGTAATGCTTTTCTTTACTATGTAAGCCGCATTGAACCTGCTATATGTGGGAAAGCGCAGGGTACAAATGCAATAAATAAAATGATTGTTAATAGTCTCACTTCTGGGAAGGTTTCACCACAGTGGAAGATGGCCCTGGTACGTCCCCTGTTGGAAAAGCAGTCTCTTGATCCCAGACTTTTGGCAAACTATCGTCCAGTCTCAAACCTGCCTTTCTTGAGAAAACTATTAGAAAGGTTTGTTTTCTATCAATTTTCACAGCATCTTGAACCCTGTAACATGCTTCACCCCTTTCAGTCCAGCTTTTGCCCAGGATATTCGACCAAGATGGTTATTGCTTCCCTAACGAATGCCCTCTTGTTGGTTCCTTTGTATCTCTCCCCAGCCTTCAACCTGGTTAGTCACTCTCTCTTGCTATCAAGACTGCAGAATTGTCCTTCGTGGTTCCGTTTCTTACTGCCCATTCCTTCCAGGTGTTCCTTCCGCAATCCCTTTCCGATCCAGTGCTCCTTGGTAGTTGTGTTCCTCAGGGTTCCTTCTTTCCCCCCCTGCTTTTCAATGTCTTTCTTAGTCTTCTTGCATCTCTTATTCAGGAGTCCCACAATAAAATGCTACATTTATGCTGATGATATTCTCAGTCTCCTTTCAAGGACCCCTGTAATCCCGATCTCAGTTCTCTACAAAAGTGTCTTGATAAGATTACTTCCTGGCTTCACCTCTTCAATGTCGCCTTCGGCACCTAACCATTATACTTCTATTCAGGAAATCTAGACTGCCCCAATTTGATTGACTGCACTTTTTGTCCTTTAGATTGTAAGCTCCTTTGAGCAAGGACTGACCTCTGTGTTAAATTGTACAGCGCTGCATAACCCTGGTAGCGCTTTAGAAATGTTAAGTAATAGTAGTAGTAAGTAGTAATCAGCAGAAACTTTCAGCTCTTTGGCTTACTGGGCACCACACTTATTCTTCTCTCACTCCTACCATGATGAGGTTCCCATTCAATTGGTAGATTCCTTTAAATATCTTGGTGTCCAATTTGACAGCGCCTTAACTTTCTCTTCTCATATTTCTGCTACCGTTAGGAACTGTTTCTGTTCTCTTCATCTCATATCTTACTGATGAAAGTTGTACCACATTACTTGGTTGCCACAAAATTGGATTACTGTAATATCATCTATGCCAGTCTTCCTGATATCTCACTTTGCAAACTCCAGTCAGTCCAGAACATTGTCATCCATATTCTTTCTCGCACCCAACACTACAATCATGTTACCCCATTTCTGAAAGAACATCACTGGCTCCCTATTAAGTCCAGGATCAGCCATAAGGTTTTGACCATCACCTACAAGGCCCTACGTCTAGGTTCTCCTTACTTGGTTAATCTACTGTCCCACACGTGCTCTTTGTTCTGCCTTTGACTCCCGTCTTTCTATGCCTCCCCGTCACTGTGCCCGTCTCGACTCTACACATCATTCTGCTTTCTTTTGTATGGTCTCTTTTCTCTGGAATTCTTTACCCCTTGCTCTCAGATCTGAGCTCTCGTTTTCCCATTTCCACTGTCCTCTTAAAGCCCACTTATTCTCTTTGGCGTTCCCCTAATTTCATGCCCACAGAAGGGGTTCCGTGTTGCAGGTGGTCGGTTGTCTCTCTGCCCCCACCCTTCTCGATCTATTCCCCCTTTTCACCTCACATTTTATTTCTCCTGTCCTATTAAAAATTGGTGTTCCTTTCCAATTTCTATTTTAGTATTGTACACCGCTTTGGTTTATTGTGAAAGGCGGTATATATCAAGCACCTGAATAAACATAAACATGTAACACAAACACATTATGACCTTGGACTCTTGTCACAATGAAGGTTTTACTGCTTGAACTGTATATACTGCGAGGGTCATTTATGAAGTTCTCTCTACATATTTTTTATTACACGTGATCATTTTTTGTTAAATACAATTGTTGGAGTGTTTGCTTATATATTTATAACTTTTAAACCGTTTCTTATTTCATAATCCTAAATGTGGCATTAAACCATAGCAAATGACAAAAACAAATTACAGTAATAAGCATTAGAAGTGCAATACGTGTATAATACAGCCTATCCTGTCCCTTCCTCTCACCAGGAAAACAGAGAAGGGTGCAAAACAGAACTAAACAAGCCCTCTCCAAGCACAACACTTTCACTTCAAATCCCTCTATCCCTTAAAAACATCCTCAGCGCTTCCTATAGCAGTGGCCCAACCCACAGCACAGCCTGGTTTAATGGCCTTGCCCATTACATCAGCAGAGAGGAGACAGGGTCTCACAGAGATGCCAAGTTATCCAGTTCCAGGCTGGAGATTTTGGGACAGTCCTAGATTTCTGGCAACCCCCATGCAGGTGCATTATGGGTAAGGCTGCCAACTGGATCCAGATTCAGGGGACAGGGTTGATTCAGTTCTGGGTTAACCAAGTGCATGCTGGGACTTGTAGTCTTGCTTTTCTTTGAGCATGCAATGGAGAAATCAGAACTACAAGTCGCTGCATGCAATGGGGTAAGTCCAGAAGCAGATCAACCCTGACCTGAGAATCTGGATCCAGTTGGCTGTCTTAATTATGGGACTTGCAGCACTGATTTCAATGAGCAGGATTGGGCACTACAAATCCCACACTGCTCTGGGTTGTAAGTTCAAAACTAGGCCTTGTCCCAAAACGTCCAGCCTGGAACTGGGTCACTTGGCATCTCAGAAACCAGTGAAAGCTGCGACTCCCTTGGCCTTCATTGGGTCCAGCACAACTTATGCCATCTTCTCCTCCTCCCACAGCAGAGCACAGGTCCTGGATGAGCTCCCTTCTCTACTACCTAACCTGCATTTCCACAGTCCCAATGATATTACTTCCGTCCACACTGTGATCTATGTCATTACCATGGGATCTAGCATATCAGGCTCCCTGAGCCCGATTTTGGTGGTGCTGTAGGGTCCAGTTCCATTTTTCACAGACTCCAGGTACCTTGAATTTAAAGCAAATGGATCCCCAATGTGACTCCCAATACAGAACTTCTCCCTATGCTTCTCCAGAAGAGATTGGGAACGAAAAGCCATATTACAGTTCTGGCATCGGTGATCTCCCAGCTCCATTACGCTGGGGTCCTTTCAGGAGGGTCCAGGTATGAGCTGTGGTTTGTCCTGAATTAGAGATTGGACTCAGCCAAAGCAGTGATGTATCCAGAGCCAAGATATTACAGAGGACGTGATGAGAACATACACACACGAAGGAAGGAAGATCTTCATACATTGAATTATTATAGCATTACCTCCAAGGCAGTATAAAATCTAAAACAGAAACAGAATATAGAAACAAATCGATTAGGTTACAGGGATGCTTCCTCCACCCCCCCCCCCCCCAATAGAATGCTTCATCTACTTCATGTATCTAAATCATTCAGCTGTTACTTTTGAGAACGACATCAATGAGCTCTTCTGCCACTATATAGTCCACATCTAACTATATATACCCCATAAATACCTTCCCTGAGATTCTTTACCCCAGCAGTGCACCCATCTGACCCCCTGCCCAATGGCTGCCGCCAGAGTGCACCCATCTGAGTACCTCTACTCCAAGACTGCCCTGAGCACTTCTACCTCCACACTAAACCAATGTCAACCATCTCTGCACTAAGATTGGCCCTACCCTAAACTCCTCTACCCCAACACTGCATCCATCTGGGCAGCTTGCGAGCACACTAGGGACAGAGAAGATACCACGATAAGGGAGTACATCAACTCCATGACCTTCCTCTGTCAAAGACTATTCCTATACTTTCTAACCCAAGGCTATCAATAGAAATCAAACAAAATAAAACATGGAAAAGAAAATAAGATGATACCTTTTTTATTGGACATAACTTAATACATTTCTTGATTAGCTTTCGAAGGTTGCCCTTCTTCTTCAGATCGGAAATAAGCAAATGTGTTAGCAGATAGTATATATAAGAGAAACATCAAAGTATTACTTTGACAGTCTGACAGAGTGGGAGGGTGGGGGTATGCATGGGGACATCAAAGCACTTCATTGATATTCTAACAGGATGGGTGTTGGTAGGTGAGAGGAGGGTAATAAACAGAGAAATAAACAGAGAAATACAGCTTTATGGTTTATAATGGGTTAGAAAACCCAGATCCTTATTAAGTCCTGTTTGTTGGGTGTCAAAATATTCAATCATTCTTATTTCAAAGGTCTTACGTTCCTGTACAGACTGTCAAAGTAATGCTTTGATGTTTCTCTTATATATACTATCAGCTAACACATTTGCTTATTTCCGATCTGATGAAGCAGGGCAACTTTCGAAAGCTAATCAAGAAATGTATTAAGTTATGTCCAATAAAAAAGGTATCATCTTATTTTCTTTTCCATGTTTTATTTTGTTTGATTTCTATTGATAACCTTTAAGAGTGGACTAACATGGCTACCACACCTCTCTAACCCAAGGCTGACTCTACCCCAACCTCCTCTACCCTGACTGTCCCTATACTGAGTCTGTCTACCCTGACCTCCTCTACCCTGTCCCTATACTGAGCCTCTCCAACCAAGACTGCCCCTACCCCGACTTCCTCTCCCCTGTCTCTCCAAATGTGACTGAACCTGCCCTGCCCTCCTCTACCCTTAGTGTCCCTATACTGAGTCTCTGTTCCAAAGACGAACCTTACCCTGACTGTCCCTATACTGAATCTGTCCAATCAAGAAAAACCCTACTCTAACCTCCTCTACCCTTTAGAACATAAGGGTAGCCATACTGGGTCAGACCAATGGTCCATCTAGCCAGTGGCCAAGCCTATGTCTCCACCCAAGTCTGACCTTACTCCTCATTTCCTCTACCCTGACTCTCCCTATACTGAATCTCTCCAATCAAGGAAAACCCTACTCTAACCTCCTCTACCCTTTAGAACATAAGAGTAGCCATACTGGGTCAGACCAATGGTCCATCTAGCCAGTGGCCAAGCCTATGTCTCCACCCAAGTCTGACCTTACTCCTCATTTCCTCTACCCTGACTGTCCCTATACTGAATCTGTCCAATCAAGGAAAACCCTACTCTAACCTCCTCTACCCTTTAGAACATAAGAGTAGCCATACTGGGTCAGACCAATGATCCATCTAGCCAGTGGCCATGCCTATGTCTCCACCCAAGTCTGACCTTACTCCTCATTTCCTCTACCCTGACTGTCCCTATACTGAATCTCTCCAATCAAGGAAACCCTACTCTAACCTCCTCTACCCTTTAGAACATAAGAGTAGCCATACTGGGTCAGACCAATGGTCCATCTAGCCAGTGGCCAAGCCTACAGTGGGGGAAATAAGTATTTGATCCCTTGCTGATTTTGTAAGTTTGCCCACTGACAAAGACATGAGCAGCCCATAATTGAAGGGTAGGTTATTGGTAACAGTGAGAGATAGCACATCACAAATTAAATCCGGAAAATCACATTGTGGAAAGTATATGAATTTATTTGCATTCTGCAGAGGGAAATAAGTATTTGATCCCCCACCAACCAGTAAGAGATCTGGCCCCTACAGACCAGGTAGATGCTCCAAATCAACTCGTTACCTGCATGACAGACAGCTGTCGGCAATGGTCACCTGTATGAAAGACACCTGTCCACAGACTCAGTGAATCAGTCAGACTCTAACCTCTACAAAATGGCCAAGAGCAAGGAGCTGTCTAAGGATGTCAGGGACAAGATCATACACCTGCACAAGCTGGAATGGGCTACAAAACCATCAGTAAGACGCTGGGCGAGAAGGAGACAACTGTTGGTGCCATAGTAAGAAAATGGAAGAAGTACAAAATGACTGTCAATCGACAAAGATCTGGGGCTCCACGCAAAATCTCACCTCGTGGGGTATCCTTGATCATGAGGAAGGTTAGAAATCAGCCTACAACTACAAGGGGGGAACTTGTCAATGATCTCAAGGCAGCTGGGACCACTGTCACCACGAAAACCATTGGTAACACATTACGACATAACGGATTGCAATCCTGCAGTGCCCGCAAGGTCCCCCTGCTCCGGAAGGCACATGTGACGGCCCGTCTGAAGTTTGCCAGTGAACACCTGGATGATGCCGAGAGTGATTGGGAGAAGGTGCTGTGGTCAGATGAGACAAAAATTGAGCTCTTTGGCATGAACTCAACTCGCCGTGTTTGGAGGAAGAGAAATGCTGCCTATGACCCAAAGAACACCGTCCCCACTGTCAAGCATAGAGGTGGAAATGTTATGTTTTGGGGGTGTTTCTCTGCTAAGGGCACAGGACTACTTCACCGCATCAATGGGAGAATGGATGGGGCCATGTACCGTACAATTCTGAGTGACAACCTCCTTCCCTCCGCCAGGGCCTTAAAAATGGGTCGTGGCTGGGTCTTCCAGCACGACAATGACCCAAAACATACAGCCAAGGCAACAAAGGAGTAGCTCAGGAAGAAGCACATTAGGGTCATGGAGTGGCCTAGCCAGTCACCAGACCTTAATCCCACTGAAAACTTATGGAGGGAGCTGAAGCTGCGAGTTGCCAAGCGACAGCCCAGAACTCTTAATGATTTAGAGATGATCTGCAAAGAGGAGTAGACCAAAATTCCTCCTGACATGTGTGCAAACCTCATCATCAACTACAGAAGACGTCTGACCGCTGTGCTTGCCAACAAGGGTTTTGCCACCAAGTATTAGGTCTTGTTTGCCAGAGGGATCAAATACTTATTTCCCTCTGCAGAATGCAAATAAATTCATATACTTTCCACAATGTGATTTTCCGGATTTAATTTGTGATGTGCTATCTCTCACTGTTACCAATAACCTACCCTTCAATTATGGGCTGCTCATGTCTTTGTCAGTGGGCAAACTTACAAAATCAGCAAGGGATCAAATACTTATTTCCCCCACTGTATGTCTCCACCCAAGTCTGACCTTACTCCTCATTTCCTCTACCCTGACTGTCCCTATACTGAATCTCTCCAATCAAGGAAAACCCTACTCTAACCTCCTCTACCCTTTAGAACATAAGAGTAGCCATACTGGGTCAGACCAATGGTCCATCTAGCCAGTGGCCAAGCCTATGTCTCCACCCAAGTCTGACCTTACTCCTCATTTCCTCTACCCTGACTGTCCCTATACTGAATCTCTCCAATCAATGAAAACCCTACTCTAACCTCCTCTACCCTTTAGAACATAAGAGTAGCCATACACGGTCAGACCAATGATCCATCTAGCCAGTGGCCAAGCCTATGTCTCCACCCAAGTCTGACCTTACTCCTCATTTCCTCTACCCTGACTGTCCCTATACTGAATCTGTCCAATCAAGGAAAACCCTACTCTAACCTCCTCTACCCTTTAGAACATAAGAGTAGCCATACTGGGTCAGACCAATGGTCCATCTAGCCAGTGGCCAAGCCTATGTCTCCACCCAAATCTGACCTTACTCCTCATTTCCTCTACCCTGACTGTCCCTATACTGAATCTGTCCAATCAAGGAAAACCCTACTCTAACCTCCTCTACCCTTTAGAACATAAGAGTAGCCATACACGGTCAGACCAATGATCCATCTAGCCAGTGGCCAAGCCTATGTCTCCACCCAAGTCTGACCTTACTCCTCATTTCCTCTACCCTGACTGTCCCTATACTGAATCTGTCCAATCAAGGAAAACCCTACTCTAACCTTTAGAACATAAGAGTAGCCATACTGGGTCAGACCAATGGTCCATCTAGCCAGTGGCCAAGCCTATGTCTCCACCCAAGTCTGACCTTACTCCTCATTTCCTCTACCCTGACTGTCCCTATACTGAATCTGTCCAATCAAGGAAAACCCTACTCTAACCTCCTCTACCCTTTAGAACATAAGAGTAGCCATACTGGGTCAGACCAATGATCCATCTAGCCAGTGGCCAAGCCTATGTCTCCACCCAAGTCTGACCTTACTCCTCATTTCCTCTACCCTGACTGTCCCTATACTGAATCTCTCCAATCAAGGAAAACCCTACTCTAACCTCCTCTACCCTTTAGAATATAAGAGTAGCCATACTGGGTCAGACCAATGGTCCAGCTAGCTAGTGGCCAAGCCTATGTCTCCACCCAAGTCTGACCTTACTCCTCATTTCCTCTACCCTGACTGTCCCTATACTGAATCTGTTCAATCAAGGAAAACCCTACTCTAACCTCCTCTACCCTGTAGAACATAAGAGTAGCCATACTGGGTCAGACCAATGGTCCATCTAGCCAGTGGCCAAGCCTATGTCTCCACCCAAGTCTGACCTTACTCCTCATTTCCTCTACCCTGACTGTCCCTATACTGAATCTCTCCAATCAAGGAAAACCCTACTCTAACCTCCTCTACCCTTTAGAACATAAGAGTAACCATACTGGGTCAGACCAATGGTCCATCTAGCCAGTGGCCAAGCCTATGTCTCCACCCAAGTCTGACCTTACTCCCCATTTCCTCTACCCTGACTGTCCCTATACTGAATCTCTCCAATCAAGGAAAACCCTACTCTAACCTCCTCTACCCTTTAGAACATAAGGTAAAATTATGTATCATACCTGATAATTTTCTTTCCATTAATCATAGCTGATCAATCCATAGACTGGTGGGTTGTGTCCATCTACCAGCAAGTGGAGATAGAGAGCAATCCTTTTGCCTCCCTATATGTGGTCATGTGCTGCCGGAAACTCCTCAGTATGTCGATATCCAAGCTCCATCCGCAGGACTCAGCACTTAGAGAATTACACCCACAAAGGGACACTCTGCCCAGCTCACCACCGCCGAAACGGGGGAGGGGAATTAACCCAGGTCATCCCCACACAAGTGGGGGAGGGGAATCCGTCCAGCTCATCCCCGTGGAGCGGGGGAGGGACACCACACCCGCCGATGCGGGGGGATCTGGCTTATCCTGCAACCGCAACCGCGGGAGGAGCTGACTGACCCTAACACCGCCGAAGCGGGAGGGGTACAAAGCTGCCCTACTGCCGCACGAAGCGGGAGGGAGCGCCGGCAGAATTTATGTCTCAATCCAGCCCCGTAAAACGGAGGGGAGAGGAATGCAGCAGCTCACTGTAACACAAATTCGTCTCAACTCTTGAAGAATCCATTGAAAGACTTGAACACGAAGTCCTCCTGAACAGGAACTGAAGACTAAACTTGAACCTGAAATGTAACCAGAATATAAACAATACAGATATCTGGGAGGGGCTATGGATTGATCAGCTATGATTAATGGAAAGAAAATTATCAGGTATGATACATAATTTTACCTTCCATATCATCATGCTGATCAATCCATAGACTGGTGGGATGTACCGAAGCAGTACTCACCCAGGGCGGGACATTGAAATCCCTGACCGCAACACTGAAGCTCCAAACCGGGCCTCCGCCCGAGCAACCACAGCCAAGCGGTAATGCCTGGAGAAGGTATGGGCCGATGCCCAAGTTGCCGCCTTGCAAATCTCTTCCAAGGAGACGGACCCGGCCTCTGCCATCGAGGCCGCCTGAGCTCTAGTGGAGTGAGCCTTCAGCTGGATAGGCGGCACCTTCCCCGCGGCCACATAAGCCGCTGCAATGGCTTCCTTGACCCATCTTGCCACAGTAGGCTTAGCAGCCTGCAGACCCTTACGAGGACCTGCAAACAGGACAAACAGATGATCCGATTTCCGGAAATCATTGGTCACTTCCAAGTATCTGATGATGACTCGTCTCACATCCAGATATTTAAGAGCAGAGTATTCCTCTGGGTAGTCCTCCCTATGAAAGGAAGGGAGACAGAGCTGCTGATTCACATGGAAGCAAGAAACAATCTTGGGCAGGAAGGAAGGCATTGTGCGAATAGTCACTCCTGCCTCAGTGAACTGCAGAAAAGGCTCTCGACATGAGAGTGCCTGGAGCTCGGAAACTCTTCTGGCTGAAGTGATAGCCACCAAAAAGACTGCTTTCAACGTCAGGTCTTTCAGAGATGCCCTAGACAAGGGTTCAAAAGGCGGCTTCTGCAAGGCTCTTAGCACCAGGTTGAGATTCCACGCAGGCACCACTGAGTGCAGAGGAGTGCGCAGGTGATTAACTCCCTTGAGAAAGCGCACCACATCTGGCTGCGAAGCCAGGGAAGCACCCTTCAGGCGGCCCCTGAAGCAAGCCAGAGCCGCTACCTGGACTTTAAGGGAACTGAGCGACAGGCCTTTCTCCAGACCTTCTTGCAGGAACGCCAACACTGAAGAAATTGGAGCAGTGAAGGGAGAAAGTGAGCCTGCTTCACACCACGCTGCAAAGGTACGCCAAACCCTGGTGTAAGCAGTAGAAGTAGAGCGCTTCCTCGCTCTCAGCATAGTGGCGATGACCTTGTCTGAGAAGCCCTTCTTTCTCAGATGCTGCCGCTCAATAGCCAGGCTGTTGGAGAAGAGCATCTATTCCCAGGGATCGAGGGTCCCGTCCTCTGCTGAAAAAGCGCGGCACTTGGCAATTGGCCGATGACGCCATCAGATCTAGGCTCGGCTGGCCCCAGCGCTTCGTGATGTCCAAGAACGCCTGAGCAGATAGCTGCCACTCTCTGGGCTCCAAGGTATGGCGACTGAGAAAGTCCGCCTTGACATTCATGACTCCGGCAATGTGGGCCGCTGACAGCTGTTCCAGGTTCGCTTCCGCCCACTGGCATAGATTCATGGCCTCCTTGGCTAGAGGGGCGCTCTTGGTACCTCCCTGGCGGTTGACATAGGCCACAGCTGTGGCATTGTCCGACAGGACCCGTACTGGCTTCAACGCCAGTACCGGGATGAACTCCAAAAGCGCCAACCGAATGGCTCTGAGTTCCAGGAGGTTGATAGACCACTTTGCCTCTGCAGGAGACCAGAGCCCCTGCGCTGTCCTTCCCAAGCAGTGGGCTCCCCAGCCCGACAAAGAGGCGTCCGTCGTGACGACAATCCACTCCGGGGTCACCAGAGGCATTCCTGCAGACAACTTGTCTGTCTGCATCCACCAGCTCAGCGCCTTGCGCACTGCTGGGTCCAAGGGAAGGCGCACAGCATAATCCTCTGACATCGGAGTCCAGCGCTGCAGCAGAGAGAGTTGTAGTGGTCTCATATGAGCCCTGGCCCAGGGCACTACTTCCATCGTGGCCGTCATAGAGCCCAACAGCTGCACATAGTCCCAAGCCCGAAGAGGAGAGGCTCCTAGGAACTGGTCCACCTGAGCCTGAAGTTTGACAATCCGATTGTCTGGCAGGAACACTCTGCCCACTTGGGTGTCGAATCGAACTCCCAGATACTCCAGGGACTGAGTCGGGCGCAGCTGGCTCTTCTCCCAGTTGATGATCCACCCCAGGGAGCTCAAAAGAGCAACCACCCGGTCCACAGCTTTGCCGCACTCTGCATAAGAGGGGGCTCGGATCAACCAGTCGTCCAGATAAGGATGGACTTGTACTCCTTCCTTTCGCAGGAAGGCCGCGATGACCACCATTACTTTGGAGAAGGTCCGCGGAGCAGTAGCCAACCCGAAAGGGAGGGCTCTGAACTGGAAGTTTCGGCCCAGGACTGCAAAACGCAGAAAGCATTGATGAGGAGGCCAGATGGGAATATGCAGGTACGCTTCCTTGATGTCCAAGGAAGCCAAGAACTCTCCTGCCTTCACTGCCGCTATAACAGAGCGGAGAGTCTCCATGCGAAAGTGCCGCACTTTCAAGGCCCAATTGACCCCTTTGAGGTCGAGGATAGGCCGGACAGAACCTCCTTTCTTTGGTACCACAAAGTAAATGGAGTAACGTCCCTTGCCAATCTGATTTTCTGGCACCGGAACGACCGCACCCAGGCGTATCAGGTTGTCCAAGGTCTGCTGCACTGCCACAGCTTTGACCGGAGACTTGCAGGGAGAGAGTACAAACCCGTCTCTTAAGGTTCGGCAGAACTCTAACTTGTAGCCGTCTCTGATGACTTCCAGCACCCAAGTGTCTAAAGTTACTCTGGTCCACTCGCCCAGAAACGAGGACAGTCGTCCTTCAATCTGCACTGGGCCATGGACCAGGACCCCGTCATTGGGTACGAGACCCTGGGGGAGGACCGGAGGGCGTACCTCCGGGACGGCGGTCTCTGCAAAAGGAATGCTGCTTGGGGGAGAAGTTCCTTTTGAAGGAAGAGGGGGCAGAGGAGCCCGACTTGCCCGGGCGGTACCGACGGGCTTCCTGAAACCGTCCTCTGGAGATACCGGGGCGAGCACTGGCCCGAGCCCTGACCTCTGGTAACCTCTTGCCCTTAGACGTGCCGAGATCGGTCACGATTTTGTCCAGCTCGACCCCAAAGAGCAGCTTGCCTTTAAAAGGCAACTTAGCCAGGCGGGACTTAGAGGCGTGGTCCGCAGACCAATGTTTCAGCCAAAGCCAGCGCCGCGCAGAGACTGTCTGAGCCATGCCTTTAGCCGAGGCTCTCAAGACATCATACAGTAAGTCTGCCAAATAAGCCAAGCCCGATTCCAGGGCCGGCCAGTCAGCCCTCAAGGAAGGATCCGAGGGGAAAGCCCGCTGCACCATCGTCAGGCACGCCCTGGCCACATAGGAGCCGCAAACTGAGGCCTGCAAACTTAAGGCAGCCGCCTCGAAGGACGACCTTAAAGCCGCTTCCAATCTTTTGTCTTGGGCGTCCTTTAGTGCCGTGCCACCTTCCACCGGCAACGCCGTTTTCTTAGTCACCGCAGTGATTAAAGTATCCACGGTAGGCCAAATAAAGGCCTCACGTTCACTTTCAGGCAAAGGATAGAGGCGGGACATAGCCCTAGCCACTTTGAGGCTCGCTTCCGGGACATCCCATTGAGCCGAAATTAAGGTGTGCATGGCATCATGCACGTGGAAGGTTCTAGGCGGGCGCTTCGTCCCCAGCATAATGGCAGAGCCAACAGGGGCTGAGGGAGAGACGTCCTCTGGCGAGGAAATCTTCAAAATGCTCATGGCCTGCAGTAACAGGTTGGGCAAATCCTCAGAGCGAAAGATCCGCGCTGCAGAGGGGTCATCCGCTCCATCCGAGCGGGAATCCGTCTCCTCCAAGGAATCCCCAAAGGACCGTTGGGAGAACTCAGATACGCTGCCCTCATCTACATCAGAGGAAACAGCGTCCTCTAAGGCCTGGGAATCCACCCGAGGGCGTTTACTTCCGGGGGCCTCAACCCCGTTATCGGACAAGGGAGAAGGGGCAGCGTTTTGCATAAGGAAGGCCTGATGCAGCAGCAAAATAAACTTGGGGGAGAAAACCCCCAGACTGTGAATTTCAGCAGCCTGGGCCACAGCCCTAGACGCACCCTCAACCGGCGCTCGCAAGAGCGGGGGAGCAACATGCTGCGCATCCAAGATGGCGTCCGGCGCGACACTCCGTGAAGGAGCCGCACGGGAAGAACGGCGCTTAACTTTAGCCGCTTTTTTGCCGTCGCCCAAATCAAGGGCGGCCATGGCATGAACGTCTCCCAGCTCAAGGGCGGCCCAAGAAGAAGCCGTCCAAGCAGAGTGGCCGGCCAAGATGGCGAAGGCGAGCAGCGGGGGATGGGCGTTTATGGCGGGAAAAACCGCCGCGCTGGAGGAAGACCCGGGACACTGACCGGCCTCCAAACTGACACCCACCAAGGGCAAATCAGACTTTAAAACCCCCGCATCCCCGCTAGAAGCGCACACGCGGTCCGGGGAGCGATTCTTCGCGCCCTCGCCCTCTGACGCCATAGGCCACGTGGAGATCAATCGGGGAACCCCCTGCCCGCTATAAAAAGGTAAAAATTACCTGCTTCTCGCTCCGAGCTGTAACGACCTGGTGTCCCAGTGAGTAGCTGCAATAAACGTTTAAATAAACGTCAAAATAAACGCCCTTAAGGACGTCCAAAAATTTTTTTTTTTTTTTTACAGAGCCAGCGGGAGGGGGGAGAAAAGGAGGGACCTGGCGCCACCAGGTTTGCACTTGCTCAAGAAGAGCCCTCAACCCCAGGCACTCAACAAAACCTAAAAATTAGGCTTGGAGGCCTAGCCAGAGCTGTTGCTGTGTGTGACCACCACCTGCTGAGATAGAGAACATACTGGGGAGTTTCCGGCAGCACATG
Source organism: Microcaecilia unicolor (assembly GCF_901765095.1). Classification (NCBI taxonomy): domain Eukaryota; kingdom Metazoa; phylum Chordata; class Amphibia; order Gymnophiona; family Siphonopidae; genus Microcaecilia; species Microcaecilia unicolor. Next base: position 804,702 of record NC_044036.1, read on the forward strand.
ACCACATATAGGGAGGCAAAAGGATTGCTCTCTATCTCCACCTGCTGGTAGATGGACACAACCCACCAGTCTATGGATTGATCAGCATGATGATATGGAAGAGTAGCCATACTGGGTCAGACTAATGGTCCATCTAGCCAGTGGCCAAGCCTATGTCTCCACCCAAGTCTGACCTTACTCTCCATTTCCTCTACCCTGACTGTCCCTATACTGAATCTCTCCAATCAAGGAAAACCCTACTCTAACCTCCTCTACCCTTTAGAACATAAGAGTAGCCATACTGGGTCAGACCAATTGTCCATCTAGCCAGTGGCCAAGCCTATGTCTCCACCCAAGTCTGACCTTACTCCTCATTTCCTCTACCCTGACTGTCCCTATACTGAATCTCTCCAATCAAGGAAAATCCTACTCTAACCTCCTCTACCCTTTAGAACATAAGAGTAGCCATACTGGGTCAGACCAATGGTCCATCTAGCCAGTGGCCAAGCCTATGTCTCCACCCAAGTCTGACCTTACTCCTCATTTCCTCTACCCTGACTGTCCCTATACTGAATCTCTCCAATCAAGGAAAACCCTACTCTAACCTCCTCTACCCTTTAGAACATAAGAGTAGCCATACTGGGTCAGACCAATGGTCCATCTAGCCAGTGGCCAAGCCTATGTCTCCACCCAAGTCTGACCTTACTCCTCATTTCCTCTACCCTGACTGTCCCTATACTGAATCTGTCCAATCAAGGAAAACCCTACTCTAACCTCCTCTACCCTTTAGAACATAAGAGTAGCCATACTGGGTCAGACCAATGATCCATCTAGCCAGTGGCCAAGCCTATGTCTCCACCCAAGTCTGACCTTACTCCTCATTTCCTCTACCCTGACTGTCCCTATACTGAATCTCTCCAATCAAGGAAAACCCTACTCTAACCTCCTCTACCCTTTAGAACATAAGAGTAGCCATACTGGGTCAGACCAATGGTCCATCTAGCCAGTGGCCAAGCCTATGTCTCCACCCAAGTCTGACCTTACTCTCCATTTCCTCTACCCTGACTGTCCCTATACTGAATCTGTCCAATCAAGGAAAACCCTACTCTAACCTCCTCTACCCTTTAGAACACAAGAGTAGCCATACTGGGTCAGACCAATGGTCCATCTAGCCAGTGGCCAAGCCTATGTCTCCACCCAAGTCTGACCTTACTCTCCATTTCCTCTACCCTGACTGTCCCTATACTGAATCTCTCCAATCAAGGAAAACCCTACTCTAACCTCCTCTACCCTTTAGAACATAAGAGTAGCCATACTGGGTCAGACCAATGGTCCATCTAGCCAGTGGCCAAGCCTATGTCTCCACCCAAGTCTGACCTTACTCCTCATTTCCTCTACCCTGACTGTCCCTATACTGAATCTGTCCAATCAAGGAAAACCCTACTCTAACCTCCTCTACCCTTTAGAACACAAGAGTAGCCATACTGGGTCAGACCAATGGTCCATCTAGCCAGTGGCCAAGCCTATGTCTCCACCCAAGTCTGACCTTACTCTCCATTTCCTCTACCCTGACTGTCCCTATACTGAATCTCTCCAATCAAGGAAAACCCTACTCTAACCTCCTCTACCCTTTAGAACATAAGAGTAGCCATACTGGGTCAGACCAATGGTCCATCTAGCCAGTGGCCAAGCCTATGTCTCCACCCAAGTCTGACCTTACTCCTCATTTCCTCTACCCTGACTGTCCCTATACTGAATCTGTCCAATCAAGGAAAACCCTACTCTAACCTCCTCTACCCTTTAGAACACAAGAGTAGCCATACTGGGTCAGACCAATGGTCCATCTAGCCAGTGGCCAAGCCTATGTCTCCACCCAAGTCTGACCTTACTCCTCATTTCCTCTACCCTGACTGTCCCTATACTGAATCTCTCCAATCAAGGAAAACCCTACTCTAACCTCCTCTACCCTTTAGAACATAAGAGTAGCCATACTGGGTCAGACCAATGGTCCATCTAGCCAGTGGCCAAGCCTATGTCTCCACCCAAGTCTGACCTTACTCTCCATTTCCTCTACCCTGACTGTCCCTATACTGAATCTCTCCAATCAAGGAAAACCCTACTCTAACCTCCTCTACCCTTTAGAACATAAGAGTAGCCATACTGGGTCAGACCGTCCATCTAGCCAGTGGCCAAGCCTATGTCTCCACCCAAGTCTGACCTTACTCTCCATTTCCTCTACCCTGACTGTCCCTATACTGAATCTCTCCAATCAAGGAAAACCCTACTCTAACCTCCTCTACCCTTTAGAACATAAGAGTAGCCATACTGGGTCAGACCAATGGTCCATCTAGCCAGTGGCCAAGCCTATGTCTCCACCCAAGTCTGACCTTACTCCTCATTTCCTCTACCCTGACTGTCCCTATACTGAATCTCTCCAATCAAGGAAAACCCTACTCTAACCTCCTCTACCCTTTAGAACATAAGAGTAGCCATACTGGGTCAGACCAATGGTCCATCTAGCCAGTGGCCAAGCCTATGTCTCCACCCAAGTCTGACCTTACTCTCCATTTCCTCTACCCTGACTGTCCCTATACTGAATCTCTCCAATCAAGGAAAACCCTACTCTAACCTCCTCTACCCTTTAGAACATAAGAGTAGCCATACTGGGTCAGACCAATGATCCATCTAGCCAGTGGCCAAGCCTATGTCTCCACCCAAGTCTGACCTTACTCTCCATTTCCTCTACCCTGACTGTCCCTATACTGAATCTCTCCAATCAAGGAAAACCCTACTCTAACCTCCTCTACCCTTTAGAACATAAGAGTAGCCATACTGGGTCAGACCAATGTTCCATCTAGCCAGTGGCCAAGCCTATGTCTCCACCCAAGTCTGACCTTACTCCTCATTTCCTCTACCCTGACTGTCCCTATACTGAATCTGTCCAATCAAGGAAAACCCTACTCTAACCTCCTCTACCCTTTAGAACATAAGAGTAGCCATACTGGGTCAGACCAATGATCCATCCATCTAGCCAGTGGCCAAGCCTATGTCTCCACCCAAGTCTGACCTTACTCTCCATTTCCTCTACCCTGACTGTCCCTATACTGAATCTCTCCAATCAAGGAAAACCCTACTCTAACCTCCTCTACCCTTTAGAACATAAGAGTAGCCATACTGGGTCAGACCAATGATCCATCTAGCCAGTGGCCAAGCCTATGTCTCCACCCAAGTCTGACCTTACTCTCCATTTCCTCTACCCTGACTGTCCCTATACTGAATCTCTCCAATCAAGGAAAACCCTACTCTAACCTCCTCTACCCTTTAGAACATAAGAGTAGCCATACACGGTCAGACCAATGATCCATCTAGCCAGTGGCCAAGCCTATGTCTCCACCCAAGTCTGACCTTACTCTCCATTTCCTCTACCCTGACTGTCCCTATACTGAATCTGTCCAATCAAGGAAAACCCTACTCTAACCTCCTCTACCCTTTAGAACATAAGAGTAGCCATACTGGGTCAGACCAATGGTCCATCTAGCCAGTGGCCAAGCCTATGTCTCCACCCAAGTCTGACCTTACTCTCCATTTCCTCTACCCTGACTGTCCCTATACTGAATCTGTCCAATCAAGGAAAACCCTACTCTAACCTCCTCTACCCTTTAGAACATAAGAGTAGCCATACTGGGTCAGACCGTCCATCTAGCCAGTGGCCAAGCCTATGTCTCCACCCAAGTCTGACCTTACTCTCCATTTCCTCTACCCTGACTGTCCCTATACTGAATCTCTCCAATCAAGGAAAACCCTACTCTAACCTCCTCTACCCTTTAGAACATAAGAGTAGCCATACTGGGTCAGACCAATGGTCCATCTAGCCAGTGGCCAAGCCTATGTCTCCACCCAAGTCTGACCTTACTCTCCATTTCCTCTACCCTGACTGTCCCTATACTGAATCTCTCCAATCAAGGAAAACCCTACTCTAACCTCCTCTACCCTTTAGAACATAAGAGTAGCCATACTGGGTCAGACCAATGATCCATCTAGCCAGTGGCCAAGCCTATGTCTCCACCCAAGTCTGACCTTACTCTCCATTTCCTCTACCCTGACTGTCCCTATACTGAATCTCTCCAATCAAGGAAAACCCTACTCTAACCTCCTCTACCCTTTAGAACATAAGAGTAGCCATACTGGGTCAGACCAATGTTCCATCTAGCCAGTGGCCAAGCCTATGTCTCCACCCAAGTCTGACCTTACTCCTCATTTCCTCTACCCTGACTGTCCCTATACTGAATCTGTCCAATCAAGGAAAACCCTACTCTAACCTCCTCTACCCTTTAGAACATAAGAGTAGCCATACTGGGTCAGACCAATGATCCATCCATCTAGCCAGTGGCCAAGCCTATGTCTCCACCCAAGTCTGACCTTACTCTCCATTTCCTCTACCCTGACTGTCCCTATACTGAATCTCTCCAATCAAGGAAAACCCCACTCTAACCTCCTCTACCCTTTAGAACATAAGAGTAGCCATACTGGGTCAGACCAATGATCCATCTAGCCAGTGGCCAAGCCTATGTCTCCACCCAAGTCTGACCTTACTCTCCATTTCCTCTACCCTGACTGTCCCTATACTGAATCTCTCCAATCAAGGAAAACCCTACTCTAACCTCCTCTACCCTTTAGAACATAAGAGTAGCCATACACGGTCAGACCAATGATCCATCTAGCCAGTGGCCAAGCCTATGTCTCCACCCAAGTCTGACCTTACTCTCCATTTCCTCTACCCTGACTGTCCCTATACTGAATCTGTCCAATCAAGGAAAACCCTACTCTAACCTCCTCTACCCTTTAGAACATAAGAGTAGCCATACTGGGTCAGACCAATGGTCCATCTAGCCAGTGGCCAAGCCTATGTCTCCACCCAAGTCTGACCTTACTCCTCATTTCCTCTACCCTGACTGTCCCTATACTGAATCTGTCCAATCAAGGAAAACCCTACTCTAACCTCCTCTACCCTTTAGAACATAAGAGTAGCCATACTGGGTCAGACCAATGGTCCATCTAGCCAGTGGCCAAGCCTATGTCTCCACCCAAGTCTGACCTTACTCTCCATTTCCTCTACCCTGACTGTCCCTATACTGAATCTCTCCAATCAAGGAAAACCCTACTCTAACCTCCTCTACCCTTTAGAACATAAGAGTAGCCATACACGGTCAGACCAATGATCCATCTAGCCAGTGGCCAAGCCTATGTCTCCACCCAAGTCTGACCTTACTCTCCATTTCCTCTACCCTGACTGTCCCTATACTGAATCTCTCCAATCAAGGAAAACCCTACTCTAACCTCCTCTACCCTTTAGAACATAAGAGTAGCCATACTGGGTCAGACCAATGGTCCATCTAGCCAGTGGCCAAGCCTATGTCTCCACCCAAGTCTGACCTTACTCCTCATTTCCTCTACCCTGACTGTCCCTATACTGAATCTCTCCAATCAAGGAAAACCCTACTCTAACCTCCTCTACCCTTTAGAACATAAGAGTAGCCATACTGGGTCAGACCAATGGTCCATCTAGCCAGTGGCCAAGCCTATGTCTCCACCCAAGTCTGACCTTACTCTCCATTTCCTCTACCCTGACTGTCCCTATACTGAATCTCTCCAATCAAGGAAAACCCTACTCTAACCTCCTCTACCCTTTAGAATATAAGAGTAGCCATACTGGGTCAGACCAATGGTCCATCTAGCCAGTGGCCAAGCCTATGTCTCCACCCAAGTCTGACCTTACTCCTCATTTCCTCTACCCTGACTGTCCCTATACTGAATCTCTCCAATCAAGGAAAACCCTACTCTAACCTCCTCTACCCTTTAGAACATAAGAGTAGCCATACTGGGTCAGACCAATGGTCCATCTAGCCAGTGGCCAAGCCTATGTCTCCACCCAAGTCTGACCTTACTCCTCATTTCCTCTACCCTGACTGTCCCTATACTGAATCTGTCCAATCAAGGAAAACCCTACTCTAACCTCCTCTACCCTTTAGAACATAAGAGTAGCCATACTGGGTCAGACCAATGGTCCATCTAGCCAGTGGCCAAGCCTATGTCTCCACCCAAGTCTGACCTTACTCCTCATTTCCTCTACCCTGACTGTCCCTATACTGAATCTCTCCAATCAAGGAAAACCCTACTCTAACCTCCTCTACCCTTTAGAACATAAGAGTAGCCATACACGGTCAGACCAATGATCCATCTAGCCAGTGGCCAAGCCTATGTCTCCACCCAAGTCTGACCTTACTCCTCATTTCCTCTACCCTGACTGTCCCTATACTGAATCTCTCCAATCAAGGAAAACCCTACTCTAACCTCCTCTACCCTTTAGAACATAAGAGTAGCCATACTGGGTCAGACCAATGGTCCATCTAGCCAGTGGCCAAGCCTATGTCTCCACCCAAGTCTGACCTTACTCCTCATTTCCTCTACCCTGACTGTCCCTATACTGAATCTGTCCAATCAAGGAAAACCCTACTCTAACCTCCTCTACCCTTTAGAACATAAGAGTAGCCATACTGGGTCAGACCAATGGTCCATCTAGCCAGTGGCCAAGCCTATGTCTCCACCCAAGTCTGACCTTACTCCTCATTTCCTCTACCCTGACTGTCCCTATACTGAATCTCTCCAATCAAGGAAAACCCTACTCTAACCTCCTCTACCCTTTAGAACATAAGAGTAGCCATACTGGGTCAGACCAATGGTCCATCTAGCCAGTGGCCAAGCCTATGTCTCCACCCAAGTCTGACCTTACTCCTCATTTCCTCTACCCTGACTGTCCCTATACTGAATCTGTCCAATCAAGGAAAACCCTACTCTAACCTCCTCTACCCTTTAGAACATAAGAGTAGCCATACTGGGTCAGACCAATGGTCCATCTAGCCAGTGGCCAAGCCTATGTCTCCACCCAAGTCTGACCTTACTCCTCATTTCCTCTACCCTGACTATCCCTATACTGAATCTCTCCAATCAAGGAAAACCCTACTCTAACCTCCTCTACCCTTTAGAACATAAGAGTAGCCATACTGGGTCAGACCAATGGTCCATCTAGCCAGTGGCCAAGCCTATGTCTCCACCCAAGTCTGACCTTACTCCTCATTTCCTCTACCCTGACTGTCCCTATACTGAATCTCTCCAATCAAGGAAAACCCTACTCTAACCTCCTCTACCCTTTAGAATATAAGAGTAGCCATACTGGGTCAGACCAATGGTCCATCTAGCCAGTGGCCAAGCCTATGTCTCCACCCAAGTCTGACCTTACTCTCCATTTCCTCTACCCTGACTGTCCCTATACTGAATCTCTCCAATCAAGGAAAACCCTACTCTAACCTCCTCTACCCTTTAGAATATAAGAGTAGCCATACTGGGTCAGACCAATGGTCCATCTAGCCAGTGGCCAAGCCTATGTCTCCACCCAAGTCTGACCTTACTCCTCATTTCCTCTACCCTGACTGTCCCTATACTGAATCTCTCCAATCAAGGAAAACCCTACTCTAACCTCCTCTACCCTTTAGAACATAAGAGTAGCCATACTGGGTCAGACCAATGGTCCATCTAGCCAGTGGCCAAGCCTATGTCTCCACCCAAGTCTGACCTTACTCCTCATTTCCTCTACCCTGACTATCCCTATACTGAATCTCTCCAATCAAGGAAAACCCTACTCTAACCTCCTCTACCCTTTAGAACATAAGAGTAGCCATACTGGGTCAGACCAATGGTCCATCTAGCCAGTGGCCAAGCCTATGTCTCCACCCAAGTCTGACCTTACTCCTCATTTCCTCTACCCTGACTGTCCCTATACTGAATCTCTCCAATCAAGGAAAACCCTACTCTAACCTCCTCTACCCTTTAGAATATAAGAGTAGCCATACTGGGTCAGACCAATGGTCCATCTAGCCAGTGGCCAAGCCTATGTCTCCACCCAAGTCTGACCTTACTCTCCATTTCCTCTACCCTGACTGTCCCTATACTGAATCTCTCCAATCAAGGAAAACCCTACTCTAACCTCCTCTACCCTTTAGAATATAAGAGTAGCCATACTGGGTCAGACCAATGGTCCATCTAGCCAGTGGCCAAGCCTATGTCTCCACCCAAGTCTGACCTTACTCCTCATTTCCTCTACCCTGACTGTCCCTATACTGAATCTCTCCAATCAAGGAAAACCCTACTCTAACCTCCTCTACCCTTTAGAACATAAGAGTAGCCATACTGGGTCAGACCAATGGTCCATCTAGCCAGTGGCCAAGCCTATGTCTCCACCCAAGTCTGACCTTACTCTCCATTTCCTCTACCCTGTGTCTATACTGAGTCCCTCCAGCGAAGACCTCGGGAGCGATGGTTTACTTCTCCCAGACAACCGGAGCCAGAAAGCAAGACGCGGCCAAGATACCTGGACCGAGGTCACCGGAGCTCCCAGTCTGATCCCTCTGTCCTGCCCTTTCCTCGCACTACACTGCAATGGCGGCGTCGGCGTCAGCTACCATGGCAACCACCCGCTCTGTTCTCCCCGCCCCTAGAGGGAGGAGCCTCCAAGCAGCGACCATAATGGCTCCACGCTGCCAGAGGGAGGAGCCAGGAAAGACTGACATGGACCCGAGCAACGAGGCTGAAGAGAAGTGGAGACGGCGTGTTCCTATCTGTTCCATTCTACGGGCTGAAGCCAGTAGGCGGATCTTGCTGGCAGTAGGCGGAGTTTAGCTCACCGAAAACAATGGTAAAAGATTATTACAAATCAATGCGTTTGTCCTGTAAAGAGCCTAAAGCTGTCCTAGTTGGATAGTGCCTTAAAAGGTGGAGGATAAAAGATTTCTTTTCTTTTACTTGACAGCTTTTTAATTTAACCTTTCCATATTTAGGTGTAAATATCATCAAATAAACATTGAATATCACTAAAATAGCTTACAAAATTATTGTAGCTGGTAGAAACTGCAGTTATAACCTCTGCATTTTCTGCTCATTTTTTACACTGTTCTATACAATACAGATGGCCAAATTTCAGTGACTATATCCTCTTTCTTGATGGCTTCATCTTAACTGTTGTTGTATTCTGCCTCCTTGGGAAGCCTGGTGTTTTAAAGATAGAATATATTCAAATTAAATTGAAGTAAAATTAAACTCTCCTTTACATAGTAACATAGTAGATGACGGCAGAAAAAGACCTGCACGGTCCATCCAGTCTGCCCAACAAGATAAACTCATATGTGCTACTTTTTGTGTATACCCTACTTTGATTTGTACCTGTCCTTTTCAGGGCACAGACCGTATAAGTCTGCCCAGCACTATCCCCGCCTACCAACCACCAGCCCCCCCTCCCACCACCGGTTCTGGCACAGACCGTGTAGGTCTGCCCAGCACTATCCCCGCCTCCCAACCACCAGCCCCCCCTCCCACCACCGGTTCTGGCACAGACCGTGTAAGTCTGCCCAGCACTATCCCCACCTCCCAATCACCAGCCCCGCTTAACACAAGACTATCTCTACTTCAGAAAGCAGGTGAAAGCTTGGCTCTTCATCCAGGCCTTTAATGGAAGTAACTTACTTGCTAGTCACACACACATACATACATACAATTCAATTGTCAATGTTTCACAGGTCCTGGAATGTGGTTGTTGTCAAATTATTTTCTCCCTATTCCCTCACCTCCTTTTGTTCTATTAAGGGATAATTTGTTCCTATCCCTTGACCCCTTTCCTTATAATGTTGATTTGTAACCTAGCTTCCTGATGTGCCATTCCATTACCCTCTCTTTCTGTTGTGCACCTTTTTTTATTTCACTATTTGTAAAGTGCTTAGTTATTGGTGATTTGCAGTATCCTATATAATAAAACGCACCTCCAACATTCTGAAGCTGACTGCATGGCTGAGGCATTCCTGCTCTCTGTATCCATCTCCTGAAATTTTTTTTAAAGTTATATTTATACCCCGCGCTTTCCCACTCATGGCAGGCTCAATGCGGCTTACATATACAGGTACTTATTTGTACCTGGGGCAATAGAGGGTTAAGTGACTTGCCCAGAGTCACAAGGAGCTGCCTGTTCCTGAAGTGGGAATCAAACTCAGTCAGTTCCTCAGTTCCCCAGGACCAAAGTCCACCACCCTAACCACTAGGCCACTCCTCCACTTACTTCCGGGTTCGTCACAAGCAAAGTGACCAACCACACGAGGTTTCTCGGCTTCAGAATGTTGGAGGTGCATTCTATTAAATAGGATTGGTCAGTTCCTTGAAGCATAGCCAGAGCTCAGCATCCTGCACAGTAACGCTCAGACACCAGAGAGAGAGGGGGGGGGGGGGGGCTGACACCAGAGGGGGGAGGTATCTCTGTCACAGCCAATGTCGTTCTCTCTCACACACACACTGTCTCTCACACACTCTATGTCTCACACTGTATTCACATTCACTCTCTATGTGTCACACAGTCACTCACACACTCTCTTGTCACACACTCTCGTCACACACTCACACACAGTCTCACAGAGAGTCTGTTTCACACACACTCTCTCTCTCGTACATACTGTATCTGTGTGAAACACACTCTCTCACACTATCTCACATACGCACTTGCACACACTTTCATTCTCACACACACACACTCGCACCCAGACTCACTCTCTCTCTCTCTCACAGTCACTTTCTCAAACATACACACTCCAAGGAAAACCTTGCTAGTGCCCGTTTCATTTGTGTCAGAAACGGGCCTTTTTTACTAGTCCTATATAATAATTCTCACCTCCAATGTTCTATGCTTGGGACCGTGGCTCCCTGGCTGCAAGTGGTCTGCGAGGCAGACACGCACGGACGTCACTGACGTCAACACAGCTGATTCCAAGGCAAGGGGAGGAGTAGGGAAACAGGTGCAGCGTGTTTCCCTACTCCTCCTACTGCCTCGGAATCAGCTGTCACCCCCCCCCCCCCCTGCGCCTGGGACCATGCCGCATTGAAAGGTGGACCGGTAGGCTGTGTAGATAACCTGACGTCAACGGCTGCTAAAAAGAACAAGTGCCATGGCCCACGCGTGAATAAACAAACAAAAAAAAAAAAAAGAGGCTCGAGACTGGCTGCCACGCGCAAAGGCTCCACAGTGCCTGCAGCCCGCCCAAACGTGCCGCGCTCGGTAATCGACAGTACAAAACTGATCAGCTGGGAACACTGCCAACATCGCGAACCGCACTCTCGAAACTGACAGCTCAGCTGACAACACTGCCGGACTACAGAAGCCCTGTACAGAAAGTGCCGCCCGCCCTAACAAAAACACGTAGCCTGCAAGCCACCGGCCGACCCAACAACACTGCTGGCCTCCCGAAGCACCGTCACTAAAGTGCCGCCCACCCTCACAAAACCACAAAGATTGCGAGCCAGCGGGCGTCCCGACACTAACACGCTCACAGAACTCCCTGCAGAAACAACAGTAATAAAACAGGGAACTCCTACTGACATGACAGAGGCAACTGACAGGCAGCACAGAAATGAAAACGAAACTACTCTGAGTAAGTGTGCTATGTACAGGGACGAAAAGAAGGAGGGGAGGGGAAGGGAAGGGAAATAGGGCCAAATTCACAGGTCTACAATGGAAAAACCATACTTCAAAGGGAACCAGCCCTTCTACAGGGTATTAAGTGCAGCTAAAAAAACGGCAGGAGGGGGGAGGAAAAACTGCACCAAACACACAGACATTCGCTCTCTCTCTCTCTCACACAGACAGTCTTTCACTCTCTGTCACTGTCACACACACTCTAGAAAACACACACACAAAAACACACACACTCTGAGACAGTGCCTACCCCTGTGCTCCTGCAAGGGCATGCTGCAAGGAGGAGGATATGGAGAGAGAGACACACACATACTCTGTGACACACTATCTCTGTGTCAGACACACACATGCTCTCTCTCACACACAACCAGTCTTGCACTCTCTGTGTCTCACTGCGGAAGGAGGGGAGGGGAGGGTAAGTAAGGGCGAATTCACACAGGTAAACAATGGAAAAACACACATACACTACCAGCAAAAACTTAATGGTGCTCATTTCAAGAATGAAGTTACACACACAGGAATGCATCCAACAATTTGAACATGCAAAAAAAAAAAAAAAAACAGCACCACAACACATGAGTTCATGCACAAGCACAAAGACAAACATGTTGGCAGAATTACAAATTTAGGGAAAGAAAAAAGATAAAAAAAACAAGGACACACAGATATTCCTTCGGATTATAACACTTTTATAACAACTGTTAGGTTACAAAAAAAAACATTCATATAAAACCTTGCTAGCGCCCGTTTCCTTTAAAACAGAAACGGGCCTTTTCTACTAGTATTACATAAAACTGCACCTTGACACTGGCTGCATATACTATAGCAGGAAATGTGTATCCACTCCTACCAGAGTAAGCACCTTTCTGGCCTCATGTGCAACTTTCTATAAATTAGGGTAATGGAGTAAGAAAATAAGGGGACTATCTTATATGTTTCATCTTTGCTTACACCCTATGCTATTAAAGTATGTTATTGCATATTGATACTGTAATTTAGCATGCTATGTCATACTTCATATTGTTATTTGAATGTTTTTACTGCTGTAATTGTCTATTTCTTATGTTTGACTTATTCTTGCTGTACACCACCTACAGTGAATTCATTCAAAAAGGTAGTAAATAAATCCTAATAAATAATAAAATAAATAAAAGAGGGCTCTGGGGCTGAAAGTTATCTTGCCCTCAGTACATGTTCTGGGCAAGACGTTCCAGATGCAATACTAGTCAGGAGGCACATTAGCTGAGTGGGCCACAAGCAGGTCTTGCTAAGGAGCAAATTCAGGCTAAAGTTCACTCTGCTTTAAGGCACAGTCTGTAGAACAAATTGCAAGAGGCCGTTAAGATCTGTAGTGCAGTTATATAGGCATGGGTCTCACCTCAACGTAATCTTCAGAGACTTTGCCTTTATCAAACTACTATAAAAAGAGCATCAACTGGGGTCGAGTTCTCGCTTTCTCATGAAATCCTCTGAACTTCTCTCTACTCGTCTCATCAGTCCATCTACCGAACACTTCAGAGCATGCCCAGCCAGCTCAGGACCACTTTCTGATCCTGCTGTTCCTGAGGAAACAAGACTTGCTTCACCAGCAGGTTGTATAGGACAAGCTCTGTATTGCATCAGCTAATAAAACATCTGTGGCCTGATTGTGAGCAGTAGGGAGTGTGATTACCCAACTAGTTTCTGATAAGTGTTCATTCTAAAACGTTAAAAAAAAAAAAAAACATAGTAAGTGACAGCAGATAAAGCGAATGATACATACCTGTAGCAGGTGTTCTCCGAGGACAGCAGGCTGATTGCTCTCACGACTGGGTTGACGTCCACGGCAGCCGCCACCAACCGGAACAAAACTTTGCGGGCGGTCCCGCACGCAGGGCACGCCCAACGCGCATGCGCGGCCGTCTTCCCGCCCGTGCGCGACCGTTCCCGCTCAGTTGAATGACAAGCAAAGGAATGAGGAAAAACACAACTCCAAAGGGGAGGAGGGAGGGTAGGTGAGAACAATCAGCCTGCTGTCCTCGGAGAACACCTGCTACAGGTATGTATCATTCGCTTTCTCCGAGGACAAGCAGGCTGCTTGTTCTCACGACTGGGGTATCCCTAGCTCTCAGGCTCACTCAAAACAAGAACCCAGGTCAATTGAACCTCGCAACGGCGAGGGCATAACAGAAATTGACCTACGAAGAACAACTAACTGAGAGTGCAGCCTGACCAGAATAAATTCGGGTCCTGGAGGGTGGAGTTGGATTTACACCCCAAACAGATTCTGCAGCACCGACTGCCCGAACCGACTGTCGCGTCGGGTATCCTGCTGGAGGCAGTAATGTGATGTGAATGTGTGGACAGATGACCACGCCGCAGCCTTGCAAATCTCTTCAATAGTGGCTGACTTCAAGTGGGCCACTGACGCTGCCATGGCTCTAACACTATGAGCCGTGACATGACCCTCAAGAGTCAGCCCAGCCTGGGCGTAAGTGAAGGAAATGCAATCTGCTAGCCAATTGGAGATGGTGCGTTTCCTGACAGCAACCCCTTTCCTATTGGGGTCGAAAGAAATAAACAATTGGGCAGACTGTCTGTGGGGCTGTGTCCGCTCCAGGCAGAAGGCCAATGCTCGCTTGCAGTCCAATGTATGCAACTGATGTTCAGCAGGGCGGGTATGTGGTCTGGGAAAGAATGTTGGCAAGACAATTGACTGGTTAAGATGGAACTCCGACACGACCTTTGGCAGAAACTTGGGGTGAGTGCGGAGTACTACCCTGTTATGATGAAATTTGGTATAAGGAGCATGAGCTACCAGGGCTTGAAGCTCACTGACTCTACGAGCTGAAGTAACTGCCACCAAGAAAATGACCTTCCAGGTCAAGTACTTCAGATGGCATGAATTCAGTGGCTCAAAAGGAGGTTTCATCAGCTGGGTGAGGACGACGTTGAGATCCCATGACACTGCAGGAGGCTTGACTGGGGGCCTTGACAAAAGCAAGCCTCTCATGAATCGAACGACTAAAGGCTCTCCAGAGATGGCTTTACCCTCTACACAATGATGGTAAGCACTAATCGCACTAAGGTGATTCCTTAGTGAGTTGGTCTTGAGACCAGACTCTGATAAGTGCAGAAGGTATTCAAGCAGGTTCTGTGCAGGACAAGAACGAGGTTCTAGGGCCTTGCTCTCACACCAGACGACAAACCTCCTCCACTTGAAAAAGTAACTCTTTTTAGTGGAATCCTTTCTAGAGGCAAGCAAGACACTGGAGACCCCCTCAGACAGACCCAACTAAGCAAAATCTACGCCCTCAACATCCAGGCCGTGAGAGCCAGAGACTGAAGGTTGGGGGTGCAGAAGCGCTCCGTCGTTCTGCGAAATGAGAGTCTGAAAACACTCCAATCTCCACAGTTCTTCGGAGGACAACTCCAGAAGTAGAGGGAACCAGATCTGACGGGGCCAAAAAGGCGCTATCAGAATCATGGTGCCGTGGTCTTGCTTGAGCTTCAGTAAGGTCTTCCCCACCAAAGGTATGGGAGGATAAGCATACAGGAGGCCGTTCCCCCAATGGACTGTCTTTCTTCTATGTTTGTGCAGCGCTGCGGATGCTTTGTAGCGCTATAGAAATGCTAAATAGTAGTAGTAGTAGGAGAAAGGCATCCGACGCTAGTCTGCCGTGTGCCTGTAGTCTGGAACAGAACAGAGGCAGCTTGTGGTTGGTCTAAGAGGCGAAAAGGTCCATCGAGGGAGTGCCCCACTCTCGGAAGATCTTGCATACCACTCTGGAATGGAGCAACCACCCGTGCGGTTGCATGACTCTGCTCAGTCTGTCGGCCAGACTTTTGTTTACGCCTGCCAGGTATGTGGCTTGGAGAAGCATGCCGAACTGGCAAGCCCAACGCCACATCCCGACGGCTTCCTGACACAGGGGGCGAGATCCAGTGCACCCCTGCTTGTTGATGTAATACATTGCAACCTGATTGTCTGTCCGAATTTGGATAATTTGGTAGGACAGCCGATCTCTGAAGGCCTCCAGCGCGTTCCAGACCGCTCGGAGCTCCAGGAGGTTGATCTGAAGATCTTGTTCCTGGAGGGACCACAGACCCTGGGTGTGGAGTCCATCGACATGAGCTCCCCACCCCAGGCGAGATGCATCCGTCGTCAGCACTTTCGTGGGCTGCGGAATTTGGAATGGACATCCCAGGGTCAAATTGGTCTGAATGGTCCACCAGTGCAGCGAATTGCGGCAACTGATGGACAGACGAATGACATCCTCTAGATTCCCGGTAGCTTGACACCACCGGGAAGCTAGGGTCCATTGAGCAGGTCTCATGTGAAGGCGAGCCATGGGAGTCACATGAACCGTGGAGGCCATATGACCCAGGAGTCTCAACATCTGCCGAGCTGTGACCTGCTGAGACACTCTGGTCTGAGAGGCAAGGGATAGAAGGTTCTGCGCCCTTGCTTCGGGAAGGAAGGCCTGAGCCATCTGAGAATTCAGCAGTGCTCCTATGAATTCCAGAGATTGGACTGGCTGGAGATGGGACTTCGGGTAATTTATCACAAACCCCAGCAGCTCCAGAAGGTGGATAGTACACTGCATGGACCGCAGAGCTCCTGCCTCTGAGGTGCTCTTGACCAGCCAATCGTTGAGATACGGGAACACATGCACTCCCAGCTTGCGTAGATATGCCGCAACCACCACGAGACACTTGGTGAATACCCGTGGTGCAGAGGCGAGCCCAAAGGGCAGCACACAATACTGAAAGTGCCGTGTCCCCAGACGGAATCGGAGATACTGTCTGTGGGCTGGCAGTATCGGGATGTGAGTGTAAGCGTCTTTTAAATCCAGGGAACATAGCCAATCGTCTTTCTGAATCATTGGTAGAAGGGTACCTAAGGCAAGCATCCTGAACTTCTCTTTGACCAGGTATTTGTTCAGGCCTCTCAGGTCTAGGATGGGGCGCATCCCCCCTGTTTTCTTTTCCACAAGGAAGTACCTGGAATAGAATCCCTGCCCTTCCTGCCCAGGTGGCACGGGCTCGACCGCATTGGCGCTGAGAAGAGCGGAGAGTTCCTCTGCAAGTACCTGCGCCTGTGATGGGAGCTGAAGGATTGGGCTCCCGGTGGGCAATTTGGTGGAGTGGAGGCCAAATTCAGAGTGTATTCGCACCGCACTATTTGGAGAACCCACTGGTCGGAGGTTATCAGAGGCCACCTTTGGTGAAAAACTGTCAACCTCCCCCCAACCGGCAGGCCGTCCGGTACAGACACTTTGATGGCGGCTATGTTTCCATGGATCCAGTCAAAAGCCCGTCCCCGGCTTTTGCTGTGGAGGCGCAGGGGGCTGCTTAGGCGCACGCTGTTGATGGGAACGAGCGCGCTGGGACTGTCCCTGTGCCTGAGGAGGCCTTCGGGCCGGCTGGGTGTACCTACGCTTGTTGTAGGCGTAGGGTGCAGCCTGCCTGGCCCGGGAAAAACGTCCACCTGCTGAGGTGGATGCTGAAGGCGCCCTATGGGAGAGCTTGTCGAGAGCGGTTTCCCGCTGGTGTAGTTGGTCCACCAACTGCTCGACCTTCTCATAGTAACATAGTAACATAGTAGATGACGGCAGAAAAAGACCTGCACGGTCCATCCAGTCTGCCCAACAAGATAACTCATATTTGCTGCTTTTTGTGTATACCCTACTTTGATTTGTACCTATGCTCTTCAGGGCACAGACCATATAAGTCTGCCCCGCACTATCCCTGCCTCCCAACCACCAGCCCCACCTCCCAACCACCGGCTCTGGCACAGGCACAGGCACAGACCGTATAAGTCTGCCCAGCTCTATCCTCATCTCCCCAGCCCTGCCTCCCAACCCAGGCTCTGGCACAGACCGTACAAGTCTGTCCAGCACTATCCCCGCCTCCCAACCACCAGTCCCGCTTCCCAGCACCGGCTCTGGCACAGACCGTATAAGTCTGCCCAGCCATATCCCCGCCTCCCAACCTCCAGCCCCGCCTCCCGATCTTGACTACGCTCCTGAGGATCCATTCCTAAGGCACAGGATTCCTTTATGCTTATCCCACGCATGTTTGAATTCCGTTACCGTTTTCATTTCCACCACCTCCCGCGGGAGGGCATTCCAAGCATCCACTACTCTCTCCGTGAAAAAATACTTCCTGACATTTTTCTTGAGTCTGCCCCCCTTCAATCTCATTTCATGCCCTCTAGTTCTACCGCCTTCCCATCTCCGGAAAAGACTTGTTTGCGGATTAATACCTTTCAAATATTTGAACGTCTGTATCATATCACCCCTGTTTCTCCTTTCCTCCAGAGTATACATGTTTAGTTCAGCAAGTCTCTCCTCATACGTCTTGTGACGCAAATCCCATACCATTCTCGTAGCTTTTCTTTGCACCGCTTCAATTCTTTTTACATCCTTAACAAGATACGGCCTCCAAAACTGAACACAATACTCCAGGTGGAGCCTCACCAACGACTTATACAGGGGCATCAACACCCCCTTTCTTCTGCTGGTCACACCTCTCTCTATACAGCCTAACAACCTTCTAGCTACGGCCACCGCCTTGTCACACTGTTTCATCGCCTTCAAATCCTCAGATATTATCACTCCAAGATCCCTCTCTCCGCCCGTACCTATCAGACTCTCCCCGCCTAACACATACGTCTCCCGTGGATTTCTATTCCCTAAGTGCATCACTTTGCATTTCTTGGCATTGAATTTTAATTGCCAAACCTTAGACCATTCCTCTAGCTTCCTCAGATCCTTTTTCATGTTTTCCACTCCCTCTCGGGTGTCCACTCTGTTACAGATCTTAGTATTATCCGCAAATAGGCAAACTTTACCTTCTAACCCTTCGGCAATGTCACTCACAAATATATTGAACAGAATCGGCCCCAGCACCGATCCCTGAGGCACTCCACTACTCACCTTTCCTTCCTCCGAGCGAATTCCATTAACCACCACCCTCTGGCGTCTGTCCGTCAACCAGTTCCTAATCCAGTTCACCACTTCAGGTCCTATCTTCAGCCCCTCCAGTGGGGAACCGTGTCAAAAGCTTTGCTGAAAACTAAGTAGATTACGTCCATAGCTCGTCCCTGATTCAGTTCTCCTGTCACCCAATCAAAGAACTCAATGAGGTTCGTTTGGCACGATTTCCCTTTGGTAAATCCATGCTGTCTCGGATCTTGCAACTTATTGGCTTCCAGGAAATTCACTATCCTTTCCTTCAGCATGGCTTCCATTACTTTTCCAATAACTGAAGTGAGGCTTACCGGCCTGTAGTTTCCAGCTTCTTCCCTATCACCACTTTTGTGAAGTGGGACCACATCCGCTGATCTCCAATCCCTCGGAACCTCTCCCGTCTCCAAGGATTTATTAAACAAATATTTAAGAGGACCCGCCAGAACCTCTCTGAGCTCCCTCAATATCCTAGGGTGGATCCCATCTGGCCCCATGGCTTTGTCCACCTTTAGCTTTTCAAGTTGTTCATACACACTCTCTTCCGTGAACGGTGCTCTATCCACTTCAATCTCATTTGTACTTTTTGCAGTCCATCGCGGTCCTTCTCCAGGATTTTCTTCTGTGAAAACAGAACAGAAGTATCTATTTAGCAAATTTGCTTTTTCTTCATCATTATCCACATAGCGGTTCGCAGTATCTTTTAGTCTCACAATTCCCTTTTTAGTCATTTTCCTTTCACTAATATACCTGAAGAAAATTTTGCCACCCCTCCTCACATTTCTAGCCATTTGTTCTTCCGTTTGCGCTTACGCCAGTCGTATCGCTCTCTTGGCTTCTTTCAGTTTCATCCGGTATTCCTCTTTGTGTCCCTTTTCATGAGTTTTTTTGTATTTCTGGAACGCCAACTCTTTAGCCTTTATTTTCTCAGCCACTTGCTTGGAGAACCATATCGGTTTCCTTTTTCTCTTGCTTTTATTTACTTTCCTTACATAAAGGTTCATGGTCCTATTTATAGCTTCTTTCAGTCTGGACTACTGTCCTTCCACTTCTTGTATTTCCTCCCATTCCATCAGCTCCTTCCTCAGGTATTCCCCCATTTTACTAAAGTCAGCATGTTTGAAATCCAGGACTTTGAGTTTTGAGTGGCCACCCTCCTCTTCAGCCGTCATTTCAAACCAAACCGTTTGATGGTCACTGTTGCCCAGGTGGGCACCCACTCGGACATTTGACACATTATCCCCATTTGTGAGTACCAGATCTAGCGTCGCTCCCTCCCGCGTGGGTTCTGACACCATTTGTCTGAGTAAAGCACTTTGAGAAGCATCCACGATCTCTCTGCTTCTTTCCGATTTCGCAGACGGAACCATCCAATCTACATCCGGCAGATTGAAATCTCCCAACAACAGCACCTCTCTTTTCTTCCCCAACTTTTGAATATCATCGATCAGATCTTTATCTAGGTCCTCCAAATGTGTCGGAGGTCTGTAGACAACACCCACATGGACCGAGGTTTTATCCTTTCTTTTTAATCCATATCGCTTCTTCCTTTCCCCAGTTCCCTGTCATTTCAGTCGCTGTGATATCATTTCTCACATACAGAGCTACTCCTCCACCTTTACGCCCCTCTCTATCCTTCCTAAAAAGATTATATCCTGGTATGTTTACATCCAATTCATGGGAACCATTGAGCCATGTCTCTGTGATTGCAACTATGTCCAAGTCTGCCTCCAAGATTAGGGCATGAAGGTCCTGAACTTTATTGCTTAGACTGTGAGCATTTGTGGTCATCACTTTCCATCTACATTTCCAAGTATGTGTTTTGGTTTTAGTGATTTGGGGGTGTCTTTTCTCTATGGGTACCTTCATATCTTTTTGTTCCACCTTCTTTGCTTTTTCTTTCTCTTCCGCCTCAGTTTTATTTTCAGGAGCATCACAGTGCTGTAGTGGCGCAAAGGAATTCTGTAGGGGCAAGACTTGTGAGGGCGGATGCTTCTGTGTCACATAACGAAGCCTGCCTGAGCCTACTGTGAACCATCTATTCTTAGGTGGTATTATCCTTTGAGGCAGTGGTGAGAATTTGTTATGATTATGTGCAGTATGATTTTGTGCAGTCCTAGAAGTTGCTTTAAGTGCATTCAATTCCTGCTTTACTTTGCTGAGCTCCTGTTTTAAACTAGCAAAGCTGAAGACAGATAGGACAAGCTTTAAGTCTCCAGAAGCTTGGTCTTGAAACTAAAGCGCCACAATTATTACAGAGAATAAAAGTCATCTTGATTTGTTGAAAAGGGTATGAACAGGTGTACTATGATGGGGTTGTAATTAGGGTGGGGTTAATTTATGATCTGTAGTATATTTGGTAAAGCTATATAAGAAGTGTCAGTCTTGGGGTGGGTAGGTTGTGGGGTAGGGTGGGTGGGCTTAAGCTTCTCGCCAAAGATGTTATCCCCCCGGCAAGGAACATCCGCCAGTCGTTGTTGGATGCGGTTGTCCAGGTCAGAGGCACGCAGCCAGGAGAGTCTGCGCATCACTATACCTTGGGCCGCAGCTCGAGATGCCACATCACAGGTGTCATAGATACCCCTGGACAGGAACTTTCTGCACGCCTTCAGCTGCCTGACCACCTCCTGAAAGGGCCTGGACTGCTCCGGAGGGAGCTTGTCGACCAGGTCCGCCAGTTGCTTCACACTGTTCCACATGTGAATGCTCGTGTAGAGCTGGTATGACTGGATGTGGGTCATGAGCATGGAAGACTGGTAGGCCTTCCTCCCAAACGAGTCCAGAGTGCGAGACTCCCGCCCCGGGGGCGCCGAGGCGGTATCCCTCTAACTCCGTGCCCTCTTGAGAGCAGAGTCCACGACTGCCGAGTCATGAGGCAATTGGGGCCGCATCAACTCTGGGTCAGAGTGGATCCTGTATTGGGACTCCGCTTTCTTGGAGATGGTGGGGTTAGATAAGGGCTTCAGCCAGTTCCGAAGCAGTGTCTCTTTGAGGACATTGTGCAACGGCACCATGGAAGACTCTCTAGGTGGTGATGGATAGTCGAGGACCTCGAGCATCTCAGCCCTCGGCTCATCCACAGAGACCACGGGGAAGGGAATGCCGATAGACATGTCCCTGACGAAGGAGGCAAAGGAGAGGCTTTCAGGAGGCGAGAGCTTCCTCTCCGGTGAAGGAGTGGGGTCGGAGGGAAGGCCCTCAGACTCCTCTGAGAAGAAATATCTGGGGTCCTCCTCCTCCCCCCATGAGGCCTCTTCCTCGGTGTCGGACATGAGCTCTTGCAGCTCAGACCTGAACCGGGCCCGTCTCGACTGTGAGGAACCGTGTCCTCGATGATGGCGTCGAGCGGTGAACTCCCACGCCGGCGGGGACGGAGCTCCCTCCATCGACTTCGATGGGGGTTCCACCTGCGTGGCGGTCGACACCGGTGCCGCAAGCGGCGTCGGTGTCGGAGGCCTCAGCATCGGGCTAGAGCACACCAGCGCCTCCATCAATGGAGGCATCAGCCCTTCCAGAATCCCTGGAAAGATGGCTCGGAGACACTCGTCAAGGCCCGCTGTCGGGAAAGGCAGGGGGGCCGGTGTGGGTGTCGGTGCCGGAAGCTGTTCGGGTCCAGAAGACAGTACCGAAGCACCCATGGACTGACGCAGCGACACCTCTTCAACCGAGGGGGAACGCTCCTCTCGGCACTGCCGCTTCCTCGGCGTCGAATCATCTCTGGAGGCGCCGGAGCTGGTAGTCCCGTGCGCCGTGGGCGACCGATGACGGTGCTTTTTATTTTTCTTTCGGTGCCCGTCATCGGCGCTCGGCGGCAGAGATGAAGAGGAGGTAGAACCCCCCGGCCTAGAGGGATCGGGTCTGCCAGGGTTCGGTCCCGATGGCCCTGGGTAGAGGGAGTGGCCGGGGCCAATTGCCCGCGCGGCCTCTCACTCCCACCGTCGCCGGCGGGCCAACGGTACCTGTACTCCTGGGGTCGGTGTCATCATCAGTGCCGATTTAGTCGGTACCGGTACCGAAGATCTGGCCGTCGACACCGATGACGTCGAGGGGCCGGCGCAAGTTCCAAAAAGACGGTCCCGAAGGAGGTCACGTGACGCCATGAACGGGAGCGGGTGCTGAAAAATCTGCTCCCGCCAGCTTACCCTCGAATCCCTCGTAAACAGCGAGTTCCCACACGCAGGGTGCTTCCTTTTGGCGATCGCCGTGGTGGGAGATAGTGAAGCAGCGATTTAGCCCGGAAAATCGAACCTCAATGGCGGCGAAAGGAGTCAGGCGGGAAAAAGAAAAAACGCGACCCGGCGAGGACAAAATGGCCGCTCCAGCCAGTCCGCCGGCGAACACTGCAAGCTCAGCGTGGATGGCAGAAGTGGTGGCGGAGGTAAAGACCGCCATGGAGCCCTTGTTGGACAGACGGCTGGGGCCCATAGACACCAAATTAGCCCAGGTACAGGAGCATTTGGGGCAAATAAATAAAGACATGGCTGAGTTCCAGCAGAGACATGGAGCCCTTGAGGACAGAGTAAACGCGATAGAGGAAGAAAACGCGCAGTTGAAGGCCCAGGTTGCAGGCTATGAAGTAAAACTCGAAGATCTAGAGAACAGATCTAGGAGAAATAATCTCCGCTTCGTGGGATTACCAGAAGCGCTGGACGGCCCCAGTCTTAGAGCATTTTTGGAAAAATGGCTGACTGAACAGTTACAGCTCCCAGCAGATCTAGGGGCCTTGCAAGTGGAAAGAGCGCATCGTGTGGGGCCTAAACAACAGGATCATTCGCGGCCACGAGTGGTGATATGTCGCTTGCTAAACTTTGCACATAAGGAAGCTATCCTGCAGGCCCTAAGAAGAGATCAGGAACTGCAATATGGAAATAAAAAAATACTCTGTTTTCAGGATTACTCAGCAGCAGTTGCCACACAGAGGAGGAAATTCTCGCCAATCTGCTCCAGGCTCTTTGCCTTGAAGATTAGATTCGCACTGCAATATCCAGCTAAATTAAGAGTCACGTACCAAGCGGATACAAAGATCTACACTACAGTGGAGCAAGCGCAAGCGTTCCTAAGTTCAGTAGAGCCCAGATGAATGGTGGACGGTCGCGGGGCAGGAAGGAGGCAGAATGGCTATAAGAAATGAGAGAATGGCCCAGAAGAGCAAGGTGGATCTATAATTTTGTTACCTTTGTTGGCTTTATTGGCAGTTTTTTTTTTGTTTTTTTTTTTGGGCATAACTGATCCTAGCCAAGAGGCGAGAACTGGTCGAGATGGATGACTGGACGCCTAAGCCGAGGAGATGATACTGTGGACGACCAAAAGCTAAGGGTTCATATCCAGAATGGCCGAGAATTCTTAATTCAGGCCAAGGGAGTCATGCAACGTGAGCAGTTATACACAGTTGGGGACTTGTTTAGGAATGTGGACGTTATAGAACTGTTAAAGGGGGGAGGGGGGTGAGTGGTGTTAAACGTGATGGTCTCATTAGGGGACTGGGGGATACTATGTGGGCAGTTAAGGTTGGGGGGAGGGAGGGAACTGGGGGGGAGGAAGGGGGGGAGGGAGATGGGGTGGCGGGGGAGGGAGGGGACAGTCCTGTTTGTAGGTAATAGCAATGAAAGCATGTTGAAAAAGGAACTGGGGGAAGCCCAAGTATCAGGGGGGATGGTGGTGCAATGGGCTGAGGGAGTGGAGGCTGGGACACTCTCTTGGCATGCAAAATCACATAGAACACAACATCTAGGGAGTCGCAGAATCGGGAGGGTGTGACATGACCACATTGCAGATAATGACCTGGAATGTGGGAGGCATACACTCCCCGGTTAAGAGGCAGAAAATACTGAAAGTGCTGAATGATAAAAAAGTGTCAGTGGCCTTCCTGCAAGAAACACATCTCACGCGAGAAGAGCATGCCAAGATGAAAACCTGGTGGGTGGGAGAACTGTATGATGCTCCAGCGGTGGGGAAAAAAGGAGGAGTAGTAATCTTAATAAGGAAGGGTCTTACTGTAGAAGTTAAAAAGTTGGTCTCGGATCCAGGGGGGAGGTATGTCCTCGCCTCGGTGATTTTGGACAGGCAGCCACTTTTGCTCTGTAATATCTATGCACCTAACAATTATGATAGGCAGTTTTTCACCCAAATTATCCGTAAAATTCATACTTTAGGAGATATGCCAATAGTATTAGGGGGTGATATGAATGATGTCCTGGACCCAGTTTGGGATAGATCCAACCCAACCGGGAAGGAGTTAGCCAGACGGGAGAGAGGAATCTCGAGGCTGTGTGCTGCACTGGACTTGATAGACGGATGGAGAACACTGCATCCTACAGAAAAAGATTTTACTCATCTCTCCCGAGCCCATCAAACGTTGTCCAGAATAGACTACATAATATTCTCAAGGGAGTTAATGACTAAAGTAGAGGAGGTTCAAATAGGCCCGATAGTGATTTCGGATCATGCCTGGGTAAGACTGCAGATTAGGGTTGGAGAAGGGAGACTTGCATTAGGAACTTGGCGCTTTCCTGCGTATCTTTACCGAGACAGCCAATTTTTACCTTTCTTGGTGGAGAGATGGAAGGAATACAGTGCTAATAATGAACAGCACAAGACGGATCCAGTTCTCTTCTGGGAGGCGGCAAAGACCGTTCTCCGGGGTGAGATCATATCGTACTTAGCCTTCAAAAAAAAGGCTAGGAATAGGGAGATATTACGGCTAGAGAGGAAGGTGGCAGCCTTGAGGAAACATTATGGTCAGGGACATTCCTTGTGTATTCGAAGACAGCTATTAGAAGCACAACAGGCCCTAAATGAGCTTCTACAGGAGACGGCACAGAAAGTGAATCTGTATTATAAATACCAACTATATAGATTCGCTAATAAAAGCGGGAGATTTCTAGCTAGGCTCGCCAATAAGAGGCTTAGTGCTAAGAAGATACTGACAATGCAGACTAGCGCAGGAGAGCGGGTTAATAACGATGAAGGCATAGTAGCAGTCTTGGCGGACTTTTTCCGCAAACTGTATACACAACAGGAGGATCTAGCGAGACCCAGTGCCACATATCTTCATAGTATGGCTTTACCAAGGGTGTCTCCAGAGGACACAGAGGTGTTGAATGCACCGATAGAAGTGGAGGAGGTAGAATTAGTGATCAAGTGGAGTAAACTAGGGAAAGCCCCGGGGCCGGATGGCATGAGGAATGAATTTTACAAAATTCTAAACACTGAAATAAGTCCATTACTTGCGGCAGTGTTTAATGTAGCCATACAACAGAAGCAGATGCCCTTACATCTCAATAGAGCACAAATTAGTGTTTTACCCAAGCCTGGTAAACCAACGGATCGGCCGGATTCGTATAGGCCGATCTCACTATTGAACGCAGAGCTAAAATTTTTGGCCAAGATACTGGCAAATCGTTTAGCCAGAGTCTTACCCTCCTTGCTCCAGGATTCGCAGGTAGGGTTCACATGCGGTAGGGTAATAGCGAAAAATATGCGCCGAATATGGGCGGCATTGGAACAGGTACGAACACAACAGACCCCTACCTTGCTAATAAGTTTCGATGCTGAAAAAGCGTTCGATAGAGTGGATTGGAGTTTTTTATTCGGAGTGTTGAAGGTTTATGGTATAACTGGTAATTTCCTAAAGGCAGTAAGAGCCTTATATGCAGATCCCAAGGCACAGATTTTTGCGAACGGACAACGGTCGGAATGGTTTCAAATTAGGAGAGGTACGAGGCAGGGATGTCCATTATCCCCATTATTATTTGTTCTAGCTCTAGATCCCCTGCTGAGAGAGATACAAAATAATGTAGATATTCGAGGAGTGACATTACGGAAGCACCACTTTAAGACAGCGGCATTTGCAGATGATCTATTGGTATTAATCACAGATCCCAGGCACTCACTACCGTATCTGATGGAAAGTCTAGAGGAATATGGGGACTTTTCAGGATTCAGGCTGAACCTCACAAATTCAGAGGCGTTAGCAAGCTCTGAAGAACTTCAACAGGGGTGGGCAGATCATTTCCCCATTAGATGGGCGCAGGGATCTTTCCGATATTTGGGGGTACAACTCCCAATGGATACGCGGCGGCTTTATGAAATCAACATAGCCAAGTTACTGCGGGATACCAAAGAACAACTGTCTCGATGGACAATGCTTCCCCTGTCCCTCATGGGGCGGATACAGCTCTATCGAATGATAGTATTCCCTCGATGGTTATATGTGTTACAGGCCCTGCCATTGCGACTGACAAAACGGGATGTAATGGCACTTAGGAGGCTGGTAGTCAAATTCTGCTGGGGGGGGAAAAAGTCTAGGATGAAATGGCAACATCTCATAGGGAACTGGAGACAGGGTGGGCTGGGATTGCCGGACATCCGACTGTATAACCAAGCATGTCTTATGAGACATCTGAGGGACTGGTTATTAGGTACAACCACGTACACGGATATGGGGATGGAACGTGCATTTTTTCATCCGTGGCATTTGAACTATTTGCTACACGTTGAAAGGAAAGGAAAGCTGCCAGAAAGAATAAGGGACAGTGTATTGCTGGGGCCATTGTGGCATATGTGGAGGGAGCTGTTACAGCGCTGGGGTCAGGACCCAACCGCTAGTGTATTGCTGCCGTTAGCTGGGAATGATTCTTTCACCCCAGGTAGAGAGAATGTGGCGTTTCGTAGACTTCAGGAACAGGGGGTAGATTTGTTGGAAAATTTTATTCAGGAAGACGGAACCTTGGTACCAGTAGCAGATTTTGTGCAAAGGTGGTCAGGGGGACCGGCGACAATACTGGCCTATCATCAACTAGTTATAAATAAACCTAAGGAAAATCTCCTTCTAACTATCTTCAGCCATAAACAATGAAAAATGGAGGAGATATGTCGTCAACTAAACTTATACCTGACATATATTAATTAATGAGAGTGTTGTTACCTCAAGAAGCCCTCGGCTCTATTTTAACTTGAGCTCACAAGGGCTGGGTAGCTTCATCATTGGTAGCAACACTCGAGATGTAGCTTATCCAAAATTGTATAATTCTTTTTTATCTTTTTCTAATTTTTCTTATATACAATTTTCAACAGTAATAAAGTATCTATCATTCATCGGATAGCATCTAACAGCTACTTAGCTTTCTATAGTCTGATCCTTCTTATGACTCGCTGCATAAATGACGCGACCTCGACCAACAGTGGCCAGCGTTTCGTTGCCTGCATCAGGGTCTGGTGGTCTGCGTGCAGCTAAAGAAAAAACAGATTATTGAATTAAAACATGTAGACAGTGTCCTGTATGGTCGTGCTTTTTTACTCACATCTTGAATTACCTTCATTAAAGGATCTACCGTCTACAATAGGAAAGCTCGTATCTAAGATGGCTGCACTCTTTTAAAGATTTGATGACGTCAGACGCTGAACGACATAGTGGGGAAGAAGTGTATCCTTAATCATGGGTGATGGACATGCCTCCCTCATATTGGTACTGGAGGAATAAACTCCACCAACTTATGCTCTGGGAGGCGAGGGGGGCACGGCTGACACCAAGACGGCAGGTCCGGTTTCTGAATATTTGGCAGAAATATATAAATACGATATCCCCAAGAGCACGCAGTCAAGTACTTAATGGGCTACCTTGGGGTAGAGGAGGAGATCAGAACTAATAAACTATGAGAATTGGATCAGGACAAGGAGGGGAGGGGGGATGAGGGGAGGGGGGAAAGGAATGCATAAGGCCAGATAGTGAAGGCCTGAATGGTGGAGCTTTTCATTGACAAGCATTGTTGAAGTTAAAGGTACACTTTAATGAAGGTGTAATACCAGGGTACAACATTGACAGAATAAGCAAACGGCTACTAGAGGAGAGTGGGAGAGGGGGGAAGGGAGGAATTGGGAGGGGTAGACAGAAATATTAACAGTTGTATAAGAATTGATGTCTGTTAGTTAGCAATTATTGCACGAACACGTTGGGATCTGATGTTTGAGTTGTGCAGAGATTGTATGAAAACGTTCATTGTGTTGCAGCATCAATAAAAAAATGTTTAAAACTAAAACACAAGCGGGGGGGGGGGGGGTGGGGAGAAAATGTTTTAAAAGAATTTGATGACGGACTGTAATACATGGTTATAAGGCGTTCATGTTTGTTTCTAACCATATGCATATTCAGATTATTGGAAATTTTTCATTTGAACTGTCATCAATAAAAAATGTTGAAACATAAGACGGTCCCGAAGAACTTGCCTCGCCACATGTGTCCGCTTCCGCAAGCCGAGACACAAGGTGCACGTCTTGGTATTGTGCTCCGGCCCAAGGCACTGGAGGCACCAAGCGTGGATATCGGTTTGCGAGATCTGCCGGCTGCACCGACCACACTTCTTGAATCCGCTCGGGACCTTCGAGGACATCGACGGAAAAATCGCGTCGGCGAAGTCAAAGTCATCGATGGTGGCGGTGAAAAGCACACCCGAAAAAAGAAAATGACCGCGCGGCCACAAGGCCGCAACGAGGCACCCCCGCAGCTAAAAGACGACAAGGGGACAACTTTTTCTTTTTTTTTTACAGAAGAAAGAAGAAAAAGACGCAGACGCGTTCGTAAAAAGAGAAAAACTCGCAGCTAGGCCGCAATCCGGTTTCCGGGGCTGACAGAGAGAGAGATGGTAACACGTCTCTCTCCAGCGCGGAATCGAAAAAAACTGAGCGGGAACGGTCGCGCGTGCGGGAACGCCCGCAAAGTTTTGTTCCAGTTGGTGGGGGCTGCCGTGGACGTCAACCCAGTCGTGAGAACAAGCAGCCTGCTTGTCCTCGGAGAAAGACCTGTACGGTCCATCCTTTCTGCCCAACATGATAAACTTAATTTACTTGATATGCAATACTTTATATATATATATATATATATATATACTAGAGTTTGATTTGTCCTTGCCATTCTCAGGGAACAGACCGTAGAAGTGTGCCCAGCATTCTTCTTGTACTAAAAGTTCTGAAGTTAACGTCGAAGTCCCTTAAAATTCACACTCAAGCCCATTCCTATCCAGTCACGATCAGGGCGTAGACCGTAGAAGTCTGCCCAGCACCAGTTTTGCTTCCCAATTACCAGTGTCGCCACCCAATCTCTGCTAAGATTCTGTGGAGCCATTCCTTTTAAACAGGATTCCTTTGTGTTTACCCCACGCATGTTTGAATTCCATCACTGTTTTCATCTCCACCACCTCCTGCGGGAGGGCATTCCATGTATCCACCACCCTTTCCGTGAAAAAATACTTCCTGACATTACTCCTGAGTCTGCTCCCCTTCAACCTCAATTCATGTCCTCTAGTTCTACCACCTTCCCGTCTCCAGAAAAGGTTGGTTTGCGGATTAATACCTTTCAAATATTTGAATATCTATATCATGTCACCCGTTTCTCCTTTCCTCCAAAATATACATGTTCAGGTTGGCAAGTCTCTCTTCATACGGTTTGCAACGTAAATCCCATACCATTTTCATAGCTTTTCTTTGCACCGCTTCCAGTCTTTTTACATCTTTAGCAAGATACGGCCTCCAAAACTGAACACAATACTCCAAGTGGGGCCTCACCAATGACTTAAGGGGCATCAACACCTCCTTTCTTCTGCTGGTTATACCCCTCTCTATGCAGCCTAGCATCCTTCTAGCCACGGCGGTCGCCTTGTCACATTGTTTCTTCACCTTTAGATCCTCAGACACCAACACCCCAAGGTCTCTCTCCTGAGTCGAGCTTACTAATCTCTCCCCTCCTATTCGGTATCTCTCTTTTGGGTTTACAAAGGCGCACTGGTGTTTGTAGCGCATGCTAACCATGTAGACGCCCATAGAAATATTATGGGCATCTATATTAGCACGCGCTAATTACGTTAGCATGCCTTTGTAAACAAGGCCCTATGTTTGCACGTGAAGTGACTGGGGTTTAAGCAGGACTGGCCTTAGCAATTGTGAGGCGCGCCCCCCCCCCCCCCAAAAAAAAAAGTCTTACTTTTTCAAATGAGGTGTGAGTGGGTTATTTATTTAAATTAACATCTTTAATTTCCAAAAAGCAAATAAAATGGCACTATCCCTCTGCGATGTGTGAAAACAAAGGGTAAGGGGGAATGAGAGAGAGAGGAGATGTAAGGGCTGGTCTGCAGTGAAGTGGAGGAGTGTACAGCGTCAGTGCTGAGGAGCACGGAGAAAGGAGATGAAGATGGAAAGGGAAAAGAAGCTTTAACTTTGGTTAGCTGCCAGTTGTAAAGTTGACTCAGTTAAGCATGGGGCTCTTAGGAGCGCGGGGGCCTGGTACAGCTGCCCCTTTTGTCCCTGCTTAAGGCCGGCCCTGGGGTTAAGTGACTTGCCCAAAATCACAAGGAGCAGAATGAGGATTTGAACTCTAGTCAGTGGAGTTCTTTGTGATTGCTCTTTTTTTTTTTTTAATTATATTAACTGGCCAATGATACCCTGTTTCCCCGAAAATAAGACATCCCCCGAAAGTAAGACCTAGCAAAGTTTTTGTTTGGACCCAATGGGACATGGACACAGAAACCTTAATTTTTTTCGCTGCAACCCAAAGACGAAATAACATTAAAGAAATGCAAGA
Source organism: Microcaecilia unicolor (assembly GCF_901765095.1). Classification (NCBI taxonomy): domain Eukaryota; kingdom Metazoa; phylum Chordata; class Amphibia; order Gymnophiona; family Siphonopidae; genus Microcaecilia; species Microcaecilia unicolor. The sequence goes on from NC_044036.1 coordinate 835,765, forward strand.
AACAAGACTGAGGTGGAAAATCTATTGTCCAGCGGACTCCTACCATCCTCCTTCACGCTTTTGTGAAAATCAACTACCGGTAAGTGAGCCCGGAAAGAAAAGAAACATCCCCCTTGCAGAAATAAAAGAAAAGAACATGAGTAACCGAGCCCTTTCAACGCTGCTCCATCGCCCAAGGGCTAAGTCAGACTAGAAGGATGGAAAGTGTTGCGAATGTACAGGAGAAGCGCATAAAATGCCACCAACGGGGAACGGAGCTACCGTAGAATTTTTTTTAACGTTTGTAATACGGTAGGGATGATCCTGCGCCCTAAGCCCTCTCACAACCTCCTGAGACCCCCAGCCAGAGCAGCCCGGCCCCACATTCCATTACCTTCCCTAGTGCATACCCCTCCTCCATTCCTAGCCCGGCCATGGCGGCTCTGCTCCACTCGAGTCCTGCGGTCACTGTGGGCAGATAGGCGAGCCACGGCCTACTCCTGCAGGATACTGTTCCCGACTGCCACAGTCCCCCTACTACTCCCGAATAAGACATCCCCTGAAAATAAGACCTAGCGCATCTTTGGGAGCAAAAATTAATATAAGACACTGTCTTATTTTCGGGGAAACACGGTAATAAATTTGGAACTCTGCTAAGAGATTCAACTGACCACAATTTTGGGTGTGCCAAACTATACTCGGTGAGTTTTGAGGCCTTGATTTATTAATAATTGTGTAGCCCTGTACAGTCCGTCTCAATCTTGAGTTGTTAGGAAACTAATTTCTATTTACTGTTATATATTCATACAAACAGATTCTATAATTTAATTCTTGAGGAACCCTGTTTGAAAATCAGTGCACTAGGTTATGTAAACAAAGCTACACTGAAGAAAGAGGTCAGATGTTAAAAACAAGAATCAATTCACACAGACATAAGTACTATAACATAAATGTGATACCTCTGTGGGGGGAGCACTTTTTCAGACCACAGCAATGTATTAATGCCATTATAACCAAATAAGCAAAGGAAACTTTAAAACAATCCAGGAACAACTCTATCTTTGTTTCTAAATTATGTCTAATCGATGATCCTTGGGGACAGGGAAGGAGGGTGACTTCCATGTTTTAAAGACTCCAGAAACTCTAAATGTATGTACATTTTTAACAGTCTTCTTCCAATTGTATTTCTAAATAGGGCTACTCTTCTTGTTTGGTTCAAGGAAGGTGATAAAAGTTTTGAAAGCTTTATTTTCTTAAGAAAGATAGGTTATTTGGTGATCAAAAATTGTTTTTCTTGATATGTGCCAAGCTACTCAAGTCAGGAGAAAGGCATTCCTGCAGCTGAAGCCTCAAGTTTTAGTTGTGAGGGGCAACCTTCTTTCTCAAATGTCCTTGGATAAAAAGCATGGTGGCAGGGCTAGACCACTTTGAAAAGTAAGGAATAGAAATTTAAAAAATAAGATAATACCCCTTTTTTTGGTACTAAGGTAAAATTATGTATAATCATACCTGATAATTTTCTTTCCATTAATCATAGCTGATCAATCCATAGACTGGTGGGTTGTGTACATCTACCAGCAGGTGGAGATAGAGAGCAAACTTTTGCCTCCCTATATGTGGTCATGTGCTGCCGGAAACTCCTCAGTATGTCGATATCAAAGCTCCATCCGCAGGACTCAGCACTTAGAGAATTACACCCACGAAGGGACACTCTGCCCAGCTCACCACCGCCGAAACGGGGGAGGGGAAATAACCCAGCTCATCCCCACACAAGTGGGGGAGGGGAATCCGTCCAGCTCATCCCCGCGGAGCGGGGGAGGGACACCACACCCGCCGATGCGGGGGGATCTGGCTTATCCTGCAACCGCAACCGCGGGAGGAGCTGACTGACCCTAACACCGCCGAAGCGGGAAGGGTACAAAGCTGCCCTACAGCCGCACGAAGCGGGAGGGAGTGCCGGCAGAATTTATGTCTCAATCCAGCCCCGTAAAACGTGGGGGAGAGGAATGCAGCAGCTCACTGTAACACAAACTCGTCTCAACTCTTGAAGAATCCAAGTGAAAAAACTTGAACACGAAGTCTTTCTGAAGTAACTGAAGACTAAACTTGCACCTGAAATGCAATCAGAATAAAAACAGTACAGATATCTGGGAGGGGCTATGGATTGATCAGCTATGATTAATGGAAAGAAAATTATCAGGTATGATTATACATAATTTTACCTTCCATATCATCAAGCTGATCAATCCATAGACTGGTGGGATGTACCGAAGCAGTACTCACCCAGGGCGGGACATTGAAATCCCTGACCTCAACACTGAAGCTCCAAACCGGGCCTCCGCCCGTGCAGCCACCGTCAAACGGTAATGCTTGGAGAAAGTATGAGCCGAAGCCCAAGTTGCCGCCTTGCATATCTCTTCCAAGGAGACGGATCCGACCTCTGCCATCGAGGCCGCCTGAGCTCTCGCGGAGTGAGCCTTCAGCTGGCTAGGCGGCACCTTCCCTGCGGCCACATAAGCCGCTGCAATGGCTTCCTTGACCCATCTTGCCACTGTAGGCTTAGCAGCCTGCAGACCCTTACGAGGACCTGCAAACAGGACAAACAGATGATCCGATTTCCGGAAATCATTGGTCACTTCCAAGTATCTGATGATGACTCGCCTCACATCCAGATATTTAAGAGCAGAGTACTCCTCTGGGTAGTCCTCCCTACGAAAGGAAGGGAGACAGAGCTGCTGATTCACATGGAAGCGAGAAACAATCTTGGGCAGGAAGGAAGGCACTGTGCGAATAGTCACTCCTGCCTCAGTGAACTGCAGAAAAGGCTCTCGACATGAGAGCGCCTGGAGCTCGGAAACTCTTCTGGCTGAAGTGATAGCCACCAAAAAGACTGCTTTCAACATCAGGTCTTTCAGAGATGCCCTTGACAAGGGTTCAAAAGGCGGCTTCTGCAATGCTCTTAGCACCAGGTTGAGATTCCACGCAGGCACCACTGAGTGCAGAGGAGGGCGCAGGTGATTAACTCCCTTGAGAAAGCGCACCACATCTGGCTGCGAAGCCAGGGAAGCACCCTTCAGGCGGCCCCTGAAGCAAGCCAGAGCCGCTACCTAGACTTTAAGAGAACTGAGCGACAGGCCTTTCTCCAGACCTTCTTGCAGGAACGCCAACACTGAAGAAATTGGAGCAGTGAAGGGAGAAAGTGAGCCTGCTTCACACCACGCTGCAAAGATACGCCAAACCCTGGCGTAAGCAGTAGAAGTAGAGCGCTTCCTCGCTCTTAGCATAGTGGCGATGACCTTGTCTGAGAAGCCCTTCTTCCTCAGACGCTGCCGCTCAATAGCCAGGCCGTAAGACCAAAGGGAGAGGGATCCTCCATCACCACGGGACCCTGATGTAACAGGCCCTGCTCCACTGACAGCCGCAGAGGAATGTCGACTGAGAGCCTGATCAAGTCCGCATACCAGGGACGTCTGGGCCAATCCGGACCCACCAGGATTACCCTGCCGGGATGCTTTGCCACCCGGTCTAGCACCCTGCCCAACATGGGCCCGGGCGGGAACACATAGAGGAGCTCTTGTGTCGGCCACTGTTGGAGAAGAGCATCTACTCCCAGGGATCGAGGGTCCCGTCCTCTGCTGAAAAAGCGCGGCACTTGGCAATTGGCCGATGACGCCATCAGATCTAGGCTCGGCTGGCCCCAGCGCTTCGTGATGTCCAAGAACGCCTGAGCAGATAGCAGCCGCTCTCCGGGCTCCAAATTATGGCGACTGAGAAAGTCCGCCTTGACCTTCAAGACTCCGGCAATGGGGGCCGCTGAAAGCTGCTCCAGGTTCGCTTCCGCCCACTGGCATAGATTCATAGCCTCCCTGGCTAGAGGGGCGCTCTTGGTACCTCCCTGGCGGTTGATATAGGCCACAGCCGTGGCATTGTCCGACAGGACCCGTACAGGCTTCAACACCAGTACCGGGATGAACTCCAATAACACCAACCGAATGGCTCTGAGTTCCAGGAGGTTGATAGACCACTTGCCTCTGCAGGAGACCAGAGCCCCTGCGCTGTCCTTCCCAAGCAGTGGGCTCCCCAGCCCATCAAAGAGGCGTCTGTCGTGACGACAATCCACTCCGGGGTCACCAGAGGCATTCCTGCAGACAACTTGTCTGTCTGCGTCCACCAGCTCAGCGCCTTGCGCACTGCTGGGTCCAAGGGAAGGCGCACAGCATAATCCTCCGACATCGGAGTCCAGCGCAGCAGCAGAGATAGCTGTAGTGGTCTCATATGAGCCCTGGCCCAGGGCACTACTTCCATCGTGGCCGTCATAGAGCCCAACAGCTGCACGTAGGCCCAAGCCCGAATAGGAGAGGCTACTAGGAACTAGTCCACCTGAGCCTGAAGCTTGACAATCCGATTGTCTGGCAGGAACACTCTGCCCACTTGGGTGTCGAATCGAACTCCCAGATACTCCAGGGACTGAGTCGGGCGCAGCTGGCTCTTCTTCCAGTTGATGATCCATCCCAGGGAGCCCAAAAGAGCAACTACCCGGTCCATAGCTTTGCCGCACTCTTCATAAGAGGGGGCTCGGATCAACCAGTCGTCCAGATAAGGATGGACTTGTACTCCTTCCTTTAGCAGGAAGGCCGCTATGACCCCCATTACTTTGGAAAAGGTCCGCGGAGCAGTAGCCAACCCAAAAGGGAGGGCTCTGAACTGGAAGTGTCGTCTCAGGACTGTAAAACGCAGAAAGCGTTGGAGAGGAGGCCAGATGGGAATATGCAGGTACGCTTCCTTGATGTCCAAGGAAGCCAAGACCTCTCCTGCCTTCACTGCCGCTATAACAGAGCGGAGAGTCTACATGCGAAAGTGCCGTACTTTCAAGGCCCGATTGACCCCTTTGAGGTCGAGGATAGGCCGGACAGAACCTCCTTTCTTTGGGACCACAAAGTAAATGGAGTAACGTCCCTTGCCAATCTGATTTTTTTGGCACCGGAACGACCGCACCCAGGCGGATCAGGCTGTCCAAGGTCTGCTGCACTGCCAGCTTGACCGGAGACTTGCAGGGAGAGAGTACAAACCCGTCTCTTAAGGGTCGGCAGAACTGTAGCTTGTAGCCGTCTCTGATGACTTCCAGCACCCAAGCGTGTGAAGTTACTGTGGTCCGCTCACCCAGAAACAAGGACAGCCGTCCTCCAATCTGCACTGGGGCGTGGACCAAGGCCCCGTCACTGGGTACGAGACCCTGGGGGAGGACCGGAGGGAGCACCTCCGGGACGGCGGTCTCTGCGAAAAGAATGCTGCTTGGGGGAGAAATTCCTCTTGAAGGAAGAAGGGGCAGAGGAGCCCGACTTGCCCGGGCGGTACCGACGGGCTTCCTGCAACCGTCCTCTGGAGGTACCGGGACGAGTACTAGCCCGAGCCCTGACCTCTGGTAATCTCTTGCCCTTAGACGTGCCGAGATCGGACACGATTTTGTCCAGCTCGACCCCAAAGAGCAGCTTGCCTTTAAAAGGCAATCTAGCCAGGCGGGATTTAGAGGCGTGGTCAGCAGACCAATGTTTCAGCCATAGCCACCGCCGCGCAGAGACTGTCTGAGCCATGCCTTTAGCTGAGGCCCTCAAGACATCATACAGCAAGTCTGCCAAATAGGCTAAGCCCGATTTCAGGGCCGGCCAATCAGCCCTCAAGGAATGATCCGAGGGGGAAGCCCGCTGCACCATAGTCAGGCACGCCCTGGCCACATAGGAGCCGCAAACTGAGGCCTGCAAACTTAAAGCAGCTGCCTCAAAGGACGACCTTAAGGCCGCCTCCAATCTTCTGTCTTGGGCGTCCTTTAGGGCCGTGCCACCTTCCACCGGCAAAGCCGTTTTCTTAGTCACCGCAGTGATTAAAGAATCCACGGTAGGCCACAGATAGGCCTCACGTTCACTCACAGCCAAAGGATAGAGGCGGGACATAGCCCTAGCCACTTTAAGGCTCGCTTCCGGGACATCCCATGGAGCCGAAATTAAGGTGTGTATGGCATCATGCACGTGGAAGGTTCTAGGCGGGCGCTTCGTCCCCAGCATAATGGCAGAGCCAACAGGGGCTGAGGGAGAGACGTCCTCCGGAGAGGAAATCTTCAAAGTGTCCATGGCCTGTAACAACAGGTTGGGCAAATCCTCTGGGCTAAAAAGCCGCGCTGCAGAGGGGTCATCCGCTCCATCCGAGCGGGGATCCATCTCCTCCAAGGAATCCGCAAAGGACCGTTGGGAGACCTCAGACACGCTGCCCTCATCTACATCGGAGGAGACAAAGTCCTCCAAGGCCTGAGAATCAACCCGAGGACGTTTACCTCTGGGAACCTCAACCTCTTTACCAGACGAGGGAGCAGGGGCAGCGTTGTGCATGAGGAAAGCCTGATGCAGCAGCAAAACAAACTCGGGGGAGAAACCCCCCCAGACTGTGCACTTCCGCAGCCTGGGCAACAGCCCTAGACGCACCCTCAACCGGCGCTCGCAAGAGCGGGGGAGAAACATGCTGCACATCCAAAATGGCGTCCGGCGCGACACTCCGCGAAGGAGCCGCGCGGGAAGAGCGGCGCTCAACTTTAGCCGCTTTGTGCCCTCGCCCAAATTAAGGGCGTTCATGGCATTAATGTCTCCAACCTCAAGGGCGGCCCCGAAGAAGCCGTCCGAGCCGCGTGGCCGGCCAACATGGCGGAGGCGAGGAGCGGGGGATGGGCGTTTATGGCGGGAAAAACCGCCACGCCGGAGGAAGGACCGGGACATTCATCGGTCACGAAACTGTCACCCAACAAGGGCGAATCAGGCTGTAAGACCCCCGCATCCCCTCTAGAAGCGCTCCAGCGAACCGGGGAGCGACCCTTTGCGCCCTCGCCCTCCGACGCCATATGCCACGAGGAGAAGAATCGGGGAACCCCCTGCCCGCTATAAAAAGGTAAAAATTACCTGCTTGCCGCTCCGAGCTGTAACGAACTGGTGTCCCAGTGAGTAGCTGCAATGAACGTTTAAATAAACATCGAAATAAACGCCTTTAAGGACGTTTAAAATTTTTTTTTTTTTTTTTTTTAACGGAGCCAGCGGGAGGGGGGAGAAAAGGAGGGACCTGGCACCACCAGGTTTGCACTTGCTCAAAAGAGCCCTCAACCCCAGGCCTCAACAAAACCTAAGGATTAGGCTTGGAGGCCTAGCCAGAGCTGCTGCTTGACCACCACCTGCTGAGATAGAGAACATACTGAGGAGTTTCCGGCAGCACATGACCACATATAGGGAGGCAAAAGTTTGCTCTCTATCTCCACCTGCTGGTAGATGGACACAACCCACCAGTCTATGGATTGATCAGCTTGATGATATGGAACAATACATTTTCTAGCTATCTTCTTTGGACCAGAAATAAGAAAAAGATTACAAATAACAGAATATGCAAGTGAAACATAAAAGGTAGGGGTGGGGGGGGGGGGGGGGGGGTGAAACTTCAGAGTGTGTCCCCTAGTTCAGTGGTTCCTAAACTTGGTCCTGGAGGCACCCCAGCCAATCAGGTTTTCAGGATACTCACGATGAATATTAACGAGAGAGGTTTGCATGCACTGCCTCCACTGCATGAAAATCTCTCTCATGAATATTCATTATTAGTATCCTGAAAACCTGACTGGCTGGGGTGCCTCCAGGACCAGGTCTGGGAACCACTGCATTACTCTTTGTACTTTTTGATAAAGTAGACAAGCAATTCACAATTCCATTCCACTCTATTCAGGATTTTATAATCCTCTATCGTATCTCCCTTCAGAAGTCTGTTCTCCAGGCTGAACAGCCCTAACTTCTTAAGCCTTTCCTCCTAGGAGTTGGTCCATCCACTTATTTCTTCACTTAATATGTAATTAAACTCTGGAACTTGTTGCCAGAGAATGTGGTAAAAGCAGTTAGCACTGCAGGGTTAAAAAAAAAAAAGAAAAGCTTTGGACAAGTTCATAAAAAGAAAGCCCAGAAGCCATTATTAAGATATAAAATGCATTGCTTATTCCTGGGATAAGCAGCATAAAATCTCTTTTATTCCTTGGGATCTTGCTAGATACTTGGACCGGGACTGGCCACGGAAGGAAACAGGATACTGGGCTTTATGGACCTTTGATCTATCCCAGTGTGGCAATGCTTATGTTCTTAATCAGACAAGTGATACTCAATGCACTGGATAGCCCCCATTTTGCTGCTGGATTGCTGCCATCATCTTAGTGTTGGTGAGTTAATTAAGCTTCTACTGGAGTAGGAGTATGTAAACTAAAGTCCCTTCCTACTCATATGCTAAGCTCTTTTTTTAGGTTTACCTCAAGAACCTAAAAATACTGTATTGCTAAGCTGATCAATGGTTGATAAAGATGCCCTCATTATCTTCTATTCTTCTAATTGGCTTAAAAGCCTATAAATCAAAGATCATTGGGCATTAAACCTAAATAGTGGCTTCTATTAAACACACAACTTTAGAGACCTGCACGGGAATGGGGTTTGTGGGAAACCCACGGAATCTGCGGGGATGGCAGTTCCTATAGGATTCCCGTGGGGATGGAAACAATTCCTGTGGGGTTCCTGTGGAAGCTGCACCTGCGTCAGCCCCTCATCTACCGAGTACCAAGTTACACAGTAACATAGTAGATGACGGCAGAAAAAGACCTGCACGGTCCATCCAGTCTGCCCAACAAGACAAACGTATGTGTAAACCTTGAGTGCTGTCTCCTCCTCCTCCTAGCTTTAACAGCACAAATGTGGAAAGTCTTCCATTAAGGAGGTGGTAGAAACACAAATGATGACGGAATTCAAAAAGGCACGGGAAGAACACAGAGCATCTCCAATTAGAAAATGGAAATTATATAAAACCTAACATTAAATGGCTGCATGTGTGTGGATGTGTTGAGTGATGCTTAGATGGCGACTCTGGCTGTGACGAACAAGGGCTGACACTGGGCAGACTTATATGGTCTGTGTCTCATATATGGCAATCTGGTTTAGGATGGGCTGGAAAGGGCTTAAGCAACTTCAGTGGCCGGAACATGAGGACAGTGCTGGACAGAATTTTACAGTCTGTGTTCCACAAATGAGAAGACGAATAGATTGGAGTGGGCATCGAAGGCAACTCCAGCAGTTGGAACATAAGGATAGGGCTGGATAGACTTCTATGGTCTATGTCCCAGAAACTCCAAAGAAAGACCATAATTAAGAATATATCATCACACTCGTTGATTTAATCATGCCGTCACTTACTGTGTTACTATTAATCCTCTTTGCTCCCGGGCTGATGTGCAAACCTCAGCTCTGACACAGCCATGAGCAACAGATGTCACCTGATCTATTGGAGCGTGCATGTGGCAACCTCTCAGCACACAGTGTCAGTGAATCAGAGACAAATCTTACATGTGCGCACCAGACTGTTTCAAGTTCCAACTTCTGTTCCTTCCTTGCCTGCAGTGCTGTGGTTCAAATCCAGAGAGAGAGAGAGCTGACCGGAATTTTCTTTTATATACCATTAAATTCTTGTGGGGATGGGTTGAATTCTTGCGGGCACGGGTGGGGACGGGTTAAATTCTTGCGGGGATGGGTAAGATTTCTGTCCCCGTGCAACTCTCTACTTTAAATGTTAAATCATTCTCAAACAGCTTTTACATGAAAATCTAACAGACTTTAAGTGATAAATTTAGATTGCCTTTGTTAAATAAGCAGAGTAACTTAAAAAAAACGAACACTGAAATTACCTATGTAACCCCAAGTCTACCTTTTTCCAAGTCTGAATGCAAATTCCCAGCAGGTAAAACTCAGCAGTAAAGTTTTCCTCCTCTCAGCAACTCTTTAGGTGCACCCAGTGGTGTGCTGGTAAATGTTTAACAACAGGCTCTCTCCCCGGTCCCCCTCTGTGCCCCCCCCCCCCCAAATTGCAGAGCTGGCTATAGCCAGGGAATGAGCCTGGGGGGGGGGGGGGGGGGAGGGGGCAATGCATTACTCCAGGAAAAAAAAAATTAAATGATCCCAGGTTCCAATCTAACTCATGTTTAATGTGCGATAAAATGTCATAAATAAGTAAATAAATATAAACTTTTGATGTTGAGCACCTGATTCTCAAAGTGAACATATTCCAAACACTATAATGAAAATAAAATGATTTTTTTCTACCTTTGTTGTCTGGTGACTGTTTTTCTGATCATACTGGCCCAGTATCCGATTCTGCTGCTATCTGTCCTCTTAACTCCGTTTCCAGGGCTTCCTTTCCATTTATTTCTTTCCTTTCCTCCTTTCTTCTTCATTTCTGGTCCTCAGCTTCTGCCTAGTTTCTTCATCCATGTGCAGTTTTTCTCCTCTCTTCCTTTTCCCTCATCTCATCTCCTTCCTCACTCTTCCCTCCCCTCCATCCATGTCCAGCATTTCTTCTCTCTCCCCTGCCCTCTATCCACCCATGCCCAGCGACCCTTCTCTCCCCCTGCCCTGCATGCACCCATACCCAGCGACCCTCCTCTCCCCTGCATGCACCCATACCCAGCAACCCTTCTCTCCCCTCCATCCATCCACCCATGCCCAGCGACTCCCTTCTCTCCCCTGCTACCCCCTCCCGAGTTGTTCAGCGAATTCTCCTCCCTCCCTCCGGATCCGGTCCCTCAGCGACCTGACTCTGAGTCACCCTGCCTTGTCCTTCGAATTATTCGGGGCAGGCACTCTTGCCTGCCCGCTGTCAGCGTTGACTCTCCCCTGCTGCCGGATCGTGCTTCAAAATGGCCACCGAGACTTACAAGGGTGGCCTCCAAGACTTCAGCAGAAGTCTCGGCGGCCATTTTTAAAGCGCGAACCGGCAGCGGGGGAGAGCCAGCGCTGGCAGCGGGCAGGCAAGACTGCCTGCCCCGAAGAATTTGAAGGACAAGAGCAGGGTGACTTAGAGTCAGGTCGGTGAGGGACCGGATCCGGAGAGAGGGAGGAGAGCCGGCTTGGTGCTTTTTAACAACCGGCTCGCAAGTCAGAAGAAAATTTAACCAGCTCTTGTGAGCCGGTGCAAGCCGGCTCCAGCACACCACTGGGTGCACCTCTTCAGTTCTCATTCTGTCAGTCAAGAAATGTATTTAGTCCAATAAAAAGGTATCATATTTTTATTTACCAACCTTTATTTCTTTGCAATCAAGTGGTCTAACATAGCAACCACACTATTTATAAATAGAAAAAGAAATTCAAAGACAAGGGGTCATGATATGAAGCCGGAGAGAGGAAGATTCTGCACTGACTGATGGAAAATATATTTGGTTATATTAGTTTGGATTTGTTAATCTATCTCTCGAGATCTATTAGTAAGTTTCTGATAATAATCACACAGGAATTTGGTAAACTGATGCAAAATATTTATTCCAAATTATTTCCAATGCAGTAGTTTTCTCCCCTTGTACAGATTCATACGATCACATTTTTAAATCTGTAAATAAGGTTATCAAAATAATCTTAAATTCTTTTTCTGAAATCTTCACAAAAATGTTATTTTACAATCCACCCTGAATATCAAGGCTACAAGTCCGGCACAATCAATCCCTATATCTGTATATTTTACAGGTGCACCCAAAAAGAAAGAAAGAAGGGAACAGTTTGAATACCCAGTTCAGTGACAAAGTTCCTCAGCACACAAAAAAAGAAAGGAAAAAAGTATTGGCTTGAAACTGAAGACAATAAACAATGTAATTGGTCACTTTGCGATGGCCAGCAATTGCTTGAGCAGATTACAACTTTCCCATGTCCACCGCCCCCCCAGAAGACAGCAAGTTCTTTTTATTTGAACTTCTCCAGCACAGGCTCTGCATTTTCAGCTTTCACATGCAGGGGGGCCACTTTGGAAACTTCCCCAATTCCATAGGTGACATCGTGCATTTGTTATTTGCCTCCTGAGGGGACAGGACCCATGTGGAGCTCAGCAACTTTACCTCAGCTCCATAGTATGAGCAAAACCTCTTCAAGAGCATTTGCAGAAAAGCTGAGAACTCATCTAAGCTCTAGGGAATTTCTTGTATTCCAAAGAGAAGCAGAACATGAATATTATTAGAAGGGACTATGAAGCGCAGAGTTCGCAGACAAGGAACCCTACCCACTTAATCAGTTGAATGTCCCAAACTTTATAATGTATCAATAAACCCCTCCACAACACTTCCTGCATAGCACAAACCATACGGAGGGTCACAGAATGGTGCAAAGAGATTCCTGCACCAGTCATATTATACATTATCCACAGCACCCAGGAATGAAACTTGTGCACAGCACAAGGGTGCAACTCTTGTGTAACACATGCTTACCAGATCAGCTGCAAGAACGCCATCTTTCAAAATTAATGAACAATGAGAATAGAAAATATGTACATTTGCCACCAGTAACAAAACGAATCCTTGCAATGTTTCTAGGATTGTATGCTTCTTGCTCAACCAGTGGCTAGTACATAAAAAGAGAAGGAAAGAAGCAGCATAGCATGCCACATCCCCCCACCCAAAGTTTAAAGGAGACTGTCTGTCCCCCAAAACTATTAAGTCAGGACACAGCAAGCACATTTGTTCTGAAGAGGATAAGCAGGCTGCATATATTAAAAAAAAAAAAATACAGAAAGTGTGCAGGACTGTTGCTGTGACCTTACTGCCTGTTTTCACATAGCTGTGTATTCTCTAAACACTTTCTTATATTACTTAAGTCAAACATTTCTCCATCAAAGCACAGAAAGGGAAAAATAAACTTCAAATAAATGATTTGCAAAAGGCCAAACTTGTCTTCCTCTTTAGAATGATTATTTCCTTCTGCAAAAGAACTGAATTTAAAAAAATAAGAAAGGAGGTTTCCTGCAGAAAAGTAGTCCACACTGCCTTTTCAGTGCGTGCAAACTGCCATTATAGTTCTCATCCGTCTCCTCTGTTCCTGTCCTCTTCAGGCATCATCATCTGATGTTTCACTGCTACTGGTTTCTGTGTCTGACTCCTTGCTGAGTTCGGACTGCAAAGTGCTTCTCCAGATAAAAGACAGGTCAGAGCAGCGGGTCCTCTGGGATCCATTCCTCTGAAAGTTGCTCCTTCTCAGCTACAAAATAAAAGTAATAAGTAAGACTATTGGCTTTTTCTGAGACTCCACGAACAGCTCAGTGGCAAAAGCGCTAGCCTTATTTCTCTCAGTACACACTATAGAATCATTTTGCACAACATACTATTTTTGCATGGAATTCCATCTGCTTTTAACATTTATGTTGTTCGGCCTATTATATTTCCCTGGCAATTTCCTTCCAGCCAAAAGATGGAAACTGAAGCAGAGCTCCTAGAATCCCTGGCAGCAACAGAGATGAATAACTGTAAACTAGTCAGGTCACTAGGCTGACATCACATTTCCTCCACTCAATAACTGCTTAAGTTTTAAATTGTTTTTTATTATGCTGTAAGCTCTGAGGAGCTTTTCAACAATCTATCGTGTGACTGCCCATGAAATCATGTATGTTATAGATGTTGATGGAAGACAGGTGACAGAAGAAGGAACCGCAGAAGTGCGTGCTGGAGCCAAGGTACAAGGTCAACACAGAAAAGCAGATCTATGAAGAGGACAATATGCTCTAGCTACGCATGAATATGGGGAAGTGACACTAACCAGTAGGACTGCCCATACCTGCTCAGATTTCAGCTGAAATTCACGGAGCTCCTCCTCAGTGAGTGGCAGGTAGCTCTCTTCATTGTCAGGGTTTTCCTGCCAACCCATCTCTTTCAATAACCTTCAGTGAAAAGAAGTAAAATGGGTTATTTCTCCTCTGTAAGTACTATATAAACTGCATGAACCACAGCAGGATCACAGAAATGTCATCTCTATCATCTCCCAGACTCACAGCCTCTTTGGAAATATGCTGCAAATTAACTCACACATTTCCAAGGATCCTTTATATCATAATATTTGGAGATTAAGGACAAGTTACTCAACAAATTCAGTTTACGTTTCTAGGCCGGCATGATGGCTCAGTGGCAATGCAGGTGGGGGAGGAAAGGGCTCATTCATTTTTTTTTTTAATTTAATAGAAATTTAAAATATTATTCCAAGGACAATTCACTTGTAAAGAAGTAAAGAATTCAAAACCAAAGAGAAAAAGGAAATACTGGCCATTACAAAAACAGAAGGGGAAAAAACCCTAAACCTTGTACAGTCCACAACAATGAATGATGGAGAACAAGCAGAAAATGAAAGGAATTCTCATACAACTACTACACATCTAAATAGTATGCAAAAAAAAAAAAAAAAAAAAAATATATATATATATATATATAATATACATAGCTAATAGCATAGTTCACTTAAACAACCAAATTATTGCGGATCAACAGAGAAAAGTTACTAAACAGAGAATTGGCAGAAGAAAGGAGGTTACTCTCTCCTCCTGCCCAGTCTCTGGGCCCCTCACTTACAGTAAGAAGCTGCTGCTCTATCTGCCTCCCTATTCTCTGTGCTCCACATCCAATGACAGTGACAAGCTACCATTTTCTCTTCTTTTCTATTCACAGAACCCCCTCACCTGTGCTCTGCTTCCAGTGATAGTGAAAAGTTATTAGTCTGATCCGGATGACTTGGCAGGCCATTGTGATGGCCACTCTCTTCACTCTCTGTAGGACTGCCGCTCTCCATCTAGAAAAAAAACACAGTTGTATATTATGAGTTATTCACTATTTACTGGGAACAGGACGCAAGCTGAAACATTCCATGGAAACAACTTGCTGTTATTTTGTTTTGGGAGAATATGGCAAAGGAACAAAAGCAGAAGGGGGTGGAGTCTAGTAATTCATATTTCCTTCTACATGTTATCAAGAATTTGGTGCAATGTGCTACCACTCCTGTTACTTATCTCACAGGCTTACATTCTTAATATCTGCTGTGTATCCCTCTTCATCTATACCCTTCCTGAGGCCTGGACTTGTAGTCTCAGATTATTGCCATTTAGCTGGTATCTTCTCCTGAGTCCTTCCTCAGCAGGGTTCTGTCACAGGAACACTGACTAAGATATGTTATCAAGGAGGGAATCCTCAAGAAAAAGCAAGAGCATAGACACTGACAGGCTGATGCAATATTGTGTGAGAGGCTTTGACAAAGCCTAGAGAAGCTCCCACACACAATTTTCTGCACTTCATCCAGAATGCAGGTGCACATTTCATTATGGGAGTAGACCTCATATCATTCCTATCTTGAAGGAGCTCCACTGGTTGCCAGTGACGCAGAGAGTGAATTTTAAAGTTTTGTAATTGATTAATCAACATGTATATGCTAATGTAACAATGTATTTTGTTAACAGTTTGAACATGTATATTCCAAAACGCTCTTTACTATTAGAAACTGCAGAACAATTATGCATTCCCTCTGCGACTGCATATCATTACACTGAGACTTCTACACCTACTGTTTCCATTACAGGGACCACAATGTAGAATAAGCTCCAAGAGTATTTAAGACTTTGTGCAAACATGCAGTGGCCTAAGGATCCAGAGTTGTAGGGGGCCCAGTGCCTCTCTCCTTGAGAGTGACATGGTAACTGCTACTGTGGCAATTACAGACAAAATGGGGACATTTTTTTGAACATTCCAATAGTAACACTCTGGAAACAGTACACCGTCATGCTGGCTGCCTCCCTGGACCTACCTTAATGAGCCCTGGTGGTCTACTGGCCTCTTCAGGGGCAGGAAAGCACCCCACTGTTTCCAGCCCATTGTTCTGCCCAGCATGGCAGCATCTCAAAAATGGCAGACGAGACCCGCGAGACTGCCACAGAAAGTCTCGGCAGCCATTATGAAGAAGTGGTGGTGCCAAAGAGGGCATTAGACCACCAGAGCCCTTCAAGGTAGGCACGATGATGTAGTGTGCTGGAAACAAAGGTGGGGGCTGTACTGTGCAGAGGGAGGGTGCTGAAAATAAAGGTGAGTGGGTGTGTGTGCACTCTGCGGGGGGAGAGGGGCAGGAAACAAAGGTGGAAGGTGTGTGTGTGCGCACTGTGCACGGCTGGAAATAAAAGTGGATGGTGTGTGCAGGGGCGGATGGATATAAACATAAGAATAGCCATAATGCCAATGGTCCATCTAGCCCAGTATCATGTTTCCAACAGTGGCCATGCCAGGCCACAAGTAACTGACAGAAACCCAAAATAGTGGCAACATTCCATGCTACCAATCCTAGGGCAAGCAGTAGCTTCCCCATGTCTGTCTTAATAGCCGACTATGGACTTTTCCTCCAGGAATTTGTCCAAACCTTTTTTAAACTCAGATACGATAATTGATGTTACTACATCCTCTGGTAAAGAGTTCCAGAGCCCAACCACTAGTTGAGTGAAAAAATACTTGAGTGTCCCCTGGTCTTTGTAGTTTTGGAACGAGTAAAAAAACCGATTTACTTCTACTCGTTCTACACCACTCAGGATTTTATAGATCTCAATAGTATCTCCCTTCATCCGTCTGTTTTCCAAGCTGAAGAGACCTAACCTCTTTAGCCTTTCCTCATATGAGAGGAGTTTCATCTCCTTTATAATTTTGGTTGCTCTTCTTTGAACCTTTTCTAATTCTGCTATATCTTTTTTGAGATACGGCGACCAGAACTGAACGCAATACTCAAGGTGAGGTCGTACCATGGAGCGACACAGAGGCTAGCATTTTTGGTCTTATTTGCCATCCCTTTCCTAAATAATTCCTACCATCCTGTTTTCTTTTTTGGCCGCCGCCGCACACTGAGCAGAAGATATCAGTGTATTACCTACACCACCACCTAGATCTTTTTCTTGGGTGCCGACTCCTAAAGTGCACCATAGCATCAGGTAACTATGATTTGGATTATTCTTTCCAATGTGCAGCACTTTGCATTTGTCCACATTAAATTTCATCTGCCATCTGGATGCCTAGTCTTCCATTTTCCTAAGGTCTTCCTGCAATTTTTCACAGTCTGCATGTGCTTTAACAACTCTGAAAGTTTTGTGTAATCTGCAAATTTAATCACCTCACTCATTGTTCTGATTTCCATATCATTTATAAATATGTTAAATAGCACCAATTCCAGTACTGATCCCTGCAACACTCCACTTATCCATCCTCCTCCATTGTGAGAAATGACCATTTATAATATATACACAGACAAACATGGTTTATAAATATGTTAAATAGCACTGGTTCCAGTAGTGATTCCTGAGGCACTCCACTAGTCACGCTCCACTGAAAGAAACGGCAATTTAGCCCTACTCTCTGTCCAATAACCAATTCCTAATCCACACCAGAACCTTGCCTCCTATCCTGTGACTCTTTAATTTTCTCAAGAGTCTATCATGAGCAACTTTCTCAAAAGCTTTCTGAAAATCTACACACACTACATCACGACTCACCTTTATCCACATTTTTATTCACATCTTCAAAGGAATGAACCAAACTGGTGAGGCAAGACTTCCCTTTGCTCAACCCATGCTAACTCTGTCCCACTAAACCATGTTTGTCTATGTGTTCAGTAATTTTATTCTTTATAATACTTCCCACTATTTTACCCGGCACTGACATCAGTCTGTAATTTCCCAGATCACCCCTGGAACCCTTTTTAAAAATCAGCGTCATATTGGCCACCCTCCGATCTTAATGACAGGTTACTTATTACTAACAGCAGATCAGCAATTTCATGCTTGAGTTGAGTACCCTTGGATGTATGCCATCCGGTCCAGGTGATTTACTACTCTAATTTGTTGATTTGGCTCAGCACGTCTTCCGGGCTCACTGACATTTTTCTCAGTTCCTCTGTATCATCAGACTTGAAAACCATTTCCAGGACAGGTAGATCTCTTAACATCTTCTTCCGTAAAGACTGAAGCAAAGAATTCATTCAGTTTCTCCACTATGGCCTTGTCCTCCCCTGAGTGCCCCTTTTGCTCCTTCATGATCTAACGGTCCCATGGCTTCCCTCGCAGGCTTTCTGCTTCTGATGTACCTGAAAAAGTTGTTACTGTGAGTTTTTGCCTCTGTAGCAAGTTTCTCTTCATATTCTCTTTTAGCACTCATTATGAATCACATCAACATGACCATTATTCAATGCAATACATGTTCTTCTTTAATCCTAAGGCAAACCATCTGGAAATTAGTTTGCCCTATCTGTCTCCAAATATCTGCTATGAAAGACGGGATGAAGAACCTCAAGAAGGAATTGGCTACAATTATTTATTTATTAGGATTTATTTACCGCCTTTTTGAAGGAATTCACTCAAGGCGGTGTACAGTAAGAATAGATCAAACATGAGCAATAGGCAATTACAGCAGTAAAAATATTCAAGTAACAATACAAAATATGGCATAGTATACTACTTGTAATGACAACAGAATACGTAATAGAACATTATAATTGGTAGTGAAGGGTAAGGCAAATTTGTAACATATAGATGAGTAAGAACATAGGAAGAATTTGAAAGTAAGGTGACGGATTTGAAGAAAGTTGCACGTGAAGTCAGAGAGATGGTTAAATATTATCTCAGCTAGGGTAGGAGTGGATAAACATGTCCTGCTGCAGTATGTGCAGCCCGTGTCAATCCTTGTGTGTGTGAGTGAGACTAATAAGTTAATTACTTCTTCCATTAAAGGCCTGGTTGAAGAGCCAAGCTTTCTTTCACCTGCTTCCTGAAGTAGAGATAGTCTTGTGTTAAGCGGAGTCTTTCAGGCAATGCATTCCAGAGTGTGGGGGCTACTCCGTAGAAGGCTCACTTGCGGGTATCACATCGTGTAATGTCTTTTGGAGAGGGTGTAGTTAGTGAAAGTCCTTGGGAGGACCTTAGTGTCCTTGGTGGTGTGTGGAGAATCATCCTATTCTTCAGATACTCGGGGTCATTTCCTTTCAGGGCCTTGAAGATCAGACAGAGTTTTAAATTTAGCCCTGTATTGTACTGGTAGCCAATGAAGTTTTTGCAAAAATGGTGTGATGTGGTCACGTTGCTTGCAACCTTCTATGAGTCTTGCTTCTGCTTTCTGAATCAACTGGAGCTGGTGCAGGCCCTTTGTAGTCAGACCATTGTATAGTGCATTGCAGTAATCCAGGTTTGATGTTACCATGGCATGCACAACTGGGATAAGATTTACCTTCTCGATGTAAGGAGAGAGGCAGCATAGCTGTCGCAAATAGTAGAAGCAGCTCTTGAAGGTTGCTTGGATTTGGGGAATCAGAGTGTTGAATCTAACTGTATTCCAAGGTTCCTGACTAGTGATTTGAGGGGGAGTTCATACTTCCCAAAAGTGATTTTGATGTCAGGTATGTATCCACTTGTGTTAGGGACCCAGAGAAGCTCGATTTTACTTTGGTTCAGGCAGTTTGTTGTGTTTAGCCCATTCTTGAATTGATGTTAGACAAGTGATCAGTTTATTCAAGGCTGTAGGTAAGTCAGGTTCAATGGTATGAGTAGCTGCACATCATTTGAATAGATGTACAACTGAGTGTCCATTGACCGAATCAGCTCAGCTAGTAGCTTGAGGTAGATATTGAACAGAATAGGTGACAGCATCTAGGATTACTCAGTTCCCATCCAATTTACCACCACCACCGCCTCAGAGAATGAAGCAACAGAGGAATAAATGGGTCACAGTACGCTCAGGTAGATTAAGACCCATGAAATAGAAGCATTCAACCTCCCAACCTTTGACCCTGTATAATTCCTTTGCTGCACTGGATCAGTATGATGCTGAGAAAAGAAGTGCTGAGGTGAAACCAGAGGCAAGGAAGGTAGCACATATAGCCTATATAGTTCTCCAAACAAGTGTCTGAAAAAAATAAAGGGCAATAGGTTTCATTGAAGAAATACAGAAGAATGCAACAAGAGATCACAGAAAAGTTTATCGGATTAAACTCAAAGAAGCGAAGAGGAAAATACAGCTAGCGAAAGCAGAAGAAAAAATGGCTAAAGATATTAAGAGAGGTGATGAGACCTTTGTCAGATATATTGGGGGAAGGAGAAAAGACAGGAATGAAATTGGAGGAGTGGCCTAGTGGTTAGGGTGGTGGACTTTGGTCCTGGGGAACTGAGTTCGATTCCCACTTCAGGCACAGGCAGCTCCTTGTGACTCTGGGCAAGTCACTTAACCCTCCATTGCCCCAGGTACAAATAAGTACCTGTATACAATATGTAAGCCGCATTGAGCCTGCCATGAGTGGGAAAGCGCAGGGTACAAATGTAACAAAAAAAAATTGCTACAGTGAAAAATAGTGAGAATGCCTATTTAGATAATTATGAGGATAAAGTTAATGTGCTAAACAATGACTTCTCTTTGGTGCTCAAGGAAGAAAATCCTGTAGGACCACGGTCAGCTGCCAAAGGAATATCTGGGAATGGAGTGGATATTGCACCGTTCACAGAAGAAAGTGTTTATAAACAACTTGAGAAACTGAAGGTGGACAAAGCTATGGGGCCAGATGGGATACAACCCAGGATACTGAGGGATATCAGAGAAGTACTGGCACGACCTCTTAAAGATTTATTTAATAGATCTTTAGAGACGAGAGAGGATCTGCGGGATTGGAGACAAGTGGATGTGGTACCTCTTCACAAAAGCGGAGACAGGAAAGAAATGGGAAACTACGGGCTAGTAAGTCCCACATCAGTGGTAGGAAAAACAATGAAGCTGCTGCAGAAAGAAAGGATAGTTAACTTTATAGAAGCCAATAGGTTACGGGATCCGAGGCAACATGGCTTTATCAAAAGAAAATCCTGCCAAACGAATCTCATTGACTTCTTTGACTGGGTGAACAAAGAACTAGACGAAGGATGTGCACTAGACATAATCTACTTGGATTTCAGCAAAGCCTTTTTTATACTGTCTCTCACAGAAGACTCATGAATAAGCTGAAAGGGCTTAACTTAGGACCCAATGTCCCGTTCCCCGGTCCTACCTGTGCTCCAGGTGGAGGGGGCGCGGTTCAGCGACCCCCGCGACGCCCGGGGTGGCGAAGGGGGACCTCCGGGAAGACCGACGTGGTCGCGGGGACCGGCGACTCGCTCGGGCGAGCGCCGACTTCAGGGAACGGGGCGTTGCGCCCACGAAGATGGCGGCGCCTGCATCGACGCCTCCAAGGGCGGACCAGCGCACAGGCTCCGCCCATCGCTCCCGGGATTGGTGCGCCGGTCCCGAGGCCCCGCCTGGAGAGCGGGCCGACCAATCCCGAGGCCCCTTGCCTCCTGGGGTCAGGTTGGTTGGTTCCTCTCTCGGGGAGGGGGCGGGACGGCGCGATATTTAAACCTGGAAACAGGGAAACTCACTGCTTCCGGTTCGTTGGTTACTGAAGCCGTCACAGTGGGTTTCCCTGTGTTTACTTGCTAACCTCCTACAGAGACTGTCCTTCTGCTAGCCGTCCTGCTAGCCCCCTCGGAGACTGTCCCTTCTGCTAGCCGTCCTGCTAGCCCTCCTTCAGAGACTGTACTTTCTGCTAGCCGTCCTGCTAGCCCTCCTACAGAGACTGTACTTTTTGCTGGCCGTCCTGCTAGCCTCTCCGTCAGAGTTGTGCCTTCTGCTAGCCGTCCTGCTAGCCCCCTCGGAGACTGTGCCTTCTGCTAGCTGTCCTGCTAGCCCTCCTTCAGAGACTGACTTTTGGCTAGCCGTCCTGCTAGCCTCTCCTTCAGAGTTTGTGCTTTTGCTAGCCGTCCTGCTAGCCTCTCCTTCAGAGTTTGTGCTTTTGCTAGCCGTCCTGCTAGCCCTCTTCCATAGACTGTGCTACGTGCTGGCCGCCCTTGCCAGCTATCCTCCAGAGACTGTGCTACTTGCTGGCCGCCCTTGCCAGCTATCCTCCAGAGACTGTGCTGGGGCTAGCCGTCCGCTCGCCCTCATTCTGAGACAGCGCTGTTCCCTCTCGGAGTGCTAGCCGCCCCTGCTAGTCCTCCCTTAAAGACTGCGTTCTGACTACCAGCCAGGTCAGCCGTCACCCCGCGGTTCCGGCAGTCCTGCTGGCCGCCTGCAGCTGAGGGCTCAACCCTCGGTGAACGGCGGTCGCCGCGGGTGAAGATTCGGGGTGCTCGGCTGTCCTCTGGGGCCTTGCGGGGCCTTAGGGAACCTAAGGGCTCACCAACAGAAACAGAACACCCAAAGTGCTGAACTGGATAGGAAACTGGTTGACTGACAGGCAACAGAGTTTGGTTGTAAATGGAATCTGCTTGGAGGAAAGAAAGGTGAGTAATGGAGTACATCAGGGGTCGGTGCTGGGGCCGATACTGTTTAATATATTTGTTTGAGATATTGCTGAAGGGTTAAGAAAGAAAGGTTTGCCTTTTTGCGGATGACATGAAGACAGCCAACAGAGTGGACACCCTGGAGGGAGTAGAAACCATGAGAAGGGATATCCAAGCGTTAGAAGAATGGTCAAGGGTCTGGCAGTTAAAATTCAACAATTCCCAATTCTATACCAGTACATTCATATTAAACATTTTTAAAAATGTTGATAGTGCTCAGTGCGAGTAAAGTGACAAATGCCACAAGAAATGGTTACCAGCTATGGCACTCAACTATATACTATTATTGTATCGGGTTCTCTCACCTCCTGCCCTTAGGCAAGAGCAATATACTCTATATTTAAACATAACAAGTAATCAAATAGCTAAATTGATTATGAAAAATTATTTTGGTTTTGAGATGAACTTCTTTTCAGAAAGCAAGGGAGTCACAAGGGGGTTAACAGTGGCCCCCACAGTTGCATGTTTAAAAAATGGCTGCATTTGAAAAAAACATATGTTTATCAATCTATATATAAGGATCATATAGTCCTTTAGAAGCAATTCATTGATGACTTTTTCTGGTGTGGTCAGGTGATATCAATGAACTTCATAAATGTTTTGTTATATCTTAACAGTTGTGATCCTAATATTGATTTTTCATCACACATAGGTCAGGATGTTGATTTCCTAGATATTCATATACACTACGGCCAGGGTATGTTTCAAATGTCAGTATTTAGAAAACCTACCGATAGCAATACAGTCCTTTATTATAAGAGACATCATCCTAAAAGGTTAAAGGATGGTATTCCTATGGGACAATTTTTGCAAATGAGGTGAAAAACTCTCTTACCTTCTTATATACTAACTAATAAAGGGGCACTCACCCAAACTAAACAATAACAGACCAATCCCAGCCCAAAACTTGCAATAAAGGCTACCTACGGAAAACCACCCCAATCGGAGGACACAGCAATCTTAACAGTTCCAGTTTCTGCTCCATCTTTGTTATGTTTCGACGACACAGATTCAGCTTTCATTGTAGCGGTGTTGAACTTTAGATGGATCTTTTGAAGTGCCCTTCCTGAAGCAGCCATAAATTTGGCGAAACAAGGCGCTCTTGTTGAAGGGCTGACGTCCTTTTCGCTTGGTGGAAGAATCGAAGGGCTGACGTCTTTCTTTTTTGTTTGAAAAAATACTTGCAGGGCTCCGGAGCCCCTTAGGAGAAGTGTCGGCTTTCAGCATTTACAGCAGCTCACAGGAACTCATAGCGTGTTGCAGCCCACAGCTGTTTATAGCAATTTACAGCAGCATCAGATACCATCAGGATTTGTGGACTAGAGACTGTCTGCTTAATTAAAGCTAAGTACCAACTTTAGAGGGGATAGTTTGCTGATTGACAGTAAAAGCCAGCATGAGGAAGTTTTAATTCAATGCCTGTTTAATGAACTGTTAAGATTGTCGTGTCCTCCGATTGGGGTGGTTTTCTGTAGGTAGCCTTTATTGCAAGTTTTGGGCTGGGATTGGTCTGTTATTGTTTAGTTTGGGTGAGTGCCCCTTTATTAGTTAGTATATAAGAAGGTAAGAGAGTTTTTCACCTCATTTGCTTTTTCTCACCAATTGTGAGTTTTTTTGCTTCTGGGGTTTTTTTCTCTTTGTCCTTCTCAGGAAACCAGTGATATTAACCTACTCCTGATACAACAAGGATAGTATAAATACTTTTGTATTTTTCCTGTTTGGAGATTTGAGGTTTCAATTGTTTGTAATATATTTTAAGTGGAGCTTTTTCCACAATTAAAGGGACACTCACAAACTAATTATATATAGCAAACTCCTTGTAGAGAGTTAAGAGTATTTCAATAGAGTTTGTTTTTTTCCTATCTAGTATTAGAGTACATATAAAGTATTAGGAAGGGTATGGAGTCCAGGTGTGCGGATGTTATAATGCCGTTGTATCGCTCCATGGTGCGACCGCACCTGGAGTATTGTGTTCAGTACTGGTCTCCGTATCTCAAAAAAGATATAGTAGAATTGGAAAAGGTACAGCGAAGGGCGACGAAAATGATAGTGGGGATGGGACGACTTTCCTATGAAGAGAGGCTGAGAAGGCTAGGGCTTTTCAGCTTGGAGAAGAGACGGCTGAGGGGAGATATGATAGAAGTGTATAAAATAATGAGTGGAATGGATCGGGTGGATGTGAAGCGACTGTTCACGCTATCCAAAAATACTAGGACTAGAGGGCATGAGTTGAAGCTACAGTGTGGTTAATTTAAAACGAATCGGAGAAAATTTTTCTTCACCCAACGTGTAATTAGACTCTGGAATTCATTGCCGGAGAACGTGGTACGGGCGGTTAGCTTGACGGAGTTTAAAAAGGGGTTAGATAGATTCCTAAAGGACAAGTCCATAGACCGCTATTAAATGGACTGGAAAAATTCCTCATTTTTAGGTATAACTTGTCTGGAATGTTTTTACGTTTGGGGAGCGTGCCAGGTGCCCTTGACCTGGATTGGCCACTGTCGGTGACAGGATGCTGGGCTAGATGGACCTTTGGTCTTTCCCAGTATGGCACTACTTATGTACTTATGTACTTATGTAATGAATTTATCTTGCTGGGCAGAGTGGATGGACCGTACAGGTCTTTATCTACCATCATCTAATATGTTACTATGTTTATCAATGTTTTGCATCTCACTTGCCAGTACTTATGTTGCTTCTTATTTTCTTCATTTGGGTCTTTTTTCCATTCTTTGAAGGACATTCATTTGGATGTAACAGCCTCTTTCACTTCACCTTTTAACCATGTTGGCTGTCTATTCTCTCCGCCTTTGTAAACATGTGGAATGTATCTGGTCTGAGCTTTCAAGATGGTATTTTTGAACAATATCCATGTCTGATTTAGTGTCCTAATCTTTGCAGCTGATCCTTTAAGCTTATTTTTAACCATTTTCCTCATTTTATTGCAGTCACCCTTTTGAAAATGAAAAGCAACTACAGTAGATTTCCTTTGTGGCTTCATTCCAGATAGCAGATAAAATTGATCATGTTATGATTACTGTTTCCCAGGGAACCCAACACTGTTACCTCTCATACTATGACCTGCACTCCACGAAGGACTAGATCTAAAATGGCTCCCCCTCTTGTTGGTTCCTGGACCGGTTGCTCCAAGAAGCAGTCATTTATTATATCTAGGAATTTTATTTCCCTAGCACTCCCTGATGTAACATTTATCCAGTCAATATAGAGGGTAATTGAATTCACCCATTATTATAATGTTGCCCAATTTGCCGGCTTTGTAATTTTTGTAAACATTTCTTCATTTGTCTGTTCGTTCTGTCCTGGCGGACAGCAGTACAACAAGAATATTCCTTCCCTTTACATACGGAATTTCTCTCCATAATGGTTCCACACTACTATCTGTTTCATGTGGAATATTTATTTTAATTGACTTGATTCCCTCTTTAACATATAGTACAACCCCCCTCCAATTTGATTCTATCATTGCGATACAATTTGTGCCCTAACACAGTGTCCTATTGATTGTCCTCTTTCCAGCAAGACTCTGAGATGCCTATATCATCTACCTCATCATTTAGTGCTAAATACGCTAACTCTCCCATCTTATTTTGAAGGCTTTTAGCATTAGTATACAGGCACTTCAAATTGTGTTGCATCTATAAGGTGCTTAGAAGTTAACAGGGATATGTATCCTTTACCCTGTTCTCTCCTTAAACACACCCGGCTTTCTTTCAGTATTGCTGAAACCTCTTCACTAGGATTCTCTGAATGTCCAGTTTCAACAGTATCCTTCAAGGATACTCCACACCGAACCATGCGCTCCTGGGCAAATGTCAGCCCCCCCACCCCCACCCCCAATTCTAGTTTAAAAGCTGCTGTATCTCCTTTTTAAAAGTTAGTGCCAGCAGCCTGGTTCCATTCTGGTTAAGGTGGAGTTCATCCTTTCAGAACAGACTCCCCCTTTCCCAGAATGTTGCCCAGTTCCTAACAAATCTAAATCCCTCATTCCTGCAGCACTGTCTCAACCATGCATTGAGACTATGGAGCTCTGCCTGCCTCTTGGGTACTGAGCATGGAACGGGTAGCACTTCTGAAAATGCAACCCTGGAGGATCAGCTTTCTACCTAAGAGCCTAAATTTGGCTTCCAGAACCTCCTTCCCACATATTCCTATGTCACTGGTACCTACATGTACCAAAACATATAGCTGGGGAGGACCCCAGCACTATCTAAGATCCTATCTAGGTGACGCGTGTGGTTCGCCACCTTCGCACCAGGCAGGTCAAGTGACCAGGTGATCCTCACGCCCACTAGCCACCCAGCTATCTACATGCCTAATGATCGAATCATCAACTACAACAGCTGTTCTAACCCCTTCCGTCTAGGCAGAAGTTCTTGGAATCATATCCTTGGTGTGAGAGGATAGTGCACCTCCTGGTGGGAAAGTCCTGGCTACTGGAGTACTTCCTACTTCACCAGTGTGATGCTCTCCTTTTAGGAGACCTCCCTCCTCCAAGGCAGTACAGGGGCTGCCAGACTAGAGGTGGGACTTTTCTACAATTTCCCTGTAGGCCTCCTCTAAGTGTCTCTCGGCTCCCTCAAGTCTGCTACTCTAGCCTCAAGAAAGCAGACCAGTTCTCTGAGAGCTAGGAGCTCTTTGCATTGAGCACATACATATAACCTCTAACCAGCTACGAGATAATCATACATGTAACATTCAATGCAAAAATGGTTGGAGTGTGTGTGCAGGGGGGCTGGAAGTAAGGGTGGATGGTGGGTGTGTGTACGGGGGAGGGGGGGCTGCAAACATAGGTGGCTGGAGTGTGTGTGGGTGTGGGGGGGGGGGGCTGCAAACAAAGGTGGAAAGGGGGTGCGTGCATACCCCCTATCCACCTTTGTGTGTGCTGGGGGTGTGCCTGAGGAGGGAGTGGGGGTGGAAAGGGGCCTTGATAACCTTTACTGCCTGGAGGTCTCCAAATGACCTTTACTGCCCATGTGTACTGTCAGTCCTCCCCTGCATTCAGCAATTTAAAAATATTTTGAAACTGTTTTCTGAAGGCTTTTCTGGAAGGATGAGATTTGTCTCTGGTTATAACTCTGTATGAAGTGTTAGCTGATATTTATTTGTAATTGTTCAATTTTAATTATGTATGTTTGATTGTAACCCACTTTGGTTAATGTTGTATATAAGTATGAAAAATAAATAAGTTTACAAACCTAAAACTAGATACTGATAGTCATTTAGTTGCCTCACCAGTCTCAGTTTATGACTTGAAGTACCTTCTTCAAATGAGGTCTTTGTGACAGAGCAGAATCTAACAAGATCCCTAAGTACTGTATTTCATGAGAAATAGCAATGCTCACACCATCAATCGTAAAATGTAAGGGAAATTTATTAAATGAAAAACCTTATAGTACTTTGGTTTTAGCTATATTCAATTGTAGATGATTAGCATCCCATTGCTAGCCTCTTTCTCGCTGACCTTCAACTTGCCCAGCATGTCGTCTTTCTCTAATGATCTCTGTCTTCACATGATATGTCTGAAATATGAAAGACGAAGTCTTACGATTTGATCTTCTAAGAAAAGCTTACGTTTAATCTCCTCCAATACCAACTAATCTGTTCTTCCTGCAGTCCATGGTAAATGCAGTATTCTTCTCCAGAACCATCATTTGAAGGCATCTGTTTTCTTCCTGTCTTGCTTCTTCACTGTACAACTTTCACATCTGATATTATTGAAAATACCACGGTTTGGACAAGTCAAACCTTTGTATGGAGGGATACATCTCTCCACTTGAAGATCTTGTCTAGGTGCTTCATAGTCATTCTGGCAAGAGATATATGCTGTTGTATTTCCTGACTTCTTGTTGTTCATTATTGATTCAAGCAGGTTGAAGTTGTCATCTATTTCTATACTTCAAGGATGAAATTGATGTTACCTTTTATCAGGATCTTTGTCTTCTTCATATTAAGGTGCATACCCATTTTCAGATCATGTTCCTTGACCTTGATAATCAGAAGTTTCAGATTGTCTTCACTTTTCATCAGTAATGTAGTATCGGCAGCACAGCGAAGGCTGTTAATGATTGTTAAACCAATTTTCACACCTTAGTTTCTTTTTATAGTCCTGCTTCTCTGATGATCTGCTCTAAATACAGATTGAACCGGTAAGGATAAAGTATGCCTTTGCCAATTTTGAAACATTTTGTTTCTCCATGTTCCGTTCAAACTGTTGCTTCTTGATCAATGTAAAAGTTGTGTACGAGAACTACCAAGTGTTCTGGTATACCCATGCTTCTTAATGTGGCCCAGTTTTTGATGATTTATGCAGTCATAGGCCTTCTGTAGTCAATAACACATGTAGATATTCTTTTGATAATTTTGAGGCAGATTTTCAGACCACGGGAGTTAGACCAGCTAACTCCTGCAGTCTGTGCTGATACTCAGTATTCAATGTGTGGCTGTTTCTGGTGACTGACATTGAAAATCCAGTTTATCTTTGGCCAGTCAGAATTTAACCGGCCAAGCTGACATTCAGCCCTAAATAGTTAAAATTCAGACCGGCCAAAGATATTCTAAGGTTCCAGGGTTCCATGTGGCCAAATATGGCCACCAAACTTGATGGGTCACATTTTAATAATCAGCGGATAACCAGTTATATCACTTGATATAATAGGCTATCCATTAGCCGCTAACCGGCAATATTCAGTGGTACATGGCTATATATGCTGACACAATAGCTTCCTTCATTCAGAAAACAGAGAGATGATCCGATTTGCAAACTCCTTAATCACCCTTAAGTACCTTCTCAGAACTCCGCACACATCTAATAGATGTAGTTTCACTGAACTGTCACTTTATCTAACATCCTGAAAAACCAGCAGAAAGACAGAACAATTAATGTGAAACAGAGGTATAACCTTGGGCAGAAAGGAAGGAAATGGATGAATCACGATCTTCTCTTTTGACACCATCAGGAAGAGTTACCAACAGAAAAAGGCTGACAACTCTGAGATTATCCTGGTCAAGCAAATCGGTGCCAGAAAAAAAAAAAGTTTTCATTGTCATGTCTTTCAGATAAGCCTCCTGAAGAGACTGAAATGCTTCTCTAATCAAAGCACAGACAAAAAGCTTAAGATCCCAGGGAGGCACCACCAGGCACCAAGGAAGACACAAATGCTTTGAGCCTCTCAAAAATTTTCAGAAATCCAACAGAACAGATAATAGCTGACGACAGATATGACCTCTACAACAGACAATAACTGCCACTTGGTATTTTAATCAAGGCGAAACCCTTGTTTACACCTTCTTGCTAGAATGGCAGAATGTCCAGGAGAGGTACAAAAAGCCTATGATCCTCACAACATGCCTCAAAGATCTTCGAAATTCACAACCAAGCAAGAAAAGTATTTTGCTTCCTAAAGGTGGTTAACAAATCCCAACAGACAGGATCGAAATCACCTGGTTGGAATCAATTCTCTTCCTCAAACTTGCCCTCTAAAGAGGCAAACTATAAGACACAACAGTCTGTCACTTAGGTTAGACTGGTAAAAGAAATGGCAAGGGATCTCCCATCTACATATCATGGATATCTTGCCAGTCCAGAACTACCGGACCCAGAGTTCTCTCCACTTTCTGAGTTACTATGCTCAGACACGATTATGGATTGAACACATGCAACAAACTCCACTAAAGCCACTTCTAAAGGAGGCATCCAGACCTTCCAAGTGATGCTCTTTGATAGTACCATAGTAGATGATGGAAGATAAAGACCTCTACAGTCCATCCAGTCTGCCCAACACTCATTCGTTATCAATTCATGATTAAACCAACAATCTAGCAATAACTACTAACAATATCTTTTTTGTTAAATTCAACTTTAAGACATCCTCTCCTCCCCCATTGAGTTACACAGTACTCATACTCATAACATATTTATTTTATACCATAGTCATATCATATGTTTACTTGGTCCTGATCTACCTTTGCCATATGTAGCGCACGGACCACAGAAGTTTGCCTGGCACTGGCCACACTACTAGTGTCCCCCTTAGTTGGAAAATAGCTATTTTTACACCGGTATTAAAAACCCATCCACAGACCCTTCTGTTCCTTCCTTGTACAGACCTCTCTCAAACCTCTGCATTGCCTCTAAGGTCACTGAAAAGCTATTTTTTTACCAGCTTCTCTCCTTATCGATGGCCTCTTAATCCTTCACCCTAGACTGGGTTTTGCTCTAACCACAACATGGAAACCACAGTCACATGCCTGCTTAGTGAACACCATTCTATTCTGGAAATGGTAATGTTGCACTTTTGGTGTCTCTCGAACTTTTTGCAGCTTTGATTGCTCTCTCTTTCTTCCATAACTGCAGTCTATTGGGATCAGGGGTACTGCTCTTGCTTGGTTACTTCTTATAGTAAACATAGTAGATGACGGCAGAAAAAGACCTGCACGGTCCATCCAGTCTGCCCAAGAAGATAAATTCATATGTGCTACTTTTTTATTTGTACTGTCCTCTTCAATGCACAGACCGTATAAGTCTGGCCAGCCCTATCCCCTCCTCCCAACACCAACCCTGCCTCCCAACCACCAGCTCTGGCACAGACCCTATAAGTCTGCCCAGTACTATCCCCGCCTCCCAACTACCAGTCCCGCCTCCCACCACCAGCTCTGGCACAGACTGTATAAGTCTGCCCAGCACTATCCCTGTCTCCCACCACCGGCTCTGGCACAGACCGTATAAGTCTGCCCAGCACTATCCCCGCCGCCCAACCACCAGCCCCGGCACAGACCGTATAAGTCTGCCCAGCACTAGTCCCGCCTCCCAACCACCAGCCCCAGCACAGACCGTAAAAGTCTGCCCAGCACTAGCCCCGCCTCCCAACCACCAGTTCTGCCACCCATTCTAGGCTAAGCTCCTGAGGATCCCTTCCTTCTGCACAGGATTCCTTTATGTTTATCCCAGGCATGTTTGAATTCCGTTACCGTTTTCATCTCCACCACCTCCCGCGGGAGGGCATTCCAAGCATCCACCACCCTCTCCGTGAAAAAATATTTCCTGACATTCTTCTTGAGTCTGCCCCCCTTCAATCTCATTTCATGCCCTCTCGTTCTACCACCTTCCCATCTCCGGAAAAGGTTTGTTTGCGGATTAATACCTTTCAAATATTTGAACGTCTGTATCATATCACCCGTTTCTTCTTTCCTCCAGGGTATACATGTTCAGGTCCGCAAGTCTCTCCTCATACGTCTTGTAACGCAAATCCCATACCATCCTCATAGTTTTTCTTTGCACCGCTTCAATTCTTTTTACATCCTTAGCAAGATACAGCCTCCAAAACTGAACACAATACTCCAGGTGGGGCCTCACCAACGACTTGTACAGGGGCATCAACACCTCTTTTCTTCTGCTGGTCATACCTCTCTCTATACAGCCTAGTAACCTTCTAGCTACGGCCACCGCCTTGTCACACTGTTTCATCGCCTTCAGATCCTCAGATACTATCACCCCAAGATCCCTCTCCCCATCCGTACCTAGCAGACTCTCACCGCCTAACACATACGCCTCTCTTGGATTTCTACTCCCTAAGTGCATCACTTTGCATTTCTTGGCATTGAATTTTAAATTGCCAAACCGTAGACCATTCTTCTAGCTTTTTCAGATCCTTTTTCATGTTTTCCACTCCCTCCGGGGTGTCCACTGTGTTACAAATCTTAGTATCATCCGCAAATAGGCAAAACTTTACCTTCTAACCCTTCGGCAATGTCACTCACAAATATATTGAACAGAATCGGCCCCAGCACCGATCCCTGAGGCACTCCACTACTCACCTTTCCCTCCTCCGAGCGAACTCCATTCACCACCACCCTCTGGCGCCTGTCCGTCAACCAGTTCCTAATCCAGTTCACCACTTTGGGTCCTATCTTCAGCCCATCCAGTTTATTTAAGAGCCTCCTGTGGGGAACCGTGTCAAAAGCCTTGCTGAAATCTAAGTAGATTACGTCTATAGCACGTCCACGGTTCAATTCTCCGGTCACCCAAAGAATTCAATGAGATTCGTTTGGCACGATTTCCCTTTGGTAAAACCATGTTGTCTCGGATCTTGCAACTCATTTTCTTCCAGGAAATTCACTATCCTTTCCTTCAGAATCGCTTCCATTACTTTTCCAATAATCGAAGTGAGGCTTACCGGCCTGTAGTTTCCAGCTTCTTCCCTATCACCACTTTTGTGAAGAGGGACCACCTCCGCCGTTCTCCAATCACTCGGAACCTCTCCCATTTCTAAGGATTTATTAAACAAATCTTTAAGAGGACCCGCCAGAACCTCTCTGAGCTCCCTCAATATCCTGGGGTGGATCCCATCCGGTCCCATGGCTTTGTCCACCTTTAGTTTTTCTAGTTGTTGATACACACTCTCTTCCGTGAACGGTGCTATATCCACTCCATTCTCAAATGAACTTTTGCCAGTCCATCGTGGTCCTTCTCCCGGATTTTCTTCAGTAAAAACAGAACAAAAGTATCTATTTAGCAAATTTGCCTTTTCTTCCTCATTATCTACATAGTGGTTTGCAGTATCTTTTAGTCTCACAATTCCCTTTTTAGTCATTCTCCTTTCACTAATATACCTGAAGAAATTTTTGTCACCCCTCCTTACCTTTCTAGCCATTTGTTCTTCCGCTTTCGCCAGACGTACCTCTCTCTTGGCTTCTTTCAGTTTCCTCCGGTATTCCTCCCTGTGTTCCTCGTCTTGAGTTTTTTTGTATTTCTGGAATGCGAATTCTTTAGCCTTTATTTTCTCAGCCACTTGCTTGGAGAACCATAGCGGTTTCCTTTTTCTCTTGCTTTTATTTACTTTCCTTACATAAAGGTTTGTGGCCCTATTTATAGCTTCTTTCAGCCTGGACCACTGTCCTTCCACTTCTCATACGTTCTCCCAGCCCATCAGCTCCTTCCTTAGGTATTCCCCCATTTTACTAAAGTCAGCATGCTTGAAATCCAGGACTTTGATCACTTCTTTTCTGTCTCTACACGATCTACTATGTCTACAGGTTTTCCCCTTCATTGTGGTGTCCCCCAGGGCTGTATTCTTTCACCTTTATAGTTCAGTTATCTTCCTTATGCCCCAATGATCAGAAGCCCCATGTTGTTCCAAACAGCGCTCTAAAATTAGCACCGGAACAGTGCGGGGCAATAACACGCCCATGATCAAAGCTAATAGAATGTAAATTTAGGCATGCTATTAGCTCTGATCATAGGGGGAAAGTGCTATCAAATACAGGAGATGGAGGTCCATTAAACCCCACCATCACAGCCTTGGTGGCTTGGTGCTCCACCAGCCCCCCCCCCCCCCCCCCAGCGATGCGCTGGGTGGGGCTTCCCTACCATACTAGCTCCTTCCTGTGCTTCTTGTTGACTGACGGTCTCTCTCTGGGTACTTCACTTCCAGGGGAAGTCTCCACCATCAAGGTCATGTCTCCAGCACTTTCTTCAAAAAGGTGGACTGATGCATCAGGAGCACAAATTCAGGTATAAACCCAATTCCTGTCACAGGATCATGAGCACCAACACGAAGGCCTGATGCAAACTAACTCCACATCCCAACAGAACGAACAGGAGACCCCTCCACAAGGTGCTGTCCAGAGTCTAGCATAGACAAAATGGCAGCTCATACTGCCAAAAATCAGACTTTCACTCTGGTTGAGAGTCTCTCTTGCCAGTGCAGTCCCACTGGTCCATCTGCAGCACTCACCTTCCCTAATGCTGATGGCAAGACAAATAAGGTTTCTGAGAGCCACAACTTTCTCCACCTAGGGCTTTTCCTCACACCCATAGCACCAGCCAGATGCATTAAAGAATGGTGGCCGCTATAGGTTATGCAGCACTTGCTGTGCTCAGCCTATCCTGACTGAATTCCTGACTGATAGGTTGGAACTGCTGCCGATGATGTTTGCAAGCTTCCTTTCTGAACTAGCAATTCTTTGTGTAAAAAAGCTATGCTCTTTCTTCAAACTTCACTCCTGGTTCCCTCTCAAAGATAGGGAAAGAAAACAAGAGGTGCAGCTGTCAGAACCCCCAGACCCCTAAAGGGATTTTCCTGAGTCAGGAGTGGATGGGCAGGGGACCACTGGTCACTGCAGCTAGCCTGTATTTCTTGGTTTCCAGGAGATGGTAGACATGTACACTTGTGCAGTGTGTGGTGGTGTAGGTTTTTCCAGATCCGAGTTAGAGCATCCCTCTTCTGAGGGTTTAGAACAAAACAGCTTGGTTTGGATATGGCCAGTTGATAGCCCTGGGGTGAAAATTGGGTCCCCTAGTAAGAGAATGTAAA
Source organism: Microcaecilia unicolor (assembly GCF_901765095.1). Classification (NCBI taxonomy): domain Eukaryota; kingdom Metazoa; phylum Chordata; class Amphibia; order Gymnophiona; family Siphonopidae; genus Microcaecilia; species Microcaecilia unicolor. Next base: position 870,291 of record NC_044036.1, read on the forward strand.
CCCACATATATGGACTGGTCTGGAGAGATTATTTATGTGCAAATATAGTTTTTTTTGTGTGTGTGTGTGCAAAACATAGCTACTGCTAGCACATACTCAAGTCTGCTCTCCCATTTTTATGCACATTGTTTTTGTATACTATTTGGTTACTGTACTGGGGTCTAAAAGGGGGGCATTAAAACAAAAGGCTTTGGCTTTAGCACACAATGTTGTAGCACAGGTTTTGGATTATACAGTTCTGGAGAAGGGGATGACAAAAGATGTAAGGAAAGGCTGCTAGAATAATAAAGAAATAACATCTTACTTCCTCCAGTTTGTCACATTCTCTGCTCTCCATGATATCTCCATTAGAATCATCTTTCAGTGCCCTGAGGAATTCACTCTTCCGATCCGTGGTGCGCCGGGTTAAGCGTGTAAGCCGTGACGTGTTGATCTCTATTGGGGGTGTGATGCTGGTAGGATTCTGGAGAAGTAGCCCATAATAAAAGGATTCTCATTATGTTTCAGACAGAAGCCATTTTTCTCTGACTAATTTTAAATACACAGTTAGGAATTATACCAAGTGACATCAGTCGATCTATTCAGAGCATAGGCAGCTAAAAGGTGCACCAAAAGCCGAAACTTCAGCAGTAAGGTGGCAGAGCTAAGACATGCAGACAAAAGAAGCAGCTAAAGAGGTTACAGCTCTTCAGGATGGAAAAGAGACAGTTTAGGGGGGATATGAATAAGGCCTACAAAATCCTGAGTGGTGTAGAACTGGTAAAAGTGAATCAGTTTTTCACTCTTTCAAAAAGTACAAAGACCAGGGGACACTCAATGAAATTGCATAGAAATACAAATAGGATGAAATATTTTTTTTTCACTCAATGAAGAGTTTAGCTGTGGAACTCGTTGCGGGAGGATGTGGTAACAGTGGTTAGTATATCTCAGTTTTAAATGATCTGGCCAAGTTCCTGGAGGAAAAGTCCATAGTCTGCTACTGAGATAATCACAGGGAAACCACTGCTTGCCCTGGGATTGGTACCATGGAATGGTGCTAATATTTGGGTTTCTGCCAGGTACTTGTGACCTGGATTGGTCACTATTGGAAACAGGATACTGGACAACACATTGATCTGACCCAGTATGGACATTCTTATGTTGTTCTTTTCTTATATAATACTTTAAATTACATGCATATCTCTGGCATTTAAGTGCAAGCACTTATACCAGCTCTACAATGGATTTAAGTGCTTGTGCCAAAATTAAAGGCATGTATTGCACTTGCTAGGCTTTAAAGGAAAGTAGGAGCCTTCTTTCTTTTACAGATCAAATGCTTATATACAGACAGCGAAGATATTTACCTGTAGCAGGTATTCCCCTGAGGACAGAAGCTTCATATTCTCACGTGGGCAGACGTCGATCCGCATCGCCTGGTCCAGCATTTATCCCAAAGTTAAAACGTAGAGCTTTGTGAAGTGTGAGATGCACTCCACCGTGCATGCGCGAGTGACTTTCTGCCCGACGCGCGAATGTGGTCTCCTCAGTTCAATATTAAAGCAAAAAAAAAAAAAAACAAAAAAACAAAGTAAAAATAACCAAGGAGACAACTCCAAGGGGAGGTGGGTGGGAAAGTGAAAATATGAAGCCTGCAGTCATTGGAGAATACCTCTTTCTCCGAAGACAAGCAGGCTTGCATATTCTCACAAGTGGGAATCCCTAGCATCCAGGCTCACCTAAAACAATAAACATTGGTCAGCTGGGCCTCGCAACAGCAAGGACATAACACAGATTAACCTGAAACTATATATAATCTGAATGAAGGTGTAGCCTGGAACAGAATAAAATGGGCCTAGGAGGGTGGAGCTGGATTCTAGACGCCAAACAGATTGTGCAACACTGACTGCCCAAACCGACTGTCGCGTTGGGTATCCTGCTCAAGGCAGTAGTGTGATGTGAATGTGTGGACTGAAGACCATGTCGCAGCCTTGCAAATTTTTTCAGTGGGCTACTGACGCAGTCGTGGCCATGACATGACCCCCTATGGTCAGACCAGCCTGGGCAAAAGTGAAGGAAATGCAATCTGCCAGCCAAATTGAAATGGTGCGTTTTGTGATGGCGACCCTCATCCTGTTGAGATCTAAAGAAACAAAAAGCTGGGTGGACTGTCTGTGGGGCCGTGTCTGTTCCATGTAGTAGGCCAATGTTCTCTTGCAATCCAAGGTGTGCAAGCTGCTTTTGCCAGGAAAAAATGCTGGCAAGACAATTAACTGGTTCAGATAGACACCACCATCGGCAGGAACTTAAGAGTACTCTGTTGAGATGAGATGAAACTTAGTATAAGGTGCATCCACCACTAAGGCCTGAAGCTCACTGACCCAATGAGCTGAAGTAACATCCACCAAGAAAACATCCTTCCAGGTCAAGTACTTCAGTGGCTCAAAAGGAGCTTTCATCAGCTGGGTGAGAATGACGTTGAGATCTCATGACACTGGTGGAGGTTTGACGTGGGGCTTTGAGAAAAGCAAACCTCTCACGAAGTGAACAACTAGAGGCTGTCCAGAGATGGGCTTACCTTCCACACGGTGATAGCAAGCACTAATTGCACTAAGGTGAACCCTTACAGAGTTGGTCTTGAGACCAGACTCTGGTAAGTGCAGAAGCTATTCAAGCAGGGCCAGTACGGCATAATCAGAATAAAGATTCCACGGTCTTGTGTGAGTTTCAGCAAAGTCTTTCCTACTAGAGGTATTGGAGGATACGTATATAGGAGAAAAGCATCTGATGCTAGCCTGTCGTGAGCCTGAAGCCTGGAACAAAACTGAGGGACCTTGTGATTAATTTGAGTGGCAAAAAGATCCACCAAGGGGTGCCCTACGCTCACAAGATCTTGTGGGCTACGCCCATGTGGGGAGACCACTCATGCGGTTGCATCATCCTACTCAGCCTGTCGATCAGGGTGCTGTTTGCACCTGCAAAATAAGTGACTTGAAGGAACATGCCATGTTTGCGAGCCCAATGTCACATCCAGACGGCCTCCTGACACACAGGGCGTGATCCGGTGCCCCCCTGCTTGTTGGTGTAATACACTGCAACTTGATTGTCTGTTTGAACTACAATAATAATGTGATGAGACAGTTGATCTATGAAAGCCTTTAGAGCGTTCATAATCACTCGAAGCTCCAGGAGGTTGATCTGAAGATTTGTTTCCTGGGAGGACCAAGCACCTTGAGTGTGAAGCCCATCTACATGAGCTCCCTAACCCAGGAGAGATGCATCCGTCTTCAGCACTTTCTGAGGCTGAGAAATTTGGAACAGAAATCCTAGAGTCAAGCTGGATCGAACTGTCCACCACTGAAGACAGCGTACAAGCTCTGGGGACACTCGGATGACATCTTCTAGACTTCCCGTGGCTTAATACCATTGAGAAGCCAGGGTCCATGAGCAGATCTCATGTGACGATGTGTCATGGGTGTAACGTAACACTGTGGAAGCCATGTTGCCCAGCAATCTGAACATCTGCTGAGCTGTGACCTGCTGAGAGGCACGAACCCTGGATGCTAGTGAGACAAGATTGTCTGCTCATGTCTCCGGGAGCTAGGCTTGAGCCCTCTGTGTGTTGGGCTGGGCTCCTATGAACTCCAATCACTGAACAGGGTGGAGATGGGACTTGGGATAGTTTAAAATGAACCCTAATAGCTCGAGCACCCGAGCAGTCATTCGCATGGACTCCTGAGCACTATCCTCTGAGGTGCTCTTCACCAGTCAATCGTCGAGATATGGGAACACATGGACTCCCAGTCAGTGTAGCGAAGTTGCAACTACCGCTAGACACTTGGTGAAGACCCTGGGAGCTGACATGAGGCCAAAAGGCAACACGCAATATTGAAAGTGATGTGTTCCCAGTCAAAAATTGAAGATACCTCCGGTGGGCTGGAAGTATCGGGATGCGAGTATATGCATCCTTTAAGTCCAGAGAGCATAGCCAATTGTTTTTTTGAATCACTGGGAGAAGAGTGCCCAGAGAAACCATCCTGAACTTTTCTTGGACTAGAAATTTGTTCAGGGCCCTTAGATCTAGGATGGGACACATCCCCCCTGTCCTTTTCTGCACAAGTGACTGGAATATAATCCCCACCCTTATTCCCCAGGTGGAACAGATTCGACCAAATGGGCCTTTAGAAGGGCAGAGAGTTCCTCTGCAAGTACCTGCCTGTGCTGAGAACTGAATGAATGAACTCTCGGTGGACTATTTGGAGGTTTGGAGAGTCAATTGAGGGCATATCTGAGACAGACTATTTGAAGAACCCAATGGTCGGAGGTTATGAGACCACCTTTGGTGAAAACATTTATCCTCCCCCAACCAGCAAGATGTCCGGGATGGACACTTTTACTGCAGCTATGCCCTGCTGGAGCCAATCAAAAGCTTGTCTCTTGCTTTAACTGGGGAGCAGCAAGGGCTTTATGTGCACACTGTTGACACAAATGAGCACACTGGGGCTGAGCCTGAGTAGGCTGGTGCGCTGAAGGAGCGTACCTAAGACTAGAATAGTAGTAGGGACCACTCCATGGCTTGCCAAACAAAAAAAAAACCCAAGATGAGGAGGATGAGAAGGTGCTTGGCAGGAGAGAGAAAAGATGGTATCAGTGTGTCTTGATTAGGTCAGCAACCTCCTCAACCTTCTCTCCAAAAAAGGTTATCCCTCCGGCAAGGGGCATCCGCCAACCTCTGCTGAACAGAATGTTCCAGGTCAGAAACACGCAGCCATGAGAGTCTGTGCATTGTTATACTTTGAGCAGGGATCCTGGATACCACATGAAAAGTGTAAGTGCCCCTGGTCAAGAACTTTCGACACACCTTCTGCTGCTTGAGCAACTGGCGAAAAGGCTCGGCCTGCTCAGGAGGGAGGGTATTAACAAAGTCTGACAGCTCACGAAGAGCTGGTAAGACTGTATACGGTATATCAGCACTGAAGCCAGTATATCTTCCTCCCAAAAGAATACAGGGTTCTAGCTTCTCTGCATGGAGGGTGCTGAGGCATAGACCCTAGTACTCCTGGCTCTGTTGAGAGAGGATTCCATCACCAAGGAATCATGAGGCAACTGAGACCTTATAAACCCAGGTTAATTGTGGATCTGATACTGGGTGTCAATCTTCTTGGGCACGACGGGGACTGATAGAGGGAACTCCAAGTTCCTGATGACTTCCTTGAGTACCTCGTGGAGAGCTGCAGTCACAGCCTCCTTAGGAGGAGATGTGTAGTCCAGGACCTCGAGCATCTTAGCCCTGGGTTCATCCTCCACCTCTAAAGGAAATAGAATGACATCAGCCATATCCTTGACAAAAGATGGGAATGAATGGCGGAGACCATCTCCTTTCAGGTGGTGGGGAGGGTTCAGAGAGAATCCCATAAGACTCATCTGAGGAAAAGTATCTGGGATATTCCTCTGACTCATAAGAGCGCTTCTCCCCAGTGTCGGACAGTATCTCCCTTTGGGACGTCCAAGACTGAACCTGCCTCGATGCCGAGGAACCATGTCTTCAGGCGCGGTGTTGAGAAGCTAGCTTCCGTCTTGACTCCGGTGAAGCTTCCTCCACCAATGTCAAGGGGTTGCTGGCTTGGGTGGCAGTCGGCAACTGGGCTGCAAGCGGCGCTGGAGGCCATACCACAGGCTGAGGGCCAGGTGGGGCCGCAGCAGAAGGTATGGTACGCACAAGCACCCCTGATACCAATGCACATCACTGCGTAAGGCCATACAGCAGCTCAGGAAGCAAGGCCCGGAAGCGCTCGTCGAGGGCCGACACCAGGAAAAGCTGGGATGCCGGTTGAGGCGCAGGTTAGTAGTAGTAGTCGATACGGGAGCAGGATCTCAGCTGCTTAGAAACAGTCACATCAGTACCTCCTGTATGGAGGGAGAGCAGTCCACCCGGTGCCGACACTTCTCGGGTGCAGAATCCTTTGGTGCCCTGGAGCTCCCGGTACCATGTGTCGAGGGTGACCAATGATGATGCTTCTTGGCCTTTGTCCGATGCACGACACCCAGACTCAGTGCTGACGAGGACGTGGAATCCTCACGTCACCTCGGGGTCAGGTCTGATGATGGAAGGTCCCAGGAGGACCTGCACTGTAGGCGGCCTCGAGACAGTGGAGACCCACTTGACGCCTCACTACTCCCAGTGTCTAAAGGTTTCAAAGCAGCCATGTTTACCGATGCTCCCGACCTCGATGCCGAGGAACCGGACTTGGCTCAAAAATTTTTCTCTCGTTGAGCTTCTATAGAAACCGGCATCCTCTTCTTCATGTGAAGACAGAGAATACAGTTAGCAGGGCTATGGTAGGGCCCAAGACACTGCAGACACCAAGAATTGGTATCCTTTTCCTGAGATCGTCCAATTGCACCGGGTACAGTGCTTGAAGCCACTGGAATCTTCGTGGACATGGACACACAAAAACCTCGTTGGCCAAATTATATGACTCGATGGTGTCTAAAAAGGGGCAAAGGCACGAAAAAAGAAGGGAGGAACCTGACCAGAGTCAGGGCCTAAAAATGGCCCGTGACATCGAACAAGAAAGAAAACTTAAAAATAGGAAAGAAAATAGCCAAAAGGCACTCAAACATCTTTAGAAGCGGGCAAGTGAGGAATGAAAAAAAAATGCACCTTCTCACACGTAAAGAAAAGTACTGAGGAGACCGCACTCGCGCATGCATGGTGGAGCACAGCTCATGCTTCACAAAGTTCTACTTTTTTTTTTTTTTACTTTGGCATGAATGCTGGACCAGGTGACACGGATCGGCATCTACCCACTTGTGAGAATATGAAAGCCCGTTTGTCCTCGAAGAAATACGGTTATACTATTACCTCCCATATGTTTATCATCAACATTATAAGCAAAGTGTTTTCAATAAATTATAATTACCCTTTTAACAATATTCTCAAATTATATTTATTTTAAAAAATAGTCAGGTGATCCCCCTTATCTATATTTCCAATACACAATATCTAAAATAGTCCCCAAACTGAAAACATTTTTAAGTCATATGTCCTGCTTTCAGATACAAAACACACTGCTGGAAGTCTGTGGAAGGATATTCCCATGATGGAGTTGAACGAAAAGCATTTTAACACTGGGGTTGAGTATGCTTTGCCTACAGTGCTAATGCTAATCATACGGCACTTTTAATCCATTCTGCAATAGAGTAGTTTGAAATTTGTGCCTCATTCATTCTTTCTATAAAAATATTTCATTAAATAACAAACATCAAATCTTCCAATAAGGAATAATACATAAAGTATTGAAATAACCTTTATCATTCTTGGGAGTCAGTTATTATTCATAGGTTATTGAAAGAAAAAAAGAATCTGCATCAAAATATACTGGTTCAAAAAAAAAGAAAAAAAGAAACGTTTTTGCTAAATAGACTAGAATGAATGTAAACACCCAAACTTTTTAAAAATCTAAAAAGTCCAAATACTAAATCCTACTTTCAGACTAGAACTAGCAAGTGATTTAACTGCACTACATACTCCCTAATAAAAAACTAAAGAAAAACGAGAAACTAAAGGGACTCCAAGCTGGCGCTATACCAACTTAACTGAAAAGACGTCAATACTCTTCTTGATGCAGCGTTTGGAGAACCAAAATAAGGCGTTCTTGTTGAAGAAACTATCAAGCGGAAAAAGATACTACAAAAAAAACCAGACGATATCACCAACTACCGCCCAGTAGCTTCAATCCCACTGGTAGTCAAACTTATGGAAATTGTGGTAACCAAACAACTCACCAAATACACAGACAAATTCACAATACTGCACGATTCACAATCAGGATTCCGCTCTAACCACAGCACCAAAACAGTACTAATTACCCTCTTAGCCAAATTCAAACAAGAAATTGCAACAGGCAAAAGCATACTTCTCCCACAATTCGACATGTCTAGTACGTTCGATATGGTGAACCATAATATACTACTAAACATCCTAGAATACTTCGGGATTGGTGGAAGTGTACTTAACTGGATCAAGGGCTTCCTAACGACTAGAACATACCACGTGAAATAGAATTCGACCATATCATCATCATGGAAAGCAGACTGTGGAGTACCTCAAGGATCGCCACTATCACCGCTCCTATTCAACCTAATGATGACCCCACTAGCCAAGTCCTTATCCAATCAAGGCCTTAACCCTTTCATATACGCCGACGATGTCACATTGTACATCCCATACAAAAAGGATCTAACAGAAATCACCAAAGAAATCAAACTCAGCCTGATCATCATGAACTCATGGGCGAATGTATTTCAGCTGAAACTTAACCCAGAGAAAACACACTGTCTCATCCTCTCGTCCCAGTATAACACAATCAAACCCACCAACATAACCACCCCAGATTACACTCTCCCTATCTCAGACAACCTGAAAATCCTCGGAGTCACAATCGACCGAAATCTCACACTAGAAAGCCAAGTGAAGGCTACAACAAAGAAAATGTTTCACTCAATGTGGAAGCTCAAACGAGTGAAACCTTTTTTCCCCAGAGGGAAATATTTCGCAGCTTGGTACAATCCATGGTACTAAGTAAGCTATCTAGATTACTGTAATGGAATCTATGCGGGATGTAAAGAACAAATCGTAAAGAAACTCCAAACTGCTCAAAACACAGCAGCTAGGCTCATATTCGGAAAAACAAGATTTGAAAGTGCCAAACCTCTACGAGAAAAATTACACTGGCTCTCAAAGAACGTATTGCGTTCAAAATCTGCACCCTGGTTCATAAAATCATCTACGGCAATGCCCCGGGATACATGACAGACCTCATAGACCTACCAAACAGAAACAAAACAAGATCAACACGAACATACCTAAATCTCCACCACCCAAGCTGCAAAGAACTTAAATACAAATCAACCTATGCATCCAGTTTCTCTTATATAAGCACGCAACTATGGAATGCACTACCAATTGCCATGAAAACAACATACGATCACCTAAACTTCTGGAAATTCCTAAAGACTTACCTGTTCAAAAAGGCCTACCCCACCGATCCAACCTAAATGCCTTAACCCTGCAACACAACAATATAAAGTTCGTACTGGACAAAACCAACTCTTCCCCTTATGACCCCCCAATGTGTTTATCACACCTGATCATTACTTTGTCATAACCTCACTTTGTATTTGTTCATATCGGTATTGGCAATCGCCTCTACTGTAGTATGTATGCCACACTGAGCCTGCAAATAGGTGGGAAAATGTGGGATACAAATGTAACAAATAAATAAACAAACAAACAAACAAACAAACAGTGCACTGCACAACAGATATGTGAACAGAATTACTTCAGAACGGCTATCTCTTGACCTACCATTAATCCGTGTTGGAAATGCCGAAGAGACAAGGCCGCCCAGCCTCCGCTGCCCCTCAGCGGCAAATCTCTTCACAATCTGGATCCATTCAGACTTTTTTTTGGAGAAAAGGGGTTCCGAATTTGTTGAGTGGAAGTCCGCTGGTCCGCTCAGAGGACAATGGAAACCCCGGAGCGCTCCCTGGACTAGAGCTTTTGCTCAGCCCCGACACCAGAGCTCCTCCCCCACAGCCAGGTAGAGACAGCTCAGCGTTGTTGGCGTCCTCGACCCCGATCTCAGGGAGAGAGGAGGGAGAAGAGAGACGGGAGGAAATTCAACTGCCCGAAACAACCCGGGAAAATGCTGAGCCAGAATCCTCAGCGGAGGAAGTGATAACAACTACACCTGAGCTACTGAGGGAGCCTAAAGCTGCAGGATTGGATTTAACAGCATCTGCTGGAACTTCTGAGGTAAAAATTACCCAATTTCCTTTAACTGCAAATAAACCTGAAGAAGTAACCCTGGAAAGTTTGTGGACTTTAATAATGGACTTAGGTAAAGTACTTATTTCACAAACACAAAAAATGTCACAAGAACTATCTTCTTTAGAAGGTAAAATTAAAGAAACTGATTTGAAAGTGGAAACTTTGACTCAACAGAACAAAATATTTGAGAAAGATATTCAGCAAATAGAACTTTGTCAAGAAAATATAATTAAAGATGTGACATATTTAAGGAAGAAAACTGAATCCTTTGAGAACTTTTCGAGGAGTAATAATCTCTGGTTTCTTAATTTTCCTAAGCAATTAACAGTTTCCCCCTGAGATATATTAAGAAAATATATCAAAGAAATCCTAGGAGTGGTTGAAGAGAATATTCCACCATTTTCTCAAATCTATTACTTGCCTACTAAGCCAGAAGTGAGTCAACAAGATCAAGGCAACCAAGAATTAGAAGTTTCAGCGTTATTAGAGTCCTTGGACATTGATTTGGTGGTGGCGTCAACACTGATTGCCACAGTTGCACTGACTCCAGATAAGAACTGGCTTATGAAGTTATTCTTTAAGAATAGAAATAAAACTTTTTTGGGCTTAAAGATCCAAATTTTTCCCGATCTCTATAAGGAAACTCAGAAGAGACGGCAACAGTTTCGAGTTCTTCAACTGGAGGCTACTTTTTTTTTAAGATACCCCTGTAAATGTGTAATTAAATACCAGTCATTAAATATGTGTTTTATGAACCGTCCCAACTAACAGCTTTTTTAACAGCAAAAAAAGCATTGGGAGGGCTCAATGTTTAGCTCTACTATTATTTGTTAATCGGTTCCTTTAGGTATGTCAAGAGAAGCAAATTCCTGTAATGTATATTACTTTATAATTTATTTCCATCTTGTAACATCTTGGATTATTTAATGTGGACTTGAGGAATGTCTGGTTAAGAAAATGTAAGGTTATTTTTTCTTTTTTTTCCTTTGAAATATTGTCGAACTAGACTGTACTTTTCTGTACAAGTTTTATGCTTGGTTTATATATGAAAACTTGTTAAATAAAAAATTTAAAAAAAAAAAAATTACTTTAGAACTAGTGGATAAAATACTGCTTCGGGAGCAGCTTATGGGAACACTAACATCTTTTTAGTTAAATTGATACATCACTAGCTTGGAGTCCCTTTACTTTCTAGTTTTCCATACTTTTCTATTAGGGGGTATGTAGTGCAGTTAAAAAGCACTTGCTAGTTGTAGTCTGTGAAAGTAGGATTTAGTATTTGGATTTTTTTAAAACATTTCTGGTGTTCACATTCATTCTATTCTATTTAGCAAAAAGAAGGGTTTTTTGTTTTTTTAATCAGTATATTTCCCAATAGAAGGGAGTTTTTGATACTGATTCTTTTTTCCCATTTGGTGTCTTTCAATAACTTATAATAACTAACTCTCAAGAACGATAGTGGTTATTTCAATACTTTGTGTATTATTCCCTATCAGGAGATTTGAGGTTTATGTTATTTAAAGAAATGTTTTTATAAAAAGAGTGAATGAGGCACAAATTTCAAACTATTCTATTGCAGTATTGACATAGTTTGTTGTCCTATAGAATCAGTTGTAGGGTCACAACTTTTAATCCATTATCATTACCAGTCACATAATTTTTTGGTTGTCTTTAAATTTGTATGGTTTCACTTTTTCTTGCAGTTTCCAAAAAGAGCTAGGATACACAGAATGGGTAACAATACTCACTGAAATGACCCAACTTCTCTGCGTATATCCAGCAGATAGCCAAGACCTGTCGCTTCTTCCTCTATAACATTAGCAAAATTCGCCCTTTCCTCTCTGAGCACACCACCCAAACTCTCATCCACTCTCTCATTACCTCTACTACTACTACTACTATTTAGCATTTCTATAGCGCTACAAGGCGTACGCAGTGCTGCACAAACATAGAAGAAAGACAGTTCCTGCTCAAAGAGCTTGCAAACTAATAGACAAAAAATAAAGTAAGTAAATCAAAACAATTAATGTGTACGGGAAGGAAGAGAGGAGGGTAGGTGGAGGCGAGTGGTTACAAGTCAAAAGCAATGTTAAAGAGGTGGGCTTTCAGTCTAGATTTAAAGGTGGCCAAGGATGGGGCAAGACGTAAGGGCTCAGGAAGTTTATTCCAGGCTTAGGGTGCAGCGAGACAGAAGGCACGAAGTCTGGAGTTGGCAGTAGTGGAGAAGGGAACAGATAAGAAGGATTTATCCATGGAGCGGAATGCACGGGAAGGGGTGTAGGGAAGGACGAGTGTGGAGAGATACTGGGGAGCAGCAGAGTGAGTACGTTTATAGGTTAGTAGAAGAAGTTTGAACAGGATGCGAAAACGGATAGGGAGCCAGTGAAGGGTCTTGAGGAGAGGGGTAGTATGAGTAAAGCAACCCTGGCGGAAGACGAGACGGGCAGCAGAGTTTTGAACCGACTGGAGAGGGGAGAGGTGACTAAGTGGGAGGCCAGCAAGAAGCAGATTGCAGTAGTCTAAACGAGAGGTGACAAGGGTGTGGATGAGGGTTTTGGTAGAGTGCTCGGAAAGAAAGGGGCGGATTTTACGGATGTTGTAAAGAAAGAAACGACAGGTCTTGGCAATCTGCTGGATACGAGCAGAGAAGGAGAGAGAAGAGTCAAAGATGACCCCAAGGTTTTCAGCTGAGGAGACAGGGAGAATGAGAGAGCCATCAACAGAAATAGAAAACAGGGGGAGCGGGGAGGTGGGTTTGGGGGGGAAAATGAGAAGCTCTGTTTTTGTCATATTTAATTTCAGGTGGCGTTGAGACATCCAGACAGCAATGTCAGACAAGCACGCTGAAACTTTGGTTTGGATGCAAGGTGAGATATCAGGGGTAGAAAGGTAGATTTGGGAGTCATCAGCATAGAGATGGTAGGAAAAGCCATGGGATGAGATTAATGAACCAAGGGAAGAAGTGTAGATAGAAAAGAGGAGGGGGCCAAGAACAGAACCCTGAGGTACGCCGACAGGCAGAGGGATAGAAGTAGAAGAAGATCCACCAGAGTGAACACTAAAGGTGCGGAGGGAGAGGTAGGAAGAGAACCAGGAAAGCCCTGGAATCCAAGTGAGGACAGGGTATCGAGAAGTATGCTGTGATCGACAGTGTCAAAAGCAGCGGAAAGGTCAAGAAGAATGAGGATGGAATATTGACCTCTGGATTTATCCAGTAATAGGTCATTGGAGACTTTAGTAAGCGCAGTTTCGGTTGAGTGGAGAGGGCGAAAACCAGATTGTAGTGGGTCAAGAATAGCATGTGAGGAGAGAAAATCAAGGCAGCGGCGGTGAATAGCACGCTCAAGTAATTTGGAGAGAAAAGGAAGGAGGGAGATGGGTCGGTAATTAGAGGGACAAGTAGGGTCGAGTGAAGGCTTCTTAAGGAGAGGTGTGACCACAGCATGTTTAAAGGCAGCAGGCACAGTCGCAGTGGAAAGTGAGAGGTTGAGAATGTGACAGATAAAAGGAATAAGAGCAGGAGAGATGGCGATCAAGATGGCGTCAGTAGCGGTTGTGGTTCCTGGAGCTCCTGAGATTTAACGCCGACAGAGAAATTCTATCCCCGACTTTTAGATGGGGAAAAGAAAGGGAAAGACGCAGGCACCTACCTCCAAGGCACCAGCGCCATCCCAAGCTTCTCGTCAGACGACGCTGGAAGCCTTTGGAATCGGGAGCCATGGCGAGCAGGACCTTACTTCGACGGGCTCGCCCCATTCGGGGGCAGAGCGCAGCATTGAGGGCGCGACGTTGAGCCCTCCTTCTCTCACCGCTCCTCCACAACCCGGAAGCGTAGTTGAACCGATGCAGCCACAACAGCTAGAAACGCTGACTGTGGAAGGAGGACCATCGTGTACTTCTACTCCAGGGAAGGAGATAATATCTCAGGGAGAAACGCTGGTCGCGCTCCCTGCTTCTCATGGAGTCGCTCCGGAGAAAGGTGGAGGAATGATAAGACCTACCCAGGTGACTATGAATACGTTATGGGAGGCAATCCAGCAGGTAAATAACACTTTGCTTCAAATAAATACTTCTATAAAGGGCGAAATTGTAGAACTGAAACAATCTACTCAGAACCTATCTACAAAAGCTCAGGAACAAAACGAAAAGATTTTAAAGATGGAAACTGAGATTAAACAATTACAGGATTTAACTATGACACTGGTCAAAGATAAAGAGATTCAGGAAAGAAGGATGGAGCATTTGGAGAATTGTGGAAGAAGAAATAACTTGCGGTTGTTGAATTTTCCCAAATCCCCTTTAATTTCATCTATGGACATGCTTAGAAAATACTTCAGTGATATACTAGGGATTCCTGTAGAGGGTTATCCCCCTATAACAAGGGCCCAGTATATCTCTGGAGTAGTGAGAACTTCAAAAGAACAGCCTCAGGTTATTCCAAATTTAAATTTGACTGAATTTCTTGAAAATTCGTTGGATGTGGTCACAGAGAGAACAACTTTAATAGTGACATTTGCTCTTGAACTTGATAGAAATAATATTCTCAGACTGTACTTTCGCCATTTAAATGATTGTTTCTTGGGACAAAAAATTCAGATTTTCCCAGATATGGCAAGGAGCACACAAAAAAGGAGAAAGGAATTTCTATTGTATAAATCTAGGACAATTAATTTAGGAGCTACTTTTTTGTTGAAGTTCCCTTGTAAATGCCATGTTACTTTTGAAACAGTTAATTATATATTTTTTACTCCCTCGAAACTATTGGAATTTCTTGTATTAAAGGAAGGTGTTAAACCTCCTGAAGATTTGCCTCCCTGATTAGGAATGCTGAAACGTCGGCTGTAATATCCTGTTCTGCTCAACCGCTTTGAATTTTGTTAACAACTATGTTTAGTTGTATTTTCATTTTTTTTCCTAGTATCTTGATTCACTAATTGTGGACAAATTTAAAATAGTTTTCCTTTTTATTTTTTTCTTAGGAATGGCTGTAAGCAATTATTTCTTTGTGTTGTATTTTCTGATATTGCCATTTATGTCTATTGATGTAAATGTAAAAAAAAAAAATCAATAAAGAAGAAATTATTAAAAAAAAAAAAAAAGAGCAGGAGAGATGGCATTAAGAAGGTGGGTGGGAATGGGATCAGAGGAACAGGTGGTACATTTTGAGGAAGAAAGGAGAAGTGTAGTTTCCTCAATAGTAACTTCAGGAAAGGAGGAAAGGGAATGAGGGGAAGGAGAGAGAGGAGAACAAACTAGTGGAGGGAGAGGTGGCGAGGTAGAGAATGCAAGGTTTATCTTTTGAACCTTGTCGTGAAAGAATTCAGCAAGGGTCTGAGGAGATAATGAAGGGGGAGTTGGGGGAGGGGGCACCTTGAGGAGAGAGTTCAATGTGGCGAAGAGAAGTCAAGGGTTAGAGCCAAGAGAGTTGGTCAGTTGGATATAATAATCCTGTTTGGCACGTAAAAGAGCAGATTGGAAGGAGGTCAGCATGAACTTAAAGTGTAAGAAATCAGCAAGGGCCCGAGATTTCCGCCAGAGGCATTCGGTGGAGCGGGTACAGGAACGTAGGTAGCGGATATTAGAAGTCAGCCAAGGTTGGGGTTTTGTACGCCTTATAGGATGGGTCATCAAAGGTGCAAGAGTGTCTAAGGCAGAGAATAGAGTATTGTTGTAAGAAGAAACAGCCTCATTAACAGACATGGATGGTGCCACAGTGGAGATGATGTTTGAAACATGGGAGGATAGAGATGAAGGGTCAATATCGTGAAGATTCCTAGATAAATTAGATAAGATAGGACGGGACTGGGAGGGAGGAGATTTAAGTGTGAAAGTTATAAGATGGTGATCAGAGAGGGGAAGATCAGAGGCAAGGAAACTAGAGGGTGAACAGTTGGAGAAGATGAAATCAAGACAGTGACCTTGACTACTGCAACCTACTCCTCACTGGTCTCCCACTTAGCCATCTATCCCCCCTTCAGTCCATTCAGAACTCTGCTGCACGTCTTATCTTCCACCTGGACTGATATACTCATATCAACCCTCTCCTCAAGTCACTTCACTGGCTTCCAATCAGGTACCGCATACAGTTCAAGCTTCTGCTACTAACCTACAAATGCATTCGATCTGCAGCCCCTCCTTACCTCTCAACCCTCATCTCCCCTTACGTTCCTACCCGTAACCTCCGCTCTCAAGACAAATCCCTCCTTTCAGTACCCTTCTCCACCACCGCCAACTCCAGGCTCCGGCCTTTCTGCCTCGCCTCACCCCATGCGTGGAACAAACTCCCTAAGCCCATACGCCAGGCCCCCCTCCCTGCCCATCTTCAAATCATTGCTCAAAACCCACCTCTTCAATGTCGCCTTCAGCACCTAACCACTACACCTCTACTCAGGAAATCTAGACTGCCCCAACTTGACATTTTGTCCTTTAGATTGTAAGCTCCTTTGAGCAGGGACCGTCCTTCCTTGTTAATTTGTACAGCACTGCGTAACCCTAGTAGCGCTCTAGAAATGTTAAGTAGTAGTAGTAGTTGCTGGAAAGTACAACACGGGGAAAAAACTCCAGATAGTATGAAAAAAGGTTAATTGTGCTCAAGATCCCAGCCTGAATCTGACTGGGCTTAAGAGAAGTGAGGTGGAGATGGGTCCAGTAACCTCAATTTCCACTTCTTACCCCCCCTAGCATCCTTCCCCATCCCTCTCTTCTTCTTTTGTTCCTCTTGTCTCTTCCCTTTAAGTTGTTTATACATGCTGTGGTCTTTTCCCCTCTATCCTATCTGACATTGTAGTTCCTTTTCTGATTTTTCCTCCTTTTTTGTTTTAGCATGTTAACCACTTTGTTCTGCATGACAGCTTAAATTGTACAAAGAATTAAGAATAGGATCAACAAAGAACTGATGTCAGGTTTAAAGCTATAGAAGTGATTTATAGTAGTAGTGTATATTTTTTTAACAGTTTCTCTTTTATTTTAACCCTTTAGTGTCCAATGTTCCCATCAATCTGTTCCCATATGGCTTATTACGGGAACACTGGACACTATTAAAAAAAAAATCTTTCAGTGATTATTATGAAGTTGAATAAAGAATCTCTTTTCACGCTGCCTTTGAAAGGAAGACAGATATAAGGGGGCTCATTTTCAAAGCACTTAGACACACAAAGTTACATAGAGGCATATTTTCAAAGCACTTAGACTTACAACGTTCCACAGTAACCTATGAAACTTTGTAAATCTATGTGCTTTGAAAATGAGCCAAACAAAAAGAACAGAAGAACAAAGCGAATGCTACATACCTGTAGAAGGTATTCTCCGAGGACAGCAGGCTGATTGTTCTCACTGATGGGTGACGTCCACGGCAGCCCCTCCAATCGGAACACTTTACTAGCAAAGGCCTTTGCTAGTCCTCACACGCCGATGCGCACCGCGCATGCGTGGCCGTCTTCTCACCCGAACCGGCTCGTGTTCGTCAGTCCCGTATGTAGCAAGACAAAGACAAGGGAAGACACAACTCCAAAGGGGAGGCGGGCGGGTTTGTGAGAACAATCAGCCTGCTGTCCTCGGAGAATACCTTCTACAGGTATGTAGCATTCGCTTTCTCCGAGAACAAGCAAGCTGCTTGTTCTCACTGATGGGGTATCCCTAGCCCCCAGGCTCACTCAAAACAACAAACATGGTCAATTGGGCCTCGCAACGGCGAGGACATAACTGAGATTGACCTAACAACTTTTCCAACCAACTGAGAGTGTAGCCTGGAACAGAACAAACATGGGCCTAGGGGGTGGAGTTGGATTCTAAACCCCGAACAGATTCTGAAGCACTGACTGCCCGAACCGACTGTCGCGTCGGGTATCCTGCTGCAGGCAGTAATGAGATGTGAATGTGTGGACAGATGACCACGTCGCAGCTTTGCAAATCTCTTCAATAGTGGCTGACTTCAAGTGGGCCACTGACGCAGCCATGGCTCTAACATTATGAGCCGTGACATGACCCTCAAGAGCCAGCCCAGCCAGGGCGTAAGTGAAGGAAATGCAATCTGCTAGCCAATTGGATATGGTGCGTTTCCCCACAGCCACTCCCCTCCTGTTGGGATCAAAAGAAACAAACAATTGGGCGGACTGTCTGTTGGGCTGTGTCCGCTCCAGATAGAAGGCCAATGCTCTCTTGCAGTCCAATGTGTGCAGCTGACGTTCAGCAGGGCAGGAATGAGGACGGGGAAAGAATGTTGGCAAGACAACTGACTGGTTCAGATGGAACTCCGACACAACCTTTGGCAAGAACTTAGGGTGAGTGCGGAGGACTACTCTGTTATGATGAAATTTGGTGTAAGGGGCCTGGGCTACCAGGGCCTGAAGCTCACTGACTCTATGGGCTGAAGTAACTGCCACCAAGAAAATGACCTTCCAGGTCAAGTACTTCAGATGGCAGGAGTTCAGTGGCTCAAAAGGAGGTTTCATCAGCTGGGTGAGAACGACATTGAGATCCCATGACACTGTAGGAGGTTTGACGGGGGGCTTTGACAAAAGCAAACCTCTCATGAAGCGAACAACTAAAGGCTGTCCTGAGATCAGCTTACCTTCCACACGGTAATGGTATGCACTGATCGCACTAAGGTGAACCCTTACAGAGTTGGTCTTGAGACCAGACTCAGACAAGTGCAGAAGGTATTCAAGCAGGGTCTGTGTAGGACAAGAGCGAGGATCTAGGGCCTTGCTGTCACACCAGACGGCAAACCTCCTCCATAGAAAGAAGTAACTCCTCTTAGTGGAATCTTTCCTGGAAGCAAGCAAGATGCGGGAGACACCCTCTGACAGACCCAAAGAGGCAAAGTCTACGCTCTCAACATCCAGGCCGTGAGAGCCAGAGACTGGAGGTTGGGATGCAGAAGCGCCCCTTCGTCCTGTGTGATGAGGGTCGGAAAACACTCCAATCTCCACGGTTCTTCGGAGGACAACTCCAGAAGAAGAGGGAACCAGATCTGACGCGGCCAAAAAGGAGCAATCAGAATCATGGTGCCTTGGTCTTGCTTGAGTTTCAACAAAGTCTTCCCCACCAGAGGTATGGGAGGATAAGCATACAGCAGACCTTCCCCCCAGTCCAGGAGGAAGGCATCCGATGCCAGTCTGCTGTGGGCCTGAAGCCTGGAACAGAACTGAGGGACTTTGTGGTTGGCTCGAGATGCAAAGAGATCCACCAAGGAGGTGCCCCACACCTGGAAGATCTGGCGCACTACTCGGGAATTGAGCGACCACTCGTGAGGTTGCATAATCCTGCTCAACCTGTCGGCCAGACTGTTGTTTACGCCTGCCAGATATGTGGCTTGGAGCACCATGCCGTGACGGCGAGCCCAGAGCCACATGCTGACGGCTTCCTGACACAAGGGCGAGATCCGGTGCCCCCCTGCTTGTTGATGTAATACATGGCAACCTGGTTGTCTGTCTGAATTTGGATAATTTGGTGGGACAGCCGATCTCTGAAAGCCTTCAGAGCGTTCCAGACCGCTCGTAACTCCAGAAGATTGATCTGCAGATCGCGTTCCTGGAGGGACCAGCTTCCCTGGGTGTGAAGACCATCGACATGAGCCCCCCACCCCAGGAGAGACGCATCCGTAGTCAGCACTTTTTGTGGCTGAGGAATTTGGAAAGGACGTCCCAGAGTCAAATTGGACCAAATCGTCCACCAATACAGGGATTTGAGAAAACTCGTGGACAGGTGAATCACGTCTTCTAGGTCCCCAGCAGCCTGAAACCACTGGGAAGCTAGGGTCCATTGAGCAGATCACATGTGAGGGCGGGCCATGGGAGTCACATGAACTGTGGAGGCCATGTGGCCCAACAATCTCAACATCTGCCGAGCTGTGATCTGCTGGGACGCTCGCACCCGCGAGACGAGGGACAACAAGTTGTTGGCTCTCGTCTCTGGGAGATAGGCCCGAGCCGTCCGAGAATCCAGCAGAGCTCCTATGAATTCGAGTCTCTGTACTGGGAGAAGATGGGTCTTTGGGTAATTTATCACAAACCCCAGTAGCTCCAGGAGGCGAATAGTCATCTGCATGGACTGTAGAGCTCCTGCCTCGGATGTGTTCTTCACCAGCCAATCGTCGAGATATGGGAACACATGCACTCCCAGCCTGCGAAGCGCCGCTGCTACGACAGCCAAGCACTTCGTGAACACTCTGGGCGCAGAGGCGAGCCCAAAGGGTAGCACACAGTACTGGAAGTGACGTGTGCCCAGCTGAAATAGCAGATACTGTCTGTGAGCTGGCAGTATCGGGATGTGCTTGTAGGCGTCCTTCAAGTCCAGAGAGCATAGCCAATCGTTTTCCTGAATCATGGGGAGAAGGGTGCCCAGGGAAAGCATCCTGAACTTTTCCTTGACCAGATATTTGTTCAGGGCCCTTAGGTCTAGGATGGGACGCATCCCCCCTGTTTTCTTTTCCACAAGGAAGTACCTGGAATAGAATCCCAGCCCTTCTTGCCCTGATGGCACGGGCTCGACCGCACTGGCGCTGAGAAGGGCGGAGAGTTCCTCTGCAAGTACCTGCTTGTGCTGGAAGCTGTAAGACTGAGCTCCCGGTGGACAATTTGGAGGTTTGGAGGCCAAATTGAGGGTGTATCCTTGCCGGACTATTTGGAGAACCCACTGGTCGGAGGTTATGAGAGACCACCTTTGGTGAAAAACTTTCAACCTCCCCCCGACCGGCAGGTCGCCCGGCACTGACACGTTGATGTTGGCTATGCTCTGCTGGAGCCAGTCAAAAGCTCGCCCCTTGCTTTTGCTGGGGAGCCGAGGGGCTTTGCTGAGGCGCACGCTGCTGACGAGAGCGCTGGGGCTTAGCCTGGGCCGCAGGCTGTCGAGGAGGAGGATTGTACCTACGCTTACCAGAAGAGTAGGGAACAGTCTTCCTTCCCCCATAAGAACGTCTACCTGTGGAGGTAGATGCTGAAGGCTGCCGGCGGGAGAACTTGTCGAAAGCGGTATCCCGCTGGTGGAGCTGCTCTACCACCTGTTCGACTTTTTCTCCAAAAATATTGTCCGCACGGCAAGGCGAGTCCGCAATCCGCAGCTGGATCCTATTCTCCAGGTCGGAGGCACGCAGCCATGAGAGTCTGCGCATCACCACACCTTGAGCAGCGGCCCTGGACGCAACATCAAAAGTATCATATACCCCTCTGGCCAGGAATTTTCTGCACGCCTTCAGCTGCCTGACCACCTCCTGAAATGGCTTGGCTTGCTCAGGAGGGAGCTTGTCCACCAAGCCCGCCAACTGCCGCACATTGTTCTGCATGTGTATGCTCGTGTAGAGCTGGTAAGACTGGATTTTGGCCACGAGCATAGAGGAATGGTAGGCCTTCCTCCCAAAGGAGTCTAAGGTTCTAGAGTCTTTGCCCGGGGGCGCCGAAGCATGCTCCCTAGAACTCTTAGCCTTCTTTAGGGCCAGATCCACAACTCCAGAGTCGTGAGGCAACTGAGTGCGCATCAGCTCTGGGTCCCCATGGATCCGGTACTGGGACTCGATCTTCTTGGGAATGTGGGGATTACTTAGAGGCTTGGTCCAGTTCGCCAGCAATGTCTTTTTTAGGACATGATGCATGGGTACTGTGGACGCTTCCTTAGGTGGAGAAGGATAGCCCAGGAGCTCAAACATTTCAGCCCTGGGCTCGTCCTCCACAACCACCGGGAAGGGGATGGCCGTAGACATCTCCCGGACAAAGGCCGCAAAAGACAGACTCTCGGGAGGAGAAAGCTGCCTTTCAGGGGAGGGAGTGGGATCGGAAGAAAGGCCATCAGACTCGTCAGAGAAATATCTGATGTCCTCCTCCGCCTCCCACGAGGCCTCACCATCGGTATCAGACACAAGTTCATGAACCTGTGTCTGAAGCTGTGCCCGGCTCGACTCCGTGGAAACACAGCCACGGTGTGAGCGTCGAGAGGTAGACTCCCTTGCCCGCACCGGCGAAGCTCCCTCCGCCGACGTCGTCGGGGAGCCTTCCTGGGAGGCGGCCGCAGTCGGAGACCTCACCTCGGGCAAGGGGCCAGCCGGCGCCTCACTCGACGGTACCGGTGGCGCAAGCACCCCTGGTACCGGAGGGGAAGGGCGCAACAGCTCTCCCAGGATCTCTGGAAGAACGGCCCGGAGACTCTCGTGCAGGGCGGCTGTGGAGAAAGACATGGAATCCGATGCAGGCGTCGAAGTCAGAGTCTGTTCCGGGCATGGAGGCTGTTCCTGGCTGTCCAAGGTGGAGCGCATCGACACCTCCTGAACAGAGGGTGAGCGGTCCTCCCGGTGCCGATGCCTACTGGGTGCCGACTCCCTCGGCGACCCAGAGATCTCGGTACCGATGCGGGAAGGAGACCGGTGTCGATGCTTGTCACCGGAACTTCCCAGTACCGACGAGGAGGACGTAGAATCCAACCGTCGCTTCCTCGGGGCCGAGGCCGAAGAAGGTCGGTCTCGGGGGGGGGGGGGGGGGCTGTACCGCAGGAGCCCTCAGGGTAGGGGGAGCCCCACCCGAAGGATCACCGCCACCAGCAGGGGAATGGACAGCCCTCACCTGCACTCCAGTCGAAGCACCACCGTCCGACGACTTCAGCACTAGTGGAGGTCCCGGTACCACCGACGCCGACGCAGCCTTCCGATGTCTCGGTACCGACGATGCAGAGGGTCGATGCCTCGATACCGTCGATGCCGAGGTTGGAGGTCTTGATGCTGACGACGTCGATGCACTCGATACTCCCGGTGCTGTTGTCGACGAAGAGCCCGAGAACAACACGTTCCACTGGGCCAATCTCGCTACCTGAGTCCTTTTCTGTAAAAGGGCGCAAAGACTACAGGCCTGCGGGCGGTGCCCAGCCCCCAGACACTGAAGACACGACGCGTGCCTATCAGTGAGCGAGATTACCCGGGCGCACTGGGTGCACTTCTTGAAGCCGCTGGGAGACTTCGATGACATGGGCGGAAAAATCACGCCGGCGAAGTCAAAACTCGTAATTGCGGTAAGGCACCAAAAAGAGGGAGAGAAAAAACTCAAACCGAGGCCTCAAAAGGGCCTACCCCGAAAACAAAAGGAAACTTAACGGGGCAAAAACTGGAAATACGGAAAAGGGAAAAAGACCGAAAAGGCCTTTCTCCGAAATTCCCTTTTTTTTTTTTTTTTTAAGTAGCGAAAAGTCAAAAAGACGCGCGAGGATCAACTTAAGGGGCGCGAACAGTGCAAACACGACCATACCGAGCACGGACAAAAGAAGACTGACGAACACGAGCCGGTTCGGGCGGGAAGACGGCCGCGCATGCGTGGTGCGCATCGGCGCGCGAGGACTAGCAAAGGCCTTTGCTAGTAAAGTGTTCCGATTGGAGGGGCTGCCGTGGACGTCACCCATCAGTGAGAACAAGCAGCCTGCTTGTCCTCGGAAAAAGGACCCTTACGCAGGTCAAAACAAGCAGGCAAACAAGCGAAGGTGACAACAAAGATGATGAAAAAAATGTCCAACGGACTGTGTGAATTCATTTCAGAAGTTTTATTCACAAAATGGAGTGGACTCGACACGAATCGTGTTTCGGCCACAGAGGCCTGCCTCAAAAGTCCCTATAGTGTGTTAGCATTAGATTTCTGAGCACTCTACAAAGTCCGGAGAAAACGCACCTAAAAACTGATGTGAGAAAACAAGAGCGTTCACAGCCAATGTCACCACAAATGCACAGCAAAATGAGCACCATAGTACCCTACGGAACATTGTGTGTCCAAGTGCTTTGAAAATGAGCCCCAGGGTGTTCAAGAAGTCAATGTACAAAACATTTTTTTCTTTTTCAGGTAGTCTATGAGATGTTCATGAAAAATAGGAGAAGCTGACCAGATTCTAGTACATTTCCCATCCTCCCCCAATCCTACTGGAGCTCTATTTTTAAAGTACTTGGTTTCATTTGTACAAAAAGTACTGCTTCCTTCAGATTTAATTTATCCACTGAATAAGAAGCACCAAAGCATGAAGACGGTAACAATTGGGACAACTCCACCATCCCCCAAACCCACCCAGCTGAAAAATGCACTAGGTACCTTGGAAGCTGGAGACGCAGGTTTAGGAACCAGATTCTTGTACACAATGGGGCATACTGTTGTGATCTTTGTGCTGCCATTTGAGAAATGAGGTATTGGAGAAGCAAATGCAGCTGAAAAGGCAGAAGGATCCTCCTTTGAAATCTTTTTGATGACCAGCATCTTGGTAGGTTGCTTGGCACTTGGTGGGTTCTCTGTCCCCACAAACCCCAAAGGGGAAAAAAACAAAGGAAAGATGGCATTAAACCCTAAGGTAAAGGACTTCAGCCACGATCCTGCTGGCAGCAAAATATGCAACATCAAGAGTACCTCAGTAGAGCAATCTGAGTCATTTATTTGAGCTTTGTGCTGAATTAGCTGCACCGAACAGTGAGGGCTGTATTATATAAGTTTTGTAGCTTAAAAAAAAAAAAAAAAATTGGTGCCCCTAATTAAACACAGTATGAAAACTGAAATTGCTCACAATGCAACAGAAGTCAAATTATTCCTCTCTATAACCACAAGAAATAAAATAACTAATATAGAGAACACAGCCAAGGTCCGAGAAGGTGACAGAATGTCACGACTAAAATACAGTATGAAGTCATGGACTTTTCAGATGAAGGACGGACCCGTATGTTCATTTTATCTATGAAACATGCACTGTCAATGTGTTTGCAACATCTAAGGCCAAATGAATTTTGTGGAGGGTTTCATTAAAAAAAAGTGTGAAATGAAATGTTATAATTTTACCTTCACCTGAGCTCAGGAAAACCATTTATCCAAAATATCTTTGCAACTGGAGCAAGTATGTGAAACTACAGCATTTCAGTGGATCAATTCAAAAGGGATAATAGATAGCATAACATTATAAGGAAAAAAGATTATCAAACAGTGAACATCTTATTCTGTGTCATTTCAGAAAAGAACTTGTGGCAGGATACTTTATTGGACAGACACTGGATTCATAAAAGAACTTGGCAATAGTAATAAACAAGCTTCTTAGGGCAGGGCCGCTGAGACGGGGGGGGGGGGGGGGGCAAGACTCTCCCGGGCCTGGCCTCCAAGGGGGGCCCAGCGTCGGGGTCTGTCTCTCTCATGCTCCTGACGCAACCCGGGTGATCGCGTCCTGACACTGGTGCCAGGCCCCCCTTAGAAGCTGGGGAGGAGCAGACACAGGGCTTCGGGGCCTCTGGTTTGGCTGGTGGGGGTCCCCAAGTCCCACCAGCAGAAGCCTTTCTCCAGCACTGTTCTGTCGCATTGCCTGCCCTGCGGCTGCTTTTCCCCTCACATCACGCATACTTGGTTTTGATGAAATTGAGAATGCGCGATGTGAGGGGAAAAGCAGCCGTAGGGAGGAAATGCATTGGAGAACAACACTGGAGGAAGGCTTCTGCTGGCAGGGCTTGGAGATTCCTTCCAGCCAAGGTATGTGAAGTTGCGGCGGGGGCAGGGCAAAATGTGCCCTCCTCACTTTGGCCTATGCCCCCTCCCCCCCCCAAAAAAAATTTTAAAGTCTGGCCACGCTCAGTCTCTCAGTGGCCCTGGCTTAGAGATATACTTTTAAGCAAGGTGATTATCTACAAGTTTTAGCATAACAACCATAACCTATTTCTCCTTATCTTTACTTACATCAGGACTTTTTCAAGCAGTTATTACAGTATTTCATGTAATTCACTTTTCAGATTACTATTCTACAAGAGTAGGGGGTGAGGGAAGATTCCCCGGGCCCAGTCTCCAAGAGGAGCCCAGTGCTAATGCCATGTCAGCAAGGTTTCCTGGAGGTGGCACAGGCAGGCAGAAGGCAGCTGCATTCACTAGTCTCCTGCTCGGAGGTTATCGCATTAATGCGTTGTCTTCTCTGTCACCGCAGGTCCTTCTTCTTGCCTTGCTCGTCCCGCTTCCTCCTGTGACTACTTCCCGTTTCCACTGGCACCGCAGCAGGAAGAATCTGTGGCGTCAGAGATTCAGAGGTAATGCGATAACCTGGGTCCCCACCTGCACACAGTGCGAGTGCAGCAGGAGAGAAGACAGACAACCAGTCTGAGAGGGAGCACTGCAAACGCTGAGGTATGGTCATATTTGACAGATTAAATTACTTTGGCTGGAGGCTGACTGACTGATGGCTGACTGGGATTTTCTTTTTTACTGTTGAGTACATGGCTAATTGGAACCTGGGATTCTTCAGCTCATATGCTGCTCTCAATGGAACAAAATACAGGGGGCTCCTGTATGATTTCCCTTTTGCCAGAAGGGAACAAATCTTTGTTTCTATATAGATCAGATTTCCCCATTTCTGATACGGTGTCTGAGCTGAAGTTTCAGCAGAAGGCATCTGTGCCTCACTGGAACTGGGATACTGCTGCCAATGGGAAATTAGTAGCCAAGATGACTGGATTATGAAATGTGTTTGGTGGTGATATGAATTTAAATAGGAAAACTTGCTGGATCCAGTTCTTCGGACACACTGAGCTATTTGAGTTTTCTATAATGAACACACATCAGATAGATTTGCTTATATGCTAACCTGTTTCGTGTATATTCATTCAGCATATTCTGAAGTCCAGACTGGCTGGGTAAGGATTAAGGAATCGAGATGTGGGGGCCAGGCGGGCAGCATGGAGAATTTCACAGAGTGCAACTGCAATTTTGTTTGGAAATGGTATGGAATGTAATATTTAAACCCTGTTCTCAATTAAACATGATGCAAGAATTAGGAAATACCACTGATCTGAATCTGCATCAGTTTTGCTTGTTCAAAGCTTCAACTCAAGGTTATAGATTACAGGTATTATACCAATGACCCTTCAGTTGAAGCTCTGAACAAGCAAAACTGAAATGGATTCCAATCAATGGTATTATATCCTAACGTTTTGCAATCTTGGAGATCCAACAGGAAATTCATCACAATGACCTGTTTTTTTTGTGTGTGTGGCTGCCTCTTTTGCAACCAATATAATGTGTATAGTGCTGAATACGTCTAGTAGCGCTATAGAAATCAGTAAGCCATTTGATTGATTACCAATAAAGAGCAGGCAAAGAAATTGTGTATCAGTTATTTTATAATACAAACCCAACGACTAGCATTATGTTTTATAATATGTAATGTGTTACTCTTAACCCTAGTGTGTGGACAGTTGGTTATAGAGGAACAGAGTGGGGGAAAGGTGCCTCAGTAGGGACATGGGGAGAATCTAATTAAATAACAGCTCTAATTTTAAAAAAATAGTCCTGTAGTCCAGATCCAGCCTTAGTTTTCAGAGTCTATGAGGCTTCAGAAAGCTACACTAGGGAATGTCAACTAAAAAAACAAAAAACAGTAAAACTATGCACAGCTCTCAATATGCCGCCTTCTATTTCTCTCCCAGTTTAGCCAAAAGATGGTCCTGTCAATATCAACATGAGCTAACGTCATAAATCAGGATCCGAAAAACGTCAAGAGAAGATAAGACATGATCAAGCAGCTAAAAAGGGTCAGCAGTCTCTTCAGAGTTTAGGATTTTCAATTGCAATAAAGAAGGTTCAAGACGATACTCACATGGCAAGAACATCAACAACAGTACCGGTAAGAGAAGAAACAGATTCATGTCATTTGAAAATGAGTTACAAAGTCCAGCAGATGAGGGACAAGCTCAACCTGCTATTTCACTGAATATAAGCATTGATACGAATATCTTTAATGCAAAACCTCTTACAAAGCAAAGATCCTTACCCATAGCAGGTATTTTCCGAGGACAGCAGGCCTTCTATTCTCACAAGTGGGTAATGCACCACCATTGCCCAGTCTAGAGCTTATTCCAAGCTTGCAAGAGTTTTGTGGAATGTGAGTCACGCTCCACTGCACATGTGCGGTACCCGCAGTACAATATTACAGCATAAAAAAATTTAAAAAACAGGAAACAACTCCAAGGGGAGGTGGGAGGGATTGTGAGAATATAATGCCTGCTGTCTTCAGAGAATACCTACTGTAGGTAAGTATCTTCACTTTCTTCAAAGACAAGCAGATAATTCTCACAAGTGGGGAATCCCCAGCAACCGATAAGCAGCATAAAATGTTTTGTACTTTTTTGGGATCTTGCCAGGTATTTGTGACCTGGATTGGCCATTGTTGGAAACAGAATGTTGGGCTTGATGGACCTTTGGCCTGTCCCAGTAAGGCAATACTTATGTACTTTACTCATATTTTGTACTCTATCAGTATCTGTGGTTCAAGCTGAACAATCATGCAGCACGTTGAAAAGAGTTAAAAGGCGTGCTTTGATCAACAATTGGGCAGCAGAGACTCAGCAGTTTAGGATTTGCTTGCCATTGAGGATCAATTAGGAAGATGCATCAACTTCTGACACTGTTATAGAAATATTTGTCAACAAAAAACAACTCCAAAAAATGTGTCAACCTAAATACTGCTTTCTGCTGCACGGACACACAAATTTAGACTGTGGCAAGCACAGGATGAAAACCCAGCAAACTGATTTATTCTTAATGTGTGAGCTTTAGCACCATTGTACACTCCACTCATGGCCCCTGCACAGAGGTCGACATTGAGGCAGGTAGAGACCCACTCGATGCACAACTGCTCCCAGTGTCAGCAGGTGTAGAAGTCATGCAGACCGATGCTCCCGATGCAACGCCTGACGGCGATGCTGATTTTGATTCAGATTGGGCTCCGAAAACTTTTTCTTGTTGAGCCTCTCTGGCCATTCTTTTTCTTTTCCTAATTCTAATTGTGGAAATTCCGTGTCAAAACCTACATTTTCAGCATCCAGTTTACTTTCTTTCAAAACGGCACTCCAATTTTCTCTAATAACTTTCAAGTTTGATACTAAGTTCTGAATATTTATTTCAATTTCTAATGAACATTTCTTTGCTTGCAACACTGCTGTGGTAATGCATTTCCGTCAAATCCTTAAGCCAGAGACAGCACATAAGGACACATTGAAATGATTTCAGATGTGTCTGTAGTTCATCAATTTCTAATACGATCTCAGGTCTGATGTTTAGATTTTCCATTTCTTCAAGTTCTTTAAAAAATACCTGTCAGATTATAGGATGTATGCTTTCAACCGGTGCAGACCAACAGGTGTCTGACATTCTATCCAATGAACCGTTGATGTTTTTCATAAATATTTTCCATCTTTGAGGACTTGAGGTAAATAGGGAATATAACTTTTCAACAAAAAAGCTTGCAAAGCATTCCTCCACTAAAATACAACCACAGCCTATCTTTACATAAGTATGTCAGTAACCTGTCTATTTATTCTATATAATTATTACAATATGTTAAATTATGGGTATTATGAAAATTTTACTTTTGACTTATGATATGGGGGTGTGGTGTGCAGGGGGTCCATAAGATTGTTTGCCCAGGGACTGGCTTTGTCTTTCGGTGGCCCTGGCATATACTAAAAAAGTAAAATTCCCAAGATATTGTTATATAAAGGAGGAATACCAACATGAATAATTAGCTTAAAGTAAAAAGTCTATTTATTTTTTAGTCTGATCTTGGTTTACAACCAATAGTGAGATGACATATGTAAGTAGATGTAAATCTACACTCACAACTGTCTCTTCCCCCCAAATTCTTGGTGGGGAGGGAAGGTTAGGTTACCCTCTCTGATGATACAGTAGTCTCTGAAGCTTGCTTCTACCATGTCTACTTAGAAATCCATTCCTACTCCCATAATATGGAAAATGGAGTATGGCAGCTTTCAAGAGAGGAAACTAACAAGTACTTATAAATAACCCACACTATGTGTTCCAGAAAGCTCCTGTACAGAAACATCACAAAATAAGCCTTCTGTTGATCTCTTAAAAGGAAATCCAGCCTGTGAAAGGAAAAATTATGCCTTAGCTGATAATTTTCTTTCCTTTAGTCCCAATAGATCAGTCTAGAACTTGTAGGATGTAGCAAAGAAGTTCACAATTAAGGTGGGAGCAAATATACTAAAGCCAAAAGGTCTACTTAAGGTCCAGAAAACCCCAAATACAAGCTGAATTAAACTACAATCAGTAGAAGGTTGAAGCAAATACCATGACTATGGAATACAATACCTGGAACATAGAACTGTGAACCCTGGTAACAGACTTGAAGAGAAGTCCTCTAGCAAGAGATGCTACCTGTGTGACATCCAAGAGTCTAAGGCTGAAAAATAGCAGATCAAAAACTCAAAGATTATTTGAAGACTAAAGTGTAGAGACAAGAGAAGTTGAAGAAACAGAAGTCAAGTGCAGCACCAGGTACAGAGAACAGCTGCAGTATGGAACTGCAGGAAGCAGGGGATAATTATTCTGCTCTGGCTAATTACACTGAAAACCTAGAGGAGTCAGCTATGCTCTAAAGATGAAGAGGTCTGCAGAATATCAACTATAGAGGACTGCTGAGCTTCTGGCCACAGGAATTAGTTATATCT
Organism: Microcaecilia unicolor; assembly: GCF_901765095.1. NCBI lineage: Eukaryota > Metazoa > Chordata > Amphibia > Gymnophiona > Siphonopidae > Microcaecilia > Microcaecilia unicolor. The sequence goes on from NC_044036.1 coordinate 900,539, forward strand.
TAAAACTGCACAGCTCAGCTATAACTCCAGCTGAAGAGCTCAGCAGCACTGCAAGCTGTCAAAAGAGGCTGCAGAGGCCAACTGCATTTTATTTATTTAGATTTTGCTCACACCTTTTTCAGTAGTAGCTCAAGGTGAGTTACATTCAGGTACTCTGGATATTTCTCTGTCCCAGGAGGGCTCACAATCTAAGCTCCTACCTGAGGCAATGGAGGGTTAAGTGACTTGCTCTATGCCTCGCTGCTCCCAGTGCGATATGGTCGTTCAGCAGCCATTACCTGCACTCTCGAAGTCGATGCTTCTCTTGACGTTGACGCCGCCGACCTCGGTACCGATGCCGATCCGACGTCGAAGGACCGGACTGATCCGCAAAAAGTTTCTCTCGTTGAGCCACCCGAGACACTTGGATCCGTTTTTTCATTAAAGGACACAGCTTACGTTGGCAGATGATCGGGCCCAAGGCACTGGAAACACCATGCATGCGTGGGGGTCGGTACCCAAGGTGGTCTGGTTGCACCGAGTACAACGCTTGAAGCCACTGGGTGTCCTCGATGACATGAACGGAAAAACGGCGGCTGCGAAATTAAAGGACACGATTGTGCCAATTAAAAAGGTATAAAAAAGGAAAACAAAACCTGTCCGAGCAGCCTAAAAGCAGGCCGCAGCGAAAAAGGAAAAAAACTTTAGTGAGAAAAACTAAAGAAAATGAAAAACTAAAGAAAATAAAGGGAAAATAAACTTTTTTTTTTTTTTAATTTTGTCGAAAAAAAAACGAGAAGAAAAAGAAGAACAAGGAAGCGGTAACGCGCAAAAAGTCTCCTGGGCCAAAAGGAACACAGCTGAACAGTGTCACTTCAGAAGCGGATGAAAAGAAACTGACAATGTCATGCTATTACCGCGGGCAGGAAGCCATTCGTGCATGCGTGGTGCGCTCTGCCCGCACGCTGGAGCGTTCTAGAGAGTTTTTTGTTTTGCTTTAGAGATTTTGCCGGTCTCTTGGGCCATCGCAGACGACGGCCCAATCGTGAGAACAAGCAGCCTGCTTATCCTCGGAGAATAGTCTCTTTCACGTCACCTTTTAACCACACTGGCTGTGGTTTTGCTCTTTTTTCCACCTTTGTCAATATGTGGAATACATCTAGTCTGGGCTTCCATGATGGTATTTTTAAACAACATCCATGCTTGATTCAGAGTCTTAACCTTTTGCGGCAGAATCTTTCAGCTTCTATTTAACCATTTTCCTCATTTTGTCATAATCACCTTTTCGAAAATTAAAAGCTGCTACAGTACATTTCCTTAGTGGCTTCACTCCAGATATCAGCTCAAATTTGACCATGCTATGATCACTGTTTTCCAGTGGATCCTACACCGTTACCTCTTGTACTATGCCTCGCGTTTCACTAAAGATTAGATCCAAAATAGCTTCCTCTCTCGTCAGTTCCTGGACCAGTTGCTCCCTGATGCATTTATTTAGTCAATATTGGGGTAATTGAAATCAACTATCTTACAACAAAATTCCACTAAATGTAACCCAGTATTGGAGGTGCACAGTCACTAGTATTCATTAAATGTGGAGAAAAAAAGACTTCAGAAACCATAGAGAATACTCCTATGCAGGAAAAAACCTTTCAAATAAAGAGTACTCCTCTTCTTCAATCACTAGTCTTCACAAAAAAAAAACTCCACTGCAGGTTTTTTCCTGCATATGAGTATTCTCCATGGTTTCTGAAGTCTTTTTTTCTCCACATTTCATGAATACTAGTGACTGTGCACCTCCAATACTGGGTTACATTAAGTGGAATTTTGTTGTAAGATAGTTGATTGTATTCTACCATTCCTTTACGTTAACGGTAATTGAAATCACCCATTATTATAATGTTGCCCAATTTGCCAGCTTTCCTAATTTCTGTAAACATACTTTCATTCTGTCACAGCTTCCCTGGTTTCAGCCCACTGCTGCCGAGTTACCCAGCTCCAGGAGGGAGACTTTTTGGTCAGTCCTATTTTTGAACTTATATCCCAATTCAGTGCTCTATTTGTAGTCCCTGATACCACCACTGAAATCACAGCACTTCAGGTCCCATAATGCACTAGGATAGGGTTGCAGAAATTCAGGACTGGCTCAGAATTTCCCTCCTGGAACTGGGTAACTTGGCAGCTGTTGAGCTCTAACTATTAAGCATGTGCTTGCATAGTTCCCATGCTCACTCAAAATCTATAATGTTATTATGCCCACAGCTAGGCTGTGTACTTTTTGATGCTACTTCTGGAGAGATGAAATGATGGTGGGGGATGGGGTTCCTGATTAGGAAGGCCCACAAATATATGTTTGCCTAGGAAGCCAAACCAAGAAACACAGTTTGTGTGACAACTGGGCTCATTTTCAAAGCATTTAGATTTACAAAGTTCCATAGGTTACTAAAGAACTTTGTAAGTCTAAGTGCTTTGAAAATACGTCTCTATATGTCCCTTCTCCCCCCTCCCTCCAAGTTTGTCAACGGTCTCCTGCCACCTCTTCCTGCTATTGCTGTGCTACTTCTTTAGGCTCATATATCCCACCATTTCTACCTTCTGTGGGATATGATGGAGTAATAACATTTTTAATTTTTGTGAGGAATGGGAACAGTGCTAGTCATCAATCTGTGTATAATTCTGAAGAATAGATTGCAGAAAGTCAAAAGAAGTGGCAAATGTTATAGGTGACTCTTTTAAACCCCAATCTTTAAGTTAGAAAACACAGAGCAAAATAATGTTCACTCACCTGGAGAAATGTCCTCTCAGAACTTCAGAAAGTTTATTTATTTATACCACAATTTATAGACTGCATTAACCTAAGTCCTAGGCAGTTTACAGAAAAATTCACAATAAAAAATTTGAGATTCAACACTACACAAACAACAAAAATACAATCAGTCCATAGAATTTAAATCATATTTTAACAAAAGGCCTGGGAGAAAAAATATGCCTTAAGCATTTTCCTGAACTGAAGATAGTTCTTAATCTTTCGCAATTCATCAGGAAGTGCTGGCTGGGAGCTGCAGAGTCCTAGTAGCTTCATACTCAACTAGACTTAGCTAATAGACCAGGGGCAGGCGTGAGCCCGTTAGGCTCAAACACAGTACTAGGCCAAAGGACCTGAGAAGCTAGGCCTAGGCCCTGCCTGAACACCTTTTATCATCTGCTGGAAGTAGAGAAATAGTGGAAAGTTCTAGCACAGTAGAAGCCTATATCCTGGTGATTTCACTGGAAATTTCAACTTTCTAACCCCTTCTGCCGGTAGGAAAGGGAACATAATCCCATGTGTCCAGACTGGTGTGACTGGGAAGCTCCATGGAATTATCTTCCACAAAGAAAATCATTTGCTGTTAATCTCTAAAAGGCAAGTAAATGAACAGCTTGGCATCAGAAAACTGGAATGCAATACCACCACTAACCTCTTCTCCCTGACGTTATAGACAGGAAAATGTATTTCTGCCCTCTCTGGATCAACATCCGGGCATCCTGGATGGTTCCTAATTAGTACATAGATAGATATATTGTACAGCAGAAGAGATGCTCTACACCTCCTTGCTTTATCAAGTGTCTAAACTTTCACAGACAAACTGTCCTCCAACAGATGAGCTATTATCCAAGCCTTTCATATACATAACAGGAAGTACAAAGGTGATAAACAAATGAGGCTCTTCACCTACCCCACACTCCAGATGGGATCCCTGCAGGCTTCTTCTGGTTACTCTGTTTTCCAGCCTCAGGATTCAGAGATGGCTGCAAGAAAAAAACAATTATTTACAAATACAGTGAGACAGTAAAAGATGGTGGCATATCCTCTTTTGAAACCCAATTCTTGCTGTACTTGAGCTATCTGTGACAGAACTAGGAAAATAGTACAGGAGACACAAGCAAAGTGAGACTGTGTGATAGCTCCCTGATAAGGGTAGAACAAAGATTAAGGAGATAGACAGTATATCATATTGAATGGCTCAAATTTAGTGGTTATATGACCACCTACTGATGAAAATTAATGGTCAAATTTTTATGGTCCATTTTAGATTTCTGCCACAATAACTTCCAAATGTAATAGACAGACGTTTTCTTATCCTCTACCCCCACCCCCTTCTGACAGCTTTCTTCTTTATAGACCTTCCATCTCAGTTAGAAACTACTGCTTTTGTTATCAAAAACCTGGTGCTTTTCTTCCTCCCATCTAACCCACTGCAACAACAATGCAGGGACTAAACACACATACTCCAAAACCCAGTTTGCATATATCCAGACCTTATCACTTTTCTAGCAACAGCTGCAACACCCTTCATTCTCCTCCTTACGGACTGTGAATACTAACCTCTACAGTAGTGGCATAGCTAGGACTGAATGGACCCTAGGCGGAAAAATTAAGATGGGTCCTCCCTATAACGTCATTTCTTCCAAGGTCGTGAGGATTGGGGAGGGGAGGAGGGGAACCTCTTAAGACCTCCAGTTAACAAATCCTGCTAAAAGCAAACACATTCTAGACCTATATAGATCACCTGTCACGGTAACAGAAATAGAAACTAAAATAGAAGGTATCAGAGATGCACATTTCCCAAAGTTACAAGTTACCTTATTATACTTATTAAATTCAGGGAAAAATGTATCTTTTTTTCTACTTTTGTTGTCTAATCATTGCTTTGGTCCCAGTGTCTCTTCTCCACTTTTCTCTTTTTTCTTAACTCTCTTTTCAGGGTCTCCTGAACTTTTGACATTTCTTCTTTCTATTATGTCCACTACCCATTTTTTCCCGTGTCCTTCTCTGTCCTGTCCAGCATCTCCCCCTGTGTCCCTGTCCCTATCCCCCCCCCCCCCCCATGTTCAGCATCTGGCCTCTCAGTATTCCTATCTTCCCCTCATAGTCATCTCTCCCCTGTGTCCCCATCTTACTCTGACCAGCATCCCCCCTCCTCTATGAGGCTCTCTCTCCTCCTTTGGTCCAGCATCTCCTCTCTATATCCCTATCCCTCCCCATGTCCAGGTTTTCTCCTCTCTTCCTCTTGCACTCCTACAGTACAGTCTCTTTCTCTCTCCCCCCTCCACCCCTCAGTCCAGCATGTCTCCCTTTCCATGTCTCTCTTTTTCCCTGTGATTGCCCCCTCAGTTCCAGCATCACCCCTGCCCCTTTGATCCAGGTCTCTCTCTCACCCCCTCCTTCTGACCTCCCCCCCCAATTCCAGCATCTATCTCCTCTCCTCCCCCCCCATCCACTGGCCCAGCATCTATCCAACCCCCTCCCCTACACAGGACCAGCATCTCTTCAAGCCTATCCCCCCCCCCCCCTTGTGGGCCCGGTATCTTTCTAACCCTTTCCCCACCTGGTCCTGAAAACAGCACTGGATCACCAGTAGAGACAACGACTAAGATAAGCTGTCTTTGCCTGACCCTGCTAAGTCCTTTCCTGTGCCACTTCCCATCCACCGGAAATTACATCAGAGGGGTGGGATTGCAGCACAGAAAGGCCCTGGCAGAGCCGAGCAGAGGCAGGCTGATTCATTCGCTGTCTCAGCCAGCAATCCAGCACTGTTTTGAGGACCACGGGGTAGGGGTGATGGGGTTAGACATGGACCCTGTGGAGGAAAAGGGGTGTTGGGGTTGGCAGAGGAAGGAGGGATGAGTGAGGGACATGAGTGTTCACTATAGAAGGCGGCCCCTAACATTGGGCAGCCGTGCGATTTTGCGGGGCTCGCTCAAAGGTAGCTATGCCCCTGCTGTACAGCATCCCCCACCCTATAAGTCAGGCTCAGGAATTAAACCTGTCTTGCTGCCGGCAACACACAGCAATGCCACAGACTTATCAATCAGTCACTTTGATCACCTACTGATGAAAATCATGACTACTGTTGCGGCACTCAGCAAATGGATTCCTGCCAGAATGCTTCAGATTTTCAAATCAGATTCTTTTCTTGAACTAAACATATATTAGCACAGATTTTAAATTGATTTAGTGGCCCATGTGAATAATTTATACAACCCAATAAGAAAACTGAATGCGGTAATCCCACCACTCTAACCAAGAATAACCCCCCCAGTTTCTTACAAAGTCTTCCTCTTCAAATTGGGGCTTAGTCCCCTTCTCTTCCTTCTTCTCCTCCCTGGCCTCCACCAGCTGCTTTTCCTGAAAGGAGTTGTTCTTGCGTGATGGGACGTTGCCATTCCAGTGCCGATGGATGCTTGTTGTTCCTCCTCCACTGCTGTTGCCACCCCGCTGGCTCATGCCATCATGATTGCGTGGTTGGGTGTGCCAAGTCTGTTGATTCCCAGATAGTCCTAGCTGAGCCCCTTTTGACACACCTGAATCCACAGAATCATGGCGATGAAGAGAGGGCTGATGCCAGCAATCTACAGTGTAAGAAAGAAAAACAAAAAGGAAGAGAACTGTAATCATGCTGGGATCACCACTCACTGATTACGTCACAAAACCTATGATCTACATGCACTCAACTGTGTAACTGTTTGCTTTTGTTGTACACATAACCTGTGAAGTTTTCCTGTAAAACAGTATGCTGAGGTCACCAGCAGATCCCTATAGTGAAATTTTACTTGTTAAGCATGGATTCATGCAACAAAGCCAAGGTGAAATTAGGCCTTACCTGCTAATTTTCTTTCCTCTAGACCGGTCAAGACGCGTGGGTTATGCTCGCCTACCAGCAGAGGGAGACTGAGAACACTAACTTCAACTATGTACATATAACCTGTGCCCATCCCACAAAAGCCAGTATACACTTAGCAAAGCAGAGAAAAAACCCCCTGCAACCTGAACTCTGAATCTAGAAAACCCCTGTACCTGGAAAACCAATAGTCAACACCAACAGTGTGCTCAGACAGACGGAACGACAAGCGCCCCGCTCTGTCAAGTATTATGGGCGAAGAAAACTCTCCGGCCCAATGAAAGAAAAGGAATAGTCATAGCAGAACACGGCTCAAATACTTCTGATACGAACAATATCTCTGAAAATCCATAGGGCGGTCTGGAGGGTCTAGAGGAAAGAAAATTAGCAGGTAAGGCCTAATTTCACCTTCCTCAGCGACCCTCCAGACCGGTCAAGACGAGTGGGAAGTACCAAAGCAGTAGAAACTTAAGGGTGGGACCCTCGAAACGCAGAAGACAGCACAGCCGCTCCAAAACATGCATCCTCCTTTGCCTGAACGTCAATCCTATAATGCTTCACAAAGGAATGAATGGACGACCATGCCGCTGCCTTACAAATATCCTGTGGAGGAAAAAAACTACTCTCCGCCCAGGAAGCAGCAACCCCCCGAGTTGAATGCGCCTTAAGTAACGGGGGCACCGCACGCCGCCTCAACAAATAAGCCGAGGCAATAGCCTCCTTCAACCACCTAGCCAGAGTCCCCTTGGAGGCCGCAGCCCCTCTCTTGGGACCTCCAAACAAAATGAACAACCTATCCGAAGCCCGGAAATCTCTCGTTCTGCTCAAATAGGACCGCAAGGCGCGCCGAACATCCAACTTAGCCAACTGACGCTGAGAGGCATCCCCCGAACGATCCCCCAACACCGGTAACGAGATCACTTGATTCACATGGAACGCTGAAACCACCTTAGGAACAAAGGAAGGAACCGTCCTCAAAGTCACTTTCTCTTTCGCAAAGGACAGAAAAGGTTCCCTACAAGACAAGGCTTGCAACTCTGAAATTCAACGAGCGGAAGCAATGGCCACCAGAAAAACTGTCTTCAAGGTAAGATCCTTACATGTGATGGACGCCAATGGTTCAAACGGAGGCCCCACCAGAGTCTCCAAGACCAAATTCAAATCCCAAGGCGGAACCATCGGACGACGGGGCGGCCGAATCAACTTCACTGCCCTCAGGAACCGCCCTACGTCCGGAGAAGCTGCCAAGGAGACTCCTTGAATCTTACCTCTGAAACAAGACAAAGCAGCCACCTGCACCTTCAGGGAAGAAAGGGAGAGCCCCCTGTCCAAACCATCCTGCAAAAACTCCAAAACCTCCATCACCGAAGCCCGCAAGGGGACAACATTCCGTTCAAGACACCAACTCTCAAAGATGCGCCACACCCGCACATAAGCCAACGACGTGGACTTCTTACGCGACCGCAACATTGTATCAATGACCCTGGCCGAGAAACCCTTCTTTCTCAATCTGTGCCTTTCAAGAGCCAAGCCGTAAGCAAGAATGGAGAGGGGTCGGCCATCTCGATCGGTCCCTGCACCAGTCTCACCCGAGACCCCAGGGGAAAAGGATCCTGCACTAACAACCGCACCAGATCTCCGTACCATGGCCGACGAGTCCAATTGGGCGCTATCAGAATCACTAAGCCAGGATGACGACCGATCCGCTGCACCACGCAGCCCACCAGCGGCCACGGCGGAAACACATAGAGCAACTGCTGAGTCGGCCACGGCAGAACCAACGCGTCGAGACCCTCGGCTCGAGCATCTCTTCGACGACTGAAGTATCGCGCGACCTGCGCATTGTCGGCCGATGCCATGAGATCCAACACCGGCCGACCCCACTGCAACACTATCCGCTCGAACACTGAGTGATGGAGAGCCCACTCTCCGGGATCCAACATGTGCCTGCTCAGATAATCCGCGTCCACATTGTCCACTCCTGCTACGTGGCCTGCCGAAAGAGCCTGAAGATGAGCCTCTGCCCACCCCAACAACTCCGCTGCCTCTACAGCTAATCCTCGGCTCTTCGTCCCCCCCTGCCGATTCACATAAGCTACGGCCGTGGCATTGTCGGAAAGAACTCTGACCGCCTTGCCCTCTAGCAGACTCTGGAAGGACCGAAGAGCCAACCGAATTGCTCGAGTCTCCAGGCGATTGATGGACCACGACGCCTCTTCCGACGTCCATCGCCCTTGGGCCACCTGTCCTAGACAATGCGCCCCCCAGCCTAACAGACTCGCATCCGTGGTCAGTACCACCCAATTCGGCACCTCTAGCGGCATACCCTTCGCTAGATTCGGAGTGTGAAGCCACCAGCAGAGGCTGCGCCGAACCCTCTCCGGCAGCGCTAACCGCTCCTCCAACTCCTGGGACTGAGGGGACCAACGAGTCAACAACGAGCTCTGCAACTGTCTCATGTGGGCCCTGGCCCAAGGTACTACCTCTATAGCCGCAGCCATCAGACCTAACACCTGCAGATACTCCCGTGCCGCAGGCGCCCTCTGAGCTCGGAGCTGACGTATCTGAAGCTGCAGTTTGGAAATGCGAGGAGCCGTCAAAAACACCCGGCCTCGCTCCGTGTCGAACCGAACTCCCAGATATTCTAGAGACTGTGACGGAACTAGGTGACTCTTGGCCAGATTGACATCCCAACCCAGCGACTGCAAAAAGGTCACCACCCGGGCGGTAGCCTCCTCGCTCTCCGCCTGCGTTTTGGCTCGAATTAACCAGTCGTCGAGATACGGATGCACCAAAATGCCCTGCAACCGTAAAGCCGCTGCCACGACCACCATCACCTTGGAGAAAGTGCGAGGAGCCGTAGCCAGGCTGAACGGGAGCGCACAAAACTGAAAGTGACTCCATAACACCACAAAACGAAGAAAACGCTGGTGTGCCTCTAGAATGGGGATGTGTAAATAAGCTTCTGTCAAATCCAATGAAGTCAGAAATTCCCCTTCCTGAACCGCTACAATGACCGAGCGCAACGTTTCCATCTGAAAGGAAGGAATCTTTAGAGCCGCATTGACCCTCTTGAGGTCTAAAATGGGCCGAAAAGAATCCTCTTTCTTTGGCACCACGAAGTAAATGGAGTAACAACCGGTACCTCGTTCTTCTGGCGGAACAGGCACCACAGCGCCTAAATCTACCAGACGTGACAGAGTGTCTCGCACTGCCCTTGCCTTGCGCCTTGAATGACAGGGAGAGACGAGAAAGAAATCGGACAGAGGACCGTTGAACTCCAGCGCATACCCGTCTCGCACTATCTGCAGCACCCACTGGTCTGATGTGATTTGGGCCCACCTCTGGTAAAACAAGCGTAAGCGAGCCCCCACACGAACCAGAGGCTGGACCCCCAAACCATCATTGCGACACACGGGACGTGCTGGCCGCTCCCGAAGAGGCAGCTCGCCCCCCCCCCCCCGGCGGCCCCCACGAAAGGGCTGGGTTCTCTGAAAATAACGACCCCGGAACCCCCCCGAGGACCTACCCGGCCGATACCGTCTAGCTTCCTGAAAACGGCCTCGCACCGCAGAGCCCTTAGACGCCTTAGGCTGAAGCTCTGGAAGCCACGGGATCTTAGTATCACCAAGACCCCTAACCAACTTATCCAACTCGTCTCCAAAAAGCAAAGCGCCCTTAAAGGGAAGCGAACACAACTTTGCCTTGGACGCGGCATCTGCCAGCCAGCCCCGCAACCACAGGGCCCTTCGAGCCGCCACTGCGAGGGTCATATTCTTCGCCGATGCATGCAACAAATCAGAGCGCATCTGCCAAGAAGGACGAGCCCATCTCCAACTTTGCCAAATCCTGCACTAAGGCGGCTCTATCAACCTGCGGAGCATCTAGCAGCCGCTCAGCCCAGCGGAAACATGCTCGAGCCACCAGACCTCCACAAACTGAAGCCTGCAAAGCCAGCGCAGATAAATCAAAACTGCGCTTCAGAAATGTCTCCAATTTCCTGTCCTGAGGGTCCCGCAAGGCAGCCCCTCCATCTACAGGAATTGCAGTAGCCTTAGTCACCGCCGTCACTACGGCATCCACAGTCGGATGCTTTAAAGAATCTCTATCTTCCTGCGGAAGGGGATAGAGCTTAGCCATGGCCCGTGCCACCTTACACGGCGCCTCCGGCGAGAGCCATTCCTGCGTTACCATCTCTCTAAGATCCGCATTCATAGGAAAAGTCCGAGAGACCCTATGGATCCCCTTAACCAGCGGGTCCTGCTTTTCAGAGGGAGCCGGATCTACTGCCGGGTCAAATTTGAGCATAGCAGACACCTGCTCAATAAGATCCGCCAATTCCTCCCTGTGAAAAATGCGGACCACCGACGGATCCTCCCCGGGCACTGTCTCTCTATCTGGGCCGGACAAGGACCCCTCCTCCTCCTCCAGGGGACTGAAGTCGCCCTCTGACTCTGGAGGAAAAAAACAGTCCAAGTCCTCAGCCCACTCAACACGTGGCCTCTTAGCACTCAAGCCCGCCCCCAGACTAAGGGGCTCCGTGCGCGACGGTCCCGCCTGCCAGGCCTGAAATAAGGACCAAACAAACTCCGGAGGGAAACCCATCCTTCCCGAAACGTCCCCTCCAGAAGCACCAGCCACTGGGCTGCCCTGAGGTCCGCTGACTAAATCCGGAATTCTCAGGCCCGAATCCAAGATGGCGGCGATTCCCGCCAAAACCGGGACCGCCGCTGAACCGCTAGCCGAAGTCCCTGCAACCTCCTGCAAGGCTGGCGCGGGAAGCTCCGCCGCTAACACCGGCGGAGCGGAGGACTGAGTCTTTGGTTCCCCGCAAAAGCGGCAGGAACCGCCAATCGCATCGACCCCCCGACGCGCACAAGAACGACAGCGAAGCGGCTTCGTGGACATCTTCGCGCCAAAAAAAACAAACCTCCCCAAAGGTAAAAGAAATGGGAAACTCACCCCAAAGAAGCCACTCACAGCTCACCTCGAAGGGCTGCCCAGCTCCGGCACTCCGGAGTGCAGCTGCACAGCTCTCCACACCGTCTGGGTCTTTTTTTTTTTTTTTTTTTTACTTTATTGCAGCACAATTTGAGCCCTGCTGCTATTAAATCCCTGGCACTCAAGGCTGCAATATAAAAACTGCAGCCGAGGCACAAAGCTGCCCAAACTGGAGAGCTAGCTCGGGGGAGGGACCCGGCCACCCGGGTGTGACACCCCAGGGGGGACAATGGCAGGCCCCACCGGCACCACCAACCCCCAGCACACAGAGTAGTCCAGGCACAGGGATGCTCCTCAGGAACGACCAAAAGACCAGCCTAAAACTCTCAACTGATCCCTGACTCCTACCAGACCGGACAAGCTGCACAGGCTGCCTGTCTACCCTCTGCTGAGACTGAGAAAATACTGGCTTTTGTGGGATGGGAACAGGTTATATGTACATAGTTGAAGTTAGTGTTCTCAGTCTCCCTCTGCTGGTAGGCGAGCATAACCCACGCGTCTTGACCGGTCTGGAGGGTCGCTGAGGAACATGGATTTAGTCAAAGGAAATCTTGCTCACCAATCTACTACATTTCTTTGAAGGGGTAAATAGACAGTCAATATTGTATATCCAGATTTTCAAAAGGCATTCGACAAAGTACCTCATGAACAACTCCTGAAGAAATCAGAAAGTCATGGAGGTAATGTCTTATTGTGGATTAAAACCTGATTAAAAGATCAGGCTGGCACAATGGACTGTGGCACCCTGAGCCTACTTTTGGTTTGGCACCCTCCCATTGGCGTGTCCCCCATGGCACACCCCACCCAGGCCATCCTTTTCCCCCTCCTGAATACTGACAGCGTTTCATCTAATGCTAACTGAATCAACCCTGGTGTCTTCCCTGTCGCGCCCCTTTGGAAACAGGAAATATCAAAGGAGGGGCCAGGGTGCAGCAGAAGTAATAAATTTAAAACAAATTGGAGAAAATATTTCTTCACTGAACGAGTAATTAAACTCTGGAATTCACTGCCAGAGAATGTGGCAAAAGCAGTTAGCATAGCAGGGTGGATCATTTCCTAGGATGGGCAGCAAAAAATCTGTTTTATTGTTCTGGGATCTTGCCAGGTACTTATGACCTGGATTGGCCACTGCTGTAAACAGGATACTGGACTTGATGGACGTTCAGTCTGTCACAGTACGGCAATGCTTATGTTCTTAATTTCCTCTCCTTTAGTCCTGTTGCACCATCCTGTACGATTGGGTTGTATCCTCTTCCTATAAGAAAATGGAGATAGAGAAACTAACTTTTCCCAGTGACATCACCAGTAGAGGGCTTTCCCGCACATCTTCAGTGGCAGTGCTATGAAACACCGCAGGCTCTCTGGATTAAGTCTTTTGATGATTTAGAAGAGCCACAGAGGCCAATCAAGCTTGATTATCAGAAATGATAATTCCAGAGGCAGCCATTTTTGGTCACAACATGATTCAAGCTCGAGTCTATTACACTGTATTGGACCTCTGGATGTATATACAATAAATTTTAAATTGTGTTTTTGACTTTCATCTGCATTGGATTATTGGTTGAAGTCCAAGGGTCCATCCCTACTCTGTTTTTTTCTCCTGGAGTTGTTCGTAGAAAGGTTTCTACCTCCTCCTCATTTTTGGCTCTGTGGAAAACAGCATGCCTCTACCAAAACAGTAGGAGGTCCCATATACCATACCCAATCAAACCAATTAAATTCAATAAGCAATTTAATGGTTTTGTTTTCTAAGATCATCACTAGAGAGAGAAGAGAATTCAATCAGTCCACTGAAACAAAGTCTTTCAGGAAGGATCACAGGATGGTGCAGCAGAACTAAAAAAAAAAAAAAAAAAAAAAAGAATTTAAGAGGCATGACTGAATTTAACCTCCTTAGCATCCAGCTACACTATCCTGTATGACTGGGATGTATGCAAGAAGAAACTCACTGGGTGGGGGAAGACAAGAACCCCTGAATGACAGTTCTGCCAAGGTCTGACCAGGCTCTGGTCAGCACATCCAGTATACAATTTATTTTATTTTATTTATTGCATTTGTATCCCACATTTTCCCACCTATTTGCGGGTTCAGTGTGGCTTACAATATATTGTGAATGATGGAAATACAATTTGTTACAACTCGGTTATGGATTACATTGTGAGGAGTTATGCGAAAACAAAGTCAAAGTATCGTTAAGGGAATAGAACAATGGAAAAGAACAATGGAAAGAAACAACGGGAAATTGATAGGGCAACTAAACAATAGTAGGAGAACATTCAGTATAACATTTTATCTGTAAATTGAGGTTTAAATGTGATAAAATTACTGGGGATGAGAGTATAGAAGAGAGTGTATTGATGCATTGCTAACTGTGTGTGTGTAATTCATTTGTTTTGATCCTTTCAATAGATTTTTTCAAAGAGATGAGTCTTTAATAGTTTGCGGAAGTCGGTTAGTTCGTAGATCGTTTTCAGGTTGCGTGGTAGTTTATTCCAGAATTGCGTGCTCATGTAGGAAAAGGTTGATGCGTGCAGCACTTTGTATTTTATGCCTTTGCAATTTGGGAAGTGGAGGTTTGAGGAAAGTTCGGGATGATCTTTTGGCGTTTCTGGGTGGTAGGTCTATTAAGTCAGACATGTAGGCTGGGGCTTCACCATGGATGATTTTGTGGACTAGTGTGCATATTTTGAAGGTGATGCGTTCCTTTAGTGGGAGCCAGTGTAGCTTCTCTCGTAAGGGTTTGGCACTTTCGTATTTTGGTTTTCCAAAGATGAGTCTGGCTGCTGTGTTCTGGGCTGTTTGAATTTTCCTCAGTATTTGCTCTTTACAACCTGCGTATAGTGAGTTGCAGTAATCCAGCTGGCTGAGTACGAGGGATTGCACTAGGCTGCGAAAGACGGATCTTGGGAAGAATGGTCTTATTCTTTTCAGTTTCCACATGCAGTAGAACATCTTTTTGGTTGTGTTGTTTGCATGAGTTTCGAGTGTTAGGTGGCGGTCAATAGTGACTCCAAGGATTTTTTAAGTTTCTGAGATTGGAAGGTTTAGTTTTGGTGTGTTTATAGCGTTAAATTCATTCGTGTTGTACTGGGAGGTGAGTATCAGGCATTGAGTTTTTTCTGCGTTTAGTTTCAATCGAAATGCATCTGCCCAGGAGTTCATGATGTGTAGACTTTGGTTGATTTCATTGAAGATTTCTTTAATGTCTTGTTTGAAAGGGATGTATATTGTTACATCATCGGCGTATATATATGGGTTAAGGTTATGGTTTGATAGACGCTTTGCCAAGGGGATCATCATTAGGTTGAAAATAGTTGGTGAGAGGGGTGATCCTTGCGGTACTCCACATTCAGGTGTCCATGTAGCAGACGTCGTTGAATTTGATGTGACTTGATATGAGCGCAGGGTTAGGAACCCCTTGAACCAGTTTAGGACATTTCCTCCGATGACAAAATATTCAAGTATGTGTAATAGGATTCCGTGATCAACCATATCAAAGGCACTTGACATGTCAAATTGTAGGAGGAGTATGTTGTTGCCGGTTGCAATCATTTGTTTAAATTTAGTCATTAGGGTAATTAATACTGTTTCTGTGCTGTGATTCGACCGGAATCCTGACTGAGCGTCATGCAGTATTGAGAACTTGTTTAGATAGTTTGTGAGTTGTTTTGTTACCATCCCTTCCGTTATTTTGGTTATTAGTGGTATGGATGCTACTGGTCTGTAATTGGTTATTTCACTTGCGCGTTTCTTTGTATCTTTAGGTATTGGAGTGAGTAGAATTTTTCCTTTTTCCTTTGGGAAAAGTCCGTTTTGTAACATGAATTTTACGTGGTTCGTTAGGTCTATTATGAATTGTTGAGGAGCTGATTTCATGAGGTTGTTTGGGCATATATCTAGTTTGCAGTGGGATTTGGCAAATCTTTTAAGTGTTTCAGAGATGAGGTCTTCTGATAGTGGTTTACAAAAGAATGGAGCGACAACCAGGTTATCCTTCAGTGAAGCTACTTAGACCTCCGCCCAAGACACTGCACGAGCATGAGCTGAGTGTGATCACAAGCTGGAAGGCACCTCTTTGTTCCTGCAAATTTACATAGATGGTCTTAATAACCATCTTTATGCAGCACACAAAGAAAGCTTTTGACACCACCTGGCCCTTTCAGAGGCCATGAAAAAGACAAACTAATGATCAGAGAGACAAAAGGCTTTTGTCTCCTGCTGGTATGAAGCAAACCTCTGCAGATATCTAAACTGTGCAGCCTCCTGCCCATCAGTCTACATCCTGATCCAAAAAAGTAAGGCAAACAAACCACCTGATTTACACAGAACAGAAAAAAAATCACCTTTGGGAGGAATAAGGGAACAGTGCGGATGAATGGCGAGTTCTCCTAAGTGATACTTTGTACCATACTTTGTAAGCCGCACTGCTATCGAGCAGGAAAGAGCGGGGAATAAATGCTACAAACAAACAAACAAACAAATAAATAAATAAATAAATAAATAAATAAGAGAAAGACGAGTCCCAACAAGACAAACCCTGAAGTTCCAACATTCTCCTGGCTGAAGCAATCGCCATTAGGAAGACCATTTTCAAGGCGAGATGCTTGTTAAGTGCCAGATTCAAATCCCAAGAGGGATGAGGTGATCAAACAGCTCTGGTAACTTAAAGATTGTTTATTTTTTATTATGTCATTCATGTTCTCCATATAATACCAATTGTATCTTTTACTATGGAATGGCAAAAGTCATGATGGAAAATTGTAAGCCACATTGAGCCTGCAAACAGGTGGAAAAAACCGGGATACAAATAGTAACATAGTAGATGACGGCAGAAAAAGACCTGCACGGTCCATCCAGTCTGCCCAACAAGACAAACATATGTGTAAACCTTACCTTGATTTGTACCTGCCTTATTCAGGGCACAGACCGTACAAGTCTGCCCAGCAGTACTTCCCACCTCCCATCACCGGCTATGGACAAACCGTATGTCTGCCCTCCGCTATCCTCGCCTCCCAACCACCAACCCCTCTTCCCCCCACCCAATTTTGGCTAAGCTTCTGAGGATCCATTCCTTCTGCACAGGATTCCTTTATGCATATCCCATGCACGTTTGAATTCCGTTACAGTTTTCATCTCCCACCCATCTACTTAACACTATCTTTCCCACTGTCATCCCTTTTATCTGTCATATCCTCAATCTTTCACTTTCCACTGCGACTGTTCCTGATGCCTTCAAACATGCCGTAGTCACACCACTCCTTAAAAAACCTTCATTGGAGCCTACCTGTCCTTCCAACTATCGCCCCATCTCCCGCCTCCCTTTCCTATCCAAGATACTTGAACGTGCTGTTCACCACCGTTGCCTTTTCTTTCATCTCAAGCTATTCTTGATCCACTTCAATCTGGCTTTCGCCCCCTTCATTCAACTGAAACAGCGCTTGCCAAAGTCTCCAATGACCTGTTCATGGCCAGATCCAAAGGTCTCTATTCTATCCTCACCCTTCTCGATCTATCTGCTGCTTTTGACACGGTTGATCACAGCCTATTCCTTGATATGCTGTCCTCACTTGGATTTCAGGGCTCTGTTCTTTCCTGGTTTTCTTCTTATCTCTCCAGCATACCTTTAGTGTATACTCTAGTGGATCCTCCTCTACCTCTATCCCACTGTCAGCTGGTGTACCTCAGGGATCCGTCCTGGAACTACTACTATTAAACATTTCTATAGCGCTACTAGACTTACGCAGCGCTGTACAAATCAACATGAAAAAGACAGTACCTGCTCAACAGTCCCTTCTTCCTTTGGTACTCTGATCTCATCCCATGGTTTTCAGTATCACCTTTACGCTGATGACTCCCAGATCTACCTCTCCACACCAGAAATCTCAGCCGAAATCCAGGCCAAAGTATCAGCCTGCCTGTCTAACATTGCTGCCTGGATGTCTCAGTGCCATCTGAAACTAAACATGACCAAGACTGAGCTTCTTATCTTTCCCCCTAAACCAACCTCTCCTCCTCCCCCATTCTCTATTTCTGTGGATAACAATCTCATCCTTCCTGTCTCATCAGCTCATAACCTTGGGTCATCTTCGACTCCTCCCTCTCCTTCTCTGCACATATTTTTTATTTATTTTTATTTTTGTTACATTTGTACCCCATGCTTTCCCACTCATGGCAGGCTCAATGTGGCTTACATATTGTATACAGGTACTTATTTGTACCTGGGGCAATGGAGGGTTAAGTGACTTGCCCAGAGTCACAAGGAGCTGCCTGTGCCTGAAGTGGGAATCGAACTCAGTTCCCCAGGACCAAAGTCCACCACCCTAACCCCTAGGCCACTCCTCCACTCCAAAACCTGTCGTTTCTTTCTCTATAATATCAGCAAAATTCGCCCTTTCCTTTCTGAGCACACTACCAGAACCCTCATCCACACTTTCATCACCTCTCGCTTAGACTATTGCAACTTGCTTCTCACAGGTCTCCCACTTAGCCATCTCACTCCTCTTCAATCTGTTCAAAATTCTGCTGCACGACTAATATTCCGCCAGTGTCGTTATGCTCATATTAACCCTCTCCTCAAGTCACTTCACTGGCTTCCTATCCGTTTCCGCATACAGTTCTAACTCCGCTTATTGACTTAAAGTGCATTCACTCTGCAGCTCCTCAGTACCTCTCCACTCTCATCTCTCCCTACATTCCTCCCCGGGAACTCCGTTCACTGGGTAAATCTCTCTTATCTGCACACTTCTCCTCTACCACTAACTCCAGACTCCGTTTCTTTTATCTTGCTGCACCATATGCCTGGAATAGACTTCCTGAGCCGGTACGTCAAGCTCCATCTCTGGCAGTCTTCAAATCTAAGCTAAAAGCCCACCTTTTTGATGCTGCTTTTAACTCCTAACCCTTATTCACTTGTTCAGAACCCTTATTTTATCATCCTCACTTTAATATTCCCTTATCTCTTGTTTGTCCTGTTTGTCCTAATTAGATTGTAAGCTCTGTCAGCAGGGACTGTCTCTTCATGTTCAAGTGTACAGCGCTGCGTACGTCTAGTAATGCTTTAGAAATGATAAGTAGTAGTAGTAGTAAATGAAGATTGAAACTTCTTTGAAAAAATTTTTACAAATTTGGGGCCCTGTTTACTAAGCCATGCTGTAGGTGCACTAACTTTTTAGCACGTGCTAAAAATTAGCACACACTGATAAGAGACACCCATTATATTCCTATAGGTGTCTCCAGTGTTAGCACGTGATAAAAGGATTGTGCGACCACAGCGTGGCTTAGCAGACAGGGCCCTTAATTTTAACAATAGTTGCCTAGGGCACATAGTGGTATCCTGAATACTTTCCAGGAGTGTGGTGAGATCTCGGTTAGACATTCCAATCTCTTATTCCTTTTTTTTTTTCTTGGGGGGAGGGAGGATCCATACATCTCTGGCACACGTCATATAGAAGGAGGAGGTCATAAGTACATAAGTATTGCCATACTGGGACAGACCAAAGGTCCATCAAGCCCAGCATCCTGTTTCCAACAGTGGCCAATCCAGGTCACAAATACCCAGCAAGATCCCAAAAATGTACAAAACATTTTATGCTGCTTATCCCAGAAATAATGGATTTTCCCCAAGTCCAATTTAATAATGGTCTATGGACTTTTCCTTTAGGAAGCAGTCCAAACCTTTTTTAAACTCTGCTAAGCTAACCGCCTTTACCACATTTTCTGGCAAAAACAAATTCCAGAGTTGAACTACATGTCAAGGTAAAAACATTTTTCTCCGATTCGTTTTAAATTTACTACTTTCTAGTTTCATCGCATGCCCCCCAGTCCTAATATTTTTGGAAAGTGTAAACAGACGCTTCACGTCTACCCGTTCCAATCCACTCATTATTTTATAGACCTCTATCATATCTGCCCTCAGCCGCCTTTTCTCCAAGCTGAAAGCCCTAGCCGCTTTAGCCTTTCCTCATAGCGTCCAGGCCTTCTGCACTATAATGTTCTTGATTCGTTAGTTTCAATGTGTTCGGGGAGAAAGAGGTTTTTCATTTTTTGAATGGAAAATGTTTGCTGATTGTTATAATAGCAGACTGTATTGCTTGTATGTTTCACTATCATCAATAACCATATTCAAACATAAAAAAGTAAATTCTGTTTAAGAATAAATTATATTTTATTTGGATCATTTTTAACAACGAAATATTTAGGAGGTTGTTTTGTTTGGTTGTTTAGCTGTGCATTTTAGTGTTCATTATCTATCAGGTGTGTCACAGCAGAAGAAAGGTTGAGAACTGCTGCTCTAGAGAACCCTGTGAGAAAAGCCAGCAGCTGGATATCCCTGGTATGGTGTACAAACTGCTGTTGCTTCCTTAGTGACATGGACATATTTTTTAAATTTTACTTAGTATGCCAGGTATAGATTAAACAAACAACTTACCGCCTGTAGTTCTGAGGGGTCCATTGTTAAAAAAGCCATCGGAAGAGTTATGTCGCCTGCGGCTCAGCCCAAAGCGTCCCTCTCCTTGAGGAAGATGCTCTCCATGTTTCTCAAAGGTGGCTGCAGGAGACTGAAGAGAAACCCATTTAGTAAGCAGGGAAATGTAGCTTAGAATAGTCACATCAATAGCCGTGCTTGGCTATTGATGTGACATTTAGTCAAAAGATTTGAAATTCTAGCAAAATTTATTCCTGATAAACTGGAAAGGCAAACACTTTGATGAAGGCTATAATTAATCTTTATTGGTCTGAAAACCAAGACTGTATATAAAAAGATTAATGAAGAATGGTGCAAACCTATGTCCAGGGTCAGAATGGCTGCTCTATTCTACACATTAACCACCAGAATGTTGGCAATCTTAATGTTTATTGTAAGCCACATTGAACTCAAACTTGTTTGGGATAATGTGAGATTATAAATGTCACAAATAAATAAATAAATTTGTTAAAGGATGCAATGGCAAATACCTTGGCAGTCTGCGGCGTAGAAAAGTTAAGCCAAGCAGGAACAAAGTCATGCTGCGCCATTTAGGTCCAGTGTCTACTGTCAGCAAAGGGAGGCATCAAACCTCATGGCCAGGTCAGAACCTGCACATAAGGAAATGGAACAGCAGAATCAGATCCACAGTAGCCTAAAATCCTATCCTTGAACATGGAATGCAGAACCAGAAAAACTCCTAGGTGTTGTGAGCTTCCATGAAAATCAAACATTCTGCACTACTGTAAAGTGTAGATACATACCTGTAGCAGGTATTCTCCGAGGACAGCAGGCTGATTGTTCTCACGTTCTAGAAAGTTTTTGTTTTGCTTTAGAGATTTGCCGGTCTCCTGGGCCGTCGTAGACATCGACCCAATCGTGAGAACAAGCAGCCTGCTTGTCCTCGGAGAAATATAACTTATACTGAAACATTTTTATTTTCAAAATTATCAAAATGAACAATAATGAAATTTTACAGCTAAGGGCTCCCTGGGCAGAAGTAAAGAATGCAAATAAATTCCTTCTACCATCATGCATGCTTATTTACTCTTCAACATCACTCATTAGTGCAAATATACATGACAACATGATTTCCTATGTTATCTGACATCAACGCCCTGAACAGAACCTTACCATTCAATCCAAATGGGATACGTAAATGCCAGATCAGTAGTAAACAAAACAGAGACCATAACAGACTGGATCACTGCAGACAACCTTGACTTCCTATTCATCATTGAAACCTGGGTCCACAACCTTCAAGACCCTATAATCTTAGAATTATGCCCACCAGGATACAAAATTACACACTGGACAAGAAACGGAAAAAGAGGAGGAGGAATAGCCATAATATACAAATCCGAGTTCAACATCACAAACACAGCTGAATCCATACTGCCACAACTTGAAATCGCTTCCATAAGAATCAGTCACCCAAAACTGCAGGAACACCTTAACACAGTTATACTTTACAGACCACCAGGCAACTGGCGAGACTGCCAAACACACTTCATGGACTTTATCTCGAACACCTGTATCTCTTCCTCTAACCTCATCATAATAGGAGATATTACTCTAAACCTGGAAGATCTCACCACAACAAGTACCCAAGATTGTAAAGAGTTCTTACAACTATGGGATCTACAAGGACAAAATACGCAACCAACACACAAAAAAGGACACACAGACATCATAACACACAAATTTTACCACGCCGCCAACTTTACATTAACAAACACTAAATGGTCACCTATACTGTGGTCATACCATTACAAAGCACATATCACCCTCCAATAGAGAATGAAAGACTTACCTAACTAACAACACGAAAAACTTACACCACAAGAGGAAAAATAGATCCGGTTAAATTCTGGCAACAGATCTACATCGACGGATGGACAATAAAGACAGACACAATCCAATTCCTCTCAAAATGGGATAAAAGATGTAAATTAATACTAGCCAACATTGCCCCAATCCAAACCAGAATCTCGCACAGAAAGAACTCAATACCATGGTTCAACGAAGAACTGAAAAAACTCAAAACACAAGTTAGGAAACTAGAACGTGCGTGGAACAAAAGGAAAGATGATCCCACTCTCAACGCTTGGAAGCAACTCCGAAGGAAATATAAATATACCATAAGACAAACCAAAAAACAATACTACAAAAAACTGAAATTGGACCAAATTACAAAGACACATACAAACTCTTCCAACTCGTGAATAAATTATTAGACACCACCCCAGTCACCAACAGCAGCAAAGACATACCAGGAGCTGACGACTTGGCGAAGTACTTCAAGGAGAAAAATCATACAACTGCGACTCAAAATACCTGACAGCCCCATCGATTACACCGCACTCCTAGACTGCCTAGACCCTGACCCTGGAGTTTACCCAGCAGACAGGATCTGGACTGAATTCACAATACTACCGGAAGACCTTATTTCACAAACGCTTAAAAGATTCGCCAAATCTCACTGCAAATTAGATATATGCCCAAACAACCTCATGAAGTCGGCCCCTCAACAATTTATAATGGACCTAACAAACCACGTGAAATTTATGCTACAAAATGGACTCTTCCCAAGGGAGAAAGGTAACATTTTACTCACCCCCATACCCAAGGATGCAAAGAAAAATGCTAATGAACTATAGACCAGTAGCATCCATTCCCTTAATTACCAAAATAACAGAAGGTATGGTGACCAAACAACTCACAGAGTATCTAAACAAGTTCTCAATATTACACGATTCCCAGTCAGGATTTCGCTCTAATCACAGTACTGAAACCATACTAGTTACGCTCATGACCAAACTCAAACAATTGATAGCAAACGGGAATAACATACTACTGTTACAATTTGACATGTTAAGCGCATTTGACATGGTTGACCATGGAATTTTACTACATATCCTCGAATACTTCGTAATCGGAGGCAACGTTCTCAATTGGTTTAAGGGGTTCCTAACTACACGCTCTTATCAAGTGACATCAAATTCGGTTACATCAACTACATGGACGCCTGAATGCGGAGTTCCACAGGGATCCCCTCTCTCACCGACCATATTCAACCTAATGATGACACCCTTGGCCAAACTACTATCGAATCAGAATTTAAACCCATATATATATATACACGCTGATGATGTAACGATCTTCATCCCACTCAAACAAGATCTAAGGGAAATCTCCAATGAAATCAGGCAAAGCCTACACATCATGAATTCCTGGGCAGATGCATTTCAGCTGAAACTTAATGCAGAAAAAACCCAATGCCTAGTACTCACCTCGCAATACAATAAGACTTCCCTATGAAGAAAGACTAAGGAGGCTAGGGCTATTCAGCTTGGAGAAGAGACGGCTGAGGGGGAGACATGATAGAGGTATATAAAATAATGAGTGGAGTGGAACAGGTGGATGTGAAGCGTCTGTTCACGCTTTCCAAAAATACTAGGACTAGGGGGCATGCGATTAAACTACAGTGTAGTAAATTTAAAACAAATCGGAGAAAATGTTTCTTCACCCAACGTGTAATTAAACTCTGGAATTCATTGTCGGAAAATGTGGTGAAGGCGGTTAGCTTAGCAGAGTTTAAAAAGGGGTTGGACGGTTTCCTAAAGGACAAATTCATAAACCGCTACTAAACGGATTTGGAAAAATCCAAAATCCCAGGAATAACATGTATAGAATGTTTGTACGTTTGGGAAGCTTGCCAGGTGCCCTTGGCCTGGATTGGCCGCTGTCGTGGACAAGATGCTGGGCTCGATGGACCCTTGCTCATTTCCCAGTATGGCATTACTTATGTACTTATGTACTTAATAAATTCACCACCAACACACCTAAACTAAATCTACCAGTTTCAGACACCCTAAAAATTCTTGGAGTCACCATTCATCGACACCTAACATTTGAAAACCACGCGAAAAACATAACTAAAAAGATGTTTCATTCAATGTGGAAACTAAAAAGAATTAAACCATTTTTTCCAAGGACTGTCTTCCGCAATCTGGTACAATCATTAGTATTCAGTCATCTGGATTATTGTAACTCACTCTACGCTGGTTGCAAAGAGCAAATACTTAAAAAACTCCAGACAGCCCAGAACATGGCAGCCAGACTAATATTCGGCAAATCAAAATACGAAAGCGCGAAACCCCTACTAGAAAAGCTACACTGGCTCCCACTTAAAGAACGCATCACGTTCAAACTTTGTACACTAGTCCATAAAATCATCCATGGTGACGCCCCAGCCTACATGTCAGACCTAACAGAACTACCACACAGGAATGCAATAAAATCTTCTCGCACATTCCTCAATCTTCATCCTCCCAAGTGTAAAGGTCTGAAATACAAATTAATGCACGCATCTACCTTTTCCTATATGAGCACGCCGCTATGGAACGCATTGCCACGTAACCTGAAAACGGTCCATGAATTGACCAATTTCCGTAAACTATTGAAAACTTATCTGTTCGACAAGATATATCACAAAGATCAACACGTGTAACTGTACAATCTTTAATATATCCAGAAATGTCTTATAATGTCTCTTGCTTTAACACAATCATGTATTTCACCACCATTTATTTATTTATTTATTGTTTGCATTTGTATCCCACATTTTCCCACCTCTTTGCGGGCTCAGTGTGGCTTACAATAAGATATGAATAAAGAGAATACAGTTGTTACAAATTGGTAATGGGGGACGGATTCCAAGATGGCGCTGTGACCAGACGCACCCGGGTTTGCTCCTGACGAGGCTCTGAGTTCTTTCTTTCATCTGCGTCCCCGGACCTGTCTGACGTGATGGGAAAGCGGAGGGGAAAGGTGAAGGAATTCCCCTCAACTCCTGGTGCCTTTCCAGCGATGAAACAAACAACTTTACAGTTTCCGACGAAACAACCGGGACCTCTAAGTGCTTCATCTCCTTCTGCAACTCTCGACGCTTTGACGTCGATAGAGAGCGGAGACGGGGCTTCTCTGAGCCCTGTGGAACGTACGGCACCACGCCAGCCAGGGAGCGAGATTTTCGCAGCAGCCCAAGCAGCAACGGACACCGGAGTAGTGCAACCAGCGCTGCTTGAGGGGAGGTCTTCTGCGAATTTGAACGGGACTCAGGAACATTTTTCTACGGCCTCGCAGGCCTCAAAGGTATTACCCCAAGAAATTGTTGCCAAGCTATCCCGCCGGGAGATCTTATCCCGCTCCCCTCCATTGGCAAGTGGTATAATTAAACCTGCCGTTGTGACATTAGAGTCACTGTGGGACATGGTCTACAGCACGCATTCTTCCATGCAAGCTATGATTCATGAAAATGCTAACGATATTAAAGTTATTTCTCAAGCCGTTCTGATCCAAGCACAAGAGACTGCACAACAGTCCTCTAAGATAGGAAATTTGGATTCCAAGATACAAGAAATGGGGACTTTGGAAGTAGCCTTAGTTAAAGATAATAATTTCCTTAATAAACGTTTGGAATACCTGGAAAACCAGGTTAGAAGACTTAATCTAAGGTTCCTCAATTTCCCCAAGTCTCCACTAATTTCTTCTGTGGACATGGTTAAAAAATATATGAGTGAGATTCTGGGGATGGATAAGGAATCATTACCTCCTATCACACGTGCTCAGTACATCTGGAGCCCTAAGGGGAGGGATGGAGAGCCCCCCTTACCGGTAGTGAGAGAAGTTATGAACCTTACCTCCTTCCTGGAAAACTCATTGGAATTTATTACTCAGAGGACAACTATGCTGGTCACCTTTGTTTTGGAGCCAGACCGGAATGCTGTTTTAAGACTTTCATTAAGACACTTAGATAAACTGTTTATGGGCTCAAAAGTTAGAGTTTTTCCAGATCTCTCTAGGCAGACGCAGGTAAGGCGCAAGGCTTTTTTAGCCTTGCGCCCCAGAGCCGAGGCCGTGGGAGCAAACTTTGTATTGCGTTTTCCTTGTATTTGTAACATAGTGCTGGAGGGTAAACAATATCAATTCATGGACTCTAAACAGCTTATTGACTTTCTAGATGCAAGAATGGAAGTGAATGTTGTATGTCCTCCCTGAATAGCAGGCTGGAGGTTGACCTAAGAGGTGGCAGATGTAAGTTTTCTTTTATTTCCTGTTAGTTTCTCTAAATCTTGGAATCATATTTCCTTTCTGGTGGACGAAGTTGATATTTGTTTTATTTTCCTTGATTTACTGATTATGTAAATGTAATATGTATTTCATTGTCTCAATGTACTTGAGATTATATATAATAAAAAATTTGTTAAACTAAAAAAAAATAAAAATTAAAAAAAAACAAATTGGTAATGGGTTACATTGTACAAGTTATGCGAGATAATCGAATTATCATTAGGAATATCACAATGGGACATCAACAGGGAGACTTTGGGAGGAGACAATAGGAAGCTTAAGGGCAGTGTTAAGACATATAGGCACATGGTGTACCTATTCCTGTAAGTATATGTATGAGTAATGTGGAATTAGGGGGGATGAGAGATCATGAGTGGATGTGTGATGCATTGATGTAAGTGAGTGTAGACTCTATGTGTTTTGTTTTTTTCCGTAGATTGTCTCAAACAAATGGGTCTTCAGTAATCTGCGGAAGGATGCTTGTTCGTGGATCGCTCTTAAGTTGCATGGCAGTGAGTTCCAAAGCTGCATGCTCGTGTGAGAAAAGGTTGACGCGTGTAGCGTCTTGTATTTCACGCCCTTGAAAGTAGGGAAATGGAGGTTGAGGTATGTTCGGGAAGATCTCCTAGCATTTCTGGGTGGTAGGTCAATCAACTCGGACATGTAGGCTGGGGCTTCGCCGTAAATGATCTTGTGGACTAGTGTGCATACCTTAAAGGTGATGCGTTCCTTCAGTGGAAGCCAGTGTAGTTTCTCTCGTATTGGTGTTGCCCTTTCATATTTTGGTTTTCCGAAGATGAGTCTGGCTGCTGTGTTCTGGGCTGTTTGAAGTTTCCTCAGTGTTTGCTCTTTGCAGCCTGCGTATAATGAGTTGCAGTAATCCAGATGGCTGAGGACGAGGGATTGCACTAGGTTACGAAAGATGAATCTTGGGAAGAGTGGTCTTATCCTTTTCAGTTTCCACATGCAGTAGAACATCTTCTTAGTTGTGTTGTTTGCGTGGGTTTCAAGTGTTATGTGGCGGTCGATAGTGACTCCAAGGATTTTTAGCGTTTCTGAGATTGGAAGGTTTAGGTTTGGTGTGTTTATCGCGTTGAATTCGTTGGTGTTGTATTGGGAGGTGAGTACCAGGCATTGAGTTTTTTCTGCATTTAATTTCAGACGGAATGTGTCTGCCCATGTGTTCATGATGTGTAGGCTTTGATTGATTTCGTTGGAGATTTCTTTGATGTCATGTTTGAAAGGGATATATATATTGTCACATCATCAGCGTATATATGTGGATTGAGGTTATGGTTTGATAGGAGTTTTGCTAGGGGGATCATCATTAGGTTGAAAATAGTTGGTGAGAGGGGTGATCCTTGTGGAACTCCACATTCAGGTATCCATGCCTTGGACGTGGTTGAGTGTGATGTGACTTGATACGAGCGCAGGGTTAGGAACCCCTTGAACCAGCTTAGGACATTTCCTCCAATGCCGAAGTATTCAAGTATGTGTAGTAGGATTTCATGGTCGACCATGTCAAAGGTGCTTGACATGTCAAATTGTAGGAGGAGTATATTGTTCCCGGTTGCTATTATTTGCTTAAATTTGGTCATAAGGGTGACTAGTACTGTTTCTGTGCTATGGTTCGACCGGAATCCGGATTGGGCATCATGCAGTATTGAGTGTTTGTTTAGATAGTTTGTGAGTTGTTTGGTTACCATCCCTTCGGTTAACTTGGTTATTAGTGGTATGGATGCTACTGGTCTGTAGTTGGTAATTTCGCTCAAGTTTTTCTTTGTATCTTTTGGAATTGGGGTGAGTAAGATTTTTCCTTTTTCTTTTGGGAAAAGTCCATTTTGTAGCATGTAATTTACATGATTCGTTAGGTCAATTGTGAATTGTTGAGGGGCTGATTTCATGAGGCTGTTTGGGCATGCGTCTAGTTTGCAGTTGGATTTGGCATATTTTTTGAGAGTTTTAGAGATGAGGTCTTCTGGTAGTGGTTCGAACTCGGTCCAGGTTCTGTCTGCTGGGTGTGCTCCTTCTTCTGGGTCCAGACAGTCTAGAAGATGGCGTATTCTATGGGACTGGTGGGTATTTTGTGTCGTAATAGTATGATTTTCTCCTTGAAGTACTTCGCAAGGCTGTCGACGTCTGGTATATTTTTACCGTTATTTGTAACTGGTGTGGTATCTAGCAGTTTGTTCACAAGGCTGAAGAGTTTATGTGTGTCTTTGTAATTTGGTCCTATTATTGTTTTGTAGTGTTGTCTTTTTGTCTGTTTTATGGTGTATTTGTATTTTCTCCGAAGTAGTTTCCAGTCGTTTAGTGTTTGTTCGTCTTTCTTTTTGTTCCAAGCTCGTTCTAGTTTCCTGACTTGTGTTTTAAGTTTTTTTCAGCTCTTCGGTGAACCATGGGTTTGCTTTTTTCCTGTGTGATGTTCTGGTTTGGGTTGGGGCGATTTTGTCTAATGTTGTTGTACATAGCTCATCCCATTCTTGGAGGAATGTAACCCAAAACCCTCTGTCAAACCAAATGTATATTCTCTTCTATTTCCAGTATCCATGACATATTGTAAGCCACATTGAGCCTGCAAAGAGGTGGGATAATGTGGGATACAAAGGCAACAAATAAATAAATAAATAACTAAAATAAAGGGCACCTGGCAATCGGAACCATCCCCATTTTCTTGCTCAGAGCCAGAGTAAAGCCAAAACCCAGAAAATTATTCTCCCCAATCACTGCTCTCTAGGAGGGCTGCATTTTAATTGCACGATTGAAGGTATGTTATTTATTTATTTTTGCAGCTCCTTTGTGACTCTAAGCAAGTCCATTGCCCAAAGTAACAAAGAACTACAGTGGGAAAAAATAAATACTTCTAATCACGCAATTAACCACGATTACAAATTTTGGCTGAAATCCCGTGCCCATGCTGACTTCATACATTTCAAATTCTTGCTGACCTCCTTCCAGTCTGCTCTTTCACTTGCCAAATAGGACAGATTGTAAGCTCTATTGAGCAGGGACTGTCTCTCTGTGTCAGGTGTTCAGCGCGGCGTGCGTCTGGTAGCGCTGTACAAATGTTAATAATAATAATAATATTACATCCAGTTGACAAATTCTCTTGGCTCAAACCCTCGATGTCTCTTTGCCACACTGAACTTTCTCCTCAAAGTGCCTTCACCTCTAACTCCCCCTTCACTTTCTCCCCAGACTCTGGCTGAGTACTTTCATGATAAGATTCACAAGAATAAACATGAATTCTGAACCAAGTCACCTCCATCTCTCCTTCCCCGAGTCCATTCTCTCAACCCTCCTTCAACCCTTGCCTCCCTTTTCTTCCTTTTCTGAAATTACTGAAGAGGAAACTGCACATTTTCTTTTATCCTCGAAACTAACAAGCCACATTGAGCCTGCAAATAGGTGGGATAATGTGGGGTACAAATGCAATAAATAATAATAATAATAATAACAACTACCTGTTCCTCTGATCCTATTTCCATCCATCTACTTAGCACTATCTCTCCTACTGCATCCCTTTTATCTGTCATATCCTCAATCTTTCACTTTCCACTGTGACTGTTCCTGATGCCTTCAAACATGCCATAGTCACATCACTCCTTTAAAAACCTTCATTGGACCCTACCTGTCCAACTATCGCCCTATCTGCCTCCTCCTTTTCCTATCCAAGATACTTGAACATGCTGTTCACCGCCGTTGTCTTGACTTTCTTTCATCTCAAGCTATTCTTGATCCACTTCAATCTGGCTTTCACCCTCTTCATTCATCTGAAACAGCGCTTGCTAAAGTCTCCAACCTGTTCCTGGCCAGATCCAAAAGTCTCTATTCTATTCTCATCTTTCTTGATCTATCTGCTGCTTTTGATACTGGATCACCGCCTACTCCATTCCTTGATACGCTGTCCTCACTTGGATTTCAGGGCACTGTTCTTTCCTGGTTTTCTTCTCTCTCCCAGCGTACTTTTAGTATATACTCCTCTACTTCAATCCCACTGTCAGTTGGTGTACCTCAGAGATCTGTCCTGGAACCTCTTCTTTTCTCCATCTATACTTCTTCCCTTGGTACTCTGATCTCATCCTATGGTTTTCAGTATCATCTTTACGCTGACAACTCCCAGATCTACCTCTCCACACCAGAAATCTCAGCCGAAATCCAGGCCAAAATATCAGCCTGCCTGTCTGACACTGCTGCCTAGATGTCTCAGCGCCATCTGAAACTAAACATGACCAAGACTGAGCTTCTCATCTTTCCCCCTAAACCAACCTCTCCTCCTCCCCCATTCTCTATTTCTGTGTATAACAATCTCATCCTTCCTGTCTCATCAGCTCGTAACCTTGGGGTCATCTTCGACTCCTCCCTCTCCTTCTCTGCACATATTCAGCAGACTGCTAAAACCTGTCGTTTCTTTCTCTATAATATCAGCAAAATTCACCCTTTCCTTTCTGAGCACACTACCAGAACCCTCATCCACACCTCTCGCTTAAGACTATTGCAACTTGCTTCTCACAGGTCTCCCACTTAGCCATCTCTCTCCTCTTCAATCTGTTCAAAACTCTGCTGCACAACTTATATTCCGCCAGTGTCACTATGCTCATATTAGCCCTCTCCTCAAGTCACTTCATCGGCTCCCTATCCGTTTCCGCAAGCAGTTCAAAGGTGAAATTAGGCCTTACCTGCTAATTTTCTTTCCTCTAGACCCTCCAGACCGGTCAACTACTACTACTACTTAGCATTTCTATAGCGCTACAAAGCATACGCAGCGCTGCACAAACATAGAAGAAAGACAGTCCCTGCTCAAAGAGCTTACAATCTAATAGACAAAAAATAAATAAAGTAAGCAAATCAAATCAATTAATGTGAACGGGAAGGAAGAGAGGAAGGTAGGTGGAGGCAAGTGGTTACTGCACAAACATAGAAGAAAGACAGTCCCTGCTCAAAGAGCTTACAATCTAATAGACAAAAAATAAATAAAGTAAGCAAATCAAATCAATTAATGTGAACAAAAGGAAGAGAGGAAGGTAGGTGGAGGCGAGTGGTTACAAGTGGTTACGAGTCAAAAGCAATGTTAAAGAGGTGGGCTTTCAGTCTAGATTTAAAGGTGGCCAAGGATGGGGCAAGACGTAGGGGCTCAGGAAGTTTATTCCAGGCGTAGGGTGCAGCGAGACAAAAGGCGCGAAGTCTGGAGTTGGCAGTAGTGGAGAAGGGAACAGATAAGGTAAAATTATGTATAATCATACCTGATAATTTTCTTTCCATTAATCATAGCTGATCAATCCATAGACTGGTGGGTTGTGTCCATCTACCAGCAGGTGGAGATAGAGAGCAAACTTTTGCCTCCCTATATGTGGTCATGTGCTGCCGGAAACTCCTCAGTATGTCGATATCAAAGCTCCATCCGCAGGACTCAGCACTTAGAGAATTACACCCACAAAGGGACACTCTGCCCAGCTCACCACCGCCGAAACGGGGGAGGGGAATTAACCCAGCTCATCCCCACACAAGTGGGGGAGGGGAATCCGTCCAGCTCATCCCCGCGGAGCGGGGGAGGGACACCACACCCGCCGATGCGGGGGGATCTGGCTTATCCTGCAACCGCAACCGCGGGAGGAGCTGACTGACCCTAACACCGCCGAAGCGGGAGGGGTACAAAGCTGCCCTACAGCCGCACGAAGCGGGAGGGAGTGCCGGCAGAATTTTAAGTCTCAATCCAGCCCCGTAAAACGGAGGGGAGAGGAATGCAGCAGCTCACTGTAACACAAACTCGTCTTAACTCTTGAAGAATCCAAGTGAAAAAACTTGAACACGAAGTCTTTCTGAAGTAACTGAAGACTAAACTTGAACCTGAAATGCAACCAGAATAAAAACAGTACAGATATCTGGGAGGGGCTATGGATTGATCAGCTATGATTAATGGAAAGAAAATTATCAGGTATGATTATACATAATTTTACCTTCCATATCATCAAGCTGATCAATCCATAGACTGGTGGGATGTACCGAAGCAGTACTCACCCAGGGCGGGACATTGAAATCCCTGACCTCAACACTGAAGCTCCAAACCGGGCCTCCGCCCGTGCAGCCACAGTCAAACGGTAATGCTTGGAGAATGTATGAGCCGAAGCCCAAGTTGCCGCCTTGCATATCTCTTCCAAGGAGACGGATCCGGCCTCTGCCATCGAGGCCGCCTGAGCTCTCGTGGAGTGAGCCTTCAGCTGGATAGGCGGCACCTTCCCCGCGGCCACATAAGCCGCTGCAATGGCTTCCTTGACCCATCTTGCCACTGTAGGCTTAGCAGCCTGCAGACCCTTACGAGGACCTGCAAACAGGACAAACAGATGATCCGATTTCCGGAAATCATTGGTCACTTCCAAGTATCTGATGATGACTCGTCTCACATCCAGATATTTAAGAGCAGAGTACTCCTCTGGGTAGTCCTCCCTACGAAAGGAAGGGAGACAGAGCTGCTGATTCACATGGAAGCGAGAAACAATCTTGGGCAGGAAGGAAGGCACTGTGCGAATAGTCACTCCTGCCTCAGTGAACTGCAGAAAAGGCTCTCGACATGAGAGCGCCTGGAGCTCGGAAACTCTTCTGGCTGAAGTGATAGCCACCAAAAAAACTGCTTTCAACGTCAGGTCTTTCAGAGATGCCCTCGACAAGGGTTCAAAAGGCGGATTCTGCAATTCTCTTAGTACCAGGTTGAGATTCCACGCAGGCACCACTGAGTGCAGAGGAGGGCGCAGGTGATTAACTCCCTTGAGAAAGCGCACCACATCTGGCTGCGAAGCCAGGGAAGCACCCTTCAGGCGGCCCCTGAAGCAAGCCAGAGCCGCTACCTGGACTTTAAGGGAACTGAGCGACAGGCCTTTCTCCAGACCTTCTTGCAGGAACGCCAACACTGAAGAAATTGGAGCAGTGAAGGGAGAAAGAGAGCCTGCTTCACACCACGCTGCAAAGATACGCCAAACCCTGGCGTAAGCAGTAGAAGTAGAGCGCTTCCTCGCTCTCAGCATAGTGGCGATGACCTTGTCTGAGAAGCCCTTCTTCCTCAGACGCTGCCGCTCAATAGCCAGGCCGTAAGACCAAAGGGGGAGGGATCCTCCATCACCACGGGACCCTGATGTAACAGGCCCTGTTCCACTGGCAGTCGCAGAGGATCGTCCACTGAGAGCCTGATCAAGTCCGCATACCAGGGACGCCTGGGCCAATCCGGACCCACCAGGATTACCCTGCCGGGATGCTTTGCCACCCGGTCTAGCACCCTGCCCAACATGGGCCCGGGCGGGAACACATAGAGGAGCTCTTGTGTCGGCCACTGTTGGAGAAGAGCATCTACTCCCAGGGATCGAGGGTCCCGTCCTCTGCTGAAGAAGCGCGGCACTTGGCAATTGGCCGATGACGCCATCAGATCTAGGCTCGGCTGGCCCCAGCGCTTCGTGATGTCCAAGAACGCCTGAGCAGATAGCTGCCACTCTCCGGGCTCCAAGGTATGGCGACTAAGAAAGTCCGCCTTGACATTCATGACTCCGGCAATGTGGGCCGCTGAAAGCTGCTCCAGGTTCGCTTCCGCCCACTGGCAAAGATACATAGCCTCCTTGGCTAGAGGGGCGCTCTTGGTACCTCCCTGGCGGTTGACATAGGCCACAGCCGTGGCATTGTCCGACAGGACCCGTACAGGCTTCCACACCAGTACCGGGATGAACTCCAAAAGCGCCAACCGAATGGCTCTGAGTTCCAGGAGGTTGATAGACCACTTTGCCTCTGCAGGAGACCAGAGCCCCTGCGCTGTCCTTCCCAAGCAGTGGGCTCCCCAGCCCGACAAAGAGGCGTCCGTCGTGACGACAATCCACTCTGGGGTCACCAGAGGCATTCCCGCAGACAATTTGTCTGTCTGCATCCACCAGCTCAGCGCCTTGCGCACTGCTGGGTCCAAGGGAAGTCGCACAGCATAATCCTCCGACATCGGAGTCCAGCGCTGCAGCAAGGAGTGTTGAAGTGGTCTCATATGAGCCCTGGCCCAGGGCACTACTTCCATCGTGGCCGTCATAGAGCCCAACAGCTGCACATAGTCCCAAGCCCGAAGAGGAGAGGCTCCCAGGAACTGGTCCACCTGAGCCTGAAGTTTGACAATCCGATTGTCTGGCAGGAACACTCTGCCCACTTGGGTGTCGAATCGAACTCCCAGGTACTCCAGGGACTGAGTCGGGCGCAGCTGGCTCTTCTCCCAGTTGATGATCCATCCCAGGGAGCTCAAAAGAGCAACTACCCGGTCCACAGCTTTGCCGCACTCTGCATAAGAGGGGGCTCGGATCAACCAGTCGTCCAGATAAGGATGGACTTGTATCCCTTCCTTTCGTAGGAAGGCCGCGATGACCACCATTACTTTGGAAAAGGTCCGCGGAGCAGTAGCCAACCCGAATGGGAGGGCTCTGAACTGGAAGTGTCGTCCCAGGACTGCAAAACGCAGAAAGCGTTGATGAGGAGGCCAGATGGGAATATGCAGGTACGCTTCCTTGATGTCCAAGGAAGCCAAGAACTCTCCTGCCTTCACTGCCGCTATAACAGAGCGGAGAGTCTCCATGCGAAAGTGCCGCACTTTCAAGGCCCGATTGACCCCTTTGAGGTCGAGGATAGGCCGGACAGAACCTCCTTTCTTTGGTACCACAAAGTAAATGGAGTAACGTCCCTTGCCAAGCTGACTTTCTGGCACAGGAACAACCGCGCCCAGGCGGATCAGATTGTCCAAGGTCTGCTGCACTGCCACAGCTTTGACCGGAGACTTGCAGGGAGAGAGTACAAACCCGTCTTTTAAGGGTCGGCAGAACTCTAGCTTGTAGCCGTCTCTGATGACTTCCAGCACCCACGCGTCTGAAGTTATTGTGGTCCACTCGCCCAGAAACGAGGACAGCCGTCCTCCAATCTGCACTGGGGCGTGGACCAAGGCCCCGTCATTGGGTACGAGACCCTGGGGGAGGACCGGAGGAAGCACCTCCGGGACGGCGGTCTCTGCGAAAGGAATGCTGCTTGGGGGAGAAATTCCTCTTGAAGGAAGAGGGGGCAGAGGAACCCGACTTGCCCGGGCGGTACCGACGGGCTTCCTGCAACCGTCCTCTGGAGGTACCGGGACGAGTACTAGCCCGAGCCCTGACCTCTGGTAATTTCTTGCCCTTAGACGTGCCGAGATCGGTCACGATTTTGTCCAGCTCGACCCCAAAGAGCAGGTTGCCTTTAAAAGGCAACCTAGCCAGGCGGGATTTAGAGGCGTGGTCAGCAGACCAATGTTTCAGCCAAAGCCACCGCCGCGCAGAGATTGTCTGAGCCATGCCTTTTGCTGAGGCCCTCAAGACATCATACAGCAAGTCTGCCAAATAGGCTAAGCCCAATTCCAGGGCCGGCCAATCAGCCCTCAAGGAATGATCCGAGGGGGAAGCCCGCTGCACCATAGTCAGGCACGCCCTGGCCACATAGGAGCCGCAAACTGAGGCCTGCAAACTTAAAGCAGCCGCCTCAAAGGACGACCTTAAGGCCGCCTCCAATCTTCTGTCTTGGGCGTCCTTTAGGGCCGTGCCACCTTCCACCGGCAACGCCGTTTTCTTAGTCACCGCAGTGATTACAGAATCCACGGTAGGCCACAGATAGGCCTCACGTTCACTCACAGCCAAAGGATAGAGGCGGGACATAGCCCTAGCCACTTTAAGGCTCGCTTCTTGGACATCCCATTGAGCCGAAATTAAGGTGTGCATGGCATCATGCACGTGGAAGGTTCTAGGCGGGCGCTTCGTCCCCAGCATAATGGCAGAGCCAACAGGGGCTGAGGGAGAGACGTCCTCCGGAGAGGAAATCTTCAAAGTGTCCATGGCCTGTAACAACAGGTTGGGCAAATCCTCTGGGCTAAAAAGCCGCGCTGCAGAGGGGTCATCCGCTCTATCCGAGCGGGGATCCGTCTCCTCCAAGGAATCCGCAAAGGACCGTTGGGAGACCTCAGACACGCTGCCCTCATCTACATCGGAGGAGACAAATTCCTCCAAGGCCTGGGAATCAACCCGAGGGCGTTTACCTCTGGGAACCTCAACCTCTTTACCAGACGAGGGAGCAGGGGCAGCGTTGTGCATGAGGAAGGCCTGATGCAGCAGCAAAACAAACTCGGGGGAGAAACCCCCCAGACTGTGCACTTCCGCAGCCTGGGCAACAGCCCTAGACGCACCCTCAACCGGCGCTCGCAATAGCGGGGGAGAGACATGCTGCGCATCCAAAATGGCGTCCGGCGCGAAACTCCGCGAAGGAGCCGCGCGGGAAGAACGGCTCTTAACTTTAGCCGCTTCTGTGCCGTCGCCCAAATTAAGGGCGTTCATGGCATTAATGTCTCCAACCTCAAGGGCGGCCCAAGAAGAAGCCGTCCGAGCCGCGTGGCCGGCCAAGATGGCGGAGGCGAGGAGCGGGGGATGGGCGTTTATGCCGGGAAAAACCGCCACGCCGGAGGAAGGACCGGGACATTCATCGGTCACGAAACTGTCACCCAACAAGGGCGAATCAGGCTTTAAGACCCCCGCATCCCCTCTAGAAGCGCTCAAGCGACCCGGGGAGCGACCCTTTGCGCCCTCGCCCTCCGACGCCATATGCCACGAGGAGAAGAATCGGGGAACCCCCTGCCCGCTATAAAAAGGTAAAAATTACCTGCTGTCCGCTCCGAGTTGTAACGACCTGGTGTCCCAGTGAGTAGCTGCAATAGACGCTTAAATAAACATCGAAATAAACGCCTTTAAGGACGTTCAAAATTTTTTTTTTTTTTTTTTTTTTTTTAACGGAGCCAGCGGGAGGGGGGAGAAAAGGAGGGACCTGGCACCACCAGGTTTGCACTTGCTCAAAAGAGCCCTCAACCCCAGGCACTCAACAAAACCTAAAAATTAGGCTTGGAGGCCTAGCCAGAGCTGCTGCTGTGTGTGACCACCACCTGCTGAGATAGAGAACATACTGAGGAGTTTCCGGCAGCACATGACCACATATAGGGAGGCAAAAGTTTGCTCTCTATCTCCACCTGCTGGTAGATGGACACAACCCACCAGTCTATGGATTGATCAGCTTGATGATATGGAAGAAGGATTTATCCATGGAGCGGAGTGCACGGGAAGGGGTGTAGGGATGGACGAGTGAGATGCTTAGGTTATGCTTGCCTACCAGCAGAGGGAGACTGAGAACACTAACTGCAAACTATGTACATATAACCTGTGCCTAGCCATATATATCCAGTATACGCTTAGCAAAGCAGAGAAAAAAACAAAACTCTGAAACCAGAAATCCCCGTACCTGGAAAACCAACAGTGTGCTAAGACAGACAGAACGCCAAAGCGCCCAGCTCTGTACTGTCTTAGAGACAAAAAAGTTCTCTTTGATCGCACTAAACCTTAAGTGAATAGTCATAGCAGAACACCACTCAAAAATACTTCTGATAATAAACAGGGTGGGCTCTTGACCGGTCTGGAGGGTCTAGAGGAAAGAAAATTAGCAGGTAAGGCCTAATTTCACCTTCCTCAGCAACCCTCCAGACCGGTCAAGACGCTTGGGAAGTACCAAGGCAGTAGAAAATTAAGGGTGGGACCCTCGAAGAGCAGAAGACAACACAGCCGCTCCAAACCGAGCATCCTCTTTTGCCTGAACATCAAGCCTATAATGCTTCATAAAGGAATGGATGGACAAACACGCCGCTACCTTACAAATCTCCTGCAGAGGAATAAAACTACTTTCCGCCCAGGAAGCAGCTACCCCCCCTGAGTAGGGTGTGCCTTCAGTAACGAGGGAACTGTCCGGCGCTTCAACAAATAAGCCGAAGCAATGGCCTCCTTTAACCATCTAGCCAGCGTTGCCTTGGAAGCCGCTTCACCTTTCTTGGGACCACCAAACAAAATGAACAACCTATTCGATGCGTGAAATTCTTGAGTTCTACTCAAATACGACCGCAAAATGTGCCGCACATCCAACTTAGCCAAACGACTTTCAGAGGAATCCCCGGCACGATCACCTAACACTGGTAACGAAATCACCTGGTTTACATGAAAGGAAGACACCACCTTAGGAACAAAAGAAGGAACCGTCCGTAAAGTCACTCTCTCTTTAGCAAAGGACAGAAAAGGCTCCCTGCAAGACAAGGCCTGAAGTTCTGAAATTCTACACGCCGAAGAAATGGCCACCAGAAAAACTGTCTTCAAAGTAAGGTCTTTACATGTTATGGAAGCCAAGGGTTCAAACGGAGGTCCCACCAGAGCCTCCAAGACAAAATTTAAGTCCCAATGCAGAACCATCAGACGACGAGGAGGCTGGAGCAACTTCACTGCCCTCAAGAACCACCCCACGTCCGGAGAAGCCGCCAAGGATACTCCCCGAATCTTTCCTCTGAAACAAGACAAAGCTGAAACCTGCACCTTCAGGGAAGAGAGCGAGAGCCCCCTGTCTAACCCGTCCTGCAGAAAATCCAATACTTCCACCACCGAAGTAGGTAAAGGGACATAGTCCCGCTCCTGACACCAATTCTCGAAAATGCGCCACACTCGCACATACACCAAGGAAGTAGACTTCTTACGAAATCGCAACATCGTATCAATCACCCTGGCCAAAAAACCTTTCTTCCATAATCTGTGCCTTTCAAGAGCTAAGCTGTAAGCAAGAATGGAGAGGGGTCGGCCATCTCGATCGGCCCCTGAACCAGTCTCACCCGAGGCCCCAGGGGAATCGGATCCTGTACTAACAAACGCATCAGATCTCCGTACCACGGACGACGAGGCCAATTGGGCGCAATCAGAACCACTAAACCCGAATGATGACCGATCCGCTGCACCACTCGGCCCACCAGCGGCCACGGCAGAAACACGTAGAGCAACTGCTGAGTAGGCCACGGAAGGATCAACGCGTCGATGCCCTCGGCTCGAGCATCTCTTCGACAACTGAAAAACCGAGAGACTTGCGCATTGTCGGCCGACGCCATGAGATCCAACACCGGTCGACCCCACTGCAACACTATCCGCTCGAACACGGAGGGATGGAGAGCCCACTCTCCGGGATCCAACGTGTGCCTGCTTAGATAATCCGCGCTCACGTTGTCCACCCCTGCCACGTGCCCCACCGAGAGGCTCTGAAGATGATCTTCTGCCCACAACAGCAACTCTGCCGCCTCTACAGCTAACCCCGGAATCTTCGTTCCCCTGTCGATTTACATAAGCGACGGCCGTGGCATTGTCAGAAAGAACCCTGACTGCCTTCTAGAAGACTCTGAAAGGACCGAAGAGCCAACCGAATTGCTCGCGACTCCAGGCGATTGATGGACCAACACGCCTCCTCCAACGTCCAAAGTCCTTGGGCCACCTGCCCCAGACAATGCGCCCCCCAGCCCGTCAGACTCGCATCCGTCAGCACCACTCAATTCGGAGTCTCTAGCGGCATGCCCTTCGCTAGGTTCGGAGAGTGGAGCCACCAGCGGAGGCTGCGACGAGCAACCTCCAGCAGAGACAGCCTCTCCTCCAAACACTGGGACTGAGGGGACCAACAAGAAAACAAAGCTCCCTGCAACTGTCTCATAGGGGCCCTGGCCCAAGGAACTACACCTCTATGGTTGCCGCCATCAGCCCTAGTACCTGAAGATACTCCCGCACCGAAGGCGCCCTCTGAGCTCGGAGCTGACGGATCTGAGCCTGCAGCTTGGAAATGCGAAGAGCTGTCAAAAACACCTGGCCTCTCTTCGTGTCGAAACAGACTCCCAGATACTCTAGGGACTGCGACGGTACTAGGTGACTCTTGGCCAGATTGACAACCGAGCCCAGCGACTGCAAAAAGGTCACCACCCGGCCGGTGGCCTCCTCGCTCTCTGACTTTGTTTTGGCCCGAATCAGCCAGTCGTCTAGATACGGATGAACCAAAATGCCCTGCAACCGCAGAGCAGCCACCACAACCACCATCACATTGGGAAAGGTGCGCCGAACGGACGCGCACAAAACTGAAAGTGTCTCCCTAACACCACAAAATGAAGGAAACGCTGGTGGCCTCTAGGATGGGGATGTGCAAGTAAGCCTCTGTCAGATCTAAAGAAGTCAGAAACTCCCCTTCCTGCACCGCTACAATGACTGAGCGTAACGTCTCCATCCAAAAGGAAGGAACCTTTAGAACTGCACTGACCTTCTTGAGGTCCAAAATGGGCAGAAAAGAACCCTCTTTTTTGGGAACCACGAAGTAAATGGAGTAACAACCCACTCCTCGTTCTCCTGGAGGAACAGGCACTACCGCTCCTAAACCGATCAGACTTGAAAGAGTATCTCACACCGCTCTCGTCTTGCTCCTTGAATGACAAGGAGACACGAGGAAGAAATCCGACAGAGGACCGTCGAACTCTAGTGCGTACCCATCTCGCACTATCTGCAGCACCCACTGGTCTGACGTGATCTGGACCCACCTCTGCTAGAACAAGCGTAAGCGATCCCCCACGCGAACCAGAGGCTGGGTCCCCAAACCATCATT
The DNA here is from genome assembly GCF_901765095.1 of Microcaecilia unicolor. NCBI lineage: Eukaryota > Metazoa > Chordata > Amphibia > Gymnophiona > Siphonopidae > Microcaecilia > Microcaecilia unicolor. Next base: position 941,282 of record NC_044036.1, read on the forward strand.
GCGACACACGGGACGGCCCGGTCGCTCCCGAAGAGGAATCTTGCCCTCCACGGCGGCTACCTCGAAAGGACTGGGTTCTCTGAAAAAAACGACCCCTAGTCCCACCAGACGACCTACCAGGCCAATATTGCCGAGCTTCACGAAACCGTCCGCGCACCACAGACCTCTTAGAAGCCTTAGGACGAAGCTCCGGAAGCCGATGAACCTTAGCATCACCAAGACCCCTAACCAACTTATCCAATTCCTCCCCAAAAAGCAAAGAACCTTTAAAGGGGAGCGAACAAAGTTTTGCCTTGTAAGCGGCATCTGCAACCCAGCCCCGCAACCACAGGGCCCGTCGCGCTGCCACCGCTAGGGTCATGTTCTTGGCCGAAGCCCGCAACAAATCGTATAGCGCATCTGCCAAGAGGCATGACCCCATCTCCAACTTTGCCAAGTCCTGAATTAAGGAGGCCCTATCAGCCTGCGGGCTATCTAGGAGCCACTCAGCCCAACTGAAACACGCCCGAGCCACCAGACCTCCACAAACCGACGGTTGCAACGCCAAAGCAAACAAATCAAAACTGCGCTTCAGAAAAGTCTCCAGTTTCCTGTCCTGAGGATCCCGCAACGCAGCCCTCCCCATCCACAGGAATTGCTGTAGCCTTAGTCACTGCCGTCACCACGGCATCCACAGTCAGAGGCTTAAAAGAATCTCTATCCTCCTGCGGAAGGGGGTAGAGCTTAGCCATAGCCCGAGCTACTCTACACTGAGCTTCTGGCGAATGCCACTCCTGCGAAATCATTTCTCTGAGATCCGCATTCATAGGAAAAGTACGAGATACCCGTTGGATCCCCTTAACCAGTGGATCCTGCTTCTCGTCTGCTAACGGAGCTGCCGCCGGATCAAACTTGAGGGTCGCAGACACCTGCTCAATAAGGTCCGACAATTCGTCCCTGTGGAAAATGCGCACCACCGAAGGGTCCTCCCCAGGCAGCACAAGCTCCTTATCTCGACCAGCCAACGATCCCTCATCCTCCTCCAGGGGACTAAAGTCGCCCTCCGAATCCGGAGGAGAAAAACTCTCTAAGTCCTCAGACCACTCTACACGTGGTCTCTTAACGCTAGCCCCACCCGTCCCAAGACTAAGAGGCTCCGCTTGCGTCGGCCCCGCCTGCCAGGCCTGGAATAAGCTCCAAATAAATTCCGGAGGGAATCCCATCCTGCCAGAGGCGTCTCCCCCCTCCCCCCCCCCCCGAAAGGCCTGAAAACGGGCTGCCCTGAGGTCCTCCGACCATCTCCGGGCCTTGCGGAGCCGAATCGAAAATGGCAGCGGTTCCCGCCAAAATCGGGACCACCACTGAACCGCCAGCCTGAGAGCCAGCCGCGGGGACCTCCGCCGCTAACACCGGCGGCGCGGAGGCTGGAGACTTGGGTTCCCCACAAAAACGGCAGGAACCGCCAACCGAGTCGACACCCCAACGCGCACAAGACCGGCACCAAATCCTACCAGACCGGACAAGCTGCACAGGCTGCCTGTCTACCCTCTGCTGAGACTAAGAAAATACTGGATATAGATGGCTAGGCACAGGTTATATGTACATAGTTTGAAGTTAGTGTTCTCAGCCTCCCTCTGCTGGTAGGCGAGCATAACCCAAGGGTCTTGACCGGTCTGGAGGGTTGCTGAGGAACTTCTCTTATTGACTTACAAGTGTATCCACTCTGCAGCTCCTCAGTACCTCTCCACTCTTATCTCTCCCTACACTCCTCTCCGGAAATCCATTCACTGGGTAAACCTCTCTTATCTGCACCCTTCCCCTCCGCCGCTAACTCCAGACTACGTTCCTTTTATCTTGCCGCAACATATGCCTGGAATAGACTTCCTGAGCCGGTATGTCAAGCTCCATCTCTGGCAGTCTTCAAATCTAGGCTAAAAGCCCACCTTTTTGATTATGCTTTTAACTCCTAACCCTTATTCGCTTGTTCAGTGCCCATGTTTTAACATTCCCACCTTAGTAATATCCCTTATCTCTTACTTGTCCTGTTTGTCTGTCCTAATTAGATTGTAAGCTCTGTCGAGCAGGGACTGTCTCTAAGTTATGTCCAGTGTACAGCACTGTGTATGTCTAGTAGCGCTATAGAAATGATTAGTAGTAGTTAATCAAAACACAGCCCTAAAAAAATTAAAGAATAAAAAATAATGAAAAGATAAGAAATACAAAACATAAAGAATCTAAAACAGCCTTACGGTTTTCAGAGCCTACATAACAGAATAAAACTGAAGCTATATATACACATCTCTCTGTATGGCCCATGTGTGCAATACTGGGAGAAGGGATTCATAATTTGGTTTTATAAAGCATCATTAAAATAAATACCTCATTTTAACTAGGTCCATTTCCTCCAAAAGGCTACCTATATAGGAAGTATAGAAACTAGCATGTTTCTACATCTAATAGATGCCTTACCACCTCAATGGCATGTTCTTCCAAAAGAGAGAAAAAAAACAATGCTGCTCATGTCATCGACAATTACCTTTGGTTAGACTGAAGCACAGGACAATAAAGTGACTTGTCCAAGTTTAGAGAGTCAGCGAAACTCAGGACAAGAACTTTTATTCCACCTTTCCTGACAAATTTATGAGTTTGATTTTGACAAAACCAGATACTTCCAGCTAAGTGCTGGATACCACTCCATATCAAAACTCTTTCAGATATCAATTCTGGATATTAATGAAGGCTGACTGTAGTATTCACCACCCTTAGACCACATTATTTCCTGCACAATGAAGCTCAGTGGTTACAGCAAAGAAAGAAAAATAAATGACATCAGCGTAACCCACTTTGCAATGAAACATTATAAAGCTAACCACTTACCCTGAGTCTGGCTTCTGTGGTCCAGCTCCTCCTGCCTTTCTTTTATCCAGACAGGATCTCGTTCGTCTTCAAGATTTTTCTTTTTCAAGATGGAACTGTGCTGAGGAGAGTAAAACTGAAAGGCCTGGTCTCTCCTGCTGCAGCAGGTGCAGCACCAAGTGCCAGCAGTGCCTCTTGACTCCCTCAGCTGCTCATCCTTCACTCTTTCTGTGCCTTCACTGCAGAAAAATATACCTATGAAGGTAACAGCTAACATAAAAAAAAAAAAAGGAAGTGCCACGTTCACCTCATGAAGTCTGTTGCTTGCAGTTGTGCTCAGGAGACAACCTACTAAGTCACATTACATCAAAGTTTTCTGGACAATGGGAGACCCATTCAGTGCTTCATTATGCCTGCACCCCAAAGGGGAGATATGTGTGCACACAGGATACCCTTTCTCACAAGTATACTTTATTGGCATTAGTTTGAAAATACTACAGGCACAAAAAATAAAATGAAAGATGTAATTCCAAAACTGTCTACAACATGATGCAATGGGTTTTCTAAGATGTCATCTTGTTCCAGCTGCCACAATAGCAAGGATGAACACTCCTCAAAACAAGAGACAAAATAGCAAAAATGGTACCACCCAGAATCAGATACCACTTGAAAGAGATTTGCTATTTTATGACACAAGATAGAAAAAAAATTAAAGGGTGCCAGGTTCTATAGTCACAGCTTGAATTTCCTTCCACCCACTTCAGAATTCACAGGGTGGCTGTCACAGAATCCAACAATAAAAAAGACTGTATTACAATAATGACCAGTGGAAAAGGGAATTTCTTTTGCAGAGTTTATGGTTCTCTCTCTTTAGCTGTGAGGGGAAAAGACAGGATCACTTCTTTCATGGATGGTCCTCTGAGAAAGGATCACTATCTGGTCTCCCACATCTCATTCCTCTTATGAAAGGCTCTTATACAGGAAAATGTAAACCTGCAAAGAAATAGAAAACTATTAGAGGAGACAGATACATCTTCAGAGGTTATACAAAAAAGGGATCACCAATTCTGTCTATCAGGCTTCCTGGGCTTTCCTGAGAGTTTATTTTTAGTTTAATAATAAAGGAAGATAGCTGATCAGAACAACAGGGTTTGGATGGGTTATATTCAGATACTTAAGAGGGCAGGAGAAAACTGAAAACTGTGCAACTCTCCAGATAATTATCCCTACCAGCACTGGAAGCTTTATACTTTCCTCCTCTTCCAGCAGGAGTTACTGATTTTCTTACTTGACAGAACCTCTAAAGGGACTCAGGAATGTGGCTGTGGTGGCTCAAAAAGCCAGGCCAGGGTTGTTGCAAGTAACAAAGGAGAGCAAACACCTTAATTTAAAAAACAGAGATAATTTATTGGAAAGATTATTGCCTAGCACAGCAAATTTTCATTAGCCAAATGCCATTCTACAAGGTATGAAAGACTGGTTGCTCCCTACAACTATATAAACAACTGCTTTAAATAATAAACATTACTCCCTTTCCAGTAAACACAAAGCCAAGTTCTTAGGTGATGGCTCTTAGTAAATCTACTGACACTGACTCTGTAGGAAGCTCTTTTCTAATTAACACAATAGTAACTTCTGCACATTGTTACTTGGTGGTTGGATTGCAAGCACATTTCATCAGAACAGTATTAATGTCACTAGACTTGGCAAGCACTAAATGCAAACACAATCATACATAATCTATGCAGAAACACACTTCACACATTTCCAAACAAAAAAATATCCCTAAAGTTTTAGTTATTTAAAAGTTCCCATTAGCTATCCTCCCATTATATATATATATATATATATATATATATATATATATATATATATATATATATATATATATATATATTATTATTTATTTCCAGCAGGAACATTTCATTAAACGTAGCTGAGAAAATGCTAATAATAGAAGAAAAAACTGAAAAATAAGCTAAACAATTAGAAAGTGTCTTTCTAAGGATGCCAACCTAATTCTACAGATACAAAAAAGCTAATCAAGAAATGCAATTCCAATCCCTCTTAATTCCAGATATAAATTAACAATTATTCATCTTGACAAATTACGACTTTAAAGTTTTTCAGTGGTGGTGGCAATTATAATGGGGAATTCTTTCCAACCTCTCTGTATGCGTGTTCGTGTGGGTGCACAATTATATGTGTGCTGGGTGTCTATGCACGAGTGGCCGTGTTAGTCTGAAAAGACCCTAAATTAGGATAGTCCATTGTATTTATATCCCGCATTATCCCAAACAAGATTGAGTTCAATGTGGCTTACAATAAACAGTATAGGATACATCACAAAGAATAATGCATAAGAAAGTAATTTGTTGTAAGAATCCATTTTTACAATGCAGTATCATAAACATACTGGGATAGCTATGGATGTTTAATAATTAGAAAATCTATTATGAATGAGAAATTGTACATGAAGCAACGAGAAGGTAAATGGTAAATGAGTAATGTCCAATTCAGGTAATAATTAGTTGTTTGCGATATGGTTGTTCTTTTATGAGGGTTTGTTTGAATAGGTAAGATTTGAGGATTTTGCGGAATCTAGTATATGCCTGTATATTTCTTATTTTGGGTGGGAACAAGTTCCACCATTTGGTTCCCAGGTAAGTGCAGTCTACAGAGTGGACAGTTTTGTAATTACTTTATTGCAATTTGGGAGGTGTAGTCTGAGATAATTTCTTGCCTCACATTTAGTGCTTCTTTGAGGTAAGTTTATTAATGGTACCATATAGTCTGGAGCTCTGCCATTTAGAATTTGAAAGATAAATGTATATGATTTGAAGGTAATTCTCGCTTTCACGGGAAGCCAGTGTAATTTGATTAATAAAGGGGAGGCACTTTCAAAACAAGAGATTTTGTATATGAACCTGGCTGCAGTGTTTTGAGCCGTTTGGCATTTTTTCCAACACGTACTCCTTACAGCCAGCATATATGGCATTACAATAATCGAATTGTGATAACGTTAACGATTGTACCAATAGTCTGAATGTTTCTGTTGAGAAATAGGGTCTGATCCTTTTCAGTTTCCAAAGAGACCTAAAAGATTTTGTGATTACTGAGGAAACTTGAGTATCAAATGTTAAAAGTTTGTCTATAACCAGAGCTAGAATTTTCCGATTATTGTCAATGCGGAATGAAGTGCTGTCAATTGTGAAACTATTCTAATCGTTTTGGTCAGATAGGTTGGTAATGACCATGAGTTTAGTTTTTTCTTTATTTAGCTTTAGTTTGGATTTAAGCCAAGTTTTGCCTTTTGTAAGATGTCTTTAATGTTCTTTTTGAAGGTTAAGTATATGGTAACATCATCAGCATATATGAATGTTTTCAATCCTGCTGTTTCTAGTCTGTTGCCTAGTGGTGACACCATTACATTAAACAGAATGGCCGATAATGGAGAGCCCTGAGGGACACCACAGTCCGGTGACCAAGGAGAGGATAAGGTTCCTTTGTAAGATCTTAATTTCAGGAATCCTTGAAACCATTTGTGGACTGTGCCACATATACCAAAGTTGTCTAGTATGTTTAGTAGATTATTATTTATTTAGATTTTGCTCACACCTTTTTCAGTAGTAGCTCAAGGTGCGTTACATTCAGGTACTCTGGATATTTCTCTGTCCCAGGAGGGCTCACAATCTAAGTTTGTACCTGAGGCAATGGAGGGTTAAGTGACTTGCCCAAGATCACAAGGAGCAGCAGTGGGAACATTGGCATATAAGCAACCATCAGCTGGAAGATCTAAAATTTGTGGTAATAAAAGCTTTGGAAACCCGCCGAGGTAATGACAGTGCTCAGTACTTATGGTACCTTGAACAAAAATGGATATTTAATTGGAAGACTGTGGAACCTAAGGGACCAAATGAAGAGGTGGGGTGGCTTTTCCTTTGATGATCGGGTTCTAAATATCAATAAAAGATCTTTCTTATCTGACCACACCCATCCGACACAGACCCTGCCCTGTGGGAGCTTCAAATGGGCTGCCAAGGTAACCTCCTGGTTAGGGATGGCATTTTTCGTCAGTTGAATAAACTACTAAGATGTTTCCTGTCTGCTTTCCCTTTCATAGGTGTTTGTTGATGTATACAATTATTGGCAGTTTTTTAAGATTTGACAACATAAAATTATTGAAATTAGAATAATCATTTTATAATTCACAGGGGCTTTGGCAGATTATTTGGAAAATCGTGCTTTATTGACTACCTTCAAACAGCGACATACGAAACATGGTCCATGTCGGGATTATGATCTACTACATCGAATGTACTACACACATCAAACTGCATTATTAAGATCTTAGACTCCATGCTAATTTCTTTTTTGAGATTTGATACTAGGGTAGTAAGGAAAGTCTTGGTGCTACAGCATGGTCTGAAACCTGATTGCGATTTGTATAGTAGGGAGAAATGTGAAAGGTAGACCATAGTTTGTGCTGCTACTATTCCTTCCATCACCTTTATCATCAAAGGAATGGAGGCTACTGGTCTGTAGTTTGTTACTTCAGTTCTGGTGATTGAACTGTTTTTTGGTATTGGTGTTAGGATAATAGAACCTTTATTATCAGGGAAAGTGCCGTGAAATAGTAGGAAGCAGATAAGCTGCTGAAGCAGATTGATGAATATATTAGGAGCTTCCTTCATAAGTTAACTAGGACAAGAATCTAGTATACATTGTGAGTTTGAATATGTTAGGAGGTAATGTTTTACTGTGTCATGGGTTGATAGTTGGAAGGAAGACCAGATTCTGTTGGTGACTATGCCTGTATGTGTCTGACTGTTTTTTGTAAATATCTTGATGGTTGACTTTTAGTTTGAGGACTCCTCTGATTTTAACAATTTTTTGTTCGAAAAAAGTAGCCAGTTGCTCTGCTGTTGGTGGAGACTCTGTGGTTGTGGTTATTTCTTTTGTGGATAAGGATTTTATCAGATTGAAAAGTTTATTTTATTAAGGAAATTACCACCGATTATTTTGTTATAGTATTGAGCTTTTGCAATTTTGATCTCATTTTTATATGTTTTCATGGCAATTTTCCAAGTTAATTTGTTTTCATTTGATTTGTCTTTAGCCCATTTTCTTTCCAGTTTTCTGAGGAGTGGCCTAGTGGTTAGGGTGGTGGACTTTGGTCCTGGGGAACTGAGGAACTGAGTTCGATTCCCACTTCAGGCACAGGCAGATACTTGTGACTCTGGGCAAGTCACTTAACCCTCCATTGCCCCATGTAAGCTGCATTGAGCCTGCCATGAGTGGGAAAGCGCGGGGTACAAATGTAACAAAAAAAAAGGATTGATTGATTAAACCAAGGTGAAATTTTCTGGATTGGTTTGGATGTAGATTTGAGGGGAGCTATGTTACTTAAGACATTTTTGTATAGGTCATCCCATTTAATCATGAAGTCGTTATTGTCTGACGGAGAAAGAGCAGGATTATTCAAGACATTAGACCAGAATGTTGTGGTATTTATTTTTCCTCTAGTTTTGTGAGGAATCATAGTACTTTAATTTTTCATTGATTTTGTATTTTTATTTATTTTATTTTTGTTACATTTGTACCCCGTGCTTTCCCACTCATAGCAGGCTCAATGCAGCTTACATGGGGCAATGGAGGGTTAAGTGACTTGCCCAGAATCACAAGGAGCTGCCTGTGCCTGAAGTGGGAATTGAACTCAGTTCCTCAGGACCAAAGTCCACCACCACTAGGCCACTCCTCCATTAGAAGGGTTAGAAGGTAAAGTTTGCCTATTTGCGGATGATACTAAGATTTGTAACAGAGTGGACACCCGGGAGTGGAAAACATGAAAAAAGATCTGAGGAAGCTAGAAGAATGGTCTAAGGTTTGGCAGTTAAAATTCAATGCGAAGAAATGCAAAGTGATGCACCTAGGGAGTAGAAACCCACGAGAGACTTATGTGTTAGGCGGTGAGAGTCTGATATGTACTGAGAGGGAGAGGGATCTTGGGGTGATAGTATCCGAGGATCTGAAGGCGACGAAACAGTGTGACAAGGCGGTGGCCATAGCGAGAAGGTTGCTAGGCTATATAGAGAGACATGTGACCAGCAGAAGAAAGGAAGTGTTGATGCCCCTGTATAAGTCGTTGGTGAGGCCCCACCTGGAGTATTGTGTTCAGTTTTCGAGACCGTACCTTGCTAAAGATGTAAAAAAAAAATTGAAGCGGTGCAAAGAAAAGCTACGAGAATGGTATGGGATTTGCGTTCCAAGACGTATGAGGAGAGACTTGCTGACCTGAACATGTATACCCTGGAGGAAAGGAGGAACAGGGGTGATATGATACAGATGTTCAAATATTTGAAAGGTATTAATCCGCAAACAAATCTTTTCCGGAGATGGGAAGGCAGAAGAACGAGAGGACATGAAATGAGATTGAAGGGGGGCAGACTCAAAAAAGATGTCAGGAAGTATTTTTTCACGAAGAGTGGTGGATGCTTGGAATACCCTCCCACGGGAGGTGGTGGAGAGGAAAACGGTAACGGAATTCAAACATGTGTGGGATATACATAAAGGAATCCTGTGCAGAAGGAATGGATCCTCAGAAGCTTAGCCAAAATTGGGTGGCGGAGCCGGTGGGGGGAAGAGGGGTTGGTGGTTGGGAGGCGAAGATAGTGGTGGGCAGACTTATACGGTCTGTGCCAGATCCAGTGGTGGGAGGCAGGACTGATGGTTGGGAGGCGGGGAATAGTGCTGGGCAGACTTATACGGTCTGTGCCAGAGCCGGTGGTGGGAGGCGGGGCTGGTGGTTGGGAGGAGGGGATAGTGCTGGGCAGACTTATACGGTCTGTGCCCTGAAAAAGACAGGTACAAATCAAGGTAAGGTATACACGAGTCATCTTGTTAGGCAGACTGGATGAACCGTGCAGGTCTTTTTCTGCCGTCATCTACTATGTTACTCCTCCACTTTCCCTCCAATAGAGAAAAAAACTTGCGTTTACTGTGATCTGACCAGGGAGTTTTTGAGTCCAAGTATGGTTACTTAGATGAAAGTTGTTTGCAAATTTATAGGCTAATAGATCAAGTAAGTGACCTTTACTGTGAAAGGTATTGCTGAATGGTTGTGTGAGTTGCCAGTAGTTTAAAAAGTACATTTTTTGTATTACTGTCATTCTGATTATCTAGATGTAAATTAATGTCCCCTATTTGTAGGACATTATCAAATTTAGTGCATATGTTAGATACAAATTAAGTGAACATGTTTTCTGTTGATTGCCACCTCCCTGGTGGGCGGTAAAACAGGATGATGCAGATAGGATGATAGCGTGTCATTGTTGATTTTGCAAGCAATTGGTTTTTTTTTTTTTTTTTTAGAGTAGGGGAGTTAATATGAGATATCAGTTCTACTTTGAAAACGGATTTATATATTATGGCAATGCCTCCTCCTTTTTCCCCTTTTCTAGCAAGGTGAAGAATTTTGTAACTTGGGGGGACATAGTTCATTTAATATTGGATCATCTCGCGCATGTAACCAGGTTTCAGTAATCAATAGGAGGTCTAATTGTTCTTCTTCTAGCCATTCTCTGATTATCTGTGTTTTGTTTATTATAGATCTGGCATTAAAATATCCAATTGGGACTGGTGTAAATGAGAGTGAATTATAAGTGTTGCATTTAACACTTATGAGATGTTTTCTTGTTGAGAAAGGGTTATGTTTTGTTTTTGAGTATGGTGTCTTTGAGTCAGGTGTTATTTGATTGATGCTGTATGATTTAGTTTATTACAATAATTGAATTTGTCACATTGTGTTGTGGTTTCCTGCTTTAACTTTAAACCTGTTAGAAATAATGACTGGGATATTAAAGTAGGTTTCTAAAACGATGGAGGAAGAACCAGTTAAAATTTGACATAGAATAGTAATGTATAACCAATTAACTGTGAATAATTGGAAAAACATTTTTAGACTAGTGTGAAATGTCTGGAAGTAGACTTACTGCATATGCTGAATTTAAGACAGATATTTGATAAAGATGAAACAGGTAGAGAACTCAGGAGGCAGCACACATTTAAATAATTAAATATAAATACAATTAAATAATAGTATCTAATTGCCCAACTACCTTTTCTGTCTAACTGAAAGACTTTTCCTCAACCAACTGGAAGATTATCTAGACAAAACCAATACCCTTCACCCTGATCAGACAAGATTTAGACACTTGCATAGGGCAGAAACATCTCTGGTAGGCCTCACATCTATCTTACCCAATTTGGATCAGGACAAGTCAGTAATCCTTCTATCCCTGAATTTTTTGGCAGCATTTGATCTTGTTAACCATGATCTCCTTCTCGCGAAACTGCATGAAATTGGTTCTGCTCATATTTAACAGAAGATCAAGTACAGTAATCTGGCAGAATGTACACTTACATCCTTACTCATTCCATTGTGGGGTTCCTCAGGACTCAATACTGGCCCCCACCCATTTCAATATTTTCACTACTAACACTTATTCAATCACTTGGCATAATTTCCTATGTTTACATAGATAGAATGTACATAATGAACAGTCTGGACACCACCTGTCCCATACGAGATCCCAGTCTTCAACAACAAGCTCTCACTGAGAGATAACTGGCTTAAAGATCACAAACTCAAATTGAATCCAGAGAAATCTCATAGCCTACTTATCTCCTGAAATGGTAAATCCCAATGTGTCTTCTTCTTCCTCTTATTTTCTCTTTTTAGATTGTAAGCCACTCAGACATATGTTTGATGGGTGGGTTAGAAAATCAGTGGACCAAAAGAGACTAAGTGTCACCCTCAACTAATCTCTGAGTTTCCAATCACATATTTCCAATGCTGTCAAACACTACTTTTTTTTTTTAACACACAATGCCCTTTGTATTTTGGTACATTCTCTATCACCAATTTAAGATTATTGCAATGCCCTTTTCAATGGACTGAGGGTCAACACTTGATGGCTGCATGCAATGTGTGTAAAATATGGCTGTTTTGACTTGTCATAAGGATCTAAAAAAATCTGACTATGTACCTCCTCTCCTTCGAGAGGAGTACTGGTAACCTTTTAAGTCACAGAATTAATCTTAAGACTCTTTCACAAGGGTGCAAGGTTCATCATTCAGGTCTCTCCCCCCCCCCCCCCCCTTTTTCTCTCCATCTTCTAACACAAACTGCAATGAGAAATCTAAAACTTTCTGAACATAATTGTCTGGTAATTACATCTTTTCAAAAAAACACCACCGAGGTGGAGAAACAAGATCTGCTACAGAACAAGACAGGGAAACAAGGGAGTAGTGTGATCAACAGGACTCTTCCAACAAACCAAGAAGGCGTAATGAAGAAATAATAAGGAAATATTATGTTCTTACCTGATAATTTTCTTTCCTTTAATCATACCAGACCAGACTAATGGGTTGTGTCCATCTACCAGCGGAAGGAGACAGAGAAAATAGTTCCAAGTAAACCGCCCCTTAAGGGTATCGTGCAGCCTGGAATGTTCAGTATTTCAAATAGCCAAGCAATGGCGCTTTGAAGTCTAGAAGAAAACACAGTTAATACCAAACGGGCAAACTCTTGGAGCCAATATGCAGAACCTCACTGTTCCTGCTTGGCCAAAGGCAACTGCAACCTCCCCTCATAGTAAAGTAAGCGGGAGGGAATGGTCCATACTGAGCTTGCTCAAGCACACAGAGATCTACCCCTGAATCGGGGGAAAGAACTCCGTGATGCCAAGGAGTCATACAGAGCTGGCACAACAACAAGTGGCAGGAGATTGAATAGAAAAGATGAAGTAGGCAGTGCTGTAGGACATCCCCGCGTACCGAAGCGTTGTGGAACAGCCAGGGATACCTAAAGGAAACAACACTCTGACAGACTTTAGCCAGGGAGGGCATCTGGACTGGTCTGGTATGATTAAAGGAAAGAAAATTATCAGGTAAGAACATAATTTTTCCTTCCTTGTCATCTATACCAGACCAGTCCAGACTAATGGGATGTAGCAAAGCAGTTTCCCCAAAGAGGGGGGGGAGAAAAGAAGAATACACACAGCAAAAAAATGATCAGCAGAAAAGGATTCGAATATCCGAACCACCAGGCTACAAAAACGGAACAGAGTTAGACACTAGAAAAGGAACTGAAGCCATAGGACGTAAAACAAACGTCCTGAGCAAAAGAAAAATTACATACCCGTCTTGAGTCCAGAGTATGGTCGGATAAAGTGACCCTAACAAGTACTAGGAGTATGCAACCCCAAACAGTGCACCACACTTCATAGAAGAAAGGAAGCAAGGGTCAGGAACCACCCAGACCCGCGCCTAGTGAGAGAATCTAACTCCACAGAACAAGAAGAGACTCCAGAGTCGAGAGAACCAACTAACTGGAGCGCTAGTCTCTCCAGGAGAACCATGAAGAAAAGGACAGCAGCATACCAGGGTACAACCATAGAAAAGAGTACTCCTCAACCAGCTCGCTCTGGACTTAGGGATGAAAGAACAGAGCCAAGAGAACAAAAGGAGACAAAAAGAGAGTCAAGAGCCACACTGTGGAGAAAAGACCTCCCCAAGGTGCCAACTAGCCACAAAAGGAGCAGAGACTAATTCAAACTCCAGCAATGGAGAAGCTTCTCGCCAGCCACCAAGAGGCTACGGCAAGAAAAGATACCACAGGAATGGTGGCTAACAGGAGACAAGACAGCCTTGTCTAGCAGTCTAAACTGCGGTATGCCACAACTGCTGAAAAGTTACTGTATCCAACCCGCCCGCAGAAAAAAGCTGGGGTTGATCAACAAGGTGAAACAGTGCCCAACAAGCAAAGGTGAAAATATGCTCCACAGTCTGAGACTGTGCTCAAGGGACAGAAAAAAAGCTGCGTCATCAGGCACAGTAGGATCCGTGCTCAATAAGAACTAATGGATTTGCACTCAAAGCACACAAACTGAGCCACACACCACAGGCAGAGAAAGAGTTGCACACCTCTGGCAAAGATAGAAATGCACTGAAAAAGCAGAGAAGAAGCTGACAGTAAGACAGAGGATGAGCAATCCCCCACTGAAAGAGTTGGATATTAGAGGTACCTGCAGAACTGAAGCTGCGGTAGCGATGGAACTGTGTATAAAACGCAAACAAGGAGCTGCTTTCCACACGCAAACAAGGAGCTGTACTCCTGACACCTGCAAGGAACTGCACTCCTGACACCTGCAAGGAGCTATGCTTCCTACGCAGACATGAAGCTGTGTAGCACCTCCAGTCACAGAGCTGTGCTCCACATACCACCCTGAAACTTCACCCAATTTGCAGAGAAGAGTTGTGCTAAACATACAGAGATGGAGCTACACTCAACAGGCGGTGGAGCTGCGTTCCATATGCAAAGAGAGCTGAATGCCACACACAGACAAGGCGCTGCATTCCACAGGCAGACACAGAGCCGTGTTCTACACGCAGACAGAGGACTGCGGCCCACACTGAGACCTGCAGAGAAAGAATTACACTCAGCATGTGACAATGGAGCTGCATTCAACATGCAGAGATGAAAGGTTGCAGAATAAGCAGTGAAGGAACTTCACTCGACATGCCATGATAGAGCTGTCCTCAACATACAGCAATGGAGCTAAAGCCAACCTGGAACTGTGCCCAGAATGCAGCGATGGAGCCATGCCCAACATGGAATGGTGGGACTGCATGGAATAATGAAGCTGAGCTCAACATGCAGCGATGGAGCTGCGCTCAACAAGCAAAATGCATAGATGGAACCCCGGGGAACAGCCAGAGAAGAAGGTGCTGCCAGGAGGTCAATAGGAAAGGAGCAAAACTTGTGGAAATGCAGACCTGGCGCTGCACTCCCCTGGCCCAGAGGGACTACAAGAAGAGAAAGCCCCGTGCCCCAAGAGACACTCTCAGCCCCCAAGTGGTCCCTGTGCCACAATGACCGCCCTCCTAGGCAACCGATATGGAGCAGCAGTCAGCGTACAGAAAGAACTCCCGCCAAGAGGGAGGTAAGCATCACAGTGCTGGAATCCGTAAGGCAGTGAGGAAGAAACAACTCTTGCCAGGCCAGGAACAAAGAAGAAGCTGGCCACTAACACCAAACTGAGGAAAAACCAGTTAAGGGAGAGTCAAACTCCAAACCTAGAACAGAGTCACTTCCCTGCACAAAAGTAGAGAAAAGCGCAGAGCTAAGAGGCGATAATCCAGATGCACAGCAATAGATCTGCTCAGCAGGAAAGAACTGTGCCCCTTACAAAGGAAGGAGTGCCAAAAGTGCCAGGAGAAAGGCGCCTGAAACTTGAAAAGGCAAAATCCACCTGTGCCAGGCTAAAACTCCCGCATGAAAGCAAGGAAGAGCTGTGGCAAACTAGTCCTAAAAAGGCACATTCCTGTAAAGAGACACTGAACTGAGTCCAAGCAAAAGACTGGCAAGAATGGCGTTCCCGAGGGCACTCAGAAGAGGGATTTGAGCTAGCAGTTGCACATCAAGGGCAACTCGGACCCCTGCCAGAAGTACCCTGCAGACAAACCAGAGCAGACTGGAGGGATCCATGGGACAAGAGAACCAGAACCTCCCTAAGGGAGGAAAAACTGCTGCCAAAACAAGAAATCAAATAGCAGGGGCGTCTCAAGCAAGATGCCAGAAGCAGCAGAGACTGGACGGTCTGAAAAAGAACTGACCAACAGCCACATAAGGCTGACAGGAATGAAAAAATAGCTCTGGACTAAAAAGACCGAGCCTACAGCCAAAAAGAGCCAGCGAGAGACTTCCCGCACTGGAAATGGCAGACTAAGACCTCCAAACCGCAAAGGTACCAAGACTAGGAGACACTCGAGGAAGTTACATGGAAATACTTTAAAAATAAATAGGAGGAAATATTTTTTCACTCAATGAATAGTTAAGCTCTGGAACTCTTTGCCAGAGGATGTGGTAACAGCAGTTAGCATACCTGGGTTTAAAAACGGTTTAGACAAATTCCTGGAGGAAAAGGCCATAGTCTGCTATTGACATAGACACGGGAAGCAACTGCTTGCCCTTGGATTTGTAGTATGGAGTGTAGCCACGAGTTGGGTTTCTGCCAGGTACTTGTGAGCTGGCCTGGCCACTGTTTGGAAAACAGGATACTGGGCTAGATGGACCATTGGTCTGACCCAGTATGGCTACTCTTATGTAACTATGGGAGAGCTCCACATACCAGCAGCCATCAGAATGACGTTACCAATCATTCTGTATATTTTATCCTGTCGCCAGAACATTATTTTCTGACCACGCTCCCAATCTACTTCTGTGAAACTTTATATTATGACTTCTTTTTCTGCAACTATTCCATTAAAAAAAGCTTACATTGTCTTATGATTTCCTTAAGTGTGGCCTCAGAACAGGAGCCCTATTAGTCACCCACTTCATATTGTGGCCTGTATTTGCTCTTAATCCAATCCTAGCAATCCTTCCAGTAAGTTTTCAAGCTAACCAAAATACACAAAGTAGCCCAGTTTTATCATATCATCAGGCTTCTGAAAATTCACCTAGGAAACTATCAATCCTGTTCAGATATTTCAATACCTATTATCTTCCCTGACTCACATATCCTGTCAGGTATACATATTTAAATTCTTAAGTGTCAGACCAAAAGGCTTTTGGTGCAAATCCTTCACTATTTAGATAGCTCTTCTCAGGTCCACTGTCCTGGAACTTTCCTGCTTTGTGGACATCAAGATCCCACACCTCTCCTCCCATCATATATAGCTCCTTCAGTTTTCTGCACTTCAAATGGATAACAATAGATTTCTAAGTACTGAACCTTAGCCACTCAGTTGACCACTCAGACTCCATTAAGATCCTTAAGTCCCTGTTCTGACAATGAACTCAAGCAGTACACAACATAATTCTGAGCTAGAATCAGCCCCAGAAGCTATCCCTAAAGCACTGCTTCTTAACCCTCTCCTGGAGGCACACATAGCCAGTCAGGTCTTCAGGATTACCCCAATGAATATATATGAAAACATTTGCATATAGTGAACATCCCTTGTATGCAAATCTATCTCATGCATATGCCTTTGCAGCAATCACGTAACCATGACTAGCTTGGGATGCCTCCAGCAAAGTGTTGAAAAGCACTGCCCTAAGGCAACACCACTCAAATTTCACACTCCACAGTTACGTTTTTACCTACCTCGTGTATTAAACCAAACTAGTTTTCTGTTTCTTCTTGCTCTGGTGTTATGACTGTGCCCCGGTGTCATTCTCTCATTCATCTCGCCCCCTGGTGGTCGCAAAGGACTGTCTGTTTGTGGTTTTCCCCGTTCCAGAAGTCATGCCGGTCCGGTCCGGATTTTCTAGCCTGCCAGTGGGTCTTGAGACTTTTTGGAACTAAGCAGTTTCCGTACCTGGTGACCTCCCTAGCTGTTTGCCTTTATTAACCACCTGGAAGCTTTCCTAGTTTGCCTTACAACAGAGCTCTTCAGAGGTTTGTCTTCTGCGATTGATTGTTGCTGTGCTTCCTTGCTACTTTCAGTTTCTGCCTATCTCTGCCTTTGAACCTTTGCCAGGACCTGGACTTTGACTTTGCTTGCCGCCTGCCTTTGAACCTTTGCCTGGACCGGGACTTTGACTTTGCTTGCCGCCTGCCTTTGAACCTTGGCCTGGATCTGGACCTTGCCTTTATTTGCCTGCTCACGGCTCTGCTGGGTTTGTGGACTATCTTCCTGCTCTCTGCTATGGCTTCTGTTCTGGACCTGCCACTCCAGTCCGGAGGGTACCAGTCTGTCTGGGATCCGCCTTGTTCCTGGTGGGTGTTCCTTCTGCTGCTGCTGCTCCTCGGCAGTAGCCCATGGCTCACTATCCAGTGTTTCGTGTGAAGCGTGACATCTGGTTCATTTTCATATCATAAACTCAAGCTTTTCCCTCTGCTTCTACTTTGTTCACATACTCCTCTCAACATGGTCTTCTTGCTGTGTCTGTCCCTTTACCTTAGAGCTAGTACTCCCTTACAGTGCAATTTAATTCTGCCATTGTTTGTACAATGAAATGCAATATGCAGAGATCAAAGAACTCCAGGGAGGCACTCTCCTCAACACCTGCAAAACTTATTGTGCCAACCAAATGCAACACTGTTTGTCCTATATGTTGTTTCGGTTTGTGTGACACTGCTTCATGAAGGAAATCCTGATCTCCTCACTCCTAGCTACGCACTGGGATAGCTATTTACACAGAAAATATTTTGTACTGCTTATTACTGAGACACTGTTCTAATCTGTTCCCATCAGAAGCATCTCACCCTTAGAAATGGGTTCCACTAAACTGCTGACCAGCTCATCTGCTTGGATACATAGCTATAGGTCACTAACACAAATGACAATTCTATTTCCTATCTGTACAGTAATCTACACTGCTCTGCACTTTCCTTCATTTCTGCTGCTTCACAAAATGCCACCACTCCACCCCCCCCCCCCCCCCAGGCTGAAGTACTAGAAAAGGACACCTTATGGACCCCTTGTATGAGTCTCCACCACATACTTTCTTGTTATACTAATTATTATTATTATTTATTGCATTTGTATCCCACATTTTCCCACCTATTTGCAGGCTCAATGTGGCTTACAGTTTGGTTATGACAATCATTCCATGATATCAGACACAATTAGTGATGTATAAAGATTAGGTGAGGGAAGAGAGAAGGAAGGTGTTAGGCAGGATATAAGGTGGACTGTAATAATTGGGTGAGTTGGTGAGGTAGTTTTGTAAGGCTATGGGTTCTCTTTGTAGGCCTTGTTGAATAGATGTGTCTTCAGAGATTTGCGGAAGTTAGTTATTTATTACCAGAAACCAACTGGCTGCCAAGTAAGTAGACAACAATCGGGCTCTAGATATATACTAGGATTATAAATTAATCTTATCTCATGTTTTATTAAATCAATTATATATATATATATATATATATATATATATATATATATATATATATGGCGATGCACTGAACACAACTAGTGCTAATAAAAACAATACAATCATTGTGCAATGCGACAAATTTAAGTTCAGCCCCCAGGCACCCATAAATCAGCCTCTATCACCTTTCCATTTATTTTTTTTTTTTACTTGAAAAACGCTCCTCATAAGGTTTCTTCTGATCTCCACACCAAGCACTTTCCAGCCAAGAAAGATATACTCTTAACTGCCAATAGCATTTATTTTAGCTAAATTACATTAAAAACAAACATTTTAACTATTTTGTAAGTCGGTGTCAAAATTATTATTATTATTATTTATGGTTCATTTCTACCCCACATTTTCCCACAAATGCAGGCACAATGTGGCTTACATGAATTATAAAAAAAAGAAAAGTACAGTACCTAGTAGCGCTTTAGAAATGTCAAGTAGTAGTAGTAGTACATGAAAGCTATAGAAGAATAAGGATGTAACATTAGCAACAGGATTCAGGACTAAACAGCAGAGTTACTGATGGAGTATGTTTTTTCGAAGAGGAAAATATCACTCATAAATATGGCAAAGAATACTACTAAAAATGTTTTCTGACAAGAAGCATGTCAGAAAAGCCTTTACCCTACATAAAACAGCAAATGGAAAAGAAGCAACTAAAAGTGAACTAAATCTATCATTTCTGTGAGGAAATAAGACATTCTAAGCATTCTCCACTCCTAAAATTTTACAATCCCATAAACTCAGGTATGAAAATACTATAAAATCAGCAAACTCCACAGCACAGGAAACTCTTCCATAAAATCACTGTTGGGATAGGCTTAAAGAAATATGAACAAAAATGACAGTACAAAACAGATGTTAATAAGAGTGCCTCTGTACAGATTACAATAGTTTTAAGAACCTTGTCAGAGACCTCTAGCTGGTCTGCTTTTCGGATTACCCACAATGAATAGATATGAGCTTTTTAAATACAATGGAAAACAGTGCATACTATGGATATTCTGAAAAACATTAACAGCTAGGGGTCAGAAAGCACTAATTTACACCCTATCACCTTCCTACTAACAGTAATATCGAAGATGTGACAGAAAACCTGCTTATGCAGCCTAAATGTGATTTGAATATATATGTGTATAAATCACATTTAGGCTGCATAAGCAGGTTTTCTGTCACTCTTACTTAAATAGGGCAGCTTAGTTGCTCATTTTCAAAGCACTTAGCCTTCCAAAGTTCCATAGAAACCTATGGAACTTTGGAAGGCTAAGTGCTTTGAAAATATGCCTATTAGTCACTTAGCTTTGATCCCAGCATGTACAGTCATACACTCTATTCTAAAAACAATAGGGCATTTCTCATATGGAGGGGGGCAATGTCTCTAATGAGTTACTTTTGTGCATACCATAATAGTAATGAATCTCATTCTTAAGTCAGGATAGGTAAAGTACGATTCAGTCTCTCAAATTTACTACCAACACTCACACTGTTAGCATGCCCCTCCCCCAACACCCACACAGTCACACCCACACTCACACATACACTCATTCCATACAACACGCACTCATACACAAATGCACTCAATCTGTACATGTGCACTCATACATACATACTCATTCCATGCAATACGTGTTCATACATACTCAGTCCGTGCAACCTGCATTCATATATACACATTCTATGCAGCACACGCTCATATACACTCATTCCATACTGCACTCATATACACACACACTCATTCCGTACAACACGCACTCACACACACTCATTCCATACATGCGCTGCTCATGCATACACACGTATACACCTTCACTCATTCCATGCAACACGCACTCATACATACTCATTCCATACAACATGCGCTCATACACTTATTCTGTACAACACATGCTGCTCACGCATACACACGTATACACCTTCACACATTCCATGCAACACGTGCTCATACACACACTCATTCCGTACAACACGCGCTCATACACTCATTCCATACAACACGTGCTCATACATTCCTACACACTCATTCTGTACATGCGCTGCTCATGCATACACACGTATACACCTTCACACACTCATTCCATGCAACACGTGCTCATACACTAATTCTGTACAATACGTGCTGCTCACGCATACACACGTATACACTTTCACACTCATTCCATGCAACACGCGCTCATACATATACAATCATTCTGTGAAACACGCACTCATACACACTCATTCCATGCAACACACGCTCACACTCATTCTGTACATGTGCTGCTCACGCATACACACATATACACCTTCACACACTCATTCATGCAACACGCGCTCATACACACACTCATTCCGTACAACACGTGGTCATACATTCCTACACACTCATTCTGTACATACGCTGCTCACGTATACACCTCCACACTCATTCCATGCAACACACACTTATTCCATACATGTGCTCATACACTTATTCTGTACAACACACGTATTCACCTTCACACACTCATTCCATACACCATGCGCTCATACAAACACGTACTGATTCAGTACAACACCTGCTCTCACTCCCTCCCTCCCGTAGCTTTCGGATTCACTTCTGTCTCCTCTCCCTGCCCCCTTCCAGAGTAACTGATAATAACAAAGCTGCTCCAAGATGGCGTCCGCGCCCCGCCCCCTCCCGGCCAAGCGCCGACAGTCTGACAGGCCAAATTCGCCGTGTGGAAAGAGGCAGCGGCCACGAGTCGCTCATTCCTCAAGGAAACTGCAGGCTCCCTGTCTCCGCTGCCCGCCACCGCCATTGTCTCACTCCCTCACCCTGTAGGAGAAAAGTTTCCCGCTCCGCCTCGCGCTCCCTCACCGTCGCCAACACTTCGCGCGCGCGCACGTGCCGGGGAGGGGTCAACGACGTCCGCGCGCCAGGAGCCAACCAACAGCGAGCGAGACTGGCTAGTACGCTCGCTCCCAGCAGACGTCGTGCCGTGCGTGACGTCCGCTTCAAGGAGGTTAGATTGCGCCTTGGGTTTTGCCGCGAGAATCTAGCGCGCGCTAATTGTATGGTTGTGTGTTTACTTCCGCTGTCTCTGGTCAGGTGATGCCGACGACCGGATGGGATCCTTATCCTCTCGTCTGCTGCGCTAACGCTTGCTTTTAGGTTTCTTCCTTTATTTCTTTAGTGACAGATGCCCAAACTGCCTTCTTAGTAAAGTGTCCATCTCTGGCCGTCTTGAAATCTAGGCTAAAAGCCCACATTTTTGATGCTGCTTTTAACTCCTAACCCCTATTCACTTGCTCAGTTCCCATGTCTGTTTTATCATTCCCACCTTAGTAATTCCCTTATCTCTTGTTTGTCCGTCCTAATTAGATTGTAAGCTCTGTCGAGCAGGGACTGTCTCTTTATGTCCAGTGTACAGCGCTGCGTAAGTAGTAGTAACAGGGCTTTTTTTGAGGGGGTACTTGGGGGTACTGAGTACCGGCACCTTTTTCATTGTCTGCTAAACTTGACTCATGGTCCCTGAGTTATAATGAAAGAGCTCAGGCTCAGGCTCTACACACCAATTCTGCCTTTTCATAGATTCTGTGACTGCTTGCAGGGGGCCTGGCTATTGTGGGGTGGGTCCCTCAGTGATCACCCCACCCCTGAAGGGTAGCCTGGCATTTGAGTACCAGCACCTTTTTCGCTAGAAAACAGGCACTGAGTAGTAAGATCCTCATATTAATAACCTTCAATAGGCCGACCCTTTGGCATTAACAAGAAAGGAGTGAACAACAAACTTGGATTTAAGAGCCCTTTTACAAACCTTTAGTAAAAAGTAGCCTTAGTGCGTGCTTATGCAGGTCATTCCCGCCACTAAGGCATTTTTACCACAGGGGTAAAATGGCCACATTTCTGCTGCTTTCTGTTAATGGCCATGCATTCATTTTCCCATTAGCATGTGAGCCCCTACCGCTACTTTTGTTGGCGATAAGAGCTCAAATGCTAATGTGCTAATCAGTTAGTGCAGAACACACCTACTCTGCCCCCAGACCCACCCCAGTGCTAAAAATGTAAATCTATTGTTTAGCACATTGGTAGCGCACACAAATGCCAAAATTAAGTGTGGGACACCTGAGTGCACCCTACAGTAAGGCATCTTACATAAATTGCTTTAATATCTTGACTAAGGAAACATGCCTTCGGTACAGTTTACTAACCAGCACTAGCGGCTGTCTATGTGCTAGTGCTGACACAGCCGTATCAACATAAACAGACCCTTAAAAGCTTTAAGAAAGCTCTTGAAATTAAATGTACTTTGTATTAATGGCCAGTGACGCAAGCTTTTGTAAACCACATTGGAATTTTGCGGGGTATACATATTTATTACACTTTTGTAAACTATGTGTCTTAAGGACATTCTGACTGGCATATTTTCAATTGAAACTGGTAAAATCATCCTTGCTCACATTCCTAAAAATCCAAAACCCAGTCTCAATGGTGTATCTAATTACCGTCCTATTGCATCAATTCCATTACTTACTGCATTAACGGAGAGCATTGTTGCTAATCAGTTAGTGGAGTACTTTGTATTTAACAACATCCTTCCATGCTCCTTATCAGATCTGAGGAAATATTTTAGCACTGAAACCTTGTTAACTTATTGCATTCAGAAACTAGGAAAGAAATAAGCCTCGGTGATAGGGTCTTTATTATGCAGTTTGATATGTCAGCTACTTTTGATCTTGTAGATCATGAAATCTTGTTGAACTTGCTGGCTTTTTAAGGCATAGGCAGTACTATGTGGAATTGGTTTAAAACACAGACTCTTATCAAGTTAAAAAAAAAAAAGGTAATGTCTCCTTTTCATGGGTACCTGAATGTAGAGTACCATAGGATTGCTCCGCTCACCTATATTGTTTAACTTGGTAATGTCACAACTAGGTATTCAATTATTGTAATCAAGAGGAGGGTTTTAAGAAATGTGTATTTTTATTTGGTTTGTTTGTTTTTGTGTACTCCGCTCAAATGGCTGGCTGGTGGGTTATAAATGTTGTTAAATAAATAAAGAACTGTATATTTATACTGATGATGTGACCCTTCCTATTCCATTTGCTAACACTATTTAGTTTTAGGTAATTCATATAAATTACATTTGGAAACAACTTTGATGGTAAAAGGAATCTCATTTCAATTGGAAAAAAGCATAAGATTCTTGGTGTTTTGTTTTGATGAACATTTTACATTTGAGCCACATATTAAACTGTTTACAATTATGGTTTTCCATGTCATGAGAAGATTGAGAAGGATTAGATCCTGTTTTAACCTTACAGCTTTCAGATTAATAGTTCAATCTCTCATTTTGTCCCACATCGATTATTGCAATTGTATTTATGTGAGATTAAATGAGAGCTTGATTAAAAAATTTCAAACATGGAGGTCACGTGATGCTGTGAGCAGCAAAAGACGTGAGTCAAATTGGCTGCTCAGAGCCCCATCTGCAGTTTGGCTATTCCACCCCTCTCCTGGACTTTAAAACCTGGATTTTGGATTTATGAGCTGGTAACAACATATGGACAAATACTTAACGCGAGCCGCAATGGCGCAAGCACCTAAAAGCTCGAAACAGAAAGAGGAGCGGCAGAAACATTTGGATTCCAAAATGGCGGCTCCCTCCCCGGCGGCCTCGTCGCCCCACTTGCCCCCGGAAAACATGGTCTTAGAACTTACAGATTTGGTGGTATGCACCCTGGATCCTAGATTCACACAGCTGTCGGAACAACTTACAGGATTAACAGCTCTAACCTCCGAGCTAACACGCAGGACTGGGGAGCTGGAGGCGCGAGTGTCCGAGGTGGAGGATGTACAACAGGCTTACACAGGAGAACTAGAAACACTGGAGCGCTTGACCCAAGAATACCATCAGAAACTGGAGGACCTGGAGAATCGCTCCCGCCGAGATAATTTGAGGATTGTCGGATTTCCAGAATCTATTGATGAAACGAAACTTAAACACTGGAAACATGGCTTCTAGCAACTTTCCCGGAAGATGGGGGAGAGAAGGGCGATCCGCCTTGAACTGGCCCATCGTATTGGCCAAAAGCCCACGAGAGATCTAAGGCCTCAGGTTGTGATCGCTAAATTTCACAGTTACTCTCAGAAAGCAGCACTGCTGCAGCTCTATAAAACTTGCAGAAAGGATACAAAATTTGATGGCGAACTGGTAAAAATTTTTCAGGACTATTCTGCGGCCTTGACGGTTAAGCGCCGTGCTTTCTCTGTAACCTGTGCGAAACTGGTTGAAAAACAACTCCACTTTATTCTGCAGTACCCGGCCACCCTGAAAATTGGGAGAGCATGTTTGAGAGTTGCCATGTTGGCAGTTTTGCGAGTTTAGAATTGGGATGGAACTATCTGAAGCCGTAACTGGGCTGCAATATGAATGCCACATAGGGGTCACTTATGTGCCAGACAGACTCGACTGCAGATGGAAGACTGACACACAGGAGCAGTTATGATTACTGGGGACCAGCAACCCTGGGACCTGGTGCAGTGAGTGACCGGTTTGTGGAGAGAACACATAACTGGTTAATTTGCATCTAGACAGATTCTCTGTTTGTAACTCTGGGAGACATGTGTTACAGGTTTAAGTCTACAATGGCGGACTGGGATGGGGACCCCACAGCGGTCTAGATCTCCTTTGACTGTCCTTTCATAGGAGGGGGCGGTCATAATTATCTAGGAGTAGGGCAGGGTCTAGTGGGATTGTTATGTTTGGTGGGGGAGGGGGCATTTGGGTGGGAGGGGACGGCTGGGGTGGGATCTGGTCTATGGGACAGGGGGCGGAGAACCGACTGGAGGGTGATGTGAATGTTGGGTTGTTGTATCGAGTGGTGGGAGTCATGCGTGCTGGGCATATGGATCTTTGTGCAACACAAGGGGAGCTGTACACCCACCTGACCAGCTGTTTGAATGGCCCCTGACTGAGGCTGGGCAGCAGGGGGTCTGAGAGGGAATTGAAAGTATTGGTAGTGTGGGCTCTGGATTAATGGGATGGCTAGGACCCCACCAGCGTGTTTAATTTCTTGGAATGTGGCAGGGAACATGTCCCTTATTAAGTGCTCCAAAATCTTGTTGACTCTTAAGCGCCTTGGGGCCTCCATAGCTTGCCTACAGGAGACGAAACTCTCAGATGCAGAACATCAGAAGCTGTGCCAGCAGTGGGTGGGGGAGTGGTACTTCTCCTTCTCTGTTGGTCGACGGGGGAAGTGTGGGGGTTTTGCTTAAGCAGGGTCTACCCTGTGTGTCACGACTGGTGGAGAAAGACTCTGAGGGCAGATATGTATTGGTGCACCTTAATTATATGGGTCAAGAGTGGAGGAGTAGCCTAGTGGTTAATGCAGTGGACTTTGATCCTGGGAACTGAGTTCAATTCCCACTGCAGCTCCTTGTGACTCTGGGCAAGTCACTTAACCCTCCATTGCCCCTGGTACAAAATAAGTACCTGAATATATGTAAACTGCTTTGAATGTAGTTGCAAAAACCTCAGAAACGCGGTATATCAAGTCCCATTTCCCTTTCCCTTATGTGCTGTGTGTGGGTGAAATGTCTATGAAGCTGGGTTCTTTCATGCACTTGTTAATTTAGGTCTTAAATACGGCATGGCCCCGTGGATTATGGTGGGTGACTTTAACCAGGTCTTTGATCCAAATCTGGATCGCTCTTCGCCTGGGGCATGGAGTGCGCTGGCCAATGGTAGGGGTTTGCCCTACCTTTGCAGGCTTCTGGATTTGGTGGACCCGTGACGTTTGCTACGCCCGACACAGCGTGATTACACGCACATCCCGAGCCCACCAGTCCTGGTCTCGTATTCAGGGCTGGTCTTAGACCGAGGCGACCGCATAGGGCCTTGCGCTCAATGAGGCCCCGACTGCCCAAGGTCCAGTCCCCCCGCCCTCTGAATTTTAAAAGTTACCTCGTCGTCGACGTTGGGTTACAGCGGCCGGCAGGTAGCAGCAGCAGTGAAAAGCGTGCGAGCTGCTGGGCGGCGCTTCGGGAGCCTTCCCTCGTTGCGATATGTAGGGATGAAGGGGTGGTTTTTGCAGGCAGTGGGCACCTTATACATGGAACCGGTGGCCCGTGTGCTGGTGAATGGCTTATGCTCTCCTAGCTTTCGGGTGGGTAGAGGAACCCGACGGGTGCCCGTTATCTCCTCTTTTGTTTTTGTTATATTTAGAACCCCTACTCCACACCATACTAACAGATCCAGCAATCACGGGAGTTCTGCTACCCCATCTCTCTATTAGAGTGTTGGCCTTCACAGATGACATATTGCTTACCATTACGAACCCCCAGAGCTCGTTGGCCGCTGTGCTGGATGTTATCGCAGAATATGGATATTATTTGGGCTTCAAACTTAACTTACAGAAATCAGGGGCCTTACTGATCCCTGTTTCAGTGAGGGAGGAATGGGAGGGATTCTTCCCATTGAAATGGGCAACTGGCCATATCAACTATCAAGGCATTAGGGTCCCAGTAGATTTGAAACAACTCTACGCTATTAATCTGGCTCCACTGTGGGCATCTTCTCAAACTTCTCTGAGGATGTGGCAACCTCTTCCTGTATCTCTGTGGGGAAGGATAACATTATACAATATGATAATAGTCCCTAAGTGGCTCTATGTTATTCAAGTATTGTCCATCTTTTTTCTGCAACGTGAAATTTTTATGGAAAGGACGGCGAGCCCGGGTCCCTTTTTTGCAGACCTATCTTCCTATGGCCAAGGGTGGCCTCGGAGTGCTCAGTATTAAAGTATTCTCAGTGGCTGACTGTATGAGACATCTGAGTGACTGGTTTAGGGGTATGACTTTCTTTTCCTTCCCGGCTACTGAAGTTATGGTGCTGAGCCCGCACCACTTTAGTTATTGGCTACATGCGGCCCCTGGTCGAGCGGCTACGAGACTGAGTTTTGCCTCCCTCTTTCTTCCCCTGCGGAGGGCATGGCGTTGGGTCTGTAGGCTTTACAATCTTGACCCTCATGTATCCCCATTTTTGCCAATTTGGAGGAATGCAGACTTCATTGTGGGTAGGTCCTCGGCGGTTTTCTGCAGGTGGAGGGAGGATGGCACATGTAAAGCTTTCCAGGACTTATGTACTAGCAAGCACTTGACCCCTCGGGCCTTTCTCCCCTATCTGCAACTGCGTCATTATATTGCCTTGTTACCACAGGCCTCCTTGTCTATGACAAAATGAGAACAACTAGTTGATATATATGACCTAGAAGCACAATTGGCAGTTCCCCTGAAATATTTTCAGAACCAATTAAGAGAGACAGTACCTGAGGTGTGCTGTGGGGACCTGGCGCAGAGTTGGTCTGGAGAGTTGGGATACCAGATACAAAATAAAACACAAGCTAGCTTACGAAACTGTTACGGGGCTTTTGGGAGTGCTGATATCCGGGAGTTGCAGTATAAATTTACTATGCGCCTATATATCTCGCCGCATAGGGCCTTTAGGGCTACCCTGTGCCCCTGTGATGATTGCCCAAAATGTGGGGGAACTGGAGCTCATTTGGGCCATATGTTCTGGCTATGCCCTCCAGTTCTGGCGTTCTGGATGACCCTTTGTGCCCATGTGTCTGGGATTTGGAGGATTAGGTGGCGACCCTCTCCTGCACTGCTGTTCGATGTGTATCATACAGGGGGATCCCACAGAGCAGGTCTAACAACTTTCCTAAGGCGGGTGGTTCTGATGGGGAAAAAAACTATATTGAGTGTCTGGCTGCTTCCCGATCGCCCCTCGGTTCCGCAGTGGCGGTCCCTTATGATCTCCTTGAGTGCAGGGGAGCGTAGGGATGTTCGGGATCTGGCCTTCCAGCGCGGAGACTGTCTCTTGCAATGCTGGCCTTCCTTCTGGGACACGCTAACGCCGATTGCTCAGAGTAGAATTTTGAATGATTGATGCCCTCTAGGGGAGGGAGAGGAACTTGAGGGGGAGAGGGGGTCGATTTACTTTAGTTTTCAGGGGGGGGGGGGTTAAGCAAGTGTAATATGGGTGTTATGCCAAAATGATAAATCTGAAAAACTGTTGATTACCTATTATGATTGTAACCACATACATTTGCACAAATAAAGTAAAAAAAAAATTTCAAACACTGCTGCGCATTTGATGTACTATAGTTAATCTACAGTAGGTGTGAATCTGCTTCTCCACTGCTGATGAAACTTCATTGGCTTAACTCCAGTTAAGGCCTGAATTGTTTTTCAGTTGTGCACCATGACTTTTCTTATTCTTTATGGCCTTTCACTATGGGCCTCTTTTATCAAGCCATGCTGCAATGCCGACAGGCTTTGTTAGCATTACTACTTATCATTTCTATAGCGCTACAAGGCATACACAGCGCTGTACACCATACACAAAAAAGACAGTCCCTGCTCAAAGAGCCTACAATGTATAGAAACTCAGCTTTAAATGATAGCTTGGATTTGGAAATTGTAAGAGCAACGGCAAAGAATGTGATTTATAAAACTATATTTAATGGAAAGTTTTCTTATCAGTTCTCCCATTGCTGTAATTCACTCCCTTTAAAGATCGTTACTCAATTATTTCTAATTTAGAAAGGCACTTAAGATTCATCTTTATGATTTTTTTTATAAATTGTTGTAACTTTTTTAATGTTGTCATTGTATTTCTCAATAGTTATAATTCATAATTATTGTATTTTCCTGAGGCCTGCAAACTGCATAGAACTCAAATGGGACTTCGCAGGGTAGAAGCACACATTGTATTGCATCGTATTTTAAGCTGCGGTAAACATGCGTTAGTGCTTGCTACAGCTTAGCAAAAGGGCCCCTAAGCAGCCAACGCAGTAGACTGTGTTTCCTGTTAGTGCAGTGGTTTACTCATGAATTTTCTCCTGCTAATCTAACTCTGCAGGCAGGGAGAAAGATTAATGCAGGAAAATCAGCTTCAAATTACTGTGCTAAAGGGTATTGCATTAGAAACAAAACATATGCAATTTCCAGGATAAAAACATTGCTCCTAATGTACAAAATATAGTGCAGTTCTTTGCTCTTTTTAGTGCTAACTCGTTAGGCCAGTTCAGGTGCGTATGAAAATGCAGCATGGAAGCAAAGGATGGTCTGAGGTGAAGTGCAGTAATGTAGATGTGCTCCCCGGTTAGTGCAAGAACTCCCACTCTGACCATGACGTGCAGATTTCAATTCTGTTGCAGGATGCCTTAGCGCATTCTACAGTACGCCATGTTTTGCTGCTGTAGTCACGCGCTAGCGCCTAATGCAGCTTACCAAAATGACCCCTATAGTTCGTATTAGAGGCTGACTGAATTTCAGTTTTGGATTCATTTCCATATTGGCTAGACTACTTGGGAGTAGAAAGATTTGTCTTTTCTTGGGGTGGTTCCAATACTGCTGCTTTTGACAAAACTTACTTCTACAGACACTCAAATGAATCTACTTGCTTCAGGAAAAGTTTTTTGTTGTTGTTGTTCTCAGCATTTGAGATAAGCAAACATGTCCCTGACATGCCCAAACTAGTTAAAGCTGTTATTTGAGATCATTATGGAGTGTGTCCTGTGAAACCTTTGTATCGCTCCATGGTGTGACCACATCTCAAATACTGTGTTCGATTCTGGTCACCACATCTTAAAAAAAGATATAGCAACGAAAATGATAAAGGGGATGGGACGACTTCCCTATGAGGAAAGGCTAAAGCGGCTAGGGATCTTCAGCTTGGAGAAAAGACGGGTGAGCGGAGATATGACAGAGGTCTATAAAATAATGAGTGAACTGGTAGACGTGAACTACTTGTTTACTCTTTCCAAAAATACTAGGACTGGGGGGGCACACAATGAAGCTACAAAGTAGGAAATTAAAAATGAATCGGAGAAAATATTTCTTCACTCGACGTGTAATTAAAGTCTAGCATTAATTGCCAGAGAATGTAGTAAAAGCAGTTAGCTTAGCAGGGGTAAGAAAAGGTTTGGGTGGCTTCCTTAAGGAAAAGTCCATAGACCATTATTAAATGGACTTGGGGAAAATCCACTATTTCTGGGATAAGCAGTGTAAAATGTTTTGTACTTTTTTGGAATCTGGATTGGCCACTGTTGGAAAGAGGATACTGGGCTTGATGGACCTTCAGTCTGTCCCAGTATGGCAACACTTGTGTAGGGAAAAACCCTGTAACCCTGGGGAAAGCGTTGTATTGATCTTTTGTTTTCCCTTGTTGGCTGCAAACCCAGGAAAGGGGTGGGGAAGAAGAGTCAGTTATCTTTTGCTGGCTGGAGGGGGATTTGAACCCACATCTCCTCAGCCTAGAAAAGACGAAATGTTCCGGCACTAACTGGACGGAGGGCCGAAGAGCGAGTAAAGGTCATCATCACCTGTGGCTCCTCCTCCGGCTCTCATCGGGCACATCTCTAATGCGTTTCCCCTCAGTGTTTCCGGTGTAATCTGGGGGCGGAACCATAGGAGGCGGAACCATAGGAGGCGGAGCGCGAGTCGTGCCGAGGCGCTGAGTGCGTTACACAAGAAGCGGAAGTGACGTCGATGCCGGTTGCTAGAGGGGGCGGGAAAGAGCCGGGGAATCCCGGGGAGCTGGTAAATAAGCGAGAGAGGTAGGGGCCGGATCAGGGAAGTCCTGGGAGGAGGAGGGGAGTCACTTTAGGAAGGAGTAAGAGCAGTATTAAATTAATCCAGTAATAAAGGCACCATCTTATGTTCTTGTCTCTGTTTTTGTTTCTATGACACCAGAGGAGTCTGCTGATCTCTCCTTCTTCCAGTGATGCTCAGATGAAACCAGGAGGATCCCTGTCTGTGTGACATAGTGGCAGCTGCCTTTTCACTGCTCCTCCCCCTCTCTGTATTATAAGGGTGAGTCTGTAATCTCTGGGCACTCACTGTGCTGTGCCTGTAAATATGGAGATAGCTAATGTGTGTAAATACTAAGAGGATACCTAAGCACTAGTGCCCGTCTGCAAGCACAGGTGTATGTAGAGGCAGGGCATGACCCCGAACTTACAGAGTATGGTAAGGTACAGATATCCCTGCTGCTGATCTATAAGGCGCTTAAGTTCCATGATAAAATACTAGTATCACAGGCCATCAGAGCACCTAAGGGGACTGCGCTCGCGCTTAATCAGCCATAGACCTGGGGTAATTGCCACAGAGCCCATGAAACTTGCTCTTCTGGAAAGTACTGAAGACCTGGAGCTTTATGGAGGGGGGAGGATAGTGAGGGGGTCTCTTTATTTTCCTATTGTGGTGCTGTCATCTGTGTTACTATTGACTATTTGGTAGTGTTTCTGTTTATTAGTTGTTGGTGAAGACTGGAGCTAGATCTGGAAGGGGACAGTAAGGGCAGAGGGTTTACATGTTTAGCAGTGATGGCTAAACATATAAGCCCCTTTCTCTGAATTTTCAGCAGTTGCAGACCGCTTTTGTACTATCCGGAGAGTTCTGGGCGGAGTGAGGACATTCCCCTAACTCTATGGATACTTGGTAATATTCCAACACTGTCTGTATGGCTTTGTGGTTTAACTTAGGGTGGCCTTTTTTTTCTGTCGTGAATTGAAGCAGTTTTGTTATACAGATAGCTGAATATTGCCAACTATCGGTAGACTGGCAGTATTTGCCATTTTATTTGCATATTCAGCACCACCACATGTATAGATTGTAGTCTTGAAGATGTGTATAATCTTTAATGCCTGGTTTACAAAGGTGTGCTATAGGCGTGTTAGCGTTTTTAACGTGCATTAAACGCAAACGCACCTATAGGAACTTATTGGCGCATTAGCATTTAACGCACCTTAACTTTATAGGTGCGTTAAAAACATAACCCCCATTAACGCTGCAGCCTGGATTAAATATCACTGATCTTGGGATTTCAGCATTTCCCTGGAAGTATTTCAGTTGTAAGTGGGCAAAAACTCCCCATCACTTGCTTGATTACTAATATGACCTGTATATATGATTGCGGGTCCTCTCCTCCATCCCCTAACTTTCTGTACCAGTATCCACTTCACTTGCTCAGCCTTTGGTATAGCGACATCTCTTCCTCTGAGCTCATCTAGTTCCTCTGCAGTTGGGGCTGTATGGGCAGGAGCTTTGCAGTCTCAGCAAAGCCCACAGTGCCCACTCGCAGGCCCACCTCTCGTATGAGTTTCCTATCACCAAGGGCCCTGAGTGAGAGGTGGGGGGCACTGGGGATTTTGCTAAGACTGCAGAGCTCCTTCTTTGTTATGCCCCTCGCTTTGATCACTGCACCCCATTGCTTAAACGTCATCACTGGTTACCTGTGGGGTATTGAATAATTTACAAAGTAGCCCTTTTAACTTTTAAGGCCATTAGGGTGGGCCTACCAGACTATCTCGCTCGTTTCACTATTCCTTATTCTCCAGCAAAGGTGCTCTGCTCTTTTGATAATCATTGGCTTGTTCTTCTTGGCCCTAAGCTCACCCATTATGAATCAACTAGGCGGTGTATCTTTTTTTTTTTTTAATCTCCCCACATTTGAAACAATCTTCCCCACCCCCTCTACACAGAATCTTCCATCAAGATTTTCAAAGCCAATCTAAAAGGTTGGCTGTTTATGCAGGCATTTGAAGTGTCCGATTAAGTGGAACTCAGCAGCTGGAGGTCCTGTATTTTTCCTTTACCCTAGCTGTTTATTCTCAAAATGGCGTTCTTTTCCTGTTTTCTATTTTATTAGCCTGTACACCTCTTTGCTCTGCCATGGCAGCTTGAGCGGTCTAGAAATTTGAATACACCATAACCATAAACCATCACAGCCCCAGCCCCAGCTCCAGAAGTAATGTTGCAGGTACAGGTTGGTCCATTTCCAAGGCAGGCCTTGAAATATCCTTCTCACCTGGGATCTCTGCTCTGAATTTAGAACCCCTGAGGAGCACCTTCCAGAATGTCTTTCCTGTGGAATTTGTACTTCTCAGTGACACTTTTTCCTTCCCAGGTGACTTGTCATGGGCGTCTCTTGCTGTCTGGCCTTGTGATCCTCGGCGATGGCTTTGGAAGCTGGTGCCTGGACTGAGGGCTCTCCTTTTTCCTCCGACAAGCATGCCCAGCTGCTTTTGGCGCAGATGAACCGGCTGAGGGCGTGCTCCGAGCTCTGTGACGTTCAGCTGCAGGTGGAGGAGGTGCTTTTCCCCGTGCATAGGCTTGTGCTGGCTGCTAGCAGTCCTTACTTCGCAGCGCTGTTTGGCGGAGGGATGAGAGAGGCATCCACGGACGTGGTGCGCATCCTTGGTGTGGATGTGGGTTGCTTTCGTCTGCTGCTGGAGTTTGTTTACACAGGTAGGTTTAAAAACACACTGTTTCTCTGTGGCTCTTTGTGGTGGCTAGTGATAGCGATGGATGGTTGCAGGTCTTGGAGAGTGATGCTGCAGTTTGTCAGATTATCATGTAAAGCACTTTGACTTTCCATTCAGAAGAGCGGTATAGCAAGTTTCTAAATGAACACAAACAGCTCGTGCCTTTTCAGCTGGAGCTCAAGGAGAGATATATTCAGATAGAGTGGCTGTTTCCCTGTCCTGGAGGGTTTACAGTCTGAGGCCATGGAGGGTTGCCCAAGCTCACTAGGAGCCCACTGGCTACTCTTGCATACTTATTATTCTGCTGAGCCACTGTGCATTTATTCTATGTAAAGAAACCGTATGTTTTATCTAGCATTCAGGGGCAAATCTGGGTGGCTTACGGTCTAAAACATGGGCAATGAAGAGTTGTAAACACAGGTAGACTAAACATGATGGAGGGGATAAGGGGCGGGGGGTAAGCATCTGTGTAATCAGGAGTCGCTGGCTGCTAAGGCATTTAGAGGAGAGGTACCCAAAGGTGTCCTTGAACAAAAAAGTCTTCAGACCATCTTTGAAGGCGTCCAGGGAAGGTTGGAGCCTTAGTTTGGTGGGCAATTTCTTCCACAGTTCTGGGCCCTGTTCAGCAAAAACAGAGCATCTGTGGGTTGGTATTACTAGGCAGTTCTGTTCAGCTGAGCTAAGCAATCTAGATGGGTTTGTAGGGTATAAGATAGTGAGAAAGATACACTGGTTCCCCCAAAGTGTGAAGTTTAAAGACTACCAGGAGAAATTTGTAGGTGAGTTGGTGTGAGAGAGGCAGCTAGGGCACATTTTTTAGGTAAGGGGTGATATGACCAAATTTCCCAGCTTTGTTTATGAGCCTAGCGGAGGTGTTCTGAACCAGCTGTAATCGGCAAAGGTCCTTCATCCTGAATTGAAATAATCTAGTTGGCTGATAACGAGAGAATTCACTATAGTTCAGTCCTTGGGGAAGTCCGAGCCAGGCTGGTCTTCAAGATATCCACAATGAATATGCATGACATACATTTACATATTCAGTTTCATTGTGGATATCTTGAAGACAAGCCTGGCTTGTGCTTCCCCAAGGACGGTTATAGTTATGTTTATCAGTGCCTGTGAGGTACCTCGAGGGTCACGGCTCTCTCCTATATTATTTCATGTAGTTATGAGGACTTTAACTGCTATCTCTATGCCATCAGGAGCTTGCTTGTTTTTTTACACCAGTGATACTTTTATCTGGCTCCCTGTGCTTGACAGTTTGGAATCAACTTATGCTGCAATATCTTTATGTATTAACTAGTATACAAGGCCCATTTCGGTAGGCAATGAAACGGGCGCTAGCAAGGTAATCCCTCCCCCCAGCAGCGTCCTTCCTCTCTCCCCTGCTCCCCCTGCAGCCACCCATGTCCAGCAACCCTCCTCTCCCCTGCCCCCTGCAGCCACCCATGTCCAATGACCCTCCTCTCCTTTCCCCTTGCCCCCCCATAGCCACCCATGTCCAGCGACCCACTTCTCCCCCCTGCCCCCCCTGCAGCCACCCATGTCCAGCGACCCTCCTCTCCCCCTGCCCCCCCTGCAGCGTCCCTTCTGTCTCCCCTGCCCTCCCCTGCAGCCACCCATCTGGTCTCAGGACCCCCTCCCCACCTCCCTCTTCCCTGCCCCCCCCCTGCAGCCACCCATGTCCAGCGACCCTCCCCTCCCCCCTTGGCACATCACCCAAACCCCTAACCCCCCTTGGGCACATCAACCCCCTCGCCACCCACAGCCGCCAATACTAACGCTGTCCGGCCGTTGCTGCGTCTCCTGTTGAGCAGCAGCGGCCGGTACAAAAAGAAAAAAGCCAAAAAAAGATTTTAAACCTGAAACACGGCTCCGTAGACAGCCATCTGGCATTGGCTGTCATCTCTGCAGCCGCTCCTCCTCTCCCCTCTGACGTTGCTGCGCTCCTCCGGGGTCTTTTTGCAGGGGCAGTGACGTGGAGGGGAGAGGAGGAGCGGCTGCAGTGACGACAGCCAATGCCAGATGGCTGTCTACGGAGCCGCGTTTCAGGTTAAAAATCTTTTTTTGGCTTTTTTCTTTTTGTACCGGCCGCTGCTGCTCCACAGGAGAAGCAGCAGCGGCCGGACAGCGTTAGTATTGGCGGCTGTGGGTGGCGAGGGAGTTGATGTGCCCGAGAAGGGGGGGGTAGGGGCTTGGGTGCTGCGCCGGGGCGGAGGGGCTTGGGTGTTGCGCCGAGGGGGGGGGCACTGAGAGCTGATTGGTAGGCAGGGGGAGGAGTAGGGAAACACGCTCCCCCAGCCTGGCTCGTGGTTTTGCAGGGCAGGGGCTTGGGTGTTGCGCCGAGGGGGGGGCACTGACAGCTGTTTCCCAGGCAGGGGGAGGAGTAGCTTGCCTTGGAATCAGCTGTCAGTGACATCACTGACGTCAGTGCATTCTAAACTGCCTAGCAGACCACCTCCGAGGGAGCCACGGTACCAGGCACATTAGAACATTGGAGGTGAGAATTATTATATAGGACAACCTAAAATCATGGGCCTCAAGGTAGGTGCTGATAAGACTGAGATATTGTGGTTCAGCAATACTTTTGCATTCTGTTCCTACTGTGATTCCGATAGACTCGTCTCAGTTATTACCGGTATCGCAGGTATCCCGAGTACTGTGGATTTTATTTCATTCTACCTTTATTCCTTTGAGTCATAAATTAGCAATCTGATGAAAAAGGTGTTTTTGAAATGAAGGCAGTTAAGGATGGTTCAGCCTTACTTTGATACTAAATATTTGACATCAATGGTACAATCTTAAATGTTGTCACAGCTCGATTACTGTAACTCATTATATATTGGTCTCCCTTAAAAACAGCTTCACAGATTACAGCTTTTGCAGAACAGCTGTACATAAGTAATGCCACACTGGGAAAAGACCAAGGGTCCATCGAGCCCAGCATCCTATCCACGACAGCGGCCAATCCAGGCCAAGGGCACCTGGCAAGCTTCCCAAACGTACAAAGTAATTTTTGGGCATAGTAAATATGACAGTTGCCCCATTGTTGAAGGCCAGTGAATGCCAGGATTATTTTTAAGGTGCCTTGTTTAGTATTTAAATCTTTACATGGCTCGGCTTCAATCTTTTTATATAACGTAATCGTTTTTCTTCTCACTTGAATTAAAATTGAAAAACAACTATATCCCACTTTTTCCTAAGGTTTTTCATTTTGTATCTAAAAGAAATCACGAAAGATCATGTTAATTTCAGGATGCTGAGTATTGGAGATCTCTTCCAACTAACCTAAGACTTGAAAATTCTTATGCGATCTTTTGTAAAAATCTCGACTTTTCTGTTTGATGAATATTTAGTTGTAAATTTAGGTTAAGAATGATTATTGACTAGTTAAGCTTTGTGATGTTGTGCTTTTTACTGGTTTAAATAACATGATTTTTTTGTATTTTACTTGTTTTAAATCGCTGTAACATAGTAGATGACAGCAGAAAAAGACCTGCATGGTCCATCCAGTCTGCCCAACAAGATAAACTCATATGTGTATACCTTACCTTGATTTGTACCTGCCTTTTTCAGGGCACAGACCGTATAAGTCTGCCCAGCAGTATTTCCCGCCTCCCAACCACCAGTCCCGCCTCCCACCACCGGCTCTGGCACAGACCGTATAAGTCTGCCCACCGCTATCCTCGCCTCCCAACCACCAACCCCTCTTCCCCCCATCTGCTCCGCCACCCAATTTCAGCTAAGCTTCTGAGGATCCATTCCTTCTGCACAGGATTCCTTTATGCATATCCCACGCATGTTTGAATTCCACTGTGAACCATTCCTGGGAATTCAGCAGTATAAAAGTACTAGATTTAGATTAGATAAATGCCGAAAATCCTCTTAAGTGCTATTCTCTAAATGTGCTCATATCTTACATAGGTAGATGAGCACATGGATGAGTCTGGACAGGACACGTATTTGCACATCTAACTTATAGAATACACTAATTTATGTGTGTATACAGTGTCTGGAAAAATGTGACCCGAACATCTTTCTAAATAACCCAAATACATTCTGCTGCAGCAGAAACTTCTGCCTGAAACCTCAGACATTTCTGTGTACCTTATTTTTCACCAGGATGGAGGCTTCAGCGCATCGAGCTTGCAAAACAGTCACCCCAGAATTCATTGAGCCAACAGCACAGTGGTGTTGAAGACTTCATCAGTGTGTCAAGGTTGAAGGAGGACTTTGAACACAAATTATGAATTAACTAAGAAAAAAATCTATTATACTAATGTATTTTCAAAAGTCATACTAACCCCCGTTACTAAGCCACGCCCATTCATTTTGAAAGGCCTGTGTCGGCATTGCCGCGCATCTTAGTAAACAATTGCAAAGTATTTTAAGACTAAGGGGTCCCGTTTTTTTCCGAACACTGTGTATATAGCCAGCATTTAGACACAAGGGCTTATACCAGCTCTGTGGTACGTATTTCACCTGTCATGCTGGTGTTCTGTAGAGGAAAGGAGAAGCCCATATATAGGCCCAGTGTTCTAGAATTACCCCCTCGGTGGCTACAAACTGGCTTACAAGCATCTTATAATAATAGCAGGGAAGGGACTGTCCTTGGGGCGTCTCAGTACAGCTTTCTTATCGTTGGTGCAGTACGCAGCGGCAGACGGATCAATCATGTAACGGTCTTTTTCAAGACCTCCTCCTTTTTTAGATCCTGTCCACAGATCTTTCGATTGTTTTTTTTTTTTGAGTTTTGAGATTTTGTGATTATACCCATTGATAATC
This sequence comes from Microcaecilia unicolor, assembly GCF_901765095.1. Classification (NCBI taxonomy): domain Eukaryota; kingdom Metazoa; phylum Chordata; class Amphibia; order Gymnophiona; family Siphonopidae; genus Microcaecilia; species Microcaecilia unicolor. The sequence continues at coordinate 980,130 of NC_044036.1, forward strand.
TCTAATCATTGTTTACCCCAGTGACCAGACTCCTGATGTAGGCCATCAGGCCGAAACATAACGTTATGTCGAGTCATTTTCTATTTACAATTGTATTATTATTATTTGTTTTAAACTATTAAACGTCATATATTTTAAGTTTACCTTGGTTTCAGTCTTTGGATAGCCTGGCTCACACTCCCACCTTTTGTATTTTCAATTGGCAAACAATAACAGGTAACTGAAATATGAATCAATTATAACACTAACTAAACATCTATATACTGTCTAAACAGTCCAAGGGAATATCAGGACATATAATTGTTCACAGAGCCTTAGCAAAGAGATCTGTCTCCCTCTTCCAGGCCAAGATTGAAGGCAAAATCAGTACACTCGAAAATAAATGAGCTCCTGGGCCAAGCAGAGCCCAGTCGACAAGATTTTAAAGTATACTGCTGCTTATTTCCTGCTTGTGTTAAAGAACATTCAGTTTCCTATAACAGGTTTAAGCATAAATATGCACCAACTGCTGGCCAAATAGGAGAAATACACCAGACGTAATTAAAACGGGGAAATATCCAATACATTTTACAGGTTTAAAACACACAGTTTTTTTCACATATAGTGTCTCCCAGTCCCTGCTCTTAGTGTTTTCCTTCTCCTCCCACTTGTGTGTTTGGGAGCTTATTCAAGGTCCCTGTCCTCCATGGTATCTGGCAGCTTTTCCTCTTAGTCTCTTTGCACTCCCTCACCTCTCCTGGTGTCTCGGTACAATACATTTTATTTTTACTTGATATACTGCCTTTCAGGCAGAGCAATCAAAGCGATTTACAATAAAATCTAAAAAGTGAAAGGAAGGAAAGGAAACTGATGGGAAAGAAATTGGAAGAGGGGCGGGTGGGGGTAGCCAGGAATTTTCAACAAGGGGCGTGTCAGCATTTCTTTGTCACCATATGTCTTCCTTCCCTTACTGGCAGTTCCCTCCCTCCCCATGCTCCTCTCCCCCCCTCCCCCCATACCTTGAAATCACCTCCAGTCTTCTCCCAGGCAGGCTACAGGTACTCATAGACTGCCTGTGACCATCACCGGTGCTTTCACTCTGAACAATTCTAAGTCCCAGTGTAGGCCGCAGGCAGCATATGAGTTCTTCTGGTGCTGCCTGGGTGAAGACTGGATGTGATTTTAAGGCAGAGGGGTGGGTGGGGTGGGAACGTGGAATTGCCAGATACTTGCGGGGTCGGGAAGGGAGGGACTGACGGGGTAATATACGCAACATACGCACCTTGAATGGATACACCACTGCCTTCACCTTACTCTTAATCCCTTTCCATTTCCTCTCACCTCTTCCGGTGTCTCAGGGCACATGTTCTTGGCCCTCTGTCCACTCAGCATCACTGCTCTGTTTTCCTGCTGCACTGAGTGATTGTGGCTTTCTCTCTCTTTTTCTCTTTCCGGTTGGCGTGGAGAAGGTGCGGTGACCATCAGCACAGGGAATGTGCAGGAGCTCTTGGTGGCAGCGGACATGTTGCAGCTGAGTGAGGTGGCCCAGTTGTGTTGCCAGTTCCTGAAGGCACAGATGGAACCTTCAAATGTAGTGGGTATCTTCCAGCTGGCGCAACAGATGGTCCAGGCAGACCTGGTGGAAGCTGCCGAGTGCTACATTCACGCCCACTTCTTGGAAGTGCAGAATGAGGAGGAATTCCTGGCACTCGGTAAAGAAGAGCTAGTGAAGATCCTGCAGAGTGAGGACCTCAGCATTGAGGATGAGTATCAGGTGTTCACCGCCGCCATGGGCTGGATTCTGAAGGACCTGGGGCAGCGCAGGAAGCATGTGGTGGAGGTGCTGGAGCCCATCCGATTCCCACTTTTACCAGCACAGACACTTGCAAAGTACATTGAAGGTGTGTCAGCAGGTGGGGATGTGAAAGGGTCAGAACTCATTGGAGGTACATGCTGAAGGGAGGGGAAGCTGTGAGAGGAATCCAAATGACAGATGAGATTTAATGTGGACAAATGCAAAGTGATGTACATTGGGAAGAATAATCCGAATCATAGTTACCCGATGCTAGGTTCCACCCTAGGAGTCGGCACCCAAAAAAAATTCTAGGTGTCATTGTAGACAATAGAGTGGAGGAGTGGCCTAGTGGTTAGGGTGGTGGACTTGGTCCTGGGGAACTGAGAAACTGAGTTTGATTCCCAGCACAGGCAGCTCCTTGTGACTCTGGGCAAGTCACTTAACCCTCCATTGCCCCATGTAAGCCGCATTGAGCCTGCCATGAGTGGGAAAGCGCGGGGTACAAATGTAACAAAAAAAAAAATGCTGACATTTTCTGCCCAGTGTGCAGCGGCAACCAAAAAAACAAACAGAATGCTAGGAATTATTAGGAAAGGCATAGAAAATAAGACAACTATAGTGCCTCTGTCTGTCCATGGTGCGACCTCACCTTGAGTATTGTGCTCAGTTCTGGTCGCCGTATCTCAAAAAAGATATAGCGGAATTAGAAAAGATTCAAAGAAGAGCAACCGAAATGATGAAGGGGATGGAACTCCTCTCGTATGAGGAAAGCCTAGAGGTTAGGGCTCTTTAGCTTGGAAAAGAGAAGGCTGAGGGAGGATATGATTGAGGTCTACAACATCCTGTGTGGTGTAGAACAGGTAAAAGTGAATTGATTTTTCACTCTTTTAAAATTTGTAAAGACTAGGGGACACTCAGGGAAGTTACATGTAAATACTTTTAGGAAGAAATATTTTTTCATTGAACGAATAATTAAACTCTGGAACTTGTTGCCAGAGGATGTGGTATCAGCGGTTTAAAAAAAGGTTTGGACAAGTTCCTGGAGGAAGAGTCCATAGTCTGCTATTTAGATAGACCTGGGAAAGCCACTGCTTGTCCATGGGATGAGTAGCATGAATCTTGCTACTGACTGGGCTACTGCTAGATACTTGCCTGAATTGGCCACTATTGGAAGCAGGATACTGGACTAGATGGACCATTGGTCTGACCCAGTATGGCTATTTTTATGTTCCTATGGATCAGAGCTCATTGAAGGTACAGTAGGGGGAGAAGCTGTGTGAGGAAGGTTAGAGGTCATTTGGAGATACTCCAGGGGAGGCACTAGGGGAAGATTCGGAATCAATTTAGAGGTACACCTGGGGAGGGGGGCTCAGAACTCATTTAGAAGTACGTCACAGGGAGGCTCTGTGGGGGAGGGGGAAGAGCCCATATAAGGATACACCAGGGGAGGCACTCGAAGGAGGGGCTCAGAACCCATTTACAGGTACATCACAGGAGGCACTGTGAGGGAGGGGGCAGAGCCTATTTTAAGATACATCAGGGGAGACACTGATGGGGGGGACTCAGAAAACATTTAGAAGTACACCACGGGGAGGCACTGGGGGAGAGGAGCAGAGGCCATTTAAAGATATACCGGGGGGAGGGGCTTGGAACCCATTTAGAGGTACACCATGAGGAGGCACTGTGTGTGAGAGGGACAGCCTATTTCAAGGCACACCAGGGGGAGTGCTCCAAAACAGGACAGAGCTTATTTGAGGTACACTAAGGGGAGGTGCTGTATGAAGAGGTCAGAACTCACTGGAGGTACACCAGGGGAGGCACTGTGGGGGAAGGGGTCAGAGGGTTTCCGATTCCATTGGATGCATGCTGGGGTGGGAAGAGGGGAACACAGCTTATTGGAAGTGCACTAGGGCTGGCACTAAGAGAATGCTTAGTGGTGATCAGAGATGCATCAGAGGACAGAGCTGTAAGAATGGTGGAGAAGCTGATGGTTAGAGGTGTCAGAGCTGACTAGTTTAATACAGGTACACTGGAGGGAAATGGAGCCCTTCAGAGCAAAAGTGGGCCAAAGACTTGTGGAGTTGTGTGTAGATCTGGGACAGATGTAAAGCCGACTCAGACATTGTTGTTCTTTTTAGTAAAAAAAAAAAAAAATAGTTGCATACCTGTAACAATTATTGTCCATGGATAGTTGGATATTCCAGCCACACAAGTGGTAACGTCACGGCATGATAGAGCCTTCGGGAAAGGATTCCAAGCTAAGAAGTCTCTAGAAGAGACTTTAACGCATGTGTAGGAATTCCCGCCACTGAAAAAAATATACATATAAACCTTACTGTAAACAAACTACCCTCAGTTCATACTGAGCAAGCTTCAACTTAGGGTTGGGTGGGTGGGATTGTGTGGGATAACAACCGTTACAGGTATGCAACTCTATTTTCTCCATGGATAGTGTGGATATTTCGGCCAGACAACTGGTGCCTCCCAAGCCTCGGTTGTGTTTATTTGTTAAGAAATATAAATAAATATGACTGATTTTGTACGTAGGCTTAATGTTATGCATGTAGACACAAATCTGATATAAAAAACCCCAATGGACTCAAAAGAAAATAGAAAAGCTTTATTCAACAGTAATCAAAAATTATATAAAGCTCAATATTAGAAGTAGCAAAAAATGCTCTGAAAATTTCTGTAACATTTTGAACTTCATCAATCAATTCAAGAAATTCTCAAAGTAATCTTTCAGATATATATGCTTTCTTCAGATAAAACTCATCTTAAAACAATTTCAAGTGCCTTCTTGCAGCCAGCATTTAATCAAATTAGAAATCTGTTGCTTTGCTTTTTAGCCCAACCCGATCCTCCAACGGGACCCGTTTCACCAGAAAAACTGGCTTCTTCAGGGTCATTAACATCTGGATATCATATCGGCACATCTATTCTGAGTGTTCTGAGTATGGCTCAGCAACAGGCTGCATATTCAAACATGGTGCCAGAAGGGGTGTGCAGGAAGCTGCTGACCATCTTCTTTGGTGCATCTAAATACTGTAATACACTCATACGTTTTGCTCTTGGATCAGCAGGAGTAGCTTGAGTTGGCAGTCCCAACTGTAGAAATCTTTTGTAAAAGTTTACAATAAGAGGAATCTTCTGGTAAGGAGGTCTTTTTAGGCTCTGGCAGAGATGGATCTGATGGTATTCCTAGAGACATTTGAGAAAGATCCGGAAATGGTGAACAATGAGAGCTGAGTGAGTCCCAAAAAGCTTGAGATGCAGAAAACTCCCAGTCTGAGAGAGCCTGTTCCAACAAAGAGGAAGAGGTTGAGAGCTCAAGTGAACGAGGTCTTCTGGGTATAGATGGAGGAGATGTCCTTTTAGGAGACTGGTAAGGTAGTAAAGCAGTAACCTTCATAATTGCACCCCCACCAACATAAGTTTTGTAAATTTCCTGAAGGAACCGGCTCCAAAGTTCCTGAAGAGCAGGGTGAGATTGGTTAACGTGAGTGTCTTGTCTCCCTGCTATGAGAAGAAAGTTGAGATGGAGAAGGAGAATGTAATGATATTCTGGCAGACTTACTTGAGAGCGATCTGGATTTATTTATTTTATTTATAGCAACATTTATAGCCCACATTTTCCAAATGAGTTTGGTTCAATGTGGCTTACAATATCAGAGAAAGAGAATTACATTGTACTATAGGCAGTGATAATAAGGTTACAATTAAGATGAACATTGTAATAGAAGCAGTGATCATAGAGTTACATTTGAGATGAACATTGGATAAAGAGTTCCTTTGAGATGTACATTGTGAAATAGGCAGTAATAATATTCAAGATGAACGTCGGTAGAGAGTTACATTTGAGATGAACATTGGATAAAGAGTTCCTTTGAGATGTACATTGTGAAATAGGCAGTAATAATATTCAAGAGGAACGTCAGTAGAGAGTTACTTTTGAGATGAATGTTAAATAATTGGTTGTATTTGAGGAAAGCTGCCAGATGAGTAGGTGATCCTTGTGATCGCTTCTGCGGTAGCAAATGTGATGGGGAACAGGTGATTGAGGGCGAGTTCCTGTTCGGTTGGGTTGTTTGGGATGAGGGTATTTAGGTGTGCAGAACCTGGTTAGTGGGAACGGGATTGGTGTTTATGTTGGCGGGGAGGTTGGCTCATTTCTGTTGGGTGAGGTTGGTGCACTTTTGTTGTCTATGGTTAGGAACTTCTTGAACAGGTATGTCTTGAGATGTTTCCTAAAGATGGGGACCTTAGTGATTTTGGTAGTGCATTCCACATCTTGGTGCATAGGTAGGGGAAGTTCGCGGAGTGAACAGGCTTGTAGATGAGTCTGCAACAACTGGGGAAGTGAAGTGTCAAGTAGTTCCTCGCCTCTTTCAGTGAGTTCTTAAGGGGTAGGGTGATCATGTCTGAGAGCTACGCAGGTGCTTTGCTGTGAATTATGAGCCAAACCATGGTACAAAGTTTGAAGGTTATGCAGGCTTTGATTGTGAGTCAGTGTAATGCTTGTAGTAGAGGTGTGGCTCTTTCATATTTAGATTTTCTGAAGATGAGTCTGGCTGCTGTATTTTGGACTGTTTGGAGTCTCTTTATGACTTGCTCTTTACACCCTGAGTGCCTTGCAGTAGTCTAGGTGCGTGAGAATAGTGGATTGCACAATGAGTCGAAATACTTTAGTGGGGAAGTTGTTTCTGATTCTCCTCCGTTTCCACATCATGTGGAATATGTTCATAACAACCTTTGTGACCTGGGGTTCGAGTTACAGTTTTTGATCAATGATTATCTGAGAGGGGATATGAATTCCCATCAATGTTTATGTTGGGAGTGGTGGTTTGTTGTGTGGTGCTATTATTACTAGGAATTGGGTTTTCTCTGAGTTTCAGCTTGAAGGCGGTGGCCCAGTTTTCTATTGTGCTGAGGCTTCTTTTGATTGTCTCTGAGATCTCCTTAATGTCATTTTTGAATGGGATATAGATAGTTACAACATTGGCATAGATGAATGGGTTGAGGCCTTGATTGTCGACTGTCTTGGCTAGTGGCGTCGTCATGATGTTCCAGAGTATTTGGGAAATTGAGTATCCTTGTGGGACTCCGGATTGTGCTTCCCATGTGGAGGGTAGTTTGTTTTTCATTTTGACTTATGTTCTCTTGGTCAGGATCTTTTTGCTGTCTGCCTGCTTTTTTCAGATTGTTGCAGTGCAGTTGAGCTGTAATTTGGTGCTGAGGACAGCATAGGAGAGGGAGGAGTGGGGTAGAATGCGATTGGTCCAGCACCAATGACGCAGTAGGGGTGGCGCGGAGGAGCTGCTGATTGTTGTGATGTTGGGGAAGCCTGCTGCACTGTAGTAGAGCTGCTGTGAATTTTGTTGGTACCATGCCGAAGTGGAGGTAACTGCAGCTGACGGGCTGTCTTAGACATGGAAGCTGAAGAAGCCCTTTGCCCCATAAAAGCAGCGCTTGTACTGGAGACTTCTCCATCAGGCTGCACTAGAAAGCTTGCGCTTAGGTTTACTACTACTACTATTTAACATTTCTAAAGCGCTACTAGGGTTACGCAGCGCTGTACAATTTAACATAGAAGGACAGTCCCTGCTCAAAGAGCTTACAATCTAATGGACAAATGTAGAGTCAGTCAAATAGGGGCAGTCTAGATTTCCTGAATAGAGGTATAAAGGTTAGGTGCCGAAGGCGACATTGAAGAGATGGGCTTTGAGCAAGGATTTGAAGATGGGTAGGGAGGGGGCTTGGCGTAACGGCTCAGGAAGTTGATTCCAAGCATAGGGTGAGACGAGGCAGAATGAGCGGAGCCTGGAGTTGGCGGTGGTGGAGAAGGGTACTGAGAGGAGGGATTTGTCCTGTGAGCGGAGGTTACGGGTGGGAGCGTAAGGGGAGATGAGGGTGGAGAGGTAATGAGGGGCTGCAGACTGAGTGCATTTGTAGGTAAGAAGGAGAAGCTTGAACTGTATGCGGTATCTGATCGGAAGCCAGTGAAGTGACCTGAGGTGATATAAGGTTTCTGGAGCTGTTCTTCGAAGGGGATTTTTTATTTTTCTCAGGTAGTCAATAGATATAGAACAAAATAAAACATGGAAAAGAAAATAAGATGATACCTTTTTCATTGGACATAACTCGAAGGTAGCCCATTATAAACCATAAAATTGTACTGCTTTGTCACCCTCTTATCTCCATGCATATCTCCCTGTCCCTCATCCACCCGGCTCTCCCTGTCTCTCACCTGACCCACCTTCATCCTGTTAGACTGTCACTGAAATGCTTTGCTGTTCCCATGCATATCTCCTGGTCTCTCACCTATCCACCCCCATCCTGTTAGACTGTTACTGAAATGCTTTGATGTTTCACTTATATATACTGTCATCTACCAACATTTGCTTATTTCTGATCTGAGGAAGAAGGGCAACCTTCGAAAGCTAATCAAGAAATGTATTATCTCCAATAAAAAAGGTATCGTCTTATTTTCTTTTCCTTGTTTTATTTTGTTCTATTTCTATTGATTACCTTTAAAAGTGGACTAACATCTCTCTTCTTTTTCTCAGAAAGAAATTCCCTTAATTTTAATTGCCTAATTTTTCTTGCCCTCGGAGACATGTTTTAACAGTGTGGGCAGGTGTCGACTGGATGTGAGGGACCCAAGCAATAGGTACATGCTTCATGACTGTCTGAAGAAGACATTTTTCTGCTGTATTTAGAGCAGAAAATAAAGCCCGGTTTGAGTGATGCCATGGGAAAAAAGTTTTGAGGCAAAATCAAGCTCCTGATTTCATGGGAAGATGATTTTTGCAATTTTTTGTAACGCTGAGGTACAACTGAGGGACGGTCCTTGCCGTAGAAGAAAAGAAATTGAGGGAAGTATGTTTACAGTCTGGTTTATATGTATATTTGTACAAGGCGGGAATTCCTGCGTATGCATTAAAGTCTCTTCTAGAGACAGCTTGGAATCCTTTCCCGAAGGCTCCGTCACACCATGACGTTATCCACACTATCCATGGAGAATTACCCTGTACCCTCTGCTTTCATGTATGCCTCACAACGTAGTTGACTAGTATCTCAGTTTAACAGAGTGGACTTGGTCCTCTTTTGTTCTCAGGGGCTCAACTATAAGCAGGATCAGAGCTTGTTGGAGTTCACTGGGGGCAGGTGGTGTGGGAAGGATCAGCGACACCAGTGTCAGTGGCCCAGTGCCTCCACAATGCAGTTAGGAAGTACGCTTTAATCTCAGCCTGTACTGACCCAGTAACCCACAGTGGCATTAGAGAGCCCTCTGGACCAGCACTGATCCAGTGCCCAGCCTTGTATGAAAAGCAGAGGTGACAGATGCTTTTACACTGTTGTTCCTGTTGACACTGCTTGACATTGTGGAGGCGGGGCCTGACCAGTTTATGTTTTTCCTCTTCTCCTGCAGGGCTTACAGATTTCAGCCTGCGAGTGGCACTGCGGACACTGCTCAAGGAGTTTTGTGAGATCCATAACTTCCCGAAGGACAGCCGGGTGAGCAGCTTCCTGCACTCCCCCAAAGTGCACCCTCGGAGGAAGGCTCGGAAGTACCTCTATGCAGTAGGTTAGCATCCAGTCTTAGAAACAGAGAAAAATGAAGGCAGATAAAGACCATGTTGCCCATCCTTGTCATGTCTTGTGCTGTTGATGTTCCCCAGACTCTTGTAGTGAAATGTCCTGTGGGGAGCAACATGTGCCTGCACACTGTAGGGTCCTTACTTTTCAGACAGATGATATGGGGCGAAGGCCTGAACCGGCAGGTCAGAGGACAGATAGCAGACATCAGTGCAGTTCTTGCTGCATGGTGTTATTGAAACGCATCCCTGGGTTAAATTCAGATACAGCGTCTTCGTCTCCATCATCTCCATTGAGAGGCTGTTCCACAAATTCACCACCCTTTCCATGAAGACGTTAGGTTCCATTTCCTCAGGTTACTTCTGAGTCTATCCCCTTTTACCATCATCCTATGCCCCCTTGTTCCGCCTCCACAAGGTTCAAGAGAGCTTGGGACAAGTGCATAGGATCAAAAGAAAAGTGATGAGAAAAGTTAAGTAGAGAAAAATACTTAGCTTATATAACAATTTTTATTTCAATAGGCATAATGCTCTCTTTCAGAGGGAGTAACATAGTAACATAGTAGATGACGGCAGAAAAAGACCTGCACGGTCCATCCAGTCTGCCCAACAAGATAACTCGTATGTGCTACTTTTTGTGTATACCCTACTTTGATTTGTACCTGTGCTCTTCAGGGCACAGACCTTATAAGTCTGCCCAGCACTATCCCCGCCTCCCAACCACCAGCCCCGCCTCCCACCACCGGCTCTGGCACAGACCGTATAAGTCTGCCCAGCACTATCCCCGCCTCCCAACCACCAGCCCCGCCTCCCACCACCGGCTCTGGCACAGACCGTATAAGTCTGCTCAGCACTAGCCCCGCCTCCCACCACCGGCTCTGGCACAGACCGTATAAGTCTGCCCAGCACTAGCCCCGCCTCCCACCACCGGCTCTAGCACAGACTGTATAAGTCTGCCCAGCACTAGCCCCCGCCTCCCAACCACCAGTCCCGCTTCCCACCACCAGCTCTGGCACAGACCGTATAAGTCTGCTCAGCACTATCCCCGCCTCCCACCACCGGCTCTAGGTCATCTTCCAAGTCTCATTCCAATAACTGCTCTCAAAGTGGATGCACAATCTACACTTGAACTTTGACACAAAAGGTGCTTCATAAACAAATACAAGAGTTACATCTTCTTTAAGAATACTAACCTGCTCCAAATTTCACCCTTTCTCACCCTTCTCCTTCTTTTTAATTTTCAGCTATCTATCAGTTTTCCATCTCCTCTCACTCCCTAACTGTCCCATTTCCCATCTCATTCCTTTCTTAGCCTCCTATTTCCTCCCACCTACTCCCTCATTACCACATTTTTGTGCAAGGAAAGGTGTCTGTGAAGGAGGATGAGATTATCAAAATCGATAGGGCCCACAGAACGCGTGGGAAACCCAATCCGGATGCACCTAAGGACATTATAGTCTGCTTTCACCGTTGTATGATCAAAAAGAGGCTGGTGGTAGCTACAAGAAAACTAGGTACTGTGGAGTGGGACACTTACCCGGTTGAAATATTTGCAGACACAGAGAGATGAAAGATGAAATGAGCAGTTGTGCTACCCTTGGACTTTTCATTTTGGTTCCGCTTGCAAGAGCAGAATTTCTGCATCACCTCCAGGGCAGTGTCTATTGAAGTACTGCAGTCATTGGCAGGGGCGTAGCTAGACACCAAATTTTGGGTGGGCCTGGGCCCAAGATGGGTGGGCAAAAGATCTCCGCCCTGTCCCACCAGTGATTTGGTCTCTCCTTCTCTCGCCTGCATGCCATATGGTCTCTAAAACATCCCCCTCCCCCGCATACCTTTTAAATAGCAGATTTTCACCGGCAGAAAGCAGTATCTAATACACACTGCTCATGTTGGCCCCACAGCCGTCCCTCTGATGCAACTTCCTGTTTCCGCATATGCAGGAATGCATCAGAGGGAAGGCTGTGGTGCTGGTGTGAACAGTACGTATCAGTCGCTGCTCGCTGCAGGCGAAGATCTGCTATTTACAAGGTATGCAGGAGAGAGAGTTGTTGTGAGTTTTTGGCTGGTGGGTCTTGGGGATCCCTGCCAGCCACATCATAGGTGTGCTGCTACTGGGTGGGCCTGAGCCCACCCTGCCCACCCTTGTCTACGCCATTGGTCACTGGGTTGTGGACTGAGACGGATGAACCATCTTCAAATTCACCAAAGCCACCACCTATGACCCCCCAGAATGGGAAAGTGAGCAAGGGGCGAGGGGGCTACTTACAGCATCAAGCCACCTGTCCCAGAAAGGAGCAATGAGGAGAGAAGTAAGGAGCATTGTGACTTTTTGGATTCTTAGTATCTTCCTTTGCTGGGCCAGTGCAGTTCTCAACAGCCTGGCACTACATCTCTCTGGACAGTTTCAGTGTGTGTGTGTGTGTGGTTTTACGTTGCGTTCGTTGATTCGGTCACAGGAGAATTGAATCAGGGACGAGCTATGGACGTAATCTACTTAGATTTCAGCAAAGCTTTTGACACGGTTCCCCACTGGAGGGGCTGAAGATAGGACCTGAAGTGGTGAACTGGATTAGGAACTGGTTGACGGACAGACGCCAGAGGGTGCTGGTGAATGGAATTTGCTCGGAGGAAGGAAAGGTGAGTAGTGGAGTGCCTCAGGGATCGGTGCTGGGGCCGATTCTGTTCAATATATTTGTGAGTGACATTGCCGAAGGGTTAGACGGTAAAGGTGAAATTAGATCTTACCTGCTAATTTTCTTTCCTCTAGACCCTCCAGACCGGTCAAGACGCATGGGTTATGTCCTCCTACCAGCAGAGGGAGACTGAGAAACACTGAGCTTTTGAATACTGTATATATAACCTGTGCAGTACATCCACTAGCCAGTATAACCCTGACAAAGCAGAGAAAACAAAAACATCAACTAGAACTAACAACCCCGTACGTGGTCACTGTCAACTGGACACTTTCTTCATATCTTTCATTGTGTCCTTTGTATTGTGTGTGCTTCCACAGGTGGACTAACAAACACGGTCACACCTGACCAGACTTATAAAAACAAAGTCTGAAACCATAGAAACCACACTCAACAGCTGCCAAGATAGAACAACAGACAAACCGACCTCCTGGCCTACAGTACAGACAGGGCGGGCCTTGACCGGTCTGGAGGGTCTAGAGGAAAGAAAATTAGCAGGTAAGATCTAATTTCACCTTCCTCCACGACCCTCCAGACCGGTCAAGACGCATGGGACGTACCCAAGCAGTAAGATCCTAAGGGCGGGATCCACGTAGGTCAGAGGTCAACACTGCAGCCCCAAAACCTGCCTCATCCTTGGCATGCACATCAATCCTGTAATGTTTAACAAAGGAATGCAATGACGACCAAACCGCCGCTCGACAAATATCTAACGGAGGAATCATACTACTCTCCGCCCAGGAGGTCGCCATTCCCCTGGTAGAATGAGCCGAAAATTCCTTAGGGACCACGCGGCCCTTCAGCAAATACGCCGAAGCAATTGACTCCTTCAACCATCTAGCTATCGTAGTTTTGGAAGCTGCCGCGCCCTTCCTTGCACCACCATGGAGAACGAACAAACGATCAGAAAGCCTATAGTGTCGAGTTCTGGAAACGTAACAGCGCAAGACTCTTCGCACATCTAACTTGGCCAGTCGACGCTGCTCTGCATCCCCCGCCAAGTCACCCAAAACTGGCAAGGAAATCACTTGATTCACATGAAACTCTGAAACCACCTTGGGCACAAAGGACGGCACCGGGCGCAACGAAACCTTCTCCTTGGAAAAAAACAGAAAGGGCTCTCTACAAGACAAAGCCTGATGTTCTGACACTCGCCGAGCTGAAGTAATAGCCACCAAGAACACCGTCTTTAGGGACAGATCCTTATCTGAAACAGAAACCAAGGGCTCAAACGGCGGCCTCACCAAAGCCTCCAAAACGAGATTCAAATCCCACGGAGGCACCATCCGCCGCCGGGGCGGGCGCAGTAACTTAACACCCTTCAAAAATCGAACCACATCAGGACTAGAAGCTAACGACTTTCCCTGGAGCTTCCCACGGAAACACGACAAAGCCGCCACCTGCACCTTCAAAGAGGACAAGGCCAAACCCCTGTCCATACCATCCTGTAAAAACTCCAAGACATCTGTCACCGACGCCCAAAAGGGAAGAACCTGCCTACCTGCACACCAATGCTCAAAGACTCTCCAGACCCGGACATACGCCAGCGAAGTGGACTGCCTACGCGAACTCAACATTGTATCAATCACTCTGGACGAAAAACCTTTCTTCCTTAACCTGTGCCTCTCAAGAGCCAGGCCGTAAGCGAGAACCGATCCGGATCTGGCATAACTATCGGTCCCTGACACAACACCCCTGAATCTGACAACGGCAGAGGATCCGCTATCGCCAACCGCACCAGATCTCCGTACCACGGCCGATGTGGCCAATTCGGTGCTAACAAAATCACTTGTCCGGGGTGCCGAGCGATGCGCTGAATCACTCGACCGACCAACGGCCATGGGGGAAACACATACAGCAACTCCTGCGGCCACGGCATTAGAAGCGCATCTATGCCTTCCGCTTGAGGATCCCTCCGGCGACTGAAAAACCTCTGAACCTGAGTATTGCGGGCCGTTGCCATGAGATCCATCACGGGAAGTCCCCAGATCGCCACAATGCGATTGAACACCGACCGATGAAGCGACCACTCCCCGGGGTCTAGAGCATGTCTGCTTAGGTAATCTGCCTCCACGTTGTCTACTCCAGCCACATGCGCCGCGGAGAGCGCTAGAAGATGAACCTCCGCCCATTGACACAACAGCGCCGCCTCCTCCGCGACCGCCTGACTTTGTGCCCCCTTGACGGTTGACATAAGCCACGGCGGTGGCGTTGTCGCAAAACACCCTGACTGCCTTCCGCACCAGCACACTCTGAAGCGCCTGAAGCGCTAGCCGAATGGCCCGGGTTTCCAAACGATTGATGGACCACTGAGCTTCTACCTGAGACCAGCGTCCTTGAGCTACCTGACCGAGACAATGAGCTCCCCAGCCCTGAAGACTGGCGTCTGTGACGAGAACCACCCACTGCGGAGCCTCCAACGGCATTCCCTTTTCCAGATTGCCTGGATCTAGCCACCACTGGAGACTGAGGCGTGGGGTTACCGGCAGCTGGAAGCGTACATCCAACTCCTGCGACAGAGGCGCCCACCGACTGAGAAGAGCCGACTGCAACTGCCGCATATGCGCCCGGGCCCACGGAACTACCTCTATGGTGGCCGCCATTAACCCCAGGACTTGCAGATACTCCCGGGCCGTCGGAGCCGCCTCCGACAGAAAGAGACGAATCTGACCCTGCAACTTGCGAATCCGGGGGCCCGGCAGGAAGACCCGACCGTTCCTGGTATCGAACAGAACCCCCAGGTGCGACTGCGACGGCACCAGGTGACTCTTGCCGAAGTTCACTACCCAGCCCAGAGACTGAAGAAACTGCACCACTCGAGCCGTAGACACCTCGCTCTCCGACCGGGACTTGGCCCGAATCAACCAATCGTCCAGGTACGGGTGCACCAGAATACCCTGCTTCCGCAAGGCCGCCGCCACTACCACCATGATCTTGGAAAAAGTTCGAGGAGCCGTTGCTAAACCGAAAGGCAGAGCACAAAACTGAAAATGCTTCCCCAAAACCGCAAAGCGCAGAAATCGCTGATGAGCGGCCCGAATGGGGATGTGCAGATAAGCCTCCGTCAGATCCAAAGACGTGAGAAACTCCCCTTCCTGCACCGCGACAATGACCGACCTCAATGTCTCCATGCGAAAAGAGGGGACTCTGAGAGCCGCATTGACTGCCTTCAGATCTAAGATAGGCCGAAAGGCGTCCTCCTTCTTTGGGACTACAAAATAGATTGAATAGCAGCCCAAGCGGCGCTGAGCGGCGGGAACAGGTACCACCGCCCCCAGACTGATCAGACGAGCCAAAGTGTCTCGCACTGCTGCCCGCTTGAGCCTCGAATGACAAGGGGACTCCAGAAACCTTTCGGGAGGCGAGCCGTCGAACTCCAGAGCGTATCCGTCTCGCACCACTTCGAGAACCCACTGATCCGATGTGATTTGGGCCCAGTCCTGGTAAAACAGACTCAGCCGAGCCCCTACCCGAACCAGAGCCTGGACCCGCACACCTTCATTGCGAATTACGCCCTGAAACCTGTCCTCCCGCGGAAAAATCACGCCCTCCGCGCCGATTCCCACGAAAGGACTGTGTTCGCTGGAAGAACCGACCTCTAAAGGCTCCACTAGCCCTCCCGGGTCTATACCGGCGAGCCTCCTTAAACCTGCCTCGGGAGGAAGTACCCCTGGAAGCCGCCTTTGGACGAAAATCCGGAAGCCGAGGGGCCTTGGCATCGCTGAGTCCACGCACCAACTTATCCAAATCCTCACCAAAAAGCATGGACCCCTTAAACGGAAGCGAACAAAGCTTAGCTTTGGAGGCCGCGTCCGCGACCCAACCTCGCAACCACAGTGCCCTACGTGCCCCCACCAGCATAGCCATATTCTTGGCCGAGGCACGGAGCAAATCATAAAGCGCATCAGACAAAAAGGACGATCCCATTTCCAATTTGGCTAATTCCTGTACCCCGGAGGTCCCAACCTCCACCGAATCATCAAGCAGTTTCTCGGCCCATCGGAAACACGCCCGCGCAACTAGCCCCCCACAAATCGAGGCCTGCAGGGCCAGGGCCGACAAATCAAAACTCCGCTTGAGGAAGGACTCAAGCCTCCTATCCTGGGGATCCCGGAGAGCAGTCCCCCCGTCCACCGGTATAGCCGTGGCTTTTGTCACTGCTGTCACCACCGCATCCACTGTGGGAGCCCTAAAGGAATCCCTATCTTCCTGTGGGAGCGGGTACAGTCTAGACATAGCTTTAGACACTTTACAGGGAGAATCCGGCGAATGCCACTCTTGAAACACCATATCCCGGATGTCCTTATTCATGGGAAAGGACCTAGCCTGCCGCTGAATCCCCTTAACCAAGGGATCCACCTGTCTAGCCTCCCCCAAAACCGCCTCTGGCTGTTCGAACTTAAGGGTGGAAGAAATCTGCTCAATGAGCTCCGCAAGCTCCTCCCTGTGAAAAATCCGCACTACAGAGGGATCCTCCCCAGGGACCACCAACTCCGGATCCTGAGGACCCTCAAGCCCCTCATGATCCCCAATATCACTCAAAGCACCTTCGGATCCTACAGGGGAGAATCCCTCCTCATCATCCCACTCAAACCGAGGCCTCTTCGCCAGCGCCGCACTATTCCCCTCCCCTAAAGGTGGGGGACCCGCCTTCCAGGCTTGAAAAAGGGTCCAAACGAAATCCGGAGGAAAACCAACGCATCCTGTACCCTCAGGCGCCACCTTCGGAGCCGATCCGGGAGCAGCAGGGCCAAAAACAGCTGATTCCGCGGGACGCGCAGAATCCAAAATGGCGGCCGTTCCCGCCAAAACTAAATTTGTTGAAACCGTCCCTGCCAGTGCCCCTGCTGCCCCCGAAACCCCCGAACTAGCTGGGGCCTCCGCAATCAACACCGGGGGTGCCGCCATCGGCGAGGCCTGCTTCGGTTCGCTGCACAACCGGCACTGACCTCCCGGCGCTTCTATGCCTCGACGCGAGCACGCGCGACAGCGGAGAAGTTTGCCTGCCATGACCTCAAAGCACACCACACGCTGTGCTGAGCGGCGCACACACTGTCTCTCACAGCTTCCCCACAACAAAGACCCGCTCTGCTCTCTCTCGCTAGCAATAGGAAACGAACCTGCCGTCCGTTCCTATCTACATAAAGCCTCAGAAGGCTCTTAAAGAGATATCACCCAATTTCTTTCTTTCTTTCTTTCTTTCTGGCAGCTGAAAAGTGGGGGGCTCTCAAGGCTACAATCTTAGAAAGCAGCCGAGGCACAAAGCTGCCAGAGTCTCCAAGGAGAGCAGCACAGGGGGAGGGACCTGAAAACAGGTGTAACACCCCAGGGGGGAAAACTGGGCCCCACCGGACCCAGGGCCCCGAAGCACTTTTTTTTTTTTTTTGTACCACGTACAGGGAATAGTCCAGGCTAATAACTCAGGCAATAAGAGAAGAAACCTCTTAACTGAATAATCAAACTACCTCACCAGACTATTGAAGACTGCACAGGCTGTCCATCTACCTCTGCTGAGACTGAGAAAATACTGGCTAGTGGATGTACTGCACAGGTTATATATACAGTATTCAAAAGCTCAGTGTTTCTCAGTCTCCCTCTGCTGGTAGGAGGACATAACCCATGCGTCTTGACCGGTCTGGAGGGTCGTGGAGGAAGTTTGCCTATTTGCGGATGATACTAAGATCTGTAACAGAGTGGACACCCGAGAGGGAGTGGAAAACATGAAAAAGGATCTGAGGAAGCTAGAGGAATGGTCTAAGGTTTGGCAATTAAAATTCAATGCCAAGAAATGCAAAGTGATGCACTTAGGGAATAGAAATCCACGGGAGACGTATGTGTTAGGCAGGGAGAGTCTGATAGGTACGGGCGGAGAGAGGGATCTTGGAGTGATAATATCTGAGGATTTGAAGGCGATGAAACAGTGTGACAAGGCGGTGGCCGTAGCTAGAAGGTTGTTAGGCTGTATAGAGAGAGGTGTGACCAGCAGAAGAAAGGGGGTGTTGATGCCACTGTATAAGTCGTTGGTGAGGCCCCACCTGGAGTATTGTGTTCAGTTTTGGAGGCCGTATCTTGTTAAGGATGTAAAAAGAATTGAAGCGGTGCAAAGAAAAGCTACGAGAATGGTATGGGATTTGCGTTACAAGACGTATGAGGAGAGACTTGCTGAACTAAATATGTATACTCTGGAGGAAAGGAGAAACAGGGGTGATATGATACAGATGTTCAAATATTTGAAAGGTATTAATCCGCAAACGAACCTTTTCCGGAGATGGGAAGGTGGTAGAACGAGAGGACATGAAATGAGATTGAAGGGGGGCAGACTCAAGAAAAATGTCAGGAAGCATTTTTTCACGGAGAGAGTAGTGGATGCTTGGAATGCCCTCCCGCGGGAGGTGGTGGAAATGAAAACGGTAACGGAATTCAAACATGCGGGGGATAAGCATAAAGGAATCCTGTGCCAAAGGAATGGATCCTCAGGAGATTAGTCAAGATCGGGAGGCGGGGCTGGTGGTTGGGAGGCGGGGATAGTGCTGGGCAGACTTATACGGTCTGTGCCAGAGCCGGTGGTTGGGAGGCAGGGCTGGTGGTTGGGAGGCGGGGATAGTGCTGAGCAGACTTATACGGTCTGTGCCGGGGCTAGTGGTTGGGAGGCGGGAGTAGTGCTGGGCAGACTTATACGGTCTGTGCCAGGGCTGGTGGTTGGGCGGCGGGGATAGTGCTGGGCAGACTTATAGGGTCTGTGCCAGAGCTGGTGGTGGGAGGCGGGACTGGTAGTTGGGAGGCGAGGATAGTGTTGGGCAGACTTATACAGTCTGTGCACTGAAGAGGACAGTACAAATAAAAAAGTAGCAGACTTGATGGAGCTGAGGGAGACAGAGAGGTACATAGAGGAGACCTACAGGGATGTTGTAGAGAAGTTCCACCTCCAGTCAGGTAGCCCCTGTGCTACCTTGGAGGAGGGAGGTCTCCTAGAAGGAGAGCATCACCCTGGTGAAGTAGGAAGTACTCCTGTAGCCAGGACCTGCCCACCAGCGGATGTATTATCCTTTCGCACCGAGGATATATCTCCAAATGTTGCCCGGGAGGGAAAGGTTAGGACAGCTGTTGTACTTGGTGATTCGATCATTAGGCATATAGATAGCTGGGTGGCTGGTGGACGTGAGGATCGCCTGGTGACTTGCCTGCCTGGTGCGAAGGTGGCGGACCTCACGTGTCACCTAGATAGGATTCTAGATAGTGCTGGGGAGGAGTCCGCTGTCTTGGTACATGTGGGTACCAATGACATAGGAAAATGTGGGAGAGAGGTTCTGGAAGCAAAATTTAGGCTCTTAGGTAGAAAGCTGAAATCCAGATCCTCCAGGGTAGCATTTTCTGAAATGCTACCTGTGCCACGCGCAGGGCCCAAGAGACAGGCAGAGCTCCAGAGTCTCAATGCGTGGATGAGACGATGGTGCAGGGAGGAGGGCTTTAGATTTGTTAGGAACTGGGCAACATTCTGGGGAAGGGGGAGCCTATTCTGAAAGGATGGGCTCCATCTTAACCAGAGTGGGACCAGGCTGCTGGCATCGGCGTTTAAGAAGGAGATAGAGCAGCTTTTAAACTAGAAATGGGGGGAAGGCCGACAGTCGCTCAAAAGAGCATGGTTCGGGATAAGGTATCTTTCAAAGATATCACCATAACAGGGAAGATAGAGTATCCTGATAGTGAGGTTGCAAAAGAGATTGTAGTAGATCGGGTATCTTTAAATAACAATAAAAATCAGACAAAAGATTGCCAATTAATACTGTCAAGTACTAAGCATGATGTACTTAGGAACAACAAACATAGTTTGAAATGTCTATATGCGAATGCCAGGAGCCTAAGAAATAAGATGGGGGAGTTAGAATATATTGCACTAAATGAAAAATTAGATATAATAGGCATCTCTGAGACCTGGTGGAAGGAGGATAACCAGTGGGACACTGTCATACCGGGGTACAAATTATATCGTAGTGATAGGGTGAATCGGATTGGTGGAGGGGTAGCATTGTATATTAACGAGAGCCTTGAATCAAATAGATTGAAAATTCTGCAGGAAGCAAAACACTCCTTGGAATCACTGTGGATTGAAATTCCATGTGCAAAGGGGAAAAGGATAGTGATAGGAGTGTACTACCGTCCGCCTGGCCAGGACGAACAGACGGATGCGGAAATGTTAAAGGAAATCAGGGACGCAAACAAACTGGGTAACACAATAATAATGGGGGATTTCAATTACCCGCATATAGACTGGGTTAATGTAACATCTGTACACGCAAGGGACATAAGATTTCTTGATGAAATCAAGGACAGCTTCATGGAACAGCTAGTTCAGGAGCCGACAAGAGAAGGAAAAATACTAGACTTAGTCCTTAGTGGTGCTCATGATCTAGTGCAGGGGGTAACGATACGAGGGCCGCTTGATAACAGTGATTATAATATGATCGGTTTTGATATTGGCATTGAAGGAAGTGAAACTAGGAAATCAAGTACGCTAGCGTTTAACTATAGAAAAGGTGATTACGACAAAATGAGAAAAATGGTGAAAAAAAGACTGAAAGGAGCAGCTCGCAGAGTAAAAAACTTGCATCAGGCGTGGATGCTGTTTAAAAACACCATCCTGGAGGTTCAGGACAAATATATTCCACGTATTAGAAAAAAGGGAAAAAAGACTAAACGTCAGCCGGCGTGGCTAAACAGTAAGATAAAGGAAATCATTAGAGCCAAAAAACAATCCTTCAGAAAGTGGAGAAGAGAACCAACTGAAAGTAACAGGATAGATCATAAGGAATGCCAAGCCAAATGCAAAGCGGAGATAAGGAGGGCAAAAAAGGACTTTGAGAAGAAATTAGCGTTGGAAGCAAAAATACATAGTAAAAACTTTTTTAGATACATTAAAAGCAGGAAACCGGCCAAAGAGTCGGTTGGGCCGCTGGACGAAAATGGTGTTAAAGGGGCGATCAAGGAGGACAAAGCCGTAGCGGAGAAATTAAATGAATTCTTTGCTTCGGTCTTCACCGAGGAGGATTTGGGGGGGACACCGGTGCCGGAAAGAATATTTGAAGCGGGGGAGTCGGAGAAACTAAACAAATTCTCTGTAACCTTGGAGGATGTAATGGGTCAGTTCAGCAAGCTGAAGAGTAGTAAATCACCGGGACCTGATGGTATTCATCCCAGAGTATTAATAGAACTAAAAAATGAACTTGCGGAGCTACTGTTAGAAATATGCAATCTGTCCCTAAAATCGAGTGTAATACCGGAAGACTGGAGGGTAGCCAATGTTACTCCGATTTTTAAGAAAGGTTCCAGAGGAGATCCGGGAAATTATAGACCGGTGAGTCTGACGTCGGTGCCGGGCAAGATGGTGGAGGCTATTATTAAGAATAAAATTGCAGAGCATATACAAAAACATGGACTGATGAGACAAAGTCAGCACGGATTTAGTGAAGGGAAGTCTTGCCTCACCAATCTAATGCATTTTTTTGAGGGGGTAAGCAAACATGTGGACAATGGGGAGCCGGTTGATATTGTATATCTGGATTTTCAGAAGGCGTTTGACAAAGTGCCGCACGAAAGACTCCTGAAGAAATTGCAGAGTCATGGAATCGGAGGTAGGGTATTATTATGGATTAAGAACTGGTTGAAAGATAGGAAGCAGAGAGTAGGATTGCGTGGCCAGTATTCTCAGTGGAGGAGGGTAGTTAGTGGGGTCCCGCAGGGGTCTGTGCTGGGTCCGTTGCTTTTTAATGTATTTATAAATGACCTAGAGATGGGAATAACTAGTGAGGTAATTAAATTCGCCGATGACACAAAATTATTCAGGGTCGTCAAGTCGCAGGAGGAATGTGAACGATTACAGGAGGACCTTGCGAGACTGGGAGAATGGGCGTGCAAGTGGCAGATGAAGTTCAATGTTGACAAGTGCAAAGTGATGCATGTGGGTAAGAGGAACCCGAATTATAGCTACGTCTTGCAAGGTTCCGCGTTAGGAGTTACGGATCAAGAAAGGGATCTGGGTGTCGTCGTCGATGATACGCTGAAACCTTCTGCTCAGTGTGCTGCTGCGGCTAGGAAAGCGAATAGAATGTTGGGTGTTATTGGGAAGGGTATGGAGTCCAGGTGTGCGGATGTTATAATGCCGTTGTATCGCTCCATGGTGCGACCGCACCTGGAGTATTGTGTTCAGTACTGGTCTCCGTATCTCAAAAAAGATATAGTAGAATTGGAAAAGGTACAGCGAAGGGCGACGAAAATGATAGTGGGGATGGGACGACTTTCCTATGAAGAGAGGCTGAGAAGGCTAGGGCTTTTCAGCTTGGAGAAGAGACGGCTGAGGGGAGATATGATAGAAGTGTATAAAATAATGAGTGGAATGGATCGGGTGGATGTGAAGCGACTGTTCACGCTATCCAAAAATACTAGGACTAGAGGGCATGAGTTGAAGCTACAGTGTGGTAAATTTAAAACGAATCGGAGAAAATTTTTCTTCACCCAACGTGTAATTAGACTCTGGAATTCATTGCCGGAGAACGTGGTACGGGCGGTTAGCTTGACGGAGTTTAAAAAGGGGTTAGATAGATTCCTAAAGGACAAGTCCATAGACCGCTATTAAATGGACTGGAAAAATTCCTCATTTTTAGGTATAACTTGTCTGGAATGTTTTTACGTTTGGGGAGCGTGCCAGGTGCCCTTGACCTGGATTGGCCACTGTCGGTGACAGGATGCTGGGCTAGATGGACCTTTGGTCTTTCCCAGTATGGCACTACTTATGTACTTATATGAATTTATCTTCTTGGGCAGACTGGATGGACCGTGCAGGTCTTTTTCTGCCATCATCTACTATGTTTACTATGAGTGCCCCTTTTGCTTCTTTATGATCTAACGTCCCACGGATTCTGTCACAAGCTTTCTGCTTCTGATGTACCTGAAAAAATTGTTACTGTTTTTGCCTTTGTGGCACGTTTCTCTTCATATTCTCTTTTAGCCTTCTTTATCAATGTTTTGCATCTAACTTGCCAGTGCTTATGTTGCTTCTTATTTTCTTCATTTGGGTACTTTTTCCATTCTTTGAAGGTCATTCTTTTAGCCCACCCACTCTCATTGCCTGACATCTCCCTTTCACTCCAAGCCCTAGTATCTTCCTGTCCCACCTCTCTTCCCCCCCCCCCCCCCAGGTCCATCTCTCCTCCTCTCGTTGCATACTCCCCATGGTCCAACATTACTCCCTCTCTTTTCTGTTCTTCTTCCCTCTTCTCTTGATGCAGCATCTCTCCCTCCCACCCCCAGACCCAACATTTTTCCCTCTCTCTCTTTCCTCCCTCCCTTCCATCTCCAGGTCCAACTTCTCTTGCTTTCTTCTAGACTGCTCTTCCTCCCTCCCCACCACCCTTAGGACCACCATCTCTCCTGTTTTGTTCCCAACTGTCCTTCCATCCAGCATCTCTCCCTCCATCTCTCCACACCACCCCCTGGGTCCAACTTCTCTCCCTTTCTCTTCCTTCCATTCATCCCATTGTCCATCATTGCTCTCTCCCTCTCCTCTGATTCTGGGCCCATCATTTCTTCCCCTTTACCTCCCCCCACCCCGGTTTGGCATTTCCCCCTCTCACTGAACCCTCCCCAGTCTACTATAAAAACAGCTCCTCCAGGGGGCCCCTTTGGGCCAGCATATCTTCCCCCCTTCTCTTCACCCTGGTCCCACATCTCCATCACCTTCCCAGACTGCCTTAAAAATGCATTGTCCTTCACTTGGATTCGTTGGCGCTGCAACAATTCTGATATGCGGCCCACGGCCTCCTTGGCGCTTTCTCTCTGCCGCGGTCCACCCCCTCTGCTGCAACTCCCAGTTTCTGCCTAGGTGGATTGAGGCAGAAGGAAAGCGCTGAGAAGGCCATGGGCAACATTTCAGAATTGCTGCCATGCCGGGGACCCCCTGGGGTGTCCGGAAATATGAGGGAGGGGCAGATTGGGGGGGGGAGAGAAGGAGAAGACATGTTGGTCCATAGGGGGGGGGCCCTGGAGCTATGGGGCCCAGGGCAGCTGCTCTGTTTGCCCCCCCCCCCCCCCCCCCAATGCTGGCCCTGTTCACAGATGGCTATGTTTGGTCTCTGCAGTGACAACTCACTGATGCTGTCTCTCTCTCACAGGTGGATACACTCAGTTACAAGGGTGTCTCTGCAGTGACTGCTTGCTATGTTTGGTCTCTGCAGTGACAGCTCACTGATTCTGTCTTTCTCTCACAGGTGGATACACTCGCTTGCAAGGCGGTCGCTGGAGTGATAGCAGGGCTCTGAGTTGCGTGGAGCGTTTTGACACCTTCAGTCAGTATTGGACAACAGTCTGCTCCCTGCATCAGGCTCGCAGTGGGCTGGGTGTTGCAGTGCTCAATGGGATGATGTACGTTATTGGAGGTAATGGCTTCTGAACGATAGATGGGAATGTGTGAGTCTGCAGGGTGCATTAGGCTTAGTGCCTGAGCTGTGTAGGTTCCTACATTTTCATCTTGTACTTCTTTTTTTCTCCCCTATGGTAGGTGCTGTCCAGGACTTTCCCCTGTTGGGGGTCCAGGGCTGAGAGATGGGGGGTGGGGGGTATAGCACATACGAAGGCCCCAGTGCTAGGCATGGCTTCAGTCGACATCACTTCATCCCCTCCAGCCATCTGCAAGTTAAGGACTGTTTCTAAAACTGACTGATCTGAAGTGACAGAAAATAAGAGTTTGCCAGCCACTGAGGATTCATTCAGTGTGTTGTGTGTAGCAGGTGCTGAGTCTTCACCTACAGCAGGGGTCCTTAAACTACAGTCCACGGGTCACATCTGGCCAACAGATACCTGTCTGTATCTAAATCAAACATGTGGAGCAAGGGTAACTTTTTTTTTTTTTTATCCTCGTTGCAGGCCTGCAGCAGTGATGAAGGCTGCACAAAGGAGAGAAATGTTCCTAGAGGGATGGGAGATTTTGTGAGAGCTTATGGTCTTCCTTCACTGGAACCTGGCCAAATGGATGGTGCTTTGGAGCTGCCGTTGCCCAAGAATTTGTTGAGGTCTAACCTATATTCACAGGGAGGCGAGTTGGGCAGTTACCATTGCCTCTGAGAAGCTGCTGGAGAGGGGCTGCAGCATTGGACCGGGGTCTATGGCAAGGCTAGAGGTCTTGTTTTGATTTCCTAGCCCTGGCCCTGCCTTATTCCTGGATCAGTTGACGTGAACTAACATGCCTTTCGAGAAGAGGTTCTAGGCATTGTGCTGGAGAGGGAGGAGGGACAGGATCTGAGCCCTGGAAGTCAGGAGCAGTAGGAATGGTGTGAAAGAGCAGAGACAAGGAGAGGTGAAATATAGATAACTTTCTACAAGTTAATATAGATCTTACTGCAATAGATTTATGTGGTTATAGAGTGGAGGAGGAGGAGTCTGATGGTTAGTGCAGTGGACTTTGATCCTGGCAACCTGGGTTCAATTCCCACTGCAGCAAACTGTTCCTGAACCTCTTCTCCTTGGTATATATGGGTGTGATCATATTCTGTTTTGTAATTGCACTGTTTTAGGATGTGTGATGTATTTTAGTGGAGTCAAAGACGGTATGAAAATAGCACATTCCTTAGCGTCCCTCCGGACCGGACCAGGATTGGACTGATGGGTTGTGCTCGCCTACCAGCAGGTGGAGACTGAGAAAAAACTCTGACTCTAGAGAGCCAATAGGAGCCCTGGCCATGTGACCTTAGCCTCAGTATTTTCTCAGTCTCCCAGCAGGTAGGAAGTGAGCCCATTAGTCTCTCTCCTTTTCTCTTTAGATATTACAGATATTTGTGATAATTCTTCTGTGCCTGGAATCTTATTTAGAGGCTTGACAGGGTTTCCTTTCTCTTCTTTCTTTGACAGCCTCGGGGGTGTTAAACTCGGGTGTCTCGAGTCCACCCCCCTTCCTCCCCATCTCCCTGGCTTAGCAGGGAAGGGCCGTCCCTTTCTCTGGAAAGGTGTACCGTCTTTGGGAGAGGCAGCCACTTTTAACAGGCAGCTGCTTTAAAAGAATTAAATCAAATAAAAGGAAATTCAAAGAAGCAGCCTTTCTTTCCCCAGACTTCTAACGAGCAGGCAGCTCCAGTGTTTTATTATGATTGAGGGGTTATAAAAAAAAAAAACAAAAAACAAATAGAAGAAAATAATTCAGTGTCTGTGACTTTAAACAGCGATTTTTCTCGTCAGATTTAATTTTCTCCATTTTCTTGCGTTTTGGTGGCGGCAGTTTAAACAAATGAAAAAAAAAAAAAAGAAAGGTGCGAACCGCGTAAGCGCGGCCACCTGTTTTTTCCGATATGGCTTAAAAGTTCAAACAGCTGCTGTCGGTCAGCGTTGCGCAGTTCACGCAGCCGGAACATGTAAATTTTGCTCTCCCTTCAAGGTTTCTTCGGGTCCGGTGCTGCCTCCGGTTTTTTCGGGGCCTTTTTCGCCGGCTGTTGTTTCTTCGCCGTTCCACTGGGCTCCGCTTGTTCGGAGGTGTCGGGCGCGCTGTCGACGATCGCCACGGGGCCAGTGGCGCGAACGGCGGCCATTTTGTTTCTCCCTCCGTCTTATCAGTCGGGGATCTCTCTGCTGAAGGTAAGGCTGCAGTTCATAGAGCAGTTCGGCTCCAAGATGTGTACACTTTTGTATGTGCTGAACGGCGTATTCTAAAATGCTCTTGTGCTGAACGGCATATTCTAAAATGCTCTTCACATCAGCAGGCAATATTTGGTTGAAAGGGGGCTCCTTTCGTATATGGATATATAACAAGCTTTTCTTGTTTTAAATTTCTATGTATCACGGGGCTGTTAACACTAGTTTTTTCTGGTGCTCAGTCATTTTTCATTGCCTGGTGGAAAATCTACATCTTATCATAATATCATAATTCATTTCAAGCATTTTCCTCAATAGCTGTAGTATTATACAGTGTTTTAAGAACTTTAGAAACTTTCTCTATAGGCATAGAGTAAATTTCTGTCTTTCTCATTCCCTGGTGAATAGGACTACATTGCCTAAGAGTCAATTGATTGGTACTTTGCAATTCTGACCATAATATCTTAGTTCCTTTCAAGCATTTTACTCCATGCCTATGATGCTATATAGGGTTTTAGGAACTTAACAGACACACTCTCAATGGCTGTAGTGTTATACAGTGTTTTCTTTTTCAGACTTTAAGAAGCCTTCTCTAGAGGCATACAGTGGATTGTTCAGATGCCATGGGGATATATCAGCTCTTTCATATTCTCTGAGGGACAGTCCTGTCTACCAAGCTCCCAATCACTCAGCTGCCTTAGCAGGCATGCTTTATTCATGTCTTCCCTTCTTTTCCAACTGCCTTGAAGTCTCTCATATTTCATTTAGCTTTCTTCTGGGTTTTACAGGACATATGGTCACTTAGAGAATAAAGTCATCCTTTCATTTTGCATATTTCCCACTTAAAGATAGTGGAAGGTCCTCAAACCATCTACTCGTGTTTGTCTCTACTCTATCAGTTCAGCATTGGCAGATTATAAACATCCTGGTTTGGTCCAGTATGCCTATACATACCATCTGCTATCTCTTCCTCTTCCTTAGAGACCTGATGTTATATCAAGCTTTCTTGAATTCAGATACAGTCTTGTCTACACTGCCTTCACCAAGTGGCTGTGGCACAACTTCACTTTTTTCGTTACAGGTATTTGCCAAGTTTGTCCTTTTTCATTTTCATTCTATGCGCCTTCACTCCAGAGTGTTCTTTCAATTGGAAGGGGATTCACTCACTTCCTGTGTATTTTTGCCATAGGTACATAAGTATGGTTATGCTGGGTAAGGCCTAAAGTCCATCAAGTCCAGCATTCATATCTAATGGGCATAGGTACATAAGTTTAGCCATTCTGGGAAAGCTCAAATGTCCACCTTTCTACAACCAGAACAGCAGAAAAAAGAAAAAAAAAAAGAAACCTCTCACGAGAGTATCGAACAGAAATCTCTGCTCCAAAAGCAAGGCTTTGCAGTAATTCTGCAAACTAACGCATACAATATTTGCCATGGCTGTTCACCACTAGGAACACCGGGGACCCTGGGCCTAGGTTCGGTGTTTTAACCTGAAACAAGCTCAACATTCATATCTATTGGGTGTGAGTCTGGTACTACTACTACTACTACTTAACATTTCTAGAGCACTACTAGGGTTACGCAGCGCTGTACAAATTAACAAAGAAGGACGTTCCCTGCTCAAAGGAGCGTACAATCTACATCTCAGTGAGGGAGGACGCATGACCATGGTATGTGGATTAGGGAGATCCAAGAAATTACAGGCCGGTGAATCAGACGTTCATACTGGGACAATTTATTTCTGTCCGGAGCGTACTACCATAGCTGGTGGACTCCTATATTCAGAACTTTCTATATTCAGAACTTACCCAACTATGGAACGCCATAGAGATAGGGTTGGAGTTTGTAGCCCTATTTAACTGGTGTCCTTGGTCACCCTTCCTCTTCTCCTCAGGATCCAGAGATTGGCTAGTTTTTTGCTTATGCATTAACCGGGCATTTTCAGCAGTACTCTCTCTTCCGTTCTTTTATAGATCTAAGAGGATGTTCATTGCGCTCTTAGGGTCATTTCATTCTTACCTAGACGACTGCCTAATTGGAGAAAGTCTTATCAGCAGAGTTCTCAGGTCACGCACCGGGTGTTGCATTTCTCTAGGTCTCTAGGTTGGGTGGTGATTGTAGCCAGGCCTCTCATTTGATCTCTCATTTGATCTCTCATCAGATATCTCTGATTTTCTCTTTGTTTAGTCAGGTGGGCGCACAGTCTTTTGTCTCCTCTGCAAACATCCCAGTTTATATTTTTCTTGGTGACCTTGGGCCTTCGGCCATTTCCTCGCTCTATTCTGCAGAATGCAATTTTACTTCCTAATGCCCAAGAAGGAATTTTCCTTCATCCTATTGCGAATCTCAGGGTCATCAATCGCGCTATTTAAGTGTCATCTAGTTATCTCAAGAACCTTAGTTCTGTCATTGGGATGCTTCGTGCAGTACACTTTTTGGCAGAAGCTTGTTTGTATATATTTTTTTTCTTGGGGACCTCAGCAATTCGTTTTACCTTCGGGTGAATTTTGTTTTCCCTACTGACAAACAAGGCACAGAGAGCTATGTTGGTCCTTGCCATGGCAATGGATTATGTCATCCGCCAAGGAGAAGTTAAGAGTATACTCTTGAGTTTGTAGTCATTTTTTCTTAGTTGTCTCACCCTGCATTTAGGTGAATGGACTCTCATTTTTTCAGCCTTACTTCCTCACTGCGACACTTCAGGGCTATCTCTTTTTGCCTTCAGGCTCACGAACGTTTCTTGCTTCTTCCGTTCAGCAACAGTCTTGACGGAGACAGGGACAGATGCCAACGTCCAGCAGGGGTTTTTCAACCTTCTATATGCGTTTCTTCCGTCATCCCACTAGGTGTTCACGCAGAACCAAGGCACCTTTCTACATCCGGACCCCCAGTCACTCAAACTTATGGCGTGGTTACTGGGTCCGCAACGTCTTTGATATTTTCGCAGGAAGTACTTCAAGTTTTAATTGCTTCCAGACAGAAATCTACATTAAAGTCCTATCAATCAAAGGGGCGACGGTTCACTCTGTGGTGCTCCTCTCGCCACTTCATTCCACAAACAGTATCCATTTCGCATGTTTTGGAATATCTTCTGCATCTTGCGAAATCTGGTCTGTCTTACTCATCCATTAGAGTTCATTTGGCAGCTCTATCAGTGACGCATGATACTGTTGACAACCGCACGCTTATGCAGCATCCACTGTCAAGGCGGTTTTCTTAAAGGAGTCCTGCACCTGTACCCCCCGCTTCGTTCACCAGCTAGGTGAACTACGTGAACAGACTCTTAAAGTTCTGTTTTCTAGTAGCCATAACTTTTTCTATAAAGTTTTCCTCTTCAAGCAGTGTTTCCTAGTAGCCATTGCAGCAAGTAGATCTATGTGTGGAATACTTCTACGGTTGGTAACTTCTTTTCGGTCTGCTGTAGTTTAAAGTTTTCACCTTTCCCAATCGGTTTTTTCTTATTGGTTTTGTCCTTCTAGCCAGTAGGCGTAAAAGTTTTTCATTGTTTCTAACCCGCTATATCTCGAAGGATCAAGGAAATGAGAATGTCTATTTCTCTTCTCGCTGAGAGGGCAGTTCCACAGCGTATTACAACATCTTCCACAACGTCAGAAGCGGGCTCTATTCTTACTACAGCGATTTTTGGTGCTCTCGGTGCACATTGGTAAGTTGGCAACTTAGTCCTAGTTTCATTTTATTTTGCTCATTGGGACACACTACATGTTAGTTGTCGCCAGGTGGCCTATGCAGCATGAACATTTCTCTGCAGTTTTCATAGGGTCCCTCCCTTCAGATTACTGCTTTGGTATTTCCCATCAGTCCAATCCTGGTCCGGTCCGGAGGGACGCTAAGGAAGGAGAAATTAGATCTTACCTGCTAATTTGCTTTCCTTTAGTCCCTCCGGACCGGACCAGGCCCCTCCCATGTTCTCTCTACTCTTTAGCTTCTTTTATTAAGTAGGAAGTGTATTCATTCCTTTACGTTTTGTGGAACAATACTATATATATACAGAACTTTACGTGGTCTATACCACTTCTCTGGTGGTTGCTGGTGAGCTCAATTGCTGGAATCTATTTATAAAACCTTAAATACGCCATACCACTTCTCTGGTGAGAGTTGTGGCTGAGCTCAGTTGCTGGAATATCTATAAAACCTTAAATATGATTTACCACTTTTCTGGTGAGAGTTGCTGGTAAGCTCAGTTGATGGAATATATATAAAATCTTAAGTGGGCCATACCACTTCTCTGGTGAGAGTTGCTGGTGAGCTATAAGACAAGTGAGCCATACCACTTCTCTGGGGAGAGTTGCTGGTGAGCTATTTTACATGTGAGCCATATTGCTTCTCTGGTGAGAGTTGCTGGTGAGCTATAGTACAAGTGAGCCATACCACTTCTCTGGTGAGAGTTGCTGGTGAGCTGTAATACATATCAGGCCATACCACTTCTCTGGTGAGAGTTGCTGGTGAGCTCTGATACTTGGCATTGCCAAGTGCTTTGTGGCTGCTAGGATTCCATACGGCACAGAAGGTCTTTCTTTCTTTCCTGCTTTGTTATTCAAATACTGAGGCTAAGGTCACATGGCCAGGGCTCCTATTGGCTCTCTAGAGTCAGAGTTTTTTCTCAGTCTCCACCTGCTGGTAGGCGAGCACAACCCATCAGTCCAATCCTGGTCCGGTCCGGAGGGACTAAAGGAAAGCAAATTAGCAGGTAAGATCTAATTTCTCCTTAACACTCTTCCACCAGTAGAAGGACTAGAGCCAGGGGTTCTCAACCCAGTCCTCGGGACACAGCCAGCCACTCAGGTTTTCAGGCTGTCCACAGTGAATATGCATTATTTCCATTGTATGCAAATTTATCTCCTGCATGTTCATTTTAGGTATTCTGAAAAGCAGACTGGCTAGGTGTGTCCTGAGGACTGGATTGAGCAGTCCTGCATCACTGTAGAGATGGTTAGAGGCCTCAGCAGTGAGGTTTTCCCTCCCTTGCACTCGGTGTGCTAGGTAGCAGGGTCTTCAGTAAGGGAGTCTCTTGCTCCTCACTCTGACGTCTCCTCTTCCTTCAGCCTGTATTGGTCTGATTGCATCTCTTCTCTGTCTTCCCAGGTGAGAAGGATTCCATGATCTTTGATTGCGCAGAATGCTACGACCATATTACCAGGCAGTGGACATCTGTGGCATCCATGAACTATCCTCGCTGTGGCCTGGGGGTCTGCACCTGCCTAGGGGCAATCTATGCATTTGGTAACAGCCCATCTTGTCCATACAACTCCTCCCATGGCACTGTGACTTGTGTGTTCTGGGGGTGTTTAAGAGATCAGTGTTTTTTAAAGACAGATCCTCGTAGGGGTTTGTCTGTGGCAGCTGCACTGTCTTAGCTTTCTCTTTTTCTTACTTAGGGGGCTGGATTGGAGCCGAGATTGGTAATTCTGTGGAGCGCTATGACCCGGAGGAGAATTTGTGGCAGCTTGTGGGCTCCATGCCTCTGCCACGGTATTACTTTGGCTGCTGTGAAATGCAGGGTGTGTATTCCTGAACAGATGATCTTTTCTTCTTACTCATCGGCAACAGACCCCCCTCCCCTGCATAACTTCCCTCCTTTCCTCTCCTGACTCCAATACCTCTCCCACTCTGTATCCTGACTTGGCTCTAGCCCTCCCCCCCCCCCCCCTTCAGTTTCTTCACCTGATCCCCAGTTCCTCCTTCCAATCTATTATTATCCCCTTCAGTATCCACATGGGTCTGTGGCCTTTCCTTCTAACCTACCTCCCCCCCCCCCCCCCCCACTCCTCCTTCCCGTCCCTTTTGTGGCCCCTTTTAGTATCTGCACCTGCCTGTGACCCTGCTTTCACCTCCCTCTCCCTCCAACTATCCCCCCAATCCCCTCAATATCTGCAGTTATCTGTAGCCTCCCTCCTAATTTCCCTCTCCCCTCCAGTATCCTTACCTGATTCCTAATCCCTTCCTTCCCTCAGTATCCTTTGCTATGATTCTCCCTCCCCCCGGGCCTTCTTCTCACCAGTATCTTACCTTAGCCCCTTCCTCCCTCCGTGTTATCCCTGGAATCCTCCAACTTTGTTACATTCTCAGCATTTTCTATGGCTGTGCTTTTAGGTTTGATTTACGTTATTGGCGGAATCAGTAATGAGGGTATTGAACTACGGACTGCTGAAATCTACAACCCCATCACCAGGCAGTGGGCTCCGCTCCCATCCATGGAGACACGTCGTGCATACCTCGGTGTGGCCACGCTCAACGACTGCATCTATGCTGTGGGAGGATGGAATGAGAGGGAAGATGCACTTAGCACAGTGGAGAAATATTCCCTTCAGGAGGTAGGCTGGATTGTGGCCTAGGGACGTGTGAGGAGCTAGAGGAGAGTGATACCTTGGTTCATTGCTTTTGGCAATTTTTGTCTCCAACAGGAGAAGTGGGTGGAAGTTGCTGCAATGAAAGTGCCTCGAGCAGGGGTGTCGGTGGTGGCTGTGAATGGCTTTCTCTATGCCGCTGGAGGACGCTCCAGTAGTCAAGATTTCTCTGCCCCCGTTACGTCGGACTCTGTGGAAGTTTATAACCCTCACACTGACACCTGGACTGAAATTGGGAACATGATCACCAGCCGGTGTGAAGGAGGCATGGCAGTTGTCTGACAATATTGATTTCAGCAGCTGCCATGAGCTCACTTCTTGCCTGGGATGAGTCTCTGTTATGTTGACAGCATTTGAGCCATAGTCCTGCTTTGGGGCCAGAGGTCTGCAGGCCCTAATGGAGCTCAAGAGCAATACCTCTTCTCCTGTGGATTTTGCAAGCCACAAGGACAGCTGCCTTGACGCCCAGTTCTGCTGCCGTCTCTGTATTTGTCCTATAGACATAGGCGAAAAGAGCAATTTAATTTTCTGCTCAGCAGAGTTAAGTTGCAGCTTCTGTACCTTAGGCTGTAATAGCAACTTTGGGCTATGAGCCAGTGACAGAACTCTGAATCTGTCCCAGGACAGCCTGGAGCCCTGCCCCGAGATCAGAAACGCTTCGGGAGGAGCTCGTTTACCTTTGGAGAAAGGTGCTTAGAGCAGTGTTGCTCAGCCCTCTCCTGGAGTGACACCCTAGTCAGTTGGAGTTTCAGGATTGCCAAAATGAATATGCATGAGCTGTATTTGCATATATTGGAGATCCATTGTATGCAAACCCTGAAAGGCGAGGTCTGCTTTCAGGAGAGGTTTCAGAAGCACTGATTTAGAGGGGAGAGGCAGTCATGGAGCAGACTGGACTGCAGTGATCAAGTGAAAAGTCAGGTGTGTGCCTTTGGTTCAGTCAGTACCAGGGGTGGACTGACCGTTTGGGCAACTGGGCAATGCCTGAGGGCCCAGTACCTCTTTCCCACATATCCGACATCGCACTCTCCCTCTTTTGAGGTAAATGTGAGGTGAGAGAGACATCCAGGGACAGATAGGAGAGGTGGAAGAGCTATTTGATCTGGGGAGGGGGCAGAGATGGTGCATCAAGGAGAGGGAGAAAGAATGAAAGGGAGAGATGTGGGACGCAGGGGGTGAGAGTTCGAGGCCCAGGACCCCCCTTATTGCTCAGGGGCCAAGATCCCTGTCAGTCCTCCTCTGGTCAGTACCATCATCGCACCTGGCATCTGCCCATGTTCAGTGCTGCTTACTCTCCTGATGGCAGCTCAGTATCTGCCCATGCTGATCACTTGTAACCTCCTGGGCAGCATCCTAGTTCCCCACCTGCCCTGTGGCATTCTGGCACCCAACCAGCAGCCACACACATGCAACATTTGATGTGTTTGGTGGCAGGCCAGGATGCATCTATTCTGTTTTTATCTGACCTGCTGGGTAGCCCAGCATGATTGGCAGCTGCCTGGGAACTACCCAGACTTGGCGTTTCTGCCATACCCAGTAGCAGTCTGGGATCCACCCATGTTCTAACTTACTCTATGGTACCCTGGCACATGTAGTACTTCCAACCTAACGTCCCTGGCCCCAGGCACCGCTTCTGACTTGCCCACCTTTGGTTCTTTTAAACCATGTGCCACTCAGCATTTCCAGCACACTCACAATAGCTTGAAGATAGATGCATGGTACTTTCCAAGAGTGAAAGGGTGGTGGTGGAGGGGGGAGCAAAGTTGCTTGCTACCCTGGCTGGCTTCAGGGGGTGCATCAGTGAGACAGAGAATGAACTAGCAGGAATTTACAAAGCCACGAAGCAGGCTCATGCTATTCCTTACTATCTGGAAACTTGTGTCAAAGGAGGGATCAGGCTATCTTAGGTTCATTAAATGACCCACTGGATAACAGGTCCCGTGGTGATTGAATGTGTGCCTGCTCCCCAGCTGACCATGTTATTGGAGCATAGGGTCCATGGACCTGGAATGAGTGTGGATTGCAAGAGCTTATCTCCCTGAGCCCCCGACACCTGGTATGAGTGTGGGTTGCTGGAGCTTGGCTTCCTGGGCCTCCCGGGTCCTGAAATGAGTGTGGATTGCTAGAGCTTATCTCCCTGATCCTGGAATGAGTGGGCCCCCAGAATAAGTGTGAGTCACTGGCGCTTGGCTTCTTTGGCCCCTGGCACTTGGAATGAGTGGATTGCTGGAGCTTGGCTCCCTGAGCTCCTCAGGACCCGGACTGAGTGTGAGTTGTCAGAACTTGTCTCCTTGAGCCCCTCGGGACCCAGAATGAATGTGGATTGCCGGAGTGTGTCTCCCTGGAACACAGAATGAGTGGAGCTTGCCAGAGGTCACCACAGCATCGGGTAAATCAGGTTGCTGGAGAGTTGAACTGCCCAAACAGGTGTTGTCAGAGGTCTTTCTGGTACAGCACCTTGGCCCATGCCTCCTTGACTTATACGCTGAAAATCTAATTTGCATCAGACCTTTTCTCATAAAAAGCCTTATGTCATCTTATCAGTCCACATTAACTGCTGTGAAAGTTTCCTTAGGCCTGGCTCTGTATGAAATCAGTGACAAGGACCAATCAATCTGCTCTTCCACAGTCACAGTAATCCGTGAACTTTTCCAAGTGTTCCCCTGGAATTCTTCTAAAGTATTTCAAAATTTAAAATAAATTTAAAGATTTGTTCTTTTTCATAATGTTTCCATATTAATTCACATTAGACCAGGGGTGGGCAACCATGGCTCTTGAGGGCCACAACTCAGTTGGGTTTTCAAGATTTCCATAATACGCATGAGATTGATTTGCATACAATGGAAGCAGTACATGCAAATCAATCTCATGCCTATTTATTGTGGAAAACTTGGTTGGATAGGTTGTGGCAGTTGAGGACTGGAGCGGCCTAGCCCTGTCTTAGACAATCACAAGAGGCAGTGCTATTAAGGATTAAGCATCAACCTCTGGTCCTGGTGCTTTCACCTTTGTGTTTGATCTATGTCCCTACATCCTTTACTCCTGAGGGAATATGTTACTGTGCAATGCAGAATTCCCCCTCCTCCACAGACTGCACAGAACAGCATAGAATAGGCTGTCTGTCTTTCTCCCTCCCTCCCTCTCTGTGCACCCACCCTTCCAGTGCGGCAGGAAGAGGAGCTGCACAGCCATGCATCGGGCTGCTTTTGCCTTCTCTGCCACCTTGGTCCCCAGAGATTCTTTTAAGCTGCATGGTTGTATAGAGGGCTGCATGGCTCAGCTGAGCCCAGGATGGCAGAGGAGGAGGAGTGGGGGTGGGGGGTTTGCACCTGGAGAAAAAAAAATATATATATATATTTACACCATGGGAAAGGAGTGGAGGGCTGTAGGAAGGTGGATGGAGTGGTGTGTACCATGGAGGGCTGGAGAAAGGTGGATACTGTCTGTATGTCATATGGTGGAGGGCTAGAAAAAGGTGTGTGTGTGCCAAGGGAAATGGGGGGAAGCTGGCTGGCAAAAGATGGATGGAGTGTGTTTGCCTTGGGGACTAGAGCAGAGGATAAGGAGGGGGTCTGCCTGGGGGAGGGAAGGGGGAAGAGATCTTTGGGGTGGACAGAACAGGAGTCTTGCTGGGGGGTAGGGGAAGAGCAGTGAAGGCTGAGAGATGGGGAGAGAGAACTCTAGAAGGCAGAGTATGGGTACAGGGGGAGAGAACAAAATGGAGATATTCACCCTGGAGAAGGGGTAAAGAAATACAGGGACTGAACTTACCAGGGGAAGAGGTAGAAGCTCAGAGAGAAATGGAGAAGCCCTTTTAATGGAATTCTGCACAGGAAAATTACAAATAATGTGCATCGAATTTTGAAATTTCTTGCACAGGGTGCCCCCGGGAGTGATATTTTCAGGTGAGATTTTGTTTTAACCCCTTATCTGTCCCCTGTGCTAAGTCTCAGTAAATCTAAAAGAGTGCTGCTGTACTGTCATCAGAGCCCCCCCTCCAAGCAGGCAACACATAGTAACATAGTAGGTGACGGCAGAAAAAGACCTGCATGGTCCATCCAGTCTGCCCAACAAGATAAACTCACATGTGCTGCTTTTTGTGTATACCTTACCTTGATTTGTACCTGTCTTTTTCAGGGCACAGACCGTAGAAGTCTGCCCAGCACTATCCCCGCCTCCCAACCACCCGCCCCGCCACCGGCTCTGGCACAGACCGTAGAAGTCTGCCCAGCACTATCCCCGCCTCCCAACCACCAGCCCCGCCTCCCACCACTGGCTCTGGCACAGACCGTATAAGTCTGCCCAGCACTATCCCTGCCTCCCAACCACCAGCCCTGGCACAGACCGTATAAGTCTGCCCAGCCTCACATCACCAGCTCTGGCACAGACCGTATAAGTCTGCCCAGCACTATCCCCACCTCCCAACCACCAGCCCCGCCTCCCACCACCGGCTCTGGCACAGACTGTATAAGTCTGCCCAGCACTATCCCCACCTCCCAACCACCAGCCCCGCCTCCTACAAGAGGGGGTTTGAAAAAGATCTAAAACCAACGGCATCTAGCACCTTAGGTTGACAATATCAAGTTCTGAATAAACCTTAAGTAGAGGAGTGTGGTAGCCGTGTTAGTCCACTCTTAAGGTTAATAAACCTTGAAATGATGATATAGGTAAAGCATGAATACCGCACAGCCAGCTTAAGAACTGATCTTCCTCAGAGCCCCATGGTGGCAACAAATCAAGACACAAAATATGTATAACCAACCCAAACAGGAGAGGCACTATGGCTCCGTAACAAATCACAAGCCAAAGAACTGAACAGGTCTCAGCTGAAAGTCACACAGCAAATATTTAAAAATAACCCAACATGGCCAGGTTTCGCCCAAAAGCTGCGTCAGGGGTAATACTACAAAACATATAAATTAAAACAATACATAAAAACACTAAAAAATAAGAATTAAAAGATATCTTTTGATTGCTGTGAGACTTTCATCTGGGCACTGTTCTGGTCTTTAAGAAAGCAGAATATACAGCATGGCGAGTCATTATCAGGGGAATTCGCTCCACCCCTCCCCTCCCCCTTTCTCCCCACTACCCCTCTTGTCTGAGTGTGGATGCTTCTTTACTATCCTAATGGAGTTCCTTTCTGTTTTATACTTTTTATTGTACATCGTGTTGATCTTTTTTGAAGCAAAGGCGATATATAAACTGGCTAACGATTAGTGTGCTGACAATTCTTGGCGTTAATTGGCAACATGTTGCTAATGCTGTTCTAGAAAGAGGCACGTGCATCTTGGTAGGGGCCTGGCCATACGAATGATAGAATTCAGGCGTGGAAACTGACGTCAATCCCAGTGCTACACACCATTCTGTACACGGAGTCCAACCCTGAGCACAGGTTTTTCAGCACCTGAATTTAGTCCTCTGTGTATAGACGAGTCAGCCAGATAAACATTGGTCCCTTCTATAGAATCCTAACATTTCCATTTGCTGAAAGATAGAAAATAAGCCAGGCAAAGTGTAGTG
The DNA here is from genome assembly GCF_901765095.1 of Microcaecilia unicolor. NCBI lineage: Eukaryota > Metazoa > Chordata > Amphibia > Gymnophiona > Siphonopidae > Microcaecilia > Microcaecilia unicolor. The sequence goes on from NC_044036.1 coordinate 1,018,696, forward strand.
TATTTGTGCTGAGGTAGTTCTCAGGCCCACAGGGAGGGGGGGGGGGGGGCAAGACCTCCGGGCTGGACATCCAAGGGGGGGCCGGGCACTGGGGTCTGTCTCTCCTGACGGGACCTGGGTGTTCGCGTCCCAACAGGAGCAGGAGAGAAAATTCTGGTGCCAGCCCCCCCCCCCCTTAGAGACTGGTGAGAAGACAGGGCTTCGGGGCCTCTGGTTTGCTGGGGGGGGGGGGGGTCCCCCCAAGCCCCTCCAGCGCTGTACTCCGCCACATTGTCTGCCCTGTGGCTGCTATGAGGGGAAAAGCAGCCATAGGGCAGGCAATGCGGCACAGAACAGCGCTGGAGGAAGGCTTCTGCTGGCATGGGGACCCCCAAAAGGCAAGGTATGTGGAGTTGGAGCAGGGGCAAAATGTGCCCCCCCCCCCCCCCCAATTGTAGACTGGCTATGCGGCGGGGGAGGGCGGCAGTCAGCTGAGTTTCTCAGCGGCCCTGGTTCTGTTTCCTGCTACCACCTGCATAAGACAAATAACCAGGCCCTCTTTTTTTTTTGTAACCTTTCTTTTTATTGCCAACACATTTGTAGGCGATGTTGGCAACATCGCTAAATTAATTTTTCTGTTCACTGCTTAAGGATTTTTCTGGAAAAAAATCTGGAATAAGTAAAGTGGCAACAAGCGATGAGGCGGCCACAATTGTCACAATGGCTCGGAGTGCTTTAAACCAGCTCGGATAGCCCGAAAGGAGGGCCAGGTCATAGTGCAGGGCAATCCCCAAGCCAATGATGACAAGGATCGTAGCCTGCATGGGCAAGTCTTTACAGAGCAGGGCTATCCAGGCCAGGAGGGCAGGCACCATGCTGTTAACCAGGTTCAGCCAGTCCGGTCGGGCGAGGCTGCTTTCCATAAGGGCAAATCCCCACCTTATACCTCCAAAGAAGGAGAGCATACAGGCCCCATATGCCACCTGTGCAAAGGCGATCTCGACATAGTAAACCTTAGTCACTGCCATGATCAGAGGAGCTGAAACGAAAGGGATGAGCCCTGCAATGCTCAGATACAGGGCAGGCTTTGGTGCCTCCTTTAGGTTCTTCATGTCATAGCGTAGCAGGTCCAGCTCTCGCTGTTGGGGCTCTTCTGTTGCTTTCCTTTTCTTGAGGTGTGGGGGGGAGGAGTGGAAGCCCTGAAGCTGAGAAATGGCTAAGGCAGGAGCCTGGCTGGCATTAAAAGGAACCGGTCTGAAGAGGAGAGAAGCCCATCCCTGGGTGCAGCTGCCAGTAGGAAAGTTCCGTCGGCATGACTTCAGGACAGGAAAAGGGGGAGCCTGGAATGAGAGAAGAGAAGCAGAGCATTTTCTTTTTGTCAGGCAGAATCACTCATTTCTTTCCATGACTGGGCCAGGTTACGGATTCGGACAGCTTCACTTCTATCCCACGTGCTGCCCCATGTCTGAACCAAGCACCAGCTGCTCCGAGAACCCACTCAAAGCAAAATGTGGACTCTACTACTAATCAGCGAGCCCCGCACGATTAAAACCAAACACTGTTTCTGGAGCAGGAAACACTGGAGCAGTGTCATTTAGGGAAACGGACCTACTCGCGTCTACAACAGCGCAGGTCGTGCACCTTAGTAAAAGTACCCCTAAATGACCCTTGGTGAAGTCTACCCTCCCCCGTGCTCCTTTAAAAAAGTTATTTGTGTTTTACTGTGAGTGCAAATTTGTTATCTTTAATTCATCTTCATGCCATATATCCAACGCCTTTTTGAATTCCTTCACTGTTTTCAACCCCATCATTTCCCACGGAAGAGCAGCCCAGGCATCCACCATTTTTCACCTTTTTATTTTATTTTTTTTGGCCGAAAATGGACATGCGGCAAAATGAAAATTGGCGCATGTCCATTTTGGGCCTGAGACTTTACCGCTGCTCATTCACTTAGTGGTATGGGCTCACGTGTTAACTGGGCGGTAATTTGTCAGTGCATGTACAATGCCAATTACTGCCCGGTTAGTGCCACACGCTGTAAAATAAGATATTTTCAAGCGCACATACTGGACACGCGTAAAAAATGAAATTACCGCCTGGGCCATTCGGTATCCGGGCGGTAGTTCCAAATTGGCGTGCATAGGCGCTTATGCAGCTTAGTAAAAGGCCCCTTAAAGACAAAGGGGGAGGGGCATAAGTACAACCCCAGCCAGCTTTCTGGCCAATATGTGTAGACAGTGAATATTCACTTCAGCAGTGCAAAGTGCCCTCTGTCATTTTTTGAAATCTTTGCTAACGTAGCCCCCCTAATATATGCAGTAGCCTGTTGAAACTCTCACACTTGGGAAATATCACCCTTAGGGGTCATCATCCCAGAAGTGACACCTTACAAAAATCCTCTACATAAGTACTGGGACAGACCAAAGGTCCATCAAGCCCAGCATCCTGTTTCCAACAGTGGCCCAACCAGGTCACAAATACCTGGCAAGATCCCAAAAAGTACAAAACATTTTACACTGCTTATCCCAGAAATAGTGGATTTTCCCCAAGTGCAATTTTTTTTTTGTTACATTTGTACCCCGCGCTTTCTCACTGATGGCAGGCTCAATGCGGCTTACAGGTACTTATTTGTACCTGGGGCAATGGAGGGTTAAGTGACTTGCCCAGAGTCACAAGGAGCTGCCTGTGCCTGAAGTAGGAATCGAACTCAGTTCCCCAGGACCAAAGTCCACCCCCCTAACCACTAGGCCACTCCTCCTATGGACTTTTCCTTTAGGAAGTAGTCCAAACCTTTTTTAAACTCTGCTAAGCTAACCACCTTTACCACATTCTCTGGCAACGAATTCCAGAGTTTGATTACACGTTGAGTGAGGAAAAAAAATTCTCCGATTCGTTTTAAATTTACTACATTGTAGCTTCATCGCATGCCCCCTAGTCCTAGTATTTTTGGAAAGTGTAAACAGACACTTCACATCTACCTGTTCAACTCTACTCATTATTTTATAGACCTCTATCATATCTCTTCTCAGCTACCTTTTCTCCAAGCTGAAGAGCCCTAGCTGCTTTAGCCTTTCCTCATAGGGAAGTCGTCCAATCCCCTTTATCATTTTCGTCACCCTTCTCTGCACCTTTTCTAATTCCACTATATCTTTTTTGAAATGCGACGACCAGAATTGAACACAATATTCGAGGTGCGGTCCCACCATGGAGTGATACAAAGGCATTATAACGTCCTCATTTTTGTTTTCTATTCCTTTCCTAATAATACCTAACATTCTATTTGCTTTCTTAGCCAGCAGCACACTGAGAAGAGAGTTTCAACGTATCATCAACGACGACACCTAGATCCCTTTCTTGGTCCGTGACTCCTAACGTGGAACCTTGCATGACATACCTATAATTCAGGTTCCTCTTTCCCACATGCATCACTTTGTACTTGCTCACATTAAACGTCATCTGCCATTTAGTCTCCCAGTCTCATAAGGTCCTCTTATAATTTTTCACAATCCTCCCGCAATTTAACAACTTTGAATAACTTTGTGTCATCAGCAAACTTAATTACCTCACTAGTTACTCCCATCTCTAGGTCATTTATAAATATGTTAAAAAGCAGTGGTCCCAGCACAGACCCCTGGGGAACCCCACTAACTACCCTTCTCCGTTGAGAATACTGACCAATTAACCCTACTCTCTGTTAGAGAGTAGGGAGGAGGTGGGGGGAAGTCTATAAAAATTTCATGATGGTCTGTTCAATACTTATATGTGAAGTTCCACTGTACTGTTGAAGTTTTATATTTTATGGTATACCATATTTATTTCGTCATCAATAAAAACGTTGAAACATAACCCTACTCTCTGTTTTCTATCTTTCAACCAGTTTTTAATCCACAATTGGACAGTACTTCCTATTCCATTACTCTCCCAATTTCCTCTGGAGTCTTTCATGAGGTACTTTGTCAAACGCCTTATGAAAACCCAGATACACAATATCAACCGGCTCACCTTTATCCACGTTGTTCACTCCTTCAAAGAAATGTAGTGGATTGCTGAGGCAAGATTTCCCTTTACTAAACCCATGATGGCTTTGTCTCATTAATCCATGTTTTTGAATATGCTCTCTAATTTTGTTCTTTATAATAGTCACTACTATTTTGCCCGGCACCAACGTCAGACTCACCGGTCTATAATCTCCCGGATCTCCTCTGGAACCTCTCTCTATATCATTCTTCTATATATCAAGTTCTCCTTTCCAGAAACCCGGAATTAATTGCTCCTTTTCCCCGTTCTCATCTTAACCCTCCCACCACTTCTTAACATTAACAGCTACACAATCAATTTAAGACGGAATTTAACCATTTTTGACTCAGCTCAGATGCTGTATTGTCTTCTCCATATTCCCATCTTCTACTCATCAAAAAAGTGCATCCTGCAGGTGTACACTTTGAAAGCACGTGTTTAAAACGTAGGGTGAACATCGGAGAACCTTCTCTCTCCCCAGAAGGTGATGAATATATTCTTGGTCTCTGTTTTGCAGAATTTCAGACACTTCAAACAGGTTTACCATTTACACTAAATGTCAGCAGTGAATGACCAGACTTCTTTTTTTCTTATACCAATATCCATTTCTAAGTTTTAGCTGCATTACAGCCTTGATCCGACTACTCAGGACTCAGAAATTTACTCTGTAGCATCTGCTATTAGGAATTCAATTGGTGTGCCTTTTTTTTTTCAATCTGTTATTCTTTGATATTCCTTATACTTCATCAGCTTCCTTTCGTCGGTCAGTTGAATCTTCCACTGTGTCCACTCTAAAGCTGGGCCTCTTTGATCGAGTTTGCTGAAACAGATCCACAGACGTTCTAATCTGTATAATCTGTACATTTTTCCTGGGGTTCTATACGGCCAACATGGGAAGACTGGCTGAACCCACCAAAGTGCTTTTTGAGCATATAGTTTTCACACAGCAAGAATAGGTGATCCCATGGGGGGAGGGGAAAGAGAAAACCACACATTTACAGTGAGGTTTCAAAGATGTGCATATGCACTGGGCTGGCACACAGTCTGCCTTCAGTGCAGAACAGCGCAAACAGTGCAAGACGTTTGTGCAGACTGAGAAAAAACAAACATACATCCTTTCTCACATACCAGCGCATGCTTTCGAAGCAGTGCACATTCAGATACATTAGGTACTTTGTCAGTTACACAGCTTACGAAAATGCTGCCATGTAATTTTTAAAAGATGCACTAAAACCGAGCATGTCATGGTGGCTTTTTGACTTGGCTACAGCCCTCTCAGACCAGATTTAAATAGCAAGTGATACAGTTATAACTTTCTGTGTGTTTGGTTTATGCTACGACTTCTGCTTTCAAAATACAACTTGACTCCGATAGCCTATTTGGAAAACGGCTTCCTCCCCTTTCTGGATAAGCAGCCAAAGTCTAAACATAGTAACATAGTACATGACGGCAGAGAAAGACCTGCACGGTCCATCCAGTCTGCCCAACAAGATAAACTCATATGTGCTACTTTTTGTGTATACCTTACCTTGATTTGTATCTGCCATTTTCAGGGCACAGACCGTAGAAGTCTGCCCAGCACTAGCCCCGCCTTCCAACCGCTAGCCCTGCCTCTGCCACCCAATCTCCGCTAAGCTTCTGAGGATCCATTCCTTCTGAACAGGATTCCTTTATGTTTATCCCATCCATGTTTGAATTCTGTTACCGTTTTCATCTCCACCACCTCCCGCGGGAGGGCATTCCAAGCATCCACTACTCTCTCCGTGAAAAAATACTTACTGACATTTTTCTTGAGTCTGCCCCCCTTCAATCTCATTTCATGTTCTCTCATTCTACCGCCTTCCCATCTACAGAAAAGGTTCGTTTGCGGATTAATACCGTTCAAATATTTGAACGTCTGTATCATATCACCCCTGTTTCTCCTTTCCTGGGGTCCTGAGGGCTAATGCAGGCCCACAGCTCTAACCATGGGGAAATCCTACAAAGGACTTACGTTTATATGTAGCAACCAGGAACTCTTACCTGAAAAACTCTCTGAAAACTGCTGCTTCTTCTTAGGAATTTAAACATCTTTGTTTTATATTAAAATCCTAAAAATAAATAAAAAAAAGTCAAAGAAATGAAAACATTTCTGGCCTGATAGTTTTTACTTACTTTAATATGGCTCTGTGAACTGCTTACAAGCATGGTGGTAAGAATCAGTTTATGGAGACATCTGGACCACAATGTTTTTAATTCCCTCATCCCATGGAGATTTACTGCTATGCATGATTATTGGCATGTCTCCAAATTTTGCAGACAAGGCAACTGCTCATTTATACTTTTAGTTACTGTCTGTTGTAAACAGCAACTGAAGCGCAGAATGTGTTCTCGCAGGGTGGAAGCCAATTCTCTAACCTACTACAGAAACATATCACCCTTTCATAAGCTTACATTTCCCCATGCCAAAGATTTTCATAAGTGGTTCTCACCTGGACAGAAATTTTAGAAACTCCACTGATAACCAAGAGATATCAGATTCCGATCACAGGAAAATGCATGCCTCAGCTGTCCCTAAAATTCTGAAAAGAAAAATCTTTAGGAATTCTGTGGGAACACTCCAACAATTCCTATGGATAAACTTGCATCAGATCTTGGGGAGGCTCTTATGTGATCACGTAGTGCCTTTTCCACTGGTTGGCCTTTTTTTTTTAAACATGTTGTGACAATGCTGTTTTTTTTTTTAATGTAATATCATATGGAATTTTTTTTTAACCTGTGATTAAAATGAGCCAAGCCACACTGTTTTGAAAGATCTGAAATGGAGTGGTGTGGTTCCCGAGGTCTTTTTTTTTTCACCACTAACATTATAAAATCAGGCAATTTGATTTTTGTTCCCCATCTCCTGCTGATCCTTCACCTTGCTGTTTAATTCATCAGCTCTTGGGAACTCTTCATGGCCCTGTTAATCTCCCAGTTCTCAGGGATTCTGTCTCAACAGCTCCTACATTTCATGTATCCAATGAAGCCATCATAAGCTCAAGACCCAATAAGTTGTATTGATTTTGATCCTACAGACTAACAAGGGACTCCCTCAATCCTCCACCCCATCCCTAATTAACCTGTTTTGGGTATTCATTACCCCCATTCATCAGCTCTTGGGGATTCTCTCCACTTCCTCCTCATTCACCAGCTCCCAAGGGTTCCCTTCCTCTCCCAGGAGTTCCTTCTCTCCTCCTCCCTGCCCCCCCACCAGCTCCTAGAAACACTCTACCCCTCCCCCTCCTCCCAAACCTTGGGGGCTGACACTCAAAACTAGCACCAGCGTTATCATGCTAGGTTTGCACTCAAATGGTTTCAGCTTAGGTATCAAACGTGTTGAAACCATTACTGCAGACCAAATTTACACATCCCACAGCAGCGCTTTAAAAAAATGTTTCTCACATGCATTTAGCATGGGAAAATTTATGCCAGGTCCAGGCCAGTGTAGAAGGGTTGGTTGAGAGAAACGGGTGTCTAGTGGCAACACTTCTCTTCCTCCAACCCTACCCTGCCCCAGAGTGCTTCCTGCATTGGCCCTCAACACCCCCCACCCTATCCTGGCCCAGTCTCTTGCCCCCTCCCCTATATTAAATAAAGATTCCTGGATGGTCTAATGCCCCCCCCCCCCACAATATTAAATAATACTGATGCCTGAGTGGTCTAATGGCCCCCAGGCTCCCCTCTCCCCCATCCATGCACACAAATCCCTGGTAGTCTAGTGGTCTTCTCCCTCCCCTGCCCCAGTCCCATAAAAAAACTCCCTGGTAGTCTACTGGCCCCCTAACTCCATACTTGGAAGGAGGCAGGAAGCGAGGAGGTTAGATTGAGACAGGCGTCAGCATCAGTCTTGGCCGTTATGGGGAAGATTCTATATATGGCACCTAAAAAAAATCAGCGCAGAAAATGCCAACTAAGCGTATTCTATAAGCGGCACCTAGATACACTCAGTTGATATCTCAGCACCTCTACTCAGGGCCGCCGAGAGGGGGGGTGACAAAATTCCCCGGGCCCGGCCCTCCATCGTTGACCATCTGCCACCGGGCCGGGCCCCCTGCATTGAAATCACAGCACCTGTCACCTCCGTGTGAAAGCGCTGCAGGCAGTAGGGCAGCAGATCGCCTCCCTTTGGCCCTCCTTCCCCTCCTTCTGTCCCGCCCTCACGGAAGTTACATCAGACGAGGGCGGGACACAGGGAGGGAAAGGAAGCAATCTGCTGCCTACAGCGCTTTCACATGGTGAAAGGCGCTGTGATTTCAATGCAGGGGGCCAGGCCCGGTGGCCCATGGAGGGGGGGGGGGCCCTGCCTCTACTTACACCAATGGAAATGTGGCATAGATTTAGGTGTACTGGGCCATATTCTATATACAGGATAATCTCACTTAAATTTGACCATGTATTTACTGTATTCTATAGAACAGTGTAGAGAAATGAGCACAAAATACAGAGTTTATTGTTGCTGTTTCTACCAGCTACAATAATTTCTAAAGCTATTTTAGTGATATTGAATTTTATTTTATGATATTTATTTCTAGATATAGGAAGCAAATGAAAAAGCTATCAGATAAGTAACTTAATAACATAGTAGATGATGGCAGATAAAGACCTGAATGGTCCATTCAGTCTGCCCAACAGATTTAAATCAACAGCGAATGTAATATTTCTTTGGTGTTTCTGGGACATAGACCATAGAAGTCCGGCCAGCTCTGTCCTTATGTTCCAACTACTGGAGTGACACTGCCTGTCCAACTGGAACAGCTTAGCCTTTTACAGGTGGAACACACGTAGGTAGTCCCTTATTTCTAATAATCTTTTGCTATTTTCAATAGCGTTTGTTTTGGGTGATCTTAAAATGGCGGCAAGCTCTGCCTACTGGCTTCAGCCCACATACCCCTGGATTCTATATAGAGCGCCTAGAGATCCACGTGGAAATCCAAATGTATTCTATAAAAACATGCATAACTCAATTGGCTATAAAAGCTAATCAGTGTTGATAACGGCTCTTAACAAGCAATAGTGAGCACTGACAATAATTAGAAATTACACACACACTCGCTAAGTGCATTCTGTAATACAGTGTGCCTAACGTCTAACATGTGCAGGCAAAAAGGGGTGGGGTTATGGGCAGGGAATGGGCGTTTTGTGGATGTTCCGAAATGTATTTTATTTTTATTTATTTATTGCATTTGTATCCCACATTTTCCCAGCTCTTTGCAGGCTCAATGTGGCTTACAATACATCATGCATGACTTCTACTGTCTCAATTAAACCTCCTTAGCAAGAACATTGCCCAATGGGTGAAACCTGTGTACCACATAAAGGAATTTCTCCCTTATATGGTAGAGAGACCCTGCTCAGTACACTGCTATTTTGCAGACAATAGTGTCTTGGGTTGGGGTTGTGGGGATCATCAAGGATTTTTTTTTTAATGGGACCCTAGACCCATGGTTCCTATATCAGTCCTGGAGGTACCACAGCCCCTCATGTTGCCAGGATATCTACAATGAACGTTCATTAGATTTGCATGCAAACTTTTCTCATGCATATTCAGATAGCGGGGAAGAAGGGAGGCCGTTAGACCATATATAGAGAGAGTCAGGTAAAGTAAGGGGGTGCCACTAGACACCAGGGGATACTTTTTTTTTGGGGGGGGGGGATGGTAAGACATGGTGGATTGGGGATACCACTTGACACCAGGGAGATTTTGGGGGAGGGGGGATGGTAAGACGTGGTGGGTTGGGATACCACTTGACACCAGGGATATTTTGGGGGAGGGGGATGGTAAGACATGGTGGGTTGGGGATACCACTTGACACCAGGGATGTTTTGGGGGATGGGGGATGGTAAGATGTGGTGGGTTGGGGATACCACTTGACACCAGGATGTTTTGGGGGATGGTAAAATGTGGTGGGTTGGGGATACCACTTGACACCAGGGATATTTTGGGGGTGGGGGATGGTAAGACGTGGTGGGGTGGGGATACCACTTGACACCAGGGATGTTTTGGGGGATGGTAAGATGTGGTGGGTTGGGGATACCACTTGACACCAGGGATATTTTGGGGGTGGGGATACCACTTGACACCAGGGATATTTTGGGGGAGGGGGATGGTAAGACATGGTGGGTTGGGGATACCACTTGACACCAGGGATATTTTGGGGGAGGGGGGATGGTAAGATGTGGCGGGTTGGGGATACCACTTGACACCAGGGATATTTTGGGGGAGGGGGATGGTAAGACGTGGTGGGTTGGGGATAAATGTGCTGCACGTGATTTTTTTTTTTAATTTAAACTCTCCTGTCAGTGCTGAGCCAATCAGGTATACAGAGAAACGCAGGGCTTTAGGCTAAGCCACCAGTGGTTCCCAAACCTGATCCTGGAGCGAGATTTGCATGCAGTGGAGGCGATGCTCATGCAGATCTCTCTCATTCATTGTGGATATCCTGAAACCGCCTCCAGGATCGTTTGGGAACCACTTTTAATGCGGCATTAATTGAGCAGCAGCACGTTTCAGCAGCATCGCCCCCTCCCCGACTTCCTTCCCCCTCCTCCCCCTCCCCGGAATTCTCCCTCGTCTCCCGCTCCAGGGTTTGAGCGGCTCTCGGCTCGGCCCCGCTCTCTCACCAGTGTAGCAGTCGGTCGGTCTCCGGTCGTCACTTCCGCTTCCTGTTGTGTCCCTCACTCTCAGCGCCTCGGCCGGACTCGCGCTCCGCATCCTTTAGTTCCGCCGCGCGGTCGGACCCACCCGGACACTGGACTCTGGAGAGGAGTGCCTGATGAGAGCCGGAGCAACCAGTGACCTTTACTCGCTCTTCGGCCCTCCCTCCATCCAGTTAGTGCCGGAACATTTCGTCTTTTCTAGGCTGAGGAGATGTGGGTTCAAATCCCCCTCCAGCCAGCAAAAGATAACTGACTCTTCTTCCCCACCCCTTTCCTGGGTTTGCAGCCAACAAGGGAAAACAAAAGATCAATACAGCGCTTTCCCCAGGGTTTTTATTCTTAATTCTTGTGCTTTTATGATCTGGCTGGTAGCTAACCTGCCCCCCTCCAAATGACACAATAATTTACTACTACTACTACTTGACATTTCTAGAGCGCTACTAGGGTTACGCAGCGCTGTACAATTTAACAAAGAAGGACAGTCCCTGCTCGAAGGAGCTTACAATGTAAAGGACGAAATGTCAAGTTGGGGCAGTCAAGATTTCCTGAATAGAGGTGTAGAGGTTAGGTGCCGAAGGCGACATTGAAGAGGTGGGCTTTGAGCAAGGATTTGAAGATGGGCAGGGAAGGGACTTGGCGTATGGGCTCAGGGAGTTTATTCCAAGCATGGGGTGAGGCGAGGCAGAAAGGGCATAACCTGGAGTTGGCGGTGGTGGAGAAGGGTACTGAGAGGAGGGAGTTGTCTTGAGAGCGGAGGTTACGGGTAGGAACGTAAGGGGAGATGAGGGTAGAGAGGTACGGAGGGGCTGCAGATCGAGTGCATTTGTAGGTTAGTAGGAGAAGCTTGAACTGTATGCGGTACCTGATCGGAAGCCAGTGAAGTGATTTGAGGAGAGGGGAGATGTGAGTATATCGGTCCAGGCGGAAGATAAGATGTGCAGCAGAGTTCTGAACAGACTGAAGGGGGGATAGGTGGCTAAGTGGGAGACCAGTGAGGAGTAGGTTGCAGTAGTCAAGGCGAGAGGTAATGAGAGAGTGGATGAGAGTTCTGGTGGTGTGCTCAGAGAGGAAAGGGCGGATTTTGCTAATGTTGTAGAGGAAGAAGCGACAGGTCTTGGCTATCTGCTGGATATGCACAGAGAAGGAGAGGGAGGAGTCGAAGATGACACCGAGGTTGCGGGCAGATGAGACGGGGACGATGAGGGTGTTATCAACCGAGATAGAGAGTGGAGGTAGAGGAGAAGTGGGTTTGGGTGGGAAGACAAGAAGTTCGGTCTTGGCCATGTTCAGCTTCAAGTGGCAGTTGGACATCCAGGCAGCAATGTCGGACAAGCAGGCCAATACTTTGGCCTGGGTTTCTGTAGTGATGTCAGGTGTGGAGAGGTAAAGCTGGGTGTCATCAGCATAAAGATGGTACTGGAAACCATTAGATGAGATCAGCAAGCCCAGGGAAGAGGTGTAGGTTGAAAAAAGAAGGGGTCCAAGTACAGATCCATGGGGAACTCCAACAGAGAGCGGGATGGGGGTGGAGGAAGAACCATGAGAATGTACTCTGAAGGTGCAGTGGGAGAGATAAGAGGAGAACCAGGAGAGGACAGAGCCCTGGAACCCAAAAGAGAACAGTGTGGCAAGAACTAAGTTGTGATTGACAGTGTCAAAAGCGGCAGATAGGTCGAGGAGGATGAGGATGGAGTAGTGACCTTTGGATTTGGCAAGGAACAGGTAATTGCAGACTTAGAATTTACAACTTAGAATTAATTACTACTTTAATAGATGAAACAGATACTTTCTCTTTGTACATCCGTATGCTGCACAAGCCTCCATGTTTGAAAATATAAGTGAACGCAAATAAAAATGCGACAACATGGATAGAGCCGCTCTTAGGTTTGCTTGCTTTGTTTTGGGTGAACACGGATGACGGCTGCCTGGAGGAGAGGGAGATTTAACCTACTTGGCTTTAGCTTTATTACGTCATGCCCCCTCCTGTTCTCAATCTAGCCTCTGTTCGAGGTAGATTCAGTCATGGAGGTTTAATAGACAAGAGTGGAAGTGAGCCTATCTAGTCCACTTTAAGCAAGGAAGCCAATTAGATTAATCTCTGTTTCCACTCCGCCGCACAACCGTCATCTCTTGTACACTCAAAACAAAGCAGACAAACCTATGAGCTGCTGCGTCCACCGTGTCGTTCGTTATTGTTGGTCCATCTGTAACAAGTCTAAAGCTTTTTCAATTGCATAGGCAGTGTCTTAAAAGCTGGAGGACAAAAGGTTGTTGTTGTTTTTTACTTATTGGACAGCTTTTTAATTTATTTGAAAGCTTCCCATATGTAAATATAAATATCATGACATCTTAATATCACTAAAACAGCTTTTAAAAGTATTATATCTGGTAGAAACAGCAATTGTAAACTCTGTATTTTGTGCTCATTTTTCTACACTAAAATCTAAATAAATACATAAATAAACTGTATACAATGCAGATGGCCAGGTTTAATTGAGGAGAGACTTGCTGACCTGAACATGTATACCCTGGAGGAAAGGAGAAACAGGGGTGATATGATACAGACGTTCAAATATCTGAAAGGTATTAATCCACAAACAAACCTTTTCTGGAGATGGGAAGGCGGTAGAACCATGGCTTTTTTTGAGGGGGTACTCGGAGGTACTGAGTACCGGCACCTTTTCCAGTGTCTGTTAAAATTGACCCATGGACCACAAATTTTAATGAAAGAGCTCAGGCTCAACACACCAATTCTGCCTTGTCATAGATTCTGTGACTGGTTGCAGGGGGCCTGGCTATTGTGGGGTGAGTCCCTCAGTGACCACCTCATCCCTGAAGGGTGGCCTGACATTTGAGTACTGGCACCTTTTTTGCTAGAAGAATTGCACTGGGTAGAACTAGAGGGCATGATACGAGATTGAAGGGGGGCAGACTCAAGAAAAATGTCAGGAAGTATTTTTTCACAGAGAGGGTGGTGGATGCTTGGATTGCTCTCCCATGGGAGGTGGTGGAGAGGAAAACGGTAACAGAATTCAAACATGCGTGGGATAAACATAAAGGAATCCTGTTCCGAGGGAATGGATCCTCAGACGCTTAGCTGAGATTAGGTGGCGGGGCTAGTGGTTGGGAGGCGAGGATTTCTGCCGTCATCTACTATGTTACTATGATATTGTTGGGCAGACTTATACGGTCTATGCCCTGAAGAGGACAGGTACAAATCAAGGTAGGGTATACACAAAAAGTAGCACATATGAGTTTATCTTGTTGGGCAGGCTGGATGGACCGTGCAGATCTTTTTCTGCCGTCATCTACTATGTTAATTGAGGATATCCTGTTTCCTGATTGGTTCATCTTAACTGTTGTAATCTGCCTTGGGAAGCCTGGTGGTATAAAGGTGATGGAATATCCTATATAATAATGTGCACCTCCAATGTTCAATCGCTGTCTGGCTGCCTGGGTTCGTAACATCTCATGACGTCAGCCAGCCTCCAGCGTTCCATTCCCCCTCACTGCCTCACCCTCGTGTCAAAGCGTAATGACATCAGAGGGTGGAACAATGAGAGAGAAGAGAACGCTGGAGGCGAGCTGATGTCAGGATGTTACCAACAGAAGGGAAGCCAGCCAGAAAACAATGAGGTATAAAGGAAGAGAGAATCGCGGCACATTGAGGGGAGGGCAGGGCAGAATCGATGGACATGGATGGGATGGGAGGAGAGGACAGGAGAGAAGAGAATCGCGGGACATGGATGGGAGGGCAGGGAAGAGGAGAGAATCGCTGGACATGGAGGGGAGGGCAGGGGAGAGGCAAAAAATCGCTTACAAGAGAGCCTTTCTAGGGCCCATTTAATTGTTGAGGAAACGGGCTGGGTTCCACTAGTGTTGAAATAAAATTAAACTCTCCTTTCATTGGGGCATATGGAATCACATCTTCCTCTGTTGTGGAGAAGTTTACCTTTCACATACACAAAGGGATTATTTTGTTTTTAACATGTTTCAGGGGCAAGTGGTTTTATAAGCCAAAATAAAAATAAATATTTTGTTTCATGCAGATCCCTTTTGTTTAAACATAACTAAATGGGCTATAAGCACCTAATGCAGTCCATTGGTTTTCTTGAATTTTGTTCTTGAGATGACTTATACTGTGCCAGAACTGAAAACTCTTATCTCTTCTATCTGGTCAATAATAAAAGGAGCTCATTGTGAACACTATCCATCCTAAAAGGTTGCTTTGTGGCTGTACATGAGGAATTGTGATACTAAATAAATAAGTGTATGTTTGTGTCCCTAGTCATGCATCCAAAAGTTATATAATCCTTTCAAGATAGCCAGTTAATCAGTTAACTTATTAGTGGAACATAACCACAGAGGCATGGTATGGTCGCATTTTATTTCGCTGCACAATAAAGTTCAGAAATCTCTACAATTTTCAATATGGTAATATTAGGGCCCAGCTAAGAAACAGGTTATTTTAATTTAGTCTTCACTGGACCAAACGTGCTTTCATTGTGCCATCATCATCCAGCTGGATAGGCAGTGTCTTAAAAGGTGGAGGATAAATGATTTTTTTTTTTTTTACATTTTGTCTCACATTATCCCAAGCAAACTCGGTTTCAAAGTGGCTTACATTTGAAAATACAGTGAGACAGAATAATAGAATTCAGTTATATCATGGGAGAAAATAGATGGATATATCTGAAACATTTAACAACGTTGAGATTAGCATATATACCCAACTGGGCATTTAAACATTTATTCTTTAATGATGCCACATGTTCAGACATCATAGTCATAAGTATAGGCAGTTGTTCAAAGATTATCACATGTGCACACCAGAACAGGCATCCATCACACTGCAAAAGTAAACAACAACTTCTACAGAGTATCTCCAAATTGTAATTTCCATCTTCAAAAATTCCAGTCAGCAGATGTACAGATGAGCACGACCTAAAGCACTCCAAATTAAGTAGTCAGAAACAACATCGTTTATACCTAAGTGTTCAATCACCCTTAGGATTCACCTTTGAGTTTAAAAAGCATGTGCTTGTAAGGTCTGGATAAACAAATCAAAACAATCAAAATTGAAAGCAAATGCCCATAATATGTAATATCTGGTAGCAATAATGAAACATTGATGGAATATTCACATAGCAAGCAGCCTCAGCCAACAGATTTATTTTCCACTGAACATAATTAAATTTGGGCCCTGTTTTCTAAGCCACACTGTAGGCATGCTAACAAGACAGACAAACCTATTGTATTCCTGTGGGTGTCTCTATCATTAGCAAGCGCTAATTTCTAGCGCATGCTAATGTTATCAATAGAAACCAAACAAAATAAAACAAGGAAAAGAAAATAAGATGATACCTTTTTTATTGGACATAACTTAATACATTTCTTGATTAGCTTTCGAAGGTTGCCCTTCTTCGTCAGATCGGAAATAAGCAAATGTTGGTAGCTGACAGTGTATATAAGTGAAAACATTCAAGCATTACTATGACAGTCTGACACCTCACCTATCCACACCCATCCTGTTAGAATATCAATGATATGCTTTGATGTCCCCATGCATACCTCCGACCCACCCCCATCCTCCCACCCTGTCAGACTGTCATAGTAATGCTTGAATGTTTTCACTTATATACACTGTCAGCTAGCACATTTGCTTATTTCCGATCTGACGAAGAAGGGCAACCTTTGAAAACTAATCAAGAAATGTATTAAGTTATGTCCAATAAAAAAGGTATCATCTTATTTTCTTTTCCATGTTTTATTTTGTTTGATTTCTATTGATAACCTTAAGAGTGGACTAACACGGCTACCACACTCCTCTACTTTAGCACGTGCTAATAAACAAAATTACAGAGCACATTCAAAAGCATGGATTAATGAGACAAAGCCAACATGGATTTAGTGAGCGGAAATCGTGCCTCACCAATCTATTACATTTCTTTGAAGGGGTGAACAAACATGTGGATAAAGGTGAGCAGGGCTCTTCAGCTTGGAGAAAAGAGGGCTGAGGGGAGATATGATAGAGGTCTATAAAATAATGAGTGGAATGGAAAGGATAGACGTGAAGCGTCTGTTTACTCTTTCCAAAAATACTTGGACTAGGGGGCATTCAATGAAGCTACAAAGTAGTACATTTAAAATGAATTGGATGTTTATATACGTTCTGGTTGCCATTAACACACTTGATGGAAGTTCATGTTAAACTTTAGAGGGGGAGCCACAAGAGTAAGGGCTCGTTCTCAGAAATGAAGTTGCTCACCGAGCCAAATTTTGCAGTCAGAATGGATGGGACGAGATTAGGACATGGGGTTGGAGCAATGCCTGAAAGATTGAACAATTCCATGATTACACTCGTTAATTGTTAATTTGTCAATTTCACAAAACTTGAAAATTGGGGGGAGGGGTAAAGGAGTGAGAAAGGGGGGGGGGGAGAAAAATAAAAACATTATTGATGGCAAATATTAACGCACTTGGTTTCACGAATGCTGTACACCCTACTTTATTGTATATTGAGTTGACTGGTTGTGTTTTACAAGTTGATTCTTCAATAACAATGTTGAAACATAAAATGAATTGGAGAAATTATTTCTTCTCTCAATGTATTATTAAACTCTGGAATTAATTGCCAGAGAATGTGGTAAAGGCAGTTAGTTTAGTGGGGTTTAAAAAAGGTTTGGACGGCTTCCTAAAGGAAAAGGCCAAAGACCATTATTAAAATGGACTTGGGAAAATCCACTGCTTATTTCTGGGATAAGTAGCATAAAATGTTTTGTACTTTTTTGGGGATCTTGCTAGGTATTTGTGACCTGGATTGGTCACTGTTGGAAACAGGATGCTGGGGTTGATGGACCTTTGGTCTGTCCCAGTATGGCAATACTTATGTACTTAAACTTTGAATGCCTACAGCGTGGCTTAGTAAACAGGACCCCTAGTATGAACTTGGCTACTAATATTGTGCTGAACTGGACCGTGTTGGCACATTTAGACTGACTGTGGACTTCTGCATTAAGGTAGTTCTGCTCTAATTATTTACATAGTAACTGTTTAAACCACCCCTCATAGTAGATGACGGCAGAAAAAGACCTGCACGGTCCATCTAGTCTGCCCAACAAGATAACTCATATGTGCTACTTTTTGTGTATACCCTACTTTGATTTGTACCTGTGTTCTTCAGGGCACAGACCGTATAAGTCTGCCCAGCACTATCCCCGCCTCCCAACTACCAGTGATCCAGCGGAGCCATTGAAGTTGCGCTTGACCCGAACCAAAGAATCTACTAGCTGAAAAGAAGGGTCAACTGCATACCGCAGGAGCTGCTGGACTTCGGCTTCATACTGAGACTCTTTCTTGCCTGATTCTGGCTTTCCTGGAATTCGAGAGCTTGATCCTTGTCAGTTGAGGTTCTATCCCAACTGGTATAAGAACTCAAAGACTGAGAACATTATATTAGAGTAATCTGTGACTAGCACAGACTGTTGGAATATTATTGCTTGATTAGTTTGCTGTATTTGTTTTAGATTAGGAAGAAAGAAGAGTTTGAGTTGTGAGACTTATCTCTGCATAAGCTGATTTTAGTCTCAATGGGGGGAATGAGGCAGCTTGGGCAGAGAAATCATATTTGTTAATTTTGGTTCAGTCTGTAAAGTGGAAGAATGCCATCTGGGTTTAATTACTCAGAAGTCTAGCTTTTGCTAGACTAGAGGTTAGAAAGGTCAGAGAGAAATGAAACTTTCTTTGTCCCTTTTGAGTGATGGATTGTTAAGGCTAGTTCATATTTACCACATCTGGATGCCATTCAATCTCGAGGGGATCAGCAAGCAAGGCATACTGCAGTTTTAAAAGAGTAGGCTGAATGCTGTTTAAATAATTCTAGATGATTTAGATTTTGTCTTATAAGGAATTCTGATTTCTGCTTATTTTAGAATATGTTTTATTCTGTTTAATTAATAAGTTCTATTTCTATGTAGAATATCTTTTCAATCCAGTGTCTGATTTTTCAAGTGAGCTTTGTCTGCAGTTTAAGAGGTCATCATCTGGTTTGAATTATCCACAGTTCTAGCTAGGTGAAAGAGGTCAGGACAAGTCAACTCTCTTCTCCTTGATGAATAGCTAAATGTAGGACTGGTCTTCTGAAAGTAATAATAAACCATGTCTGTGTGCCATTAAGCAAGACTGGCCCCTTAGCCCCTCAATGAACCCAGTTTAAGCTATGACTGGGAATTTGAGAATATAATAATAAAATGCAGGAGATAGGCGCCACATTGTCTAGTTTGAGAGGCCCCAGGTCATAGGTCAGTTTAGGAAATATCTCAAACCTATGTAACTGATATTTTTAAGTAATGTGTAAGTAATAATTAGTTCAAGACAGGTTAATCAATCTATTCTTTACCATCTGGTGAGAGAGGGGGGCTAGAAGGGTATAAATGGGAACAGAGGCAGCTTACGTTAGAAGAGAAGGAGCTGAGACAAGAGAGACAACAGACAGGAGAAGACAGGAGACACAGAGAGAGAGCTCAGAAGAAGAGACACAGAAGGACAGGACACAGAGAGACCTAGTGCTGATGTCCTACTTTGTTTGCTGGCAAATAAAGAAGATTTCTCTCTCATTCTGGTGTGTGGTGTTTGACTCCTGAAGTACCACAGATTCTGCTAACAATAGTGGTAATTCCTGCAACAATTTAATATCTTTCTTTTAAATAGTAGTAATAAACAATCTTAAGTGCATTTTTATAATATAACACTGCAATCTACAAAACAAAAGGAGCAAGTTTCCACATGCCATCTTCCTATTTTGATTTAGCAACAGGAAAAAAAAGATTTGAAATGCTCCCAGGTTTCAACCTGATTAATGTTAAATGTGGGGTATAAGTGCCATAAATAAATAGATAGAAAGTTTGAATGTTGAGCAGCTGATTCTCTTAGCATGATGTTTGTTTTAGTGGTGGTTTACCAGGAGGAAAAAAAAACCTCTGTTCGAATATAACACATGCTAGGCTAGGGTGTCCATATAAGTAGCCCCTCCAAATGACAAACTATTTTTTAATAAACTGCTACTCTGCCTATGAAAAGTTATTCCGTTATTATACTTCCTCTGTGTACATCCGTATGATGCACAAACCGGCATGTTGAAAAATATACGTGAGATTAAATAAAAATTGCACCAGCAACAAAGAACAACAAACACTGATGCAGCAGCTCACAGCAGGTTTGTTTTGAGTGTAATAGAGATGACGGCTTAGAGGGGGAGTGGAAACAAAGATCAAGCCAATGGGCTCCAACGTGTTGACGTCACTTCGACTCCTGTCTTATTAAACCCAGTGGCTTGCGTGACGCAACCAGCGAGCCTGTGAGCGGCCGGGCGAGTGTCGCTATTGGTTGGCGCTAGGCTCGCGGACGTTGACCCCTTTCCGGCGCGTGCGGTGTTGTTGACGGTCGGTGAGGGCGCGCGAGGTGGAGAAGCGGGAATAGTTTTCTTTTGTAGCGAGTGAGGCGATGGCGGTCAGTGGAGACAGGGAGTCGGCAGTTTCCGTCTGCACTAAGTCACTGCTGGTCGTTTCCGGCTTCTACACGGCGGATTTCAGGCGTCATTAGTGGAGAGTCTACAAACGTATGTGTAGGATGACCGGTTGTCTCTCTCTCGCGCGCGCGCGTGTGTGTGTGTGTGTGTGGGGGGGGTGTGCGTGTGTGTGTGTGGGGTGGGGGGGGTGTGCGTGTGTGTGGGGGGTGCGTGTGTGTGGGGAGGGTTGGGGTGTGTGTGTGGGGAGGGTTGGGGGTTGTGTGGGGGGGTGGGGGGTGCGTGTGGGGGGGGTGCGCGTGTGTGTGTGTGTGTGGGGGGTGCGTGTATGTGTGGGGGGGGTGTGTGTGTGGGGGGGGTGTGTGTGTGGGGGGTGTGTGTGTGTGTGTGGGGTGTGTGTGCGTGTGTGGTGGGGTGTGTGTGTGTGGGGGTGTGTGTGTGGGGGGTGTGTGTGTGTGTGTGGGGTGTGTGTGCGTGTGTGTGGGGGTGTGTGTGTGGGGGGGGGGTGTGTGTGGGGGTGTGGGGGGGTGTGCGTGTGTGTGTGGGGGGTGCGTGTGGGGGTGTGCGTGTGTGTGGGGGTGGGGTTAAAGAATGACACGGGACAACGTTAGTCCTCATCACCTGTGGTTGCCTTTAAAAACTTATCTTTCTTTAAACAAGAGTTCTCCATAATATTTGAGCCTTTCCCTCCTCTGTTACTTTTCTTCTATATAAATAATTCTCACCTCAAACATAGTAGATGACGGCAGAAAAAGACCTGCATGGTCCATCCAGTCTGCCCAAGACAAACTCATATGTGTATACCTTACCTTGAATTTGTACCTGTCCTTTTCAGGGCACAGACCATATAAGTCTGCCCAGCAGTATTACCCGCCTCCCAACCACCAGTCCCGCCTCCCATCACCAGCTCTGGCACAGACCCCATATATGTCTGCCCTCCGCTATCCTCGCCTCCCAACCACCAACCCCTCTTCCCCCCACCCAATTTTGGCTAAGCTCCTGAGGATCCCTTCCTTCCGAACAGGATTCCTTTATGTTTATCCCACGCATGTTTGAATTCCGTTACCGTTTTCCTCTCCACCACCTCCTGCGGGAGGGCATTCCAAGCATCCACCACCCTCTCTGTGAAAAAATACTTCCTGACATCTTTTTTGAGTCTGCCCCCCTTCAATCTCATGTCATGTCCTCTCGTTCTACCGCCTTCCCATCTCCGGAAAAGATTTGTTTGTGGATTAATACCTTTCAAATATTTGAACGTCTGTATCATATCACCCCTGTTCCTCCTTTCCTCCAGGGTGTACATGTTCAGGTCAGCAAGCCTCTCTTTATACATTTATACTCTCTTTAAACATTCTGAAGCTCACTCTGTGGCAGGGAAACACTGAAGCCCTGCATTCAGGCTGTCACCACTCACCTCTCACTGTCACTCATGCACCACTCACTCTCACTGATAGAGTCTATCACGAAACACAGGTCAGCACTCTGAGTCCCAGTCTTTAGAACAACACAGAGGGGGACATTGATAAAGATAAGTAATCATCTTAGTCTCTCAGTCATGATTGATGGATATAAGTGACTAAGTTGAAAAGATAAGTGTATTAAAGAAGGAAAAAAGAAAAAATATATTTATACAAATCAAAAATATAAAATATGATATTTGAGAAAATGGACTAAAATATCAATGGACCGATGAAGAATTGGGTGTACCATCCACTTCCTATATAAGAGCATTGTCTCCTAAGGAAGCTTACCTCTGAGGGTCTTACTAATTTGAGATATTAGATTTGTACACTACAGGAATTATAGTGATAGTGACCACTTTGGTATGCTGTAGTAGTAAAACTCATTTTACTTTATATTATTTTGGACATTTATGTTTATACTTGTACATTTTACTGTTATGCTGTTAAATTGTAAGTTTGATGTTAAACTGTATCTACTGAAAACTGCCTTTGGTGAATCTCTTCATAAAAGCAGTTAATAAATCCAAATAACTAAACTGTGAAAAATCAATATTTCCATTATGGCCCAAGGATCAGTCCAGACAGATGGGTTGTGACCATCCACCAGCAGGTGGAGATGCAGAACCCTAATGAGTTGTTCCTCATAAGCTCCTGCACTTAGCAACCAAGCCAGTATTCTCTATCTCCTGCAGGCGGATAGCAGCTCCTGTGCGCTGTGGTGACTTCTGTGTGGCCTCCGGTCTTGAGTTTGGGGTTGAGAATATTCTGTTCCTCAGGTGTAAACCTAGTGGTCTAGCTCCCTGCCTGCTTCCCCATTGCCACTTTCTACCTCTTTATCTCAGTCTTCCCTTCTCTTTTTCTCTTGCTTCTATCTTTAAAAAAAAAAAAACCCCAACCACTTTGGTTCTTTTTGAGAGTGCTTGTGCTATGGGAAGATTGTGGGACTTCAATGCGTATTAAGTCTTGTGCGTGCTTCAAGGAAAAGCTGTCAGCTACCGGTTCCTGTATGCATTGCTTTGCTACTGTGGACTTGCCGCTTTTGCCTACTTTATATGGGGACCATTTGGCCAGGAAGCAAGATTGTTTAGTGATTAAGCGTAGTTCTTTCAGCTTCATTAACAGGTTCGTGCAACCTGTTTCTCCAATTCCAGTAAGATGGTGGCGATTCCATCTTTGTCCAGTACTGTAAAATACATTGTTTCCTAACCAGACAAGCTTTAGTTACTAAGCACCTAGCTCCTTTCCCCTTAAAACTCGCCAGAGAAGCCTGTCCTTGCAAATACCTAATGGCTGAAATTGTGTGGTTTGTTGAAGGAGCCTTTCCAAAAACCCCGTTATTGCTCGCCAAAATTGTTTAATTTGGTGACAATCCCAGATAGCGTGAAAAAACGTATTTCTCTTTTTATATTTCCCACACAATAGACTATCCACTCCCCTTATTTTATATAATTGAGATAGAGCAGTATGTCTCAAAGTAATATCCTGTATTGACATTCTCTCAGAAATGCGGCTGCTAGCTATTTTAAACAGAAGTGTTTTCTGCCAAAGCAGGATATTGACAGCTGGACCTGGCAAATAAAAAGGTGTTGTAACAAAGAAAAAAAAATTATATATTTAATCTTTTTGAAGTTTTACTTGAAGAAAAGTGGGTCCCTTCCTGAATGAAACCTTTTGTGTTTTGAACATAGGTGGTGCTGAGGTATCCATGGCAATGCAGTTCAGCAGTGATGGTGCAGACGCAATCCAGCGGCCCCTGATTGCCACACCAGTGGGCAACAGTCTGACTGTTCCTGAGGAGCTTGATGAGATTTATGAAATTGAGAGAACAACTACATTCGTTGCACAGCATCAGTGTAGCAAGGTGTGTAATTGTAGCAAAGAGTCCTCAAAGCTAATGATCTGGACTCTAAAAGCTGACAAAGTCTTGGTGTTTGGCGTTGACCTTTGAGATCAGAGCTCACTGCACCTGGCACTGATCCATCTTCTGGCCAAGTTCCTGGTACTGACCTGTGAAGCAGCTAAAGACACATTGTGGGTCTAAATGTGGCCAGTAGCAGTTAAGTGGCTGTCGTAGTGACTGTAGAGTGGTTGTTAGTCTAGTCTAGATAATGAAATACTCTTTTAGACTATTTTATTATCTGTCCTGCCATGTTTTGAGCTAATTGTAATGGTTTAATAGTTGAATCATGCAAACTGTGTACAGCGTTCTTCGTAATCAAGATATGGAAACCAAGGACTGACTTAAAATTCAGTGGATCCAAGAAAGCACACAATCTGTGAACAAAGTAAAGTTTGTAAAACAAAACATACCTTGAATAACTTTTGCCAATTGTGACCTGAAAAAGTCTTAAAGCCAGGGTAATTCCTAAATACTGAATGGAGGAGTGGCCTAGTGGTTAGGGTGGTGGACTTTGGTCCTGGGGAACTGAGGAACTGAATTCAATTCCCATTTCAGGCACAGGCAGCTCCTTAGGTATTATTAGGAAAGGAATGGAAAACAAAAATAAGGATGTTATAATGCCTTTGTATCACTCCATGGTGCGACCGCACCTCGAATATTGTGTTCAATTATGGTCGCCGCATCTCAAAAAAGATATAGTGGAATTAGAAAAGGTGCAGAGAAGGGCAATGAAAATGATAGAGGGGATGGGATGAGTTCCATATGAGGAAAAGCTAAAGCGGCTAGGGCTCTTCAGTTTTGAGAAAAGGTGACTGAGGGGAGATATGATAGAGGTCTATAAAATAATGAGTGGAGTTGAATGGGTAGATGTGAAGCATCTGCTTACGCTTTCCAAAAATACTAGGACTAGGAGGCATGCGATGAAGCTACAATGTAGTAAATTTAAAACGAATCTGAGAAATTTTCTTCACTCAATGTGTAATTAAACTGTGGAATTTGTTGCCAGAGAATGTGGTAAAGGCAATTAGCTTAGAGTTTTAAAAAGGTTTGGGTGGCTTCCTAAAGGAAAAGTCCATAGACCATTATTAAATGGAGTTGGGGAAAATCCACTATTTCTGGGGTAAGCAGTATAAAGTGTTTTGTACTTTTTTGGGGATCTTGCCAGGTATTTGTGACCTGTATTGGCCACTGGATGCTGGGCTTCATGGACCTTTGGTCTGTCCCAGTATGGCAATACTTATGTACTTATGTAATTATATTTTGATATCTGCTTATATTTTACAAATATTTTAGGTGTTTCAGGGCATTATGTAGTTGGTGGCACAGCCATTCATTGGTTTTTCACTTTTTACCTAGTTCTGTTTACTCCTCACAGATAACAATCATTTTGTTGCCCTCTAGCATTTTGTTTGTGTGACATGACAGGCAGATGTCTCCTGTATAAGAATCTTATTTTTTGTAAGTTGGGAGTATTTTATTTTGCAAATGGCAATATCTTTATGGCAAATCTATTCAATTCAGAGCCGGTGGTGGGAGGCGGGGATAGTGCTGGCCAGACTTATACGGTCTGTGCTAGCCGGTGGTTGGGAGGCGGGGTTAGTGCTGGGCAGACTTATATGGTCTGTGCCAGAGCTGGTGGTTGGGAGGCGGGGATAGTGCCGGGCAGACTTATACGGTCTGTGCCCTAAAGAGCACAGGTACAAATCAAAGTAGGGTATACACAAAAAGTAGCACACGTGAGTTGTCTTGTTGGGCAGACTGGATGGACCTTGCAGGTCTTTTTTCTGCCGTCATCTACTATGTTACTATGTTAGTGCTTATCTTATGTTGGCCCTTCAGCCTCCTCAATTGTTACCATTCATTTTTGCTATAATGTATCTATTCAGGTTAGTAACGAGACACTGTGTCCAGGAGAATCCGCCTAAGCGGAGAACTCAAACACCCCATGAGAAAACATAAAAGTGTAAAAAGAAAAGGTGGGAGGTTGACCATGGATACCAAAGACTGGAAAGATAAATCCTAAAGTGAAAACTTTTATTGATTAACGTTTTCACTTCAGGATTTACCTTTCCAGTCTTTGGTATGTGTGGTTTGTGTAACGTTTTTTTTTTTTTTTAATGTTCATTTGTTTTATGGATTATGTACAATTTGTATTTTTTTTTATAAGTTCATACTGTACATGATTTCTTCATGTGACCTTAGTATGTTGTAATATAGATACTCAACTCCTCAGGCAGGTGCTGTGAGCTGAAACACGGGTCCACGTCGAGTTGTCTTGCATATCTATTGATATCATTATTAAAAATTACTCCTTGTCTGGATTGGAAGTCTTTTTGTGCATCCCTGCTTTTTCCCGTTCGGACTCTTCACATAGGATTGCTTTTTCTTTTTTAGTGTGTTTCTCTGTTTATATGGTACCGCCTCCCAATGAATGTGGTGGAGATGACGATAGTGCCTGAAAATGAGAAAGCATGGGGCAACTGTAGTGGATCTGTCGGAGAAGGAAGGCAGTGCAGCATTGAGCAATTGGTGTATTAGCTTTATTTGCCATTATTGTCTATTTGTTTAACCTGTTAGAAGCCATCCATATTACAAGACCTGTAACAAAGGCTTCCTTCTTCTGAACCTAAATGCAATCTGCTTCTCTTTTGTTTTCCATATTGGTCTAGTGGACCATCTGCCTTGTGTTTTTACTCCACTTACTTTGTCTTGTAGGTGGCACTCCAGTTCCCTGATGAGCTGCTGGTGGATTCAGTCACTGTTGCAACAAAACTGGAAAAAGCTTCTGGTACCAAAGTGTACATTCTTGGCGACACCTCCTATGGCAGGTGGGGCTTTTATCTCAAACACTGTAGGGCAGTGTCCAAGCAGGAGAGAGTTTTCTAAGGATCACATTGCTGTGTTAGAGAACTGGAGGGTGCACTAGAGGACAGGGTCTCTGAAGGTATAAACACTTCTAATTCAGTGAATGTCTCATTTGTCCTGCCCTACTGTCCCTCCCTAGACTATTCAATTCGGATCCATTACTTACTTTTGGGCTTAAGATATTCACACATTTGTTTTAGTAAAACTTGATATACTGCTAGAGTTATACAGTACAAATAAATAATTAAAAATAACTCCATTAATTCACATAAGAAAGATAAGTACATAGGTGTTGCCATACTGGGAAAGACCAAAGGTCCATCAAGCCCAGCATCCTGTTTCCAGCAGTGGCCAATCCAGATGTTACTCGCACAGGACAAAACATACCATAATATAAAATTATATTTAATGTGAAATTGTATTTTGCACAGCCGGTAGTATATCTTTTTACCATCATCTAAATAATCAACAAATGCTTGTCTGAAATAGTAAGTTTTTTTCAACTACCTTAAATTTTAACAACATTTCCTTTTGCTCTTATCTCCTTAGAAAGGTTATTCCACAATGTAGGTGCCAACCAATAGAAAGCCTTAGAGTGGGTCAATTCCCTCTTGCCTCTTGACAGACTTGGCACAACGAACCTATGATCCTGTAAAGATCTTAATACTCCAAGTTGTATAAAGAATTACTTGAGAATGTAAATAAATTGGTTGATGAGTATAGTATACTCAATATGTCGGTGTCAGCAGTTTAAAACATATCCTAAACTGAACTGATTTAATCTAATATGGACATTTTATTTATTAGGATTTATTTACCACCTTTTTGAAGGAATTCACTCAAGGCGGTGTACAGTAAGAATAAATCAAACATGAGCAATAGACAATTACAGCAGTAAAACTCAAATAACAATACAAAGTATGGTATAATATACTACTTGCAATGTCATTACAATACGTAATAGAATACTTTAATTGACAGTGTAGGGTATAATCAAAGGTGGAACATATAGATAGGTAACAGAGTAAGAGAAGTTAGAAAATAACATTTTCTATTCTGCTTAACGGACCAAACAGCTCAAGGCTTATTACAAGTATAAATGGAAATGGACAAATCCCATTTGATTACAGAACATTAAAATACAACCAAGGCATGCTGATATTTACATATGAGATTGCCCAAATAAATACATTTTTAACAGCTCTGCTAAATACATTATACAAGGTAATTTCCTGAATTTCACTCGGTAATTAATTCCATATGTCAAGACCTCTACCTACCAAAGATCTCAATCTGGTGGTAGATTTCCCACAGTTGAGGACCGAAGGGATTTTTAACCTAACCTCTTTGAGATGTGCCTAGTTGAATAGAGACAAATCAAGTTTTGGAGGTACTCTGGAGCTAGTCAATACAGTATCTTAAAGACATATATTTAATAGCATGAATTCATTTCTTGTCTTTACCGACAACCAGTGTAACCTAATCAACAACGGGGAGGTATGATGAGTAGCTGTGCCCCCCCCCCCCCCCCCCCCCCCGGAAAATCAATTTAGCTGCTTCATTTTGAGCAATTTGTATTTGTCTAAGTTCTGAATCTGATAATCCATTTTATTTCAAACCATTTTTATTATCAGAATAACGAGGTACATATAATAAAGTCAGAATCAAATGACAATTTTACATATGGTTTACAACAAAAATAACCCCCCCCCCCCCCCCCCCCCGAACTGTACAATCAGAATAAACAAAAAGGATCAAGACCGTCTCCTATACAAGCAATAACAATCAAAGTGGGGAACATGGAGAGCCTGGTTTCTTGTGCCTCCCATGCCCAAAAAAAGGAAAGGCAGCTACCCACCACTTGGAAGCATCCAGGAGAGACCTGCAGAGAACTATCCCTCCCCTGAATCTAAAACATCTAACCCAAAGTATAGCCAGGTAAGCCAACCTATGTAAATGGTGTTGTTAATGATGACAGAATAAAGAATATACAACAAACGGTACAATGATAGAATCAAAACTTCCGTAAGTGAAAAATAAAACCCCCTAATAGCCCTAATACTAAACTGTGGGGTGTGGGCTACAAGAACCTCTCTTCAAAAAGAGAAGAAAATACAGTGTTGAAATACCTGTAAAAAGTTTTAAAATGTATTGAGAATCAGACTTCTAGCTCTAGGAGATAGGGACTGAATATAAACATGTCAAACTGCAAGAGACAACTTCCTCCGTTTAGGAGAACGCTTTGCTTGCCTCTGTTCCAACAGCATCAAGGCATGCAATCGATTTCTTCAGGCCCAAAAATATGGAGAACTATCCGTGATCCACAGTGCCAAAATAACTCTTTTGCCCAAAACACTCGCCTTCCAAAGAAAGAAAGAAAAGTATGAGAGCAATTGGGAATCCATAAAGCTTCATATTTGTCCAAAAGGAACCCACCTGGTGAAAATGGAAGAAACTGCCTCAAAAGCCTTTTTAACGCCAAGTGGCCCTCCAAAAGAATTTCACACACAAGCAACCCCAAAAGGCATGAAAAAAAGAATTCTCCTGATTACATTTCCTACAGATAGGGGTATTCAGCCCCCCTCCCCCAGCTTTGAATACCTGCTCTTGGGTAAAATAGGCCCTATGCAACGTATGGAACTGACATTCCCTAAGTTCAGCACTAACTGAAATCTCTGGTATATACTTAATTAATTTATCAAAGTCTAAAGAACTGGGAGGCAATCCTAAGTCGTGACTCCACTTGTTGGGAGGGTCCCCTCGACTCCTGGTGGGAACGAGTAACTTTATGAAGGGAAGAAACCGAGAGGCCACCATCTTGAAACTTATCAAAACAGCTCCTGCAAATGAGTACCCAAAGTTAACACCAGCCCTTCAGAGTCTAACGATTGAGTATAATGTTGCAACTATTGATACGCTAGAAAAATCTCATGGTTCAACCACTCCACGGGCTTGTAGAAATGGCCAAGAAAGCATCTCTTCCACCGTGTGGTAATCCTAACAGGACAATATTGCAATAATCTATTTGGCTCATAATCGTTGCTTGCCGTACTGTTCTTAAATGAGAGAGATCTAGAAACGGTTTAATTTGTTGTAAGAGTTTTAAATTTAATGAACACTTTCCTGATGATTTCACTAACATATTTTTCCATGCTCAGAGTCGAGAATATCTCCAATATTGGTTTGATGTGAGACTGTTGCAGTATCTAGTCTGATTTTAAGTTATGGCACTTCTACATCTTTAATAATAAGTGCTCAGATATAACGTTTCACTTGCAAACTAGCATTGTTTAGATGACATATATTTCTCACTGTACTTGTCACATTAATAGTGCAGCAAATGGAGTCAAAATTTAAGTGTTACAGAGCTTTTTTTGTAATTGCATACTGATCTTTAGAAAAGAGGCATGCACCATATAGGCAAGGAAATATTTCATCATGTATGATGAAAAAACTTGCTGCTGAGTGATCCAGTGTCCATACATTGAAAATGTGTAAAAATTCACATACTTCTTTATCAATAGAGTGGAGGAGTAGTCTAATGGTTAGTGCAGCAGGCTTTGATCCTGGCTACCTGGGTCCTTGTGACCTTGGGGCATCACTTAACCCTTCATTGCCCCAGGTACAAAGATTGTGAGCTCTCTAGGGACAGAGAAAGTATCTGCATAACAGGAAGACCCTTGCAAAATGTTCTCTGTAAGGTTACTTTCTGTAGCACCACAGATGTGCAGTCGTTTGTTTTTTTTAAAATGTGGATTAGATCCAGTGTGCTTACAGCCAACGCAGTCACATGACTGCTGTATGCGGTGGGTGGGATAAAGTCCAGGAACCAGTTCAAGGACAATAACAGCATGAAGCCAACATAGTCACGTGACTTCTCAATCAGGTGGGTGGGAGAAAGTCCAGGAACCAAGGTGAATAAAGAGCACTTTATGATCTTCCGCTGCTGCAGTCATGTTCTGCCTGCCTTTCTGTGCATGGGCAGGCTGTGCACCCTTCACTCAAGTTCCCCCTTATTGCTTCAGCAAGGCTAGTTGCAGCTCTCAACAAATTCTACCTACAGCAAACAGAGCATTAATTAGTTCCCAAAGTTGAAATGCAAACCCATCTCTGATTGACCATTGGGCTTTTCTTCTGATTATATTACAGCCCCAGCCAGGAGTGGAGGAGTTGCCTAATGGTTAGTGCAGTGACCCGAGAACCAGGGAAACTGAGTGCAATTCCCACTGCAGCTCCTTATGACTCTAGGCAAGTCGCTTTAATCCTCCAGTGTCCCAAGTACAAAATAAATACCTGTATATAATATGTAAATCACTTTGATTGTAACCACAGAAAGGTGGTATATCAGATTCCATCCCTTTCCCCTTTTGCCACTCAGTAAAGCTACCATTCCTTATCATCCTGCTAGACCAGTCCAGACTGATGGGTTAAGTTCCTCTATCAGCAGATGGAGGCTGACACTTGTTCTGATAACAGGGCCACCAAAGGGGGGGGGGGGGAAGGTACAGAATTCCCTGGGTCTGGCCTCTGGGGGGGGGGGGGGGGCTGTCGCAGCGCCGGCAAGCTTCTTCCTTCCTGCTTCTTCCGGGTGTGTCCTGCTTGCTGCCCAGGTCCCAGATGATCGCATTAATGCAATATTGTGTTAATGCAATCATCCGGGTCCCAGCACGAGCAGGAGAGGACAGACCAAGGAAGTTGGATGAAAACAGGAGATGAGATGACATCAAAAGGTTGAAGCCAATTAGGTTTAGTCTCTGTTTTGCCTTCCCCGCTCAGCTGTCATCCCACTACAAAGCAAACAAACCAATGAGCTGCTGTATCCATGTTATTGGTTCTTTATTGCTTGGTAGCATTTTTATTTGATCCCACTTATATTTTCAAACATGCAGGCTTGTGCAGCGGGAGGGGCGAGGGACGTGACGTTCCGGTTCTGCCCCAGTCCCAGTTGTGTCTGTCTGCGGCCCTGTCCGATAATGTCATCACTATAACAGTGGTGCAGCTAGGAATATTCCCAGTATTTCTGTTGCCTCCAACTGAGAAACAGGTCTTTTTCCGTAGTGTGCAGTCCACAGCCTGCAGCCCTTGAGGTTGAACTTTGGTCTAGGCATTGCTCCCAGGGACTGGTCCATGGACTTTCTTATGGTCAAGCATGGAGGTGTCTTTCCCTCCAGGGCCCCACATTGGCAGTGACCCTAAGGTGATGGTGGTAGCCCTGGGTTGCCCCTGTCAACTGTAGTATGCTGATCTTGTGTGGCTACAGGTGGGGTCCTCTTTTTTTATTTACTTCCAGGGGGACCTGGAGTCCTGCAGCAGGGGTTGGTCCTCATGGAGGATAAGTACATAAGTAGTGCCATACTGGGAAAGACCAAAGGTCCATCTAGCCCAGCATCCTGTCACCGACAGTGGCCAATCCAGGTCAAGGGCACCTGGCACGCTCCCCAAACGTAACAACATTCCAGACAAGTTATACCTAAAAATGCGGAATTTTTCCAAGTCCATTTAATAGCGGTCTATGGACTTGTCCTTTAGGAATCTATCTAACCCCTTTTTAAACTCCGTCAAGCTAACCGCCCGTACCACGTTCTCCGGCAACGAATTCCAGAGTCTAATTACACGTTGGGTGAAGAAAAATTTTCTCCGATTCGTTTTAAATTTACCACACTGTAGCTTCAACTCATGCCCTCTAGTCCTAGTATTTTTGGATAGCGTGAACAGTCGCTTCCATATCATCAAGCTGATCAATCCATAGACTGGTGGGTTGTGTCCATCTACCAGCAGGTGGAGATAGAGAGCAAACTTTTGCCTCCCTATATGTGGTCATGTGCTGCCGGAAACTCCTCAGTATGTTCTCTATCTCAGCAGGTGGTGGTCACACACAGCAGCAGCTCTGGCTAGGCCTCCAAGCCTAATCCTTAGGTTTTGTTGAGGCCTGGGGTTGAGGGCTCTTTTGAGCAAGTGCAAACCTGGTGGTGCCAGGTCCCTCCTTTTCTCCCCCCTCCCGCTGGCTCCGTTTAAAAAAAAAAAAAAAAAAAAATTTTTAAACGTCTTTAAAGGCGTTTAATTCGACGTTTCTTTAAACGTTCATTGCAGCTACTCACTGGGACACCAGTTCGTTACAGCTCGGAGCGGCAAGCAGGTAATTTTACCTTTTTTTTAGCGGGCAGGGGGTTCCCCGATTCTTCTCCTTGTGGCTATGGCGTCGGAGGGCGAGGGCGCAAAGGGTCGCTCCCCGGATCACTGGAGCGCTTCTAGAGGGGATGCGGGGGTTTTACAACCTGATTCGCCCTTGATGGGTGATAGTTTAGTGACCGATGAATGTCCCGGTCGTTCCTCCGGCGTGGCGGTTTTTTCCCGCCATAAACGCCCATCCCCCGCTCCTCGCCTCCGCCATCTTGGCCGGCCACGCGGCTCGGACGGCTTCTTCGGGGCCGCCCTTGAGGTTGGAGACATTAATGCCATGAACGCCCTTAATTTGGGCGACGGCACAAAAGCGGCTAAAGTTAAGCGCCGTTCTTCCCGCGCGGCTCCTTCACGGAGTTTCGCGCCGGACGCCATTTTGGATGCGCAGCATGTCTCTCCCCCGCTATTGCGAGCGCCGGTTGAGAGTGCGTCTAGGGCTGTTGCCCAGGCTGCGGAAGTGCACAGTCTGGGGGGTTTCTCCCCCGAGTTTGTTTTGCTGCTGCATCAGGCTTTCCTCATGCAAAACGCTGCCCCTGCTCCCTCTTCTGATAAAGAGGTTGAGGTTCCCAGAGGTAAACGCCCTCGGGTTGATTTCCAGGCCTTGGAGGACTTTTGTCTCCTCCGATGTAGATGAGGGCAGCGTGTCTGAGGTCTCCCAACGATCCTTTGCGGATTCCTTGGAGGAGATAGATCCCCGCTCGGCTGGAGCGGATGACCCCTCTGCAGCGCGGCTTTTTAGCCCAGAGGATTTGCCCAACCTGTTGTTACAGGCCATGGACACTTTGAAGATTTCCTCTCCGGAGGACGTCTCTCCCTCAGCCCCTGTTGGCTCTGCCATTATGCTGGGGACGAAGCGCCCGCCTAGAACCTTCCACGTGCATGATGCCATGCACACCTTAATTGCGGCTCAATGGGATGTCCCGGAAACGAGCCTTAAAGTGGCTAGGGCTATGTCCCGCCTCTATCCTTTGGCTGTGAGTGAACGTGAGGCCTATCTGTGGCCTACCGTGGATTCTTTAATCACTGCGGTGACTAAGAAAACGGCGTTGCCGGTGGAAGGTGGCACGGCCCTAAAGGACGCCCAAGACAGAAGATTGGAGGCGGCCTTAAGGTCGTCCTTTGAGGCAGCTGCTTTAAGTTTGCAGGCCTCAGTTTGCGGCTCCTATGTGGCCAGGGCGTGCCGGACTATGGTGCAGCGGGCTTCCCCCTCGGATCTTTCCTTGAGGGCTGATTGGCCGGCCCTGGAATCGGGCTTAGCCTATTTGGCAGACTTGCTGTATGATGTCTGGAGAGCCTCAGCTAAAGGCATGGCTCAGACAGTCTCTGCGCGGCGGTGGCTTTGGCTGAAACATTGGTCTGCTGACCACGCCTCTAAATCCCGCCTGGCTAGATTGCCTTTTAAAGGCAAGCTGCTCTTTGGGGTCGAGCTGGACAAAATCGTGACCGATCTCGGCACGTCTAAGGGCAAGAAATTACCAGAGGTCAGGGCTCGGGTTAGTACTCGTCCCGATACCTCCAGAGGACGGTTGCAGGAAGCCCATCGGTACCGCCCGGGCAAGTCGGGTTCCTCTGCCCCCTCTTCCTTTAAGAGGAATTTCTCCCCCAAGCAGCATTCCTTTCGCAGAGACCGCCGTCCCGGAGGTGCTCCCTCCGGTCCTCCCCCAGGGTCTCGTACCCAATGACGGGGCCTTGGTCCACGCCCCAGTGCAGATTGGAGGACGGCTGTCCTCGTTTCTGGGTGAGTGGACCACTATAACTTCAGACGCGTGGGTGCTGGAAGTCATCAGAGACGGCTACAAGCTAGAGTTCTGCCAACCCTTAAGAGACGGGTTTGTACTCTCTCCCTGCAAGTCTCCGGTCAAGCTGTGGTAGTGCAGCAGACCTTGGACAACCTGATCTGCCTGGGTGCGGTCGTTCCGGTGCCAAAAAATCAGATTGGCAAGGGACATTACTCCATTTACTTTGTGGTTCCAAAGAAAGGAGGTTCTGTCCGGCCTATCCTCGACCTCAAAGGGGTCAATCGGACCTGGAAAGTGAGGCACTTTCGCATGGAGACTCTCCGCTCTGTTATAGCGGCAGTGAAGGCAGGAGAGTTCTTGGCTTCCTTGGTCATCAAGGAAGCGTACCTGCATATTCCCATCTGGCCTCCTCTCCAACGCTTTCTGCGTTTTACAGTCCTGAGACGACACTTCCAGTTCAGAGCCCTCCCTTTCGGGTTGGCTACTGCTCCGCGGACCTTTTCCAAAGTAATGGGGGTCATAGCGGCCTTCCTGCTAAAGGAAGGAGTACAAGTCCATCCTTATCTGGACGACTGGTTGATCCGAGCCCCCTCTTATGCAGAGTGCGGCAAAGCTATGGACCGGGTAATTGCTCTTTTGAGCTCCCTGGGATGGATCATCAACTGGAAGAAGAGCCAGCTGCGCCCGACTCAGTCCCTGGTGTATCTGGGAGTTCGATTCGACACCCAAGTGGGCAGAGTGTTCCTGCCAGACAATCGGATTGTCAAGCTTCAGGCTCAGGTGGACTAGTTCCTAGTAGCCTCTCCTATTCGGGCTTGGGACTACGTGCAGCTGTTGGGCTCTATGACGGCCACGATGGAAGTAGTGCCCTGGGCCAGGGCTCATATGAGACCACTACAGCTATCTCTGCTGCTGCGCTGGACTCCGATGTCGGAGGATTATGCTGTGCGCCTTCCCGTGGACCCAGCAGTGCGCAAGGCGCTGAGCTGGTGGACGCAGACAGACAAGTTGTCTGCAGGATTGCCTCTGGTGACCCCGGAGTGGATTGTCGTCACGCCAGACGCCTCTTTGATGGGCTGGGGAGCCCACTGCTTGGGAAGGACAGCGCAGGGGCTCTAGTCTCCTGCAGAGGCAAGTGGTCTATCAACCTCCTGGAACTCAGAGCCATTCGGTTGGTGTTATTGGAGTTCATCCCGGTACTGGTGTTGAAGCCTGTACGGGTCCTGTCGGACAATGCCACGGCTGTGGCCTATATCAACCGCCAGGGAGGTACCAAGAGCGCCCCTCTAGCCAAGGAGGCTATGAGTCTTTGCCAGTGGGCGGAAGCGAACCTGGAGCAGCTTTCAGCGGCCCACATTGCCGGAGTCATGAATGTCAAGGCGGACTTTCTCAGTCGCCATACCTTGGAGCCCGGAGAGTGGCAACTATCTGCTCAGGCGTTCTTGGACATCACGAAGCGCTGGGGCCAGCCGAGCCTAGATCTGATGGCGTCATCGGCCAATGGCCAAGTGCCGCGCTTTTTCAGCAGAGGACGGGACCCTCGATCCCTGGGAGTAGATGCTCTTCTCCAACAGTGGCCGACACAAGAGCTCCTCTATGTGTTCCCGCCCTGGCCCATGTTGGGCAGGGTGCTAGACCGGGTGGCAAAGCATCCCGGCAGGGTAATCCTGGTGGGTCCGGATTGGCCCAGACGTCTCTGGTATGCGGACTTGTTCAGGCTCTCAGTCGACGATCCTCTGCGGCTGTCAGTGGAGCAGGGCCTGTTACATCAGGGTCCCGTGGTGATGGAGGATCCCTCTCCCTTTGGTCTTACGGCCTGGCTATTGAGCGGCAGCGTCTGAGGAAGAAGGGCTTCTCAGACAAGGTCATCGCCACTATGCTGAGAGCGAGGAAGCGCTCTACTTCTACTGCTTACGCCAGGGTTTGGCGTATCTTTGCAGCATGGTGTGAAGCAGGCTCACTTTCTCCCTTCACTGCTCCAATTTCTTCAGTGTTGGCGTTCCTGCAAGAAGGTCTGGAGAAAGGCCTGTCGCTCAGTTCCCTTAAAGTCCAGGTAGCGGCTCTGGCTTGCTTCAGGGGCCGCCTGAAGGGTGTTTCCCTGGCTTCGCAGCCAGATGTGGTGCGCTTTCTCAAGGGAGTTAATCACCGGCGCCCTCCTCTGCACTCAGTGGTGCCTGCGTGGAATCTCAACCTGGTGCTAAGAGCATTGCAGAAGCCGCCTTTGGAACCCTTGTCGAGGGCATCTCTGAAAGACCTGACGTTGAAAGCAGTCTTTTTGGTGGCTATCACTTCAGCCAGAAGAGTTTCCGAGCTCCAGGCGCTCTCATGTCGAGAGCCTTTTCTGCAGTTCACTGAGGCAGGAGTGACTATTCGCACAGTGCCTTCCTTCCTGCCCAAGATTGGTTCTCGCTTCCATGTGAATCAGCAGCTCTGTCTCCCTTCCTTTCGTAGGGAGGACTACCCAGAGGAGTACTCTGCTCTTAAATATCTGGATGTGAGACGAGTCATCACCAGATACTTGGAAGTGACCAATGATTTCCGGAAATCGGATCATCTGTTGTCCTGTTTGCAGGTCCTCGTAAGGGTCTGCAGGCTGCTAAGCCTACAGTGGCAAGATGGGTCAAGGAAGCCATTGCAGCGGCTTATGTGGCCGTGGGGAAGGTGCCGCCTATCCAGCTGAAGGCTCACTCCACGAGAGCTCAGGCGGCCTCGATGGCAGAGGCCGGATCCGTCTCCTTGGAAGAGATATGCAAGGCGGCAACTTGGGCTTCGGCTCATACATTCTCCAAGCATTACCGTTTGACTGTGGCTGCACGGGCGGAGGCCCGGTTTGGAGCTTCAGTGTTGAGGTCAGGGATTTCTATGTCCCGCCCTGGGTGAGTACTGCTTCGGTACATCCCACCAGTCTATGGATTGATCAGCTTGATGATATGGAAGGTAAAATTATGTATAATCGTACCTGATAATTTTCTTTCCATTAATCATAGCTGATCAATCCATAGCCCCTCCCAGATATCTGTACTGTTTATATTCTGGTTGAATTTTAGGTTCAAGTTTAGCCTTCAGTTACTTCAGGAGGACTTCGTGTTCAAGTTCTTCTTTCACTTGGATTCTTCAAGAGTTGAGACGAGTTTGTGTTACAGTGAGCTGCTGCATTCCTCTCCCCTCCGTTTTACGGGGCTGGATTGAGACATAAATTCTGCCGGCACTCCCTCCCGCTTCGTGCGGCTGTAGGGCAGCTTTGTACCCCTCCCGCTTCGGCGGTGTTAGGGTCAGTCAGCTCCTCCCGCGGTTGCGGTTGCAGGATAAGCCAGATCCCCCCGCATCGGCGGGTGTGGTGTCCTTCCCCCGCTCCGCGGGGATGAGCTGGACGGATTCCCCTCCCCCACTTGTGTGGGGATGAGCTGGGTTAATTCCCCTCCCCCGTTTCGGCGGTGGTGAGCTGGGCAGAGTGTCCCTTCGTGGGTGTAATTCTCTAAGTGCTGAGTCCTGCGGATGGAGCTTTGATATCGACATACTGAGGAGTTTCCGGCAGCACATGACCACATATACATAAGTACATAAGTACATAAGTAGTGCCATACTGGGAAAGACCAAAGGTCCATCTAGCCCAGCATCCTGTCACCGACAGTGGCCAATCCAGGTCAAGGGCACCTGGCACGCTCCCCAAACGTAAAAACATTCCAGACAAGTTGTACCTAAAAATGAGGAATTTTTCCAGTCCATTTAATAGCGGTCTATGGACTTGTCCTTTAGGAATCTATCTAACCCCTTTTTAAACTCCGTCAAGCTAACCGCCCGTACCACGTTCTCCGGCAATGAATTCCAGAGTCTAATTACACGTTGGGTGAAGAAAAATTTTCTCCGATTCGTTTTAAATTTACCACACTGTAGCTTCAACTCATGCCCTCTAGTCCTAGTATTTTTGGATAGCGTGAACAGTCGCTTCACATCCACCCGATCCATTCCACTCATTATTTTATACACTTCTATCATATCTCCCCTCAGCCGTCTCTTCTCCAAGCTGAAAAGCCCTAGCCTTCTCAGCCTCTCTTCATAGGAAAGTCGTCCCATCCCCACTATCATTTTCGTCGCCCTTCGCTGTACCTTTTCCAATTCTACTATATCTTTTTTGAGATACGGAGACCAGTACTGAACACAATACTCCAGGTGCGGTCGCACCATGGAGCGATACAACGGCATTATAACATCCGCACACCTGGACTCCATACCCTTCCTAATAACACCCAACATTCTATTCGCTTTCCTAGCCGCAGCAGCACACTGAGCAGAAGGTTTCAGCGTATCATCGACGACGACACCCAGATCCCTTTCTTGATCCGTAACTCCTAACGCGGAACCTTGCAAGACGTAGCTATAATTCGGGTTCCTCTTACCCACATGCATCACTTTGCACTTGTCAACATTGAACTTCATCTGCCACTTGCACGCCCATTCTCCCAGTCTCGCAAGGTCCTCCTGTAATCGTTCACATTCCTCCTGCGACTTGACGTCCCTGAATAATTTTGTGTCATCGGCGAATTTAATTACCTCACTAGTTATTCCCATCTCTAGGTCATTTATAAATACATTAAAAAGCAACGGACCCAGCACAGACCCCTGGCTTACAACTTGGCCCGTGAGAGGTGGTGCCTGATGTGCAATGGCTGTCATCTTGCTGTGGGCTGGTTTGTCTTCCGCATCTCTGGAATATGTTTGCATCTGGTGAGCCTTTGATGTTTGGTGTACAGAGCAAAAGATCTCTATGAGCCAGGCGGATCTGCCATTGATCCTGGTCTCTCTGCAATGGGGTTTTGACCAAGGCCTAGCCTTTAACTCTTTAAAGGTTCAGGTGGCAGCTCTCTCTTGTTTCCAAGGTAGGATTGATGGTCTGTCTAGGCTGAGTTGATGTGGGCGGTTAAGCAAATTCAGCCTCTGTTGGCTATTTATATTATTTTGTGGGCTACACTAAGACAAAGCAGTCTCAAAACCTACTGTTGTCCAGTAGGATTAAGGAGGTTGTGGGAGCAGCTTACCTTTAGAAAGGGGTTCCAGTGGGTCTCACTGTAAGCTATTAATTGGACAGAAGCTCAAGTAGTCAACCCAATCTGTAGAGTGGTCACGTGGTCCTTTGCTGTATTCTTTTGTACAAGATTAATGATCAGGCTAGAGGAGATGGCTGCTGTTGGCAGAGCTGCATTGCAGGGTGCCCCATCTTCCTCCTATCCAGTGGAATAAAGCTTTGGTACGTGGTCTAGTAGGACAAAGAAAAAATTCTTTACTTGAATTTCCTTTCCTTGAGTCCCACTAGACCAGTCCAGGACCTACCCAGAAAGACAAGAGTCCTGGGCTGCCCTTTCCTGTTCATTGTACTTAGTTTTCTTTTAATGTTCTGGTGTCTACAGAAGGTTCTTGAGCTGATAATGGGTTTCATGTTTATATAGGTTTTTAGTTAATTGTGAGCTTTGGAATTAGTATATTGAAAATATTCCTGGCTCACCATTTGTTATATTGATATCGTCAGAATCATCAAATCCTCTGTCTCTATCTGTAGTAGCAAAACAAGCACTATATGTGTTCCTATATAAGATAGATGGGATTATAATGCATAATTAATGCACTATCCAGCATTAATAACCTGACTTAAAAAATGCAGGCTTATTATGTGCTGCAACCTTGCATATAGATGAAGACTGCTGACGGGTTCTGATGTGCTTGAATAACAAGGTTGTTATCAGCATCGACATCGTGGCCAGGACAGCCAAGGACTCTTGGAATTACCCTTGCAGCTGGAGAGACATTGTGGCTGACAAATTTCACATTGTTTATGAAACTCTGGCTTCTTCTCAAGGTGACCCCATCAGTGTGAAACCAGTGAGACAAATGTTGGGGTCCCTGAAGCCATAATAATTGGGTTAAGTGTATGTGTGCATCACACCAAGGCCAGGATGTACGTCATTAGCACAGCTGCAGCCTGTGATTTCTGTGTAAAAAGAGGCTGTTATCTGAGGCAAAGGGGCTGCTGTGTTAACATTTCATCCAAGGAGAAGACTGTGCTGAATCTGATTGAACATCTGAGGAGCACACTGTCACTGTCAGGTTGTATGTGTGCCTTGTACTTTTGTATAAGTGCTGTGGGGTCAGGGTGACTCTTTTACTTATGAGTTTAGCTTAGGTATTTAGTTGCATTTAGTCTGAGCTGTTACTATGATAAGACTTCCTGTGTCTCTTTATTCTTGCCTTCTTTGCATGTTATCTTTGCTATTATTGTAAATAAATATGTGCTCTGTTTTTATACTGCTTGTTTGTGGAGTTCTTTCTATTATTTAGGGCACAGTGAGCTTGGATCCAAGGATAAGAGGGAACACATTTGCATCTCACACTTCACTCACTAAGGCTGGTATTACCAGAGGCCTATTCCTGTTAGAATTTATGCTAAGTATCAGGAACCCCAATAACACCCCAAAAAGGATTGTATTTGTATGTTCTCATATATCTCCTAATACAAGGACATTACCTATCAGTCTGGACTGGTCTAGCAGGACTCAAGGAAAAGAAATTATCTGATAAGGGTAAACTTCTCTTTTCAGATTAGACATTATTGTCATGTTGGGGAGGGGGTGGGTTAGAGGAGGGAGGTCTTCTAAAAGGAGAGCATCACCCTGGTGCAGCTGGAAATAATCCTGTAGCCAGGACTAGCACACCAGGGGATGCAATATCCTCTCGCACCGAGGATGTGTCTCCAGGAGCTACTGCCTAGGAGGGAAAGGTTAGGACGACTGTTGTAGTTGATGATTTGATTATTAGGCATGTAGATTGCTGTGTGATTGGTGGATGTGAGGATCGCCTGGTCACTTGCCTGCCTGGTGCGAAGGTGGCGGACATCACACGTCGCCTAGATCGGATTTTAGATAGTGCTGGGAAGAGCCGGCTGTCTTGGTACATGTGGGTACCAATGATATAGGAAAATGTGGGAGAGAGGTTGTGGAAGCCAAATTTAGGCTCTTACGTAGAAAGCTCAAATCCAGAACCTCTAAGGTAGCATCTTCTGAAGTGCTACCCGTTCCACGTGCAGGGCCCAAGAGACAGGCAGCGCTCCGGAGTCTCAATGCATGGATGAGACGGTGCAGGGAGGAGGGTTTTAGCTTTGTAAGGAATTGGGGAACATTCTGAGGAAGGGGGAACCTATTCCGGAAGGATGTGCTCCACCCTAACCAGGGTGGTGGGACCACGCTGCTGGCATCGGCATTTAAAAAGGAGATAGAGCAGCTTTTAAACTAGAACCTGGGGGAATGCTGACAGTTGTTCAAGAGCGGATGATTTGGAACAAGGTATCTTTCAAAGATGTCGCCAAAACAGGGAAGATAGGGTACCCCAATAGTGAGGTTGCAAAAGAGACCATAGGTCAGGTGACCTTAAATAAAAATCAGATGAAAGATTGCAAATTAACACTGTCAACTACTGAGCAAGATGTAAATAGGAACAACAAACATAGTTTGAAATGTCTATATGTGAATGCCAGAAGCCTAAGAAATAAGATGGCAGAGTTAGAATATATTGCACTAAATGGAAAATTAGATATAATAGGCATCTCTGAGACCTGGTGGAAGGAGGATAACCAGTGGGACACTCATACTAGGGTACAAATTATATCGTCGTGATAGGGTGGATCGAATTGGTGGAGGGGTAGCTTTGTATGTTAAAGACGGCATTAAATCAAATGGATTGAAAATTCTGCAAGAAACAAAACACATCTTGGAATCCCTGTGAATTTATTTATTTATTTATTGCATTTGTACCCCACATTTTCCCACCTCTTTGCAGGCTCAATGTGGCTTACATTACATTATGAATAGTGGAAATCTATAAGAAAATATACATTTAGTATTGCGTAAGGATCTTGGGTAACATGATAATAGTTAAGCAGGATAGTAGAGTAACGAACTAATTTCGTGAGCCGAATTTCTTTAAGCAGTTCTGGATATTTGTGTAATGGTTCACATTTGTTGATCTTTGTGGTATGCCTTGTCAAAGAGATGGGTCTTCAGTAGTTTGCGGAAGTTGGTTAGTTCATGGATTGTCTTCAAGTTGTGCGGCAGCGCGTTCCAGAATTGTGTGCTCAAGTAGGAAAAGGTTGACGCATGTGTTAGTTTGTATTGTAGACCTCTGCAGTTGGGGAAGTGAAGATTGAGGAATGTGCGGGATGATTTTTTTAGCATTCCTGGATGGTAAGTCTATCAGGTCTGACATGTAGGCTGGAGTGTCTCCGTGAATGATTTTTAGGCATATTTTCAAAGCACTTAGCCTTCCAAAGTTCCATAGGTTTCTATGGAACTTTGGAAGGCTAAGTGCTTTGAAAATGAGCCTATTTGTGAACTAGGGTACATATTTTGAACGTGATGCGTTCTTTAAGTGGGAGCCAGTGTAGTTTTTCCATGTGTAAAGGGGAAAAGGATAGTGATAGGAGTGTAGTACCATCCACCTGGCCAGGTTGAACAGACGGATGTAGAAATGTTATCAGAAATTAGGGAGGCTAACAAACTGGGCAGCACAATAATAATGGGTGATTTCAATTACCCCAATATTGACTGGGTAAATGTAAAAGGGCATGCTAGGGAGGTAAAATTCCTTGATGAAATCAAGGACTGCTTTATGGAGCAGCTGGTACAGGAGCTGATGATAGGAGGAAAAATTCTAGACCTAGTCCTCAGTGGAGTGCATGATCTGGTGCGGGAGGTGATGGTCATGGGGCCGCTTGATAACTGATCATAATATGATCAGATTTGATATCTGCTCTGGAGTAAGTACATACAGGAAATCCAATACGTTAGCATTTAACTTTCAAAAAGGAGACTATGATAAAATGAGAGGAATGGTGAAAAAAAAACTTAGAGGAGCAGCTTTGAAAGTCAAAAATTTATATCAGGTGTGGGTGCTGTTCAAAAATACCATCATGGAAGCCCAGGCCAAGTATATTCTGTGTATTAGGAAAGGAGGAAGGATGACCAAACGACAGCTGACATAGATAAAAAAATGAGGTAAAGGAAGCTATTAGAGCTAAAAGAAAATCTTTCAGAAAATGGAAGAAGGATCTGACTGAAAATAAAAAGAAACTGTATAAGGAATGTCAAGTCAAATGCAAAGCGCTGACAAGGAAGGCAAAGAGACTTTTTGAAAAAAAGCGTTGGAGGCAAAAACACATAGGAACATTTTTTTTTTAGGTATATTAAAGGCAAGAAGCCAGCAAAAGAATCGGTTTGAATGCTAGATGACCAAGGGGTAAAAGGAGCAATCAGGGAAGACAAAGCCATGGCGG
This sequence comes from Microcaecilia unicolor, assembly GCF_901765095.1. NCBI lineage: Eukaryota > Metazoa > Chordata > Amphibia > Gymnophiona > Siphonopidae > Microcaecilia > Microcaecilia unicolor. The sequence continues at coordinate 1,062,356 of NC_044036.1, forward strand.
AGAGATTAAATGAGTTCTTTGCTTCGGTCTTCACCGAGGAAGATGTGGGAGAGATACCGATGCCAGAAATGGTATTCAAAGCTGACAAATCAGAGAAACTGAATGAAATCTCTATAAACCTGGAAGATGTAATGGCGCAATTTGACAAATTGAAGAGTAGCAAATCTAGACCAGATAGTATTCATCCCAGAGTACAGATTAGAATTGAAAAATGAACTTGTAAAACTATTGTTAGTAATATGTAAAATCAAGCTTGGCTCTGAAAGATTGGAGGGTGGTCAATGTAACAGTGGCATAGCTAGGTGGGGTGCCAGGGGAGTGGCCGCTCCCCCAAACGGAGCTCTGCTGGTGCCTATTTTTTTTTCTCATCATGTTGCATTGAAAATGTTTGCCGGTGCCGGCGGAAGTCCATTCTCGCGCCGCTTTTGCTCCCCCCACGCCGTCAACCTGGCTCCGCTTCTGCAATGTAACACCGATTTAAAGAAAAAAAAAAGTTTCCGAAGTGATCTGGGAAATTATAGACCAGTGATCCTGATGTCGGTTCCGGGCAAAATGGTAGTGACTATTATAAAGAAGAAAATTAGGGAGCATATTCAAAAACATGGATTAATGAGGCAAAGCCATCATGGATTTAGTGAAGGGAAATCTTGCCTCAGCAATCCACTACATTTCTTTGAAGGAGTGAACAAAGTGCAAAAAGGTGAGCCGGTCGATATTGTGTATCTGGATTTTCAAAAGGCGTTTGACAAAGTACCTCATGAAAGACTCCAGAGGAAATTGGAGAGTCATGGGATAGGAGGTAGTGTCCTATTGTGGATTAAAAACTGGTTAAAGGATAGAAAACAGAGAGTAGGGTTAAATGGTCAGTATTCTCAATAGAGAAGGGTAGATAGTGGGGCTCCCCAGAGGTCTGTGCCTGGGCCGCTGTTTTTTAATATATTTAAAAATGATCTAGAGATGGGAGTAACTAGTGAGATAATTAAATTTGCTTGTGAAAAATTACAAGAGGACCTTGGGCGACTGGGCGTCTAAATGGCAGAAGAGGTTTAATGTGAGCAAGTGCAAAGTGATGCATGTGGGAAAGAGAAACCTGAATTATGTAATATAAGGTTCCACAGTAGGAGTCACCAACCAGGAAAGGGATCTAGGCATCATCGTTTGATACGTTGAAACTCTCTTCTCAGTGTGCTGCTGGCTAAGAAAGCAAATAGAATGTTAGGTATTATTAGGAAAGGAATAGAAAATAAAAATGAGGATGTTATAATGTCTTTGTATTGCTCCATGGTGTGACTGCACCTCGAATATTGTGTTCAGTTGTGGTCACCACATCTCAAAAAAGATATAGTGGAATTAGAATAGGTACAGAGAAGTGCAACAAAAATGATAAAGGGGATGGGACGACTTCCCAATGAGGAAAGGCTAAAGTGGCTAGGGCAGTTTAGAGAAAAGATGACTGAGGGGAGATCTATAAAACAATGAGTTGAGTGGAAATGGTAGACATGAAGCGTCTGTTTACTCTTTCCAAAAATACTAGGACTAGGGGGCATTCAATGAAGCTACAAAGTAGTAAATTTAAAACGAATCGGAGAAAATATTTCTTCGCTCAACATGTAATTAAACTCTGGAATTCGTTTCCAGAGAATGTAGCAAAAGCGGTTAGCTTAGTGGAGTTTAAAAAAGGTTTGGATGGCTTCCTAAAGGAAAAGTCTAGAATAAGCAGCATAAAATGTATTATTCTGTTTTGGGATCTTGCCAGGTATTTGTCACCTGGATTGGCCACTGTTCGAAACAGGATGCTTGGCTTGATGAACCTTTGGTCTGTCCCAGTATGGCAATACTTGCGACACTGTCATTTCTTGGAGTGGAGGAGTAGCCTAGTGGTTAGTGCAGTGTACTTTGATCCTGGGGAACTGAGTTCAATTCCCACTGCAGCTCCTTGTGACTCTGGGCAAGTCACTTAACCGTCCATTGCACCTGGTCCAAAATAAGTACCTGAATATATGTAAACCGCTTTGAATGTAGTTGCAAAAACCTCAATATCAAGTCCCATTTCCCTTTCCCCTTTTATTGTATACATTACTGTTTGTCTGTAGAGTGTGACTCAATGAAGTTCTTTAAACTTAATTGATAGCATCATTCTGTGTTCATAGTGTGTCTCTGATTACTGGGTGGGCACAGACCCTCCTGCTCAGTCACTGTGGTCCTATTTTAGCTGTCTCTTTCTTCTTGACTTTTTAGTATTTCTGTTTGTGGTCTCAGGTATCTTGTCTCCCTTACAGCTGCTGCGTAGATGAGGTGGCCGCAGAACACGTAGGAGCTGATGCTGTGGTACATTATGGACGGGCATGTCTCAGCCCCTGCACCAGGCTACCCATCATGTACGTCTTTGGACGCAAATCTGTAGATGTGAAGAGTTGTGTGGCTGCATTTCGGAAGCTATACCCTGACCCGGCATGCCACGTGGTGGTGCTGTGTGATGTGGTGTACCACTACATCATAGGTGAGAAACAGTAATACAGGACAGTCTATCTGTATAGAAAGAAGGAAGTTGGGGTCAAAGACAAAGAGGGGAATTGTCGAAGAGGGGACAAATTGAGGAAATCCCTTCACTTCCAATGCTGGATTTGAGCCCAAATAATGGGCATTATACTGAGAACAAAGAACTATGGTAAAACTGATGTTTCTAGAAAAGTTGTTTAATTCTGTTGAGAATTAATACTTGTATCTGAAACATTTTATTTGTCATGTTCATCTTGCCTTATGTGTCTCATTTAGTGCTTACCTATGTCAGTTCATATCTTTTAATATAATTATTGGTGGGTGTGACAGATCCATGAGATCTGGTGGTAGCACAGATACAGATATTTTTGGCTTTCTTTCTCTACAGGAGTTCTGAAATCATTGCTTTGTCCAGACTATCCCCACGTTTCCTTCTCCAGCATAGTTTTGGATGGCACGTCGACCTGCATCTCCAGTACTGGTGACAGCAACTCCCGTGTGACCTCTGATGAGGTGGAAGTGGTGAAATTTGGGCGCCAGTTTGCTATTGATAAGTATTTAGGGATAGGGGCTTATGGCATGTTCTACATTGGGGGGGAGAGCCCCACCCTGACCAACTTCATGATGATCTGGAACCAGTGTGCCTTCTCCACCTTTAACCCTCATACAGGGGAGGGGAGACACGAAACTCTGAACGTGAACAGAGCCCTCATGAAACGCTTTTATTTGATAGAGTTGGCACGTGATGCCAAAGTCGTGGGCATTCTAGTGGGCACTCTGGGTGTGGTTGATTACCTCTCCATAATTCAGCATTTGAGGGACAGGATTCGCAGAGCAGGCAAGAAGAGCTATACCTTTGTCATGGGCAAACTGAACACAGCTAAACTGGCCAACTTCCTGGAGGTGGACATCTTTGTGCTGGTGGCCTGTCCTGAGAACTCCCTGCTGGACTCCAGTGACTTCTACCGGCCTGTGGTCACACCCTATGAAATGGACATGGCTTGCAACACAGCGTGGGAGTGGACAGGCCAATATGTGACTGACTACAGGGACTTGTTGCCAGGTAACTGACTCCAGTGCATTCTTATGGCATCCTTTAGATTACATTTTGCTGGAGGAGGCTGTGAACTCCATCTTATGCTCCTACACGCTCCCTAAAGTGCTTCATGCCAGGAGCGCTTTGGAATGCAGGAGCTAGTAATGATTCTCACATCCCATACTTATGCACCATTCTGTGCAGCACCTCTTGCAGAGAGAGACTAGGCTACAGAATTGTGAGCTTTCTCACACCTAGCACCTCTTGCTGGGAAAGGCTAGGACTGAAGACAGTTGTGTAAGAAGAGCCTTAGCTAATAGAATGAACTTACAGTTCCAGCAGGTAGAAAAGGAGGTGTGTAGAAGGCAGAATGGTGAAAGCAGGCAGTTCAAATGAGCTCTGAGTAGAAGTATCTAGTACATTTTAACCTGGTGATTCTTTTGCAGGTGGACGTTCTTTTGTAGAATTTCCCATTGGAAATGCCACAGACAGGGAAGTTCCTGATGTCTCTCTAATCACGGGGGAGCTGCGTTTGACTCATCTCTCTCAAACACAGGCTGTAGAGGATCCGGCCTGTACCTCACTGGCACACAGAAGTGACGGAACGCTGGCAGAGAAAGGACTTGCTGGTAAGAACTATTTTAAAGTACAGTACTAGTCTTGAGAGCCAGGCTCACATCCTAACCCTACATCAGGTGCTGTGATCTTCCTCCAAAGCCAATGATTGTGTACTATACCCTACAGTGCCTCCTGCTGGGTAGGACTGGAATACAAAAGCCCATTCCTTCAGCCACCATGTTCCTGCATAGCTTCCTCTAGTGCTGCTTCCTGCATATCTCCAGAGTCACTGCTGTGTGCCAGGTGCCAGCTTGCATGTTGAGGTATGCCATCACTGTTGCATTGTCCAGCACTTCCAGCCACTCATACAAGAAAAGGAGCTGTGAGATCCCCCTACAGCCAGTGCTACTGCAGTATTCCCTGACTTGTGAATTTCTCCCTTCTGCCAACTCTCCACTGTTCACTAAAGTGCCTCCTGCAGGGAGAGGCTGGGACCACAGGAAGATTAACTTCTCCCACAGTCAACACTTCTGCACCATTGGTGCTGCAAGAGTTGAGGGCTCCCACACAGCTGTGCTTTTGTGTCATTCTCTACAGCACCATATTACAGAGGCTGGGAAGTTGAGGAGCTGTGATCTCCTGAAGTTCCTATTGTTCCTGCACTGTTCCCTGTGGTGCTTCCTGCTGGGAGAGGTTAGGGACTGTAGGAGAAGTAAACTTCTTCATTAGTCATGCACTTGTGCCATTCCCTACAGTGCTACTTTCTTGAAGGAAGTGGAATGTCTGGTGATGTGAGTTCCCCCAATGTTCCTGCAACTTTTTCTATAGCACATCCTGCTGGGTATTTTCATTGCTGAACTTTTATACTCCTACCTTCTCTTCAAGACTCATAAGAACATAAGCGTTGCCATACTGGGACAGACCGAAGGTCCATCAAGCCTAGTATCCTGTTTCCAGTAGTGGCCAATCCAGGTCACAAGTACTTGGCAAGATCCCAGAAAAGTAAAACAGAATCCCCCCCCTCCCCCATACTGAGACCATTTAGCTCAATATCCTGTTTCCAACAGTGGACAATCCAGGCCACCAATACCTGACAGAAACCCAAATAGTAGTAACATTCAGTCCCAGGGCAAGCAGTGGCTTCCCCCATGTCGATCTGAATAGGAGACTATGGCCTTTCCTTCAGGAATTTGTCCACACCTTTTTTAAACCCAGATATGATAACCACTGTTACCACATCCTGTAGCAATGAGTTCCAGAGCTTAACTATTAGTTGAATGAAAACATATTTCTTCTTTGTTTTAAAGGTATTTTCATGTAACTTCATTGAGTGTCCCCGTGTCTTTGTATTTTGTGAAAGCATAAAAATTGATTTACTTCTACTCTTCTACACCTCTCAGGATTTTGTGGATCTCGATCATATCTCACCCCTCAGCCTTCTCTTTTCCAAGCTGAAGAGCCCTAACCTTTTTAGCCTTTCCTTATATGAGAGGAGTTCCATCCCTTTTACCATTTTGGTCGCTCTTCTTTGAACCTTTTCTAACCATATCTTTTCTGAGATACGACAACCAGAACTGAATTCAATACTCAAGGTCAGATCGCACCATGGGAGAGATACAGAGGCATTATAGTATTCTTGGTCTTATTTACCATCCCTTCCCTAATAATTTCTAGCATCCTGTTTGCGGTTTTTGGCTGCCACCGCCCACTGGGCAGAAGATTTTATGCTGCTTATCTTAGAAATAACAGTGGATTTTCCCAAGTCCGTTTTAATAATGACTTATGGACTTTTCTTTTAGGAAATTATCCAAACCTTTTTAAAATCATGCTAAGCTAACTGCTTTTACCACATTCTCTAGCAACAAATTCCAGAGTTTAATTACACATTGAGTGAAAAAATATTTTCTTCGATTTGTTTTAAATTGACTACTTAGTAGCTATTTGTATAATATTTAAAATGTTTGATGATCTCGTTCCGGCTTATATTAATTTTTCTTTAATTTCCTACAGCTTTAATAGAACTAGATATCCATTTTGCTTGTTTCTCCCTTCTTTTTCAGGAGTTAGATACGAACGCTAGTTTGAGGATACTTTTATCAAGTTCCTCATTTTTGGCTCTCTCTTTCCATCAGTTCTGTGTTCTCTGGGTTCTTAAAGATTTGAAAACTTATTTAAGACATTTTTAGGTTAATTTTGTAATATATCTTTATATTGTTACTGCTTTGAACCACTTTTTGTGGGAGTTAGTGTAATACAAGAGCCATATTACATTACATTACAGCCGTCTCTTCTCCAGGCTGAAGAGCCCTAGCCGCTTTAGCCTTAACTCATAGGGAAGTCGTCCCATCCCTTTTATCATTTTTGTTGCCCTTCTCTGTACCTTTTCTTATTCTGCTATATCTTTTTTTGAGATGTGGTGACCAGAACTGCACATGGTATTCAAAGTGTGGTCACACTATGGAGTGATACAAAGGCATTATAAATCATTCTCATTTTTGCTTTCCATTCTTTTCCTAATAATTCCTAACATTCTTATTTGTTTTCTTAGATGACACTGCACACTGAGCAGAGGGTTTCAATGTATCACAAATAATAACACCTAAATCTTTTTTTCTGGGCGGTGATTCTTAATGTGGAACCTTGCATCATGTAGGTATAGTTTGGGTTCCTCTTTCCCAGATAAATTACTTTGTACTTACTCGCATTGGATCTCCAGTCTCATAAGGTCTTGCAATTTTTCACAATCCTCTTGTGATTTAACAACTTTGAATAAGTTTGTGTCATCAGTCCCGTCTCTAGATCATTTATAAATGTTAAAAAGCAGTGGTCCTATCACAGACCTCTGCAGACCCCCACTATCTACCCTTCTCCATTGAGAATACTGACCATGAAACCCTACTGTTTGTTTTCTATCTATTAACCGTTTTATAATCCACAATAGAACATTGCCTCCTATCCCATGACTTTCTAATTTCCTCAGGATCCTTTCATTAAGTACTTTGTCAAATGCCTTTTGAAAATCCAGATACACAATATTGACTGGCTCACCTTTATCCACATGCTTATTCACCCCTTCAAAGAAATGTAGTAGATTGGTGAGGCAAGATTTCTCTTCACTAAATCCATGTTGGCTTTGTCTCATTAATCCATGCTTTTGAATATTCTCTTTAATTTTGTTCTTTATAATAGTCCACACCATTTTGCCTGACATCGACATCAGGCTCTGACTGGTCTATAATTTCCTGGATCACCTCTGGAACCCTTTTTAAAAACTGACGTTACATTGGCTACCCTCCAATCTTCCGGTACTGTGCTTGATTTTATTTCAAAGTCTGTTTATTAAGAAGTGCAATAATATAAAAGATTCAAAACATGTAATTTTTTTCAGCAATATATATATCCTTCAACCCTCCCTGCCTCCCCTTCCCACACACAACAATATATTGTATAGACAATGTGTACCACCCAAGAATACCAGATGAATGAAGGTTTTGGCACTTATAACCATCATCCTCTCTCCATCCCACTCAAGTAGAACACATACCTCCTCCCTTGTAGCCTCCAGTGTTTCAAAAAATTCCAGTCATCCACTACTGTTTAACACCATACTCCAGGCTTGAGAAGACAAGGATTTGATATACCTCTTCCAGAGTCTCAAAAACATTTTTTGTTTCTTAGGGGATTTGCAAGCATCTCTCAATTCCCACAGCATTAATGCATGTCGCTTATTCCACCAGTGCTAAAAAGGAAGGTGGACTACATTGCAGCTAATAAAGCAGTATGCATTTTTCCCCACAATATGTGCTTTACTAAGCAGTAATTGAGCATCTTTCCCAAAGATCCCATAATGTGGAGAATAATTAAACAGGATCCCCATGGCTTTTAATACTCCCCAGATAACCTGGTAATTTTTACCCAATACATTTATATAAAATTGCACTGCCAGAATGTGTGAGCTAAAGTATTATCATAGAAATGACAGGGCAGTTCGGAGTGGCAGAGCATCCTGCCAAATAGGCCTTCTTTTGAGAGAATGTGTATAACTAGCACTCTTGCAGCTCTTCACCTGACGCTTATACCTTGAATCTGAGAGATCTGCCTTAAAGATTCACCTGAATCCTGATTATCACTCTCAAATAAGGCCATAATCATTTTTGGGCAACCAAGTGTCTCGCCCTCCTGCTCCATAGAGTGACTGTTCCTTCATGGTCTTTGGGCAGCTGCTTGGTGTTCTTACTTTGTGTGTGTGAATGCAGGTCTGCTGAATACATGTGCAGAGTGCTAACCTAGCTTAATAGGGCAGTAATTATAAAGGAGTGTCTTCCATTCTCATCTTTTTTTCTCCTTTAGCCTCCTTCTTGGGCTCTCGAAGTTGGAAGGGTTTGGAGCGTCGGCTTGGGGAGACCCCTGTGACAAAGGCTGTGGAGGGAAGACGCGGGATCGCTATTGCCTATGAGGATGAGGTCTGCAACAGTAGCAACCAGGATGTTTTATAAAGAAGTGCAGGTGGTGACGTGTTGATGGTTCCTTAATCCGCTGTCACTTTCTTCTGAAGTGGAAAAGGAGACTGATAGAACTTACTGATGTATGACAACAGAGGTAAAAACTGCAGTGCAGCAAAAACAGCAAATGAGGAGCACAGAGCATGGCAGACAGTGGACAGGCAGCAAGAGTTGTTCTTAGCCGTTGACATGTCTCCACTTTGTGGTGGTTATGCCCTTGTGTTATTGTGAAGCTATTAAAGGGGAGTGGGGAGCACAAATATTTGTAAAGTGTTCATTTGCTGTGCTTTATCTTCTGCTGGAATATTGTTACTGGAAACTGTTGAACTGTAACTTGGATCTTGATTCAATAAAGATGATTTTAAAAATTCTTGTTACTGAAATGGGAGGGGTATACCATTAATAATCGACATGTGAACCTTAGGACTCTTCTGGGAAACAGCTAAAGATGTCATTTGGTGGTGGTGGGGGGGGGGGGGGGGATAATTTCATATATGAAATTTAGAAGAAAGAAACTAAATCAGTCATCTTAGCAGGACCTGAGACATGCAAGATTAAAAAGGGAAAAGAAATTAATGCCAACTACTAGGGAGCAATAGCATGCATTTAATGAGCTTCTACATCAAAGAACACAAAAAAGCCTTGTTGTATAGCAAACAAGAATAAGCCACATTGAACTTTATGGTTAATGTGGGATAGAAATGGCTAATGTAATGTAACTTATTTTGAGCACTTAATTAGGACAGTGAGGGGTCAGCACTTATTCCATATGTGCAGAATTTCAAAACTGACTATAGCTCCAATGCAGGAATCAGTTATATATTTGTTATTATAAAAGGTTCTACCAAAGGAAATATGGAGTTAAACAGGAGATGTGCAAGTTTTTCTACTCCACACAGCTTCCTACATTAAAGGAGGAGGACCTTAATATGCTCAGTGCCTTGTTAAGAGGGGAAAATATGACAAAAGCAATAGGACAGCTGACTAGTAATACAGCACCTGGCTCTGATGGTCTCCCCGTAGAAGTCTGTAAACCTTTAGGACACTGTGGCTACATTGGTTGCTGTTTTTGAGGAAGCCAAGCAACATGGATGTCTCCCCCGCTCACAAATATGGTACTCATAATAACTATTTCCTTAGCACCTGCTGCAGATGAATCCAGGAACTGGTGGGTTATGTCCGTCTACCAGGATGTGGAGATAGAGAAAAACAGAACTGAAGGCAGTGATAACAAGACGGCCAGCCCCTGCATCAGTTGGTATATCTCAATCTCCAGCAGGTGGTGGATTGCTTCTATCCAGCTCCTGGATTCAGGGCTCCTGAGGGTGCTCCTGGGCCAGTGGCCAGTTGACCCAGGGGGTGTCTGACTGAGGGTGTTGACTTTGGAGGCATACTTGATTGGAGTCCCTGCCTCATCCCTTACCTCCCTCTTTCCAGGTTTTTTTTTTTTTTTTTTTTTTTTTTTCTTAAGCTGCTCAGACTTCCTTCCTCCCTCGTCACTATATATAAAAAAAAGGAGAACCAAAAGATTTAGTATAAAAAAGGGGGGGGAGTGAAAGGAGCATTTCTGTGCCTGTCAGAGTGCTGCCAGTTAGAGAGAGCCGGTGCGTTTTTCCTCGGCTCTCCCCTGGGAGGTCCTTCAGCTGCTGTGCTCAGTGGGTGGTAAGTACGGACTTTGCTGGTTCTCTCCGGGCGGTTATGGCGGCGGAAACTGTAAAATACTGTTCCCGCTGTGGGAAGCGACATTCGGAGGCAGGACTGTGTAGTTCTGAATGCACTGATCTAAATGGGGGAGATGGGCCTTTCAGTTCACCAGAGAGCACGATTTCCCACGCTGAGCCGCAGGGGCTGCATGCAATTTTAGAGTGTCTGTAATGGTTGCTGGCTGCGCTCCTACCCCCTTGGACAGAGACATCCCGGGGAGGGGGGTTTTGGGGCAGCTGCTACTCCTAGTATTGGGGTGACTGCACCGTTTTCTAATTCAGGGGACTTTTTCTCCCCCGAATTTGTATTAATGATGCACCTGGCCTACATCTTTAAACGGACCCTCCCCCATTTGATCTCAGCCTCCTCTCTTGAGACTTCTGCAGGCTCCAGGGTGGATGGGGGTTTGCTGGTTTCTTCCCCTTAAGAGGAGATGGATTTTTTCAGTCTCTGAGGAGGGGTTCTTAGTTCCTGTAGCGACAGCCGTGTCTCTGGTGGCTCCTTTGGAGGAATCTTGGAGACAGGCGGGCTTAGAAGATGTGGTGGAAGGTGAACTTCTACCTGATCAGGTGGATGACCCCTCGACGGTGTGGCTTTTCCATAAGGAAGAATTGCCATCCTTTATTTCATAGGCCCTAGAAGTCTTAAATATTGCAGATCTGGAGGTTGCCGCTTCTCAGGCTTTTAACCCTAAGATGGCCAGTACTCTGCATCCGTTGAAGGCGTTCCCAGTTCATGGAGCCATTCAGGGTTATGTCCATCTACCAGCAAGTGGAGATAGAGATAAACAGAACTGAAGGCAGTGATACTAACGACGACACCTAGATCCCTTTCTTGGTTGGTGACTCCTAATGTGGAACCTTGCATGATGTAGCTATAATTCGGGTTCCTCTTTCCCACATGCATCACTTTGCACTTGCTCAAATTAAACGTCATCTGCCATTTAGACGCCCAGTTTCCCAGTCTTGTAAGGTCCTCTTGTAATTTTTCACAATCATCCCGCAGTTTAACTACTTTGAATAACTTTGTGTCGTCAGCAAATGTAATGACTTCACTAGTTACTCCCATCTCTAAGTCATTTATAAATATGTTAAAAAGCAGAGATCCCAGCACAGACCCCTGGGGAACCCCACTAACTACCTTTTTCCATTGAGAATACTGACCATTTAACCATACTCTCTGTTTTCTATCTTTTAACCAGTTTTTAATCCACTACCCCCTATCCCATGACTCTCCAATTTCCTCTGGAGTCTTTCATGAGGTATTTTGTCAAATGCCTTCTGAAAATCCAGATACACAATATCGACCGGCTTACCTTTAGCCATATGTTTGTTCACCCCTTTAAAGAAATGTAATAAATTGGTGAGGCAAGATTTCCCTTCACTAAATCTATGTTGGCTTTGTTAGATTAATCCATGCTTTTGAATATGCGTTTTAATTTTGTGTAGAGTTCAAGCGCCAGCCTGTGTGCCGGGAATCCCGACCCAGGCCCAAGTCCACTCACCAGATTATGATCTGAAATGGCCCCCTGATCTATCCCAGAAGCCTGCACTGATGATAGGAGCGAAGAGGAGATTAAAATGTAGTCCAGCCTATCATGTACCTTGTGTACATGGGAGTAAAAGTGTAATCATGGTCATCTGGATTCAAAGTCTGCCAGATATCTAGCAGATCCAATTCTCGCATAAGGAAGTTAATGCCTTTCCCATCCATCTCCTTCATCCTGGCTTTGGGAGGTTTACAGTCAATCAAAGGGTCAGCTGTAATGTTAAAATCACCCCCGAGCACAAGCTTATATTCATTCAATGGGGCCAAAGATGCCAGCAGCATGGAAAAAAAACTTGTGGGAGTACACAGTTGGGACATATATCGAACACAGAGCCATGTGAACCCCTTGGAGACTTCCCAGCCATATTACATAGCGGCCTTCTGGATCTTGTATGACCCTATGTTTATAGTCTAGAGATTTGTGAATAAGAACGGCCACTCCTTGTTGCCTATTATAGGAGGCAAAAGCTAACTCTCCCACCCAAGCTTTTTTCAACTTACAGTGCTCAGAGTTTGAGAGGTGAGTCTCTTGGAGCAGTAAAACATCTGTTTTTTGGCGCCTGCTATACTGGAGAATCTTTGTGCGCTTTACAGGCGAGTGTATGCCGTCAGCATTAAGAGTGGCTACCTTTAGACTACCCATCCCATCACCAGAGCACATTGACCCTATAGCCAAAAAACCTAAAATGGTTCTGAGGGGTGGCATCCCAGCAAAATCGCCCCCAAGAACGCAGTAACCAAACCTGTAGATCAAAAATACAAGAAAGTATATTCCCCCGACAAAGGAAGCCCCAGACACAGGAAGCCATGGTTCCCCACCCTCTCATCCCATCCTCCCATCTCTTGACAGCCCCAATCACCCAGCAAACAAGAACTTCAAACCACACATTCAACTCCCCTGCCCTCTTACACTCATACCAAACACCTCCCTTAAGCCCCCCACAGCTCCCCCACAAGCACATAGTGCTGCACCTACCCCACCAATATTAGCCATCCCACCTCCCTACACCAAACCTCCCATTTATCTATGCAATACTAATATAATACTTTGAAAGAAGATAAAGAGATATAACTTGCAAGACATAGGCCGCAAGCAAGTCCCTACTCACTATACTGCCAGTAAGTCCATTGTTTGGGGACAGTTCGCAGCTCACACACCATTAGCAGACAGTCTTTAGCTGATATGCGATTTCAGTCAGTAGGAAGCATGACCACAGAAACAAATTATGGTGACCGGTATTTCCTAAGTAGCAAGTCAAAGTTCCGAGTATCAAAAGCTGAAAAAACAGATGGTCCATTGTCAACACCATTATCAACACTTTTCCTTGCTCAAGGGACAGAATAGCGCTAAGGTCAGGATTTGCATCCCAAAAAAGAAAAACCAAAACCAAGTAAGTGAGGCAAAACAAGTCTCCATGAGCCTCTTAAGAAAGCCGCTCCAAAAAGGATTTCTGGAGTTCCCATAAAAACTATGCTGTTCCCATGCACCACACAAACTTTTGCTGGATACTGAAGAGAGAATATGATCCCCTTGTTGAACAGCTGGGAGCAATATGGCGATGGCCGCCTGCGCAGATCCGATACATGCGGTGAAAAGTCCTGGAACAGCATTAGTTTGGATCTGTGATAAACCACTTCTTTATGTTGCCGAAACTTGGTCATGAGCTGGGCTTTTTCAGCATAGTTAACATTTCTAGCGACCACTGGACGCGGCCTTGCATTCTGCTCTTGGAGCACGTCCACGCGGTGTATTCTCTCAATGTGTAGGTGCTGCCCCTCCACATCCAGGCCTAGCTCCTGTGGGAGCCAAAACTCAACCAAGTCCCATAGTTCTTTTTCTTTGATTCCCTCAGGAAGCCCAACGAGCCAAACATTATTGCGACAGCTCCTATTTTCCTGATCATCAACTCGCTCTTCAACTGCTTGCAGCATTTCTCCAGCGTCACTACTTGGGAGGACAGGCCAGAGGTAAGGTTCTCCTGAATCGAAATTCTGTCCTCCACCTGCAGAATACGGGCATTTTGTGCTGCCATACCTCCAAAGGTCTCTATTCTATATTCATCCTTCTCGATCTGTCTGCTGCTTTTGACACTGTTGATCACAGCCTACTCCTTGATACGCTGTCCTCACTTGGATTTCAGGGCTCTGTTCTTTCCTGGTTTTCTTCTTATCTCTCCCAGCGTACCTTTAGCGTATACTCTAGTGGATCCTCCTCTACTTCTATCCCACTGTCAGTTGGTGTACCTCAGGGATCTGTCCTGGGACCTCTTCTTTTCTCCATCTATACTTCTTCCCTTGGTACTCTGATCTCATCCCATGGTTTTCAGTATCATCTTTACGCTGATGACTCCCAGATCTACCTCTCCACACCAGAAATCTCAGCAGGAATCCAGGCCAAAGTATCAGCCTGCCTGTCTGACATTGCTGCCTGGATGTCTCAGCGCCATCTGAAACTAAACATGACCAAGACTGAGCTTCTCATCTTTCCCCCTAAACCAACCTCTCCTCCTCCCCCATTCTCTATTTCTGTGGATAACACTCTCATCCTTCCTGTCTCATCAGCTCGTAACCTTGGGGTCATCTTCGACTCCTCCCTCTTCTTCTCTGCACGTATTCAGCAGACTGCTAAAACCTGTTGTTTCTTCCTCTATAATATCAGCAAAATTCATCCTTTCCTTTCTGAGCACACTACCAGAACCCTCATCCACACTCTTATCACCTCTCACTTAGACTATTGCAACTTGCTTCTTACAGGTCTCCCACTTAGCCATCTCTCTCCTCTTCAATCTGTTCAAAATTCTGCTGCACGACTAATATTCCGCCAGTGTCGTTATGCTCATATTAGCCCTCTCCTCAAGTCACTTCACTGCCTTTCTATCCGTTTCCGCATACAGTTCAAACTCCTCTTATTGACCTATAAATGCATTCACTCTGCAGCTCCTCAGTACCTCTCCTTTCTCATCTCTCCCTACATTCCTCCCCGGGAACTCCGTTCACTGGGTAAATCTCTCTTATCTGCACCCTTCTCCTCCACTGCTAACTCCAGACTCCGTTCCTTTTATCTTGCTGCACCTTATGCCTGGAATAGACTTCCTGAGCCGGTACGTCAAGCTCCATCTCTGGCCGTCTTCAAATCTAAGCTAAAAGCCCACCTTTTTGATGCTGCTTTTAACTCCCAACCCTTATTCACTTTGTTCAGAACCCTTATTTTATCATCCTCACTTTAATATTCCCTTATCTCTTGTTTGTCCTGTTTGTCTGTCCTAATTAGATTGTAAGCTCTGTCGAGCAGGGACTGTCTCTTCATGTTCAAGTGTACAGCGCTGCGTACGTCTAGTAGCGCTTTAGAAATGATAAGTAGGAGTAGTAGTTCTTTTAGCTCATCCATTGCAGCATGTAATTTAGAGAGCTTGTCATCCAGAATGTCTACTAAATTTCTCATTATCTCCTTAATTGCTGCCTCCTGTAGCTTAACCATGGGTGGCTCCTGGGATCCCAAAGAGCTCTGGTCAGACACCATCTTAACCGCGTGATTGCTCACGCGCTCCCTAGCATGTCTCAGAATTTTGGCGGTCATACCAGTTTAGTTATATGCTGGAGCACCTCGAACCCCCCGCCAGCTACACCGTCTCTAGCTGCACAATTTACACTCAACTGAGGTCTAGGATAGGGGGATAATAGCAGGTATATAAGCTGGTTTTCCATGCTGAAGGAGAGGAGATCAGCCACCCGGCAATATTTCTCTCCCTCTCTCCATTCCCCACCCCTCCCTTTTCTTCATCTCTCACTCCACCTCCCCCCCAACCCTCCAATTTGCCTCAGGTTGCCAGCAGTGGAAGCACTCCACACAGCCTGTCTCTGGCCAACCTGTGGGGCCTTTTCTCTGCCATGTCCCACCCACCAGAAACAGGAAGTTGCATTGTAGGAGCAGGACGCGGCAGAGGAAAGGCTCCACAAGTTGGCCGGAGACAGGTCCTATGGAGCGCTGCCACTGCTGGCAACCTAAAGCAAGGTGGGGGCAGTGAGAGTAAAAGATGCCAGAACCAGGGGGAGGGGGTGAAAGTAGAAAAAAAAGGGGGGGGGGGAATGAGACAGAGAAATCACTGGACCATAGTGGAGGTGGGGGGAGGGCAGAGAGAGAGAGATGACCAGACACGGGTTGCAGAGCACAGCACAAAGAGTGAGAGAGGCTGGACTTGGGGCGGGATGGAGAGGAAATAATGCCGGAACTTGTGAGAGAAAGGGGAAGAGAGCAGATATTGGGAGCGCCTCCATTAGGTCTCACTGTGAGGATGCAGGTACATCAGAAGCAGAAAGCCTGCAAGGGATTCCATGGGATCATTATATCATGAAGGAGCAAAAGGGGTACTCAGGGAGGACAAGGTCATAGTGGAGAAACTGAATTCTTTCTTTGCGTCAGTCTTTACAGAAGGCGATAGAGAAGAAAAGCAGCTAGAGTTGTCCGTTGATGCTCTTATCATCCAAGTAGCTGATCTGAAGAACTCGCTGGCTAGATTCATCTGTAAATTGGAGAAGGAGTATGAATGTCTCACATGGCCCTCTGTGCTCGACACCTTTGCACTGCTTTCTGGACAGCTGAACACCCTGAACAAAGTGCTGAGGAATGAGAAGACTCCACTGCTGAGCATTCAGGTGCTCATCCCACTGATACTGACCCCAGACCGAGATGATGAAATCCTGCGGCTAACAAAGTTGAGTCCCTGTCTTCAGTCATGAAGTGGTGCCAGACCACCTAAGAACCAAGCCAGACCCTGAGGTGGAGCAAGAGAAATAGCTATGTATTCTATTTATTTATTTATTTGTTGCATTTGTATCCCACATTTTTCCACCTATTTGCAGGCTCAATGTGGCTTACATAGTACCGTGAGGCGATCTCCATGTACAGATGCAGCTCACATCGCTTCTGACTTGGCTAAGGATTTTTGTGCTGAAACTCTACACTCTGCTGCTACCTTACTGGTTCTCCACTCTCCGACCGCTATTGATCACGGGAAGTTCCCGCTGCTAGACTACTTAAATAAGCTGTTAGCGGCATCTTGCGCCATGGTGGTGTGAGCTGTGGGCATACACCAAAGGAGCGTACACAAGGAGCAGGATGTGCTCCTTGGGGCGAACTCCAGGGGCGACACCGTGTCTACCCGGTTTGGTTGTGGATATCCTGAAAACCTGACTGGCAAGGGGTACTCCAGGGCTGGACTTGGGAAGCACTGCTCTACCTGATCCATCCAGGTTCCCAGACCTGCTGAATTAGATTTAATTTCTTATACTGCCTCCTTGATTTAAGGTTTCACAGAGGCAATCTGTTTTAATTTCCACCAAACAGTTGTGCAGATCACCTGAGATACTCCGCCACCACACCTTCTGCTCCAGCGCCTGATGCACTGCTCTCCGTGGCGAGCTGTTGTTCTGCCGTGCTCTCGCTCCTCTCCCATTAGTGAGACCACGTGGTCCGTGGCCGGGCTGCTGCTCTTCTTGTTTCGCTGGCATTTTGTTCTCCACGCTACGATTCTTAACCGACATCCACTAGCGCAGTCGGTCAGCAGCCTGCTCACATTGCAATCGAGCATCTCTCGAGAGGGAAGGAGGCGGTTATACACTTCAGAGAGGCAAAAACGCCAGACTCTCAACAGAGCTCCCTGCTTAGGCAGCCATCCGTGTTGGTGATGTCACTTCCTTCATAGGGATTCTGGAATCTTGCTCCTTTTTGAGACTTGTCACAAGCACCAAGTCAGCAGAAAATCATGTCCTTTTCACAGGCACAGATACACCCTAATCCACTATAGAAAAGTAACCACAAACTGGTTTTAATCATTGTAAACTGCTGAGACCTGCTCAGACCTGCTAGTTAGCATTAGCAGTATAGCAAATTTTAAATAAACTATAAACTAAAAATAGAAATATTTAGACAAAAATTAAACTGATCTCCTAAGAAGCCAGAGTCTGCATACAATGCAACACCACAGAAACAGTGATAGTGATGCAGATCCCCTAGTACTGTGCAAAATATAAAGATAGCAGGGAAAATTTGAAAAAAAAAAAAAAACCAACTAACAAATACCAATCACCTCTTCACAAATTAACAAATAGAAATAAATAAGGAAAATAAGATACCATTTTATTGGATTAATACATTTAGCTTTCAGAGGGCAAAACCTCCTTCCTCAGGTTAGTCAAAATGTATTAAAGTTAGTTCAATAAAATATTCTTATTTCCATTTTCTATTTATAAACATTTATTAACACAGCTACAATAGTACTTGAACCTAAGGCAAAAAAATATATCTTTGTTGTTGCTGGTTCTGCTTTCCTCATCGTCTCTTCATTCTCTCCCTTCCATCCAGCATCTTCCTTCTCTCTCTCCTTGCCTCTGCAATCCAGTGTCTGCCCTCTGTCTGCCCCCTCCGTCCAGCGTCTGCCATCTAATGTCTGCCCTCTCTGCCCCTTCCATCCAGCATCTGCTCTCTCTGCCCATTCCACCCACCATCTGCCCCCTCTCTCCCCCTTCCAATCACTGTATTCCCTCTCTCTTGCTTCCATCCTGGGTTTGCCTTCTTTATCTCTGCCCCTTTCATCTACTCTCTTCTCTTTCCCTTCCAGACAATGTCTGCGCCCTCTATCTCTATCTGCCCCTTCCATCCACCATTTGCCCTTTCTCTCCCATTCATCCAGGGTCTGCCCTTGCTCTCTCTGCCCCTTCCATCCACCATCTGCCCTTTCTGTCCCTCTCTTTCTCTCTCTGCCCCTTCCATCCATCATCTGTCCTTTCTGTCCCACTGTCTCTGCCCTTTCCACCATCATCTGCCCTTTTCTCCCTTCCACCCAGGGTCTGCCCTCCCTCTCTCTTTGCCCCATCTTCCATCCACCATCTGTTCTCTCTCCTTTCCTCCCGCTGTGTGCCCTCTCAGTCTCTCTGCCCCTTCTATTCACTGCCCTCTCGCCTCTTCCATGTCTGCTCTCTCTATCCTTTTTACCAGATCCATCCCCCCATGCTGCTGCTCCAGCTTCAAACTATCAGCAGCAGCAAAAAAAAAAGAAAAAGAAAAATCAAGCTCGCAGGGTATACACTACCTGTAGCTGCTGCCTCTGCTCCAGCACTGGAAGTGACATCAAAGGGGTGGGATCGGCAGCCATGGGTAGTTTTATTTCTTTACTGCCACCCCTGCTAGTCTGTGGGATGAGAAGCAGCAGCAATGGCGGTGACAGCCCAGCAGGGGTGGAGACTGTTGGAGGAAGGTGCAGGACTGATCAGAGGAGCAGTGGCAGCACGGCATGGGTGGAGGCTGGAAGAGGGCATGGGACCAGCCAGAAGAGGCAGCATCAGCGACCTAAATAGAGGGACTGGAGCAGTGGGAGCGGATCGCCCCCTTTTTATTTGCACCTGGGGCGGACCACCCCCACTGCCTTGCCCTTGGTATGCCACTGATCACAAGCTTTCTCTCACGTGGCCTGCTTCACAGCACATGCTTGGTCACCCCTCCGCCTGGCAACTCAACTACCTTGTATCTTCTGGAATCCCTACTGTTCCACTTTCACTGACTTCCCAAGTCACACTGTCTACCAGGTTGTAAGAAAAACTTCTATGCTCTGTCACAGGGTAACACTCTGTGCTAAGACCACTCTTCCCCCCCCCCCCCCCCAAGGTTCTTCCCAGGTACTGCAGCCTTGCTTGCCACCCTTGGATCCTCTGTGTTTGGGGCCTCCCTGAACTGGCTTGGGGAATTTTACTTCCTCCTTGCCTGAGCCCCACCCCTCTGACATAGCAGGTTTAGCGCCACCTGCTGTAAGGCAAAACTATACCCTCAGTGAGGGAGTGTTTCTAGGGATGCCACCACTGTGTCCCTCACACCCTGGAACAAGTGAAATGCGGATCTTTCAGGTGACTCTTTGTGTCGGGAAGCCAGAGGGATTAGGAAAGTGAATGCATGAATCAGCACATGTTGCAGAGAAGGAGGGCTTTGGGTTTATGCCACATTGTGTAATATAAATCATTGATTTGATGGTTTTCTTTGGAACAGGAGAAGCGAGATAAGTCAGAAGTGAGATGTCTTTTAAAAAAGATCAATCTTTGCCAATCCTCAGCCCTCATTAAGGAGCCACTGATGAGAGTTGCTCTGAAGCAGTCTTAGGCTTTCAATGCTGACAATGCAATTGTAATTAAATTTTGGGTGGCTCTGAGTTTTAACAGCCTTTGATTGAATGTAAGGCTTGAAGGTGCTAAGGGCACAGTCCTTGTAAAATCACTTAGCATTTCATCTTTGATGAAGGGTCTGATGAATGTAAGAGACACTTGACATGAGCCCATAACCATTTTCTGCACCCTAGGAGTTAGCTCTTCTCAAGGTGCTGCTGATTGCTCTCTTCTCCAAGGAGGGGGGCACACTTCAGCTCCTGTCAGTTCCCTCTTACCCATCCACAGGGCATCAGATGATGAAGTGAACTCTGCTGTGAGGGCAAGCTTTGTGACTTTGCCTTTGGAAAGCTCAAACCATCTCATGATCATAGCAGCAAAGCAGTTGGGTGGAACTAGCAGATTTCTAAAAGCCAGTGAATGTTTAGAAAGGCAGCATTTTCATCATTGCTAGGAACCCTTCTTGTTGCTTAATGAGCCTTAGCAGCGAGTTCTCAAAATATCTATCATTACCCTCTCTTCGTTAGTAGAATCATTTCAATCCTGACTGTTTTCTGACTTTATTAATAGAATCTTGAGTGTTATAATGGGCATAAAATGTTGTATAGATGGTATTATACTCCACAGCGATTGTTTCATATGTATCATGTAGGTACAAGCTTATGTTGGAGACGGTGTAGGAAACTAGGAGATATGTATCATATATGGTGGTTGTGTCCTGCGGTTCAGAAATATTGACAGGACATTGTCTCCATGGCACAGCAGCTATTGGGAATGCTGTACCCCATGTGGGCAGAACGTTGCTTACTGCACCTAAAAATCGAACATCACAGGTGGGCTATTCAGTTATTTACAGCAGCCCGGAAAAAAGCAGCGCTTCCCTCCACCTCAAGACGTTGGAGTATCTACACCTTATGGCGGAACTGACAGCCACCAAGCATGAACAATTGAACTCCTTTCATAAGATTTGGGGTAAATATAGGACATGGCATTCGGGAAGATCACCTGAAGGGGAAGCGGGGGGCCCTACTGAAAAGGGAAATGGGACTTGATATACCACCTTTCTGAGGTTTTTGCAACTACATTCAAAGCAGTTTACATAGTATATACAGGTAGTTATTTGTACCTGGGATAATGGAGGGTTAAGTGACTTGCCCAGAGTCCCAAGGAGCTGCAGTGGGAATTGAACCCAGTTCCCCAGGATCAAAGTCCACTGCACTAACCACTAGGCTAGCATTCTGTATATGTTGAGGAGGGTAGGGGGAACTACCTTATATTGTGGGGTTGACATCGAGAGAGAACGGGGATGGGAGGGTCAGGATTGGGGAATGGTTGATATATTGAATTATGCTGTTGAATGTTGATTGAATTTCTTCAATAAAAGCATTTAATCCCCCCCCCCCCCCCCCCCCGCAAAAAAAATTGAGTCCTGAGTGTTAAGTCTATTAGACTGACCCTGTGGCTTATAGAGCTACTAAGGGTGCCTGATGTTTGAGAGGGAGATTTTAGGACATGCCCCCAGCCCTGTCCACGCTGCCTTCTGGCTCCACCTGCTGGCACACCTCAATTCCATGATCACAGCACCAACAAGCTGCCTCCACCTCGAAGCAGGAGATACCTTAAAATGTCATTTTCTGCTGCTGCAGGAACAGTTTTACAACAACAGCTGTGAGATTTTGCAGCTGTTATCACTAGACTGGTCACATGGCAGTAGGAGGTGATGTCTTGTTAAGGCATCTCCTGTTGCTGATGAAAGATGCTGAGCGGGTGTACTTGGCTCCCCAGTAGGAGATGATCTGTGAAAGCAGGAGACTCCCACTGAATGCGGGAGACTTGGTAGGTCTCAGAGTAGTGCTCTGAACCACCAGGTGGGAGGGACCTGGGTTCATTTCCTGGACCAGGACTTCCATGTGCCTGGTTGCTCGAAGCTAAGGATATTGTGGAGTCAATGTTTACAGCCTGTTGGAGGAGGAAGCCCTAGTTATTGCACAGCGGGGACATCTCAGATCTTGAAAGACTTATGGCTGACATCTGCTGCCTTTTGCCTTGCCCAGCAACGTTAGTACAGCTGTCAAGCAGAGGTCTTATTGAAGGGGCCACCAAAATTGTTAACTCCTCTCTTGTGGAAGGGCAGCTACTAACAGCACTATAAAGGTTTATATTGCAACCCTTACTGAAAAAAAAAAAGCACCCTTGACCAAGGCAAGCTCGAAAACTACCAGCCAGTATGTAACATCTCTTATCTGGGAAAACTCCAGAACAGACAGTCTACATTCAACAGAATAGCTGGCTTCATGAAAAACTGGCTAGACCTATGTCAGCCTGGCTTCACACCTGGGTATGAAAGAAAGATGGTTCTTGTATTCCTGTTTGATGATCTCCACAGAAACCATGACGGAGATCCACCTTGATACTAGTGTTGCTGGATTTCTCAGAAGCCTTCGACTCTGTGGACCGTACTATCATGCTTACAAGGCTGGCAGATCAGTGGCACTGCATTTTGCATGGTTTGAATCCTATCTGTTAAACAGAGAACAATCAGTTTTGTTCAGCTAATCTTGCTAATCTCTACAGCCATGATAGAAGAGTTAAGGGAAGCCACATCCTGATCTCCCACCCTTGGTAAATGTAATCCTTTCAGATATTGGTCAATTTCAGCTCTAGAACATTTAATTTCCAACGAGTACAAAACAAGCATAAACTTTTTTGCAGTGTCCTCATACGAAACTTTTGTTTCCTTGGACTCAGTAAGGATTTTAGTTACCCAGCATTCAAACTGCTGCTTCTTTAGTTGCCATGCTAGTAGTTTATCCATCCTATCCCCCCCCCACCCCCCCCACTTCCTTATAATCCCCTTTTGTTCTTCTCATGGCATACTCAATTTGTCCAATATCTAGGTCAGCTGAGCCTTTAGCATTCGCCTCAGTTCGCTGAGCAGTGGTGAAGGGTATTTCTTGTGCTCCTTGTGAACACAGGCTAAGCGACCCACCACCTCTTGCCTTCTTTGTAAGTGCTCCCTCCTTACCCTGGCCGCATCTTGAATACTACTACTACTACTTAACATTTCTAGAGCGCTACTAGGGTTACGCAGTGCTGTACAGTTTAACAAATAAGGACAGTCCCTGCTCAAAGGAGCTTACAATCTAAAGGACGAAATGTCAAGTTGGGGCAGTCTAGCTTTCCTGAATAGAGGATACCTCATAAAAGCTTTACCTGCGTCCTAAAGTGTCCCCAAAGTTACCTTCCCAGAATCATTTAACATCAAGTACTCCTCCTACTTTTGCAGAAGCAGTTGCCTCATCTTAAGTTTAGCCAGAAGACTCACATTTGCCCTCCACTTATTCCCTTTGAGGCAGTCCTGGGGACAAACCACCCTGCCCATCACTGGGGCATGGTCAGATATGCTAATAGGATGGATGGATAACTCCCTCCATTTGCCTACCAGGGTCTTATCCACTCACAAGTAATCCAGCCTGGAATAAGACAGCCTCCCTGAATAACATGTAAATTGTTTCCATTGGGTTGTATACCCTCCACACATCCTCCAGGGTATTATGTAATGGACATTTCTTAAGTATCCCACTGTCTCTGATTTCTTCTCCTACTTCGTTCTTTGTCCTATCCAGCTTCCCCACAGCAATGTTCTTATCCCCTCCTATGATCAGATCTCCAGAACTTTGAGGACAAATCCTATTAATTAAATCTTGAACAAACAAACCCTTAGAACCCAGTGCATATACATTCAGCAAGATAAATTCCCATCTATTTATTCGCCCTGATAATCAGACATACCTCCCCTGGTCATCCCACCCACCCCTGATCCATATTCCACAAAGGGCGCATTTCTGTTAATTCGAAGTAGAGGAGTGTGGTAGCCATGTTAGTCCTTTGAAGTCAGAATGATTGAATATTTTAACACCCAACAGAAAGGACTTAACAAGGATCTGGGGTTCCTAATCCATTATAAACCATAAAGCTGTATTTCTCTGTTGATCACCCCACCCCTCACCTATCCACACCCATCCTGTTAGAATATCAATGATATGCTTTGATGTCCCCATGCATACCTCCTACCCACCCCCATCCTCCCACCCTGTCAGACTGTCATAGTAATGCTTGAAGGTTTTCACTTATATACACTGTCAGCTAGCACATTTGCTTATTTCCGATCTGACGAAGAAGGGCAACCTTCGAAAGCTAATCAAGAAATGTATTAAGTTATGTCCAATAAAAAAGGTACCATCTTATTTTCTTTTCCATGTTTTATTTTGTTTGATTTCTGTTAATCCGAATGAAGAACCCCTTCGATTTTGACCCACCTGATGAGAAATAAAGCTTATTCCAGTTCCTCCCCCCCCCCCCCTTAAGTTTCAGCATTTCTTGTGAGTTCAACTTCCGTTATTATAACATTGCAATGTCCACCTGGAGATCCTGCAAATGCCTCAGAACCCATTTTCGGGTGGAGGAGTAGCTGGATACTGGGCTATGGACCAATTCCAATAAGCAGCGCTTATGAAAATCTGTATTACTCACTTGGGATCTTGCCAGGAACTTGGGATTGGACACTGTTGGAAACAGGATACTGGGTTTGATAGATCGTTGGTCAGTGCTTATGTTCCATCTTGAAAGTAGTGTGGTAGCCTTGTTAGTCCACTTTTAAAGGTAATAAATAGAGCTTAACTATTTGTTTTATGAAAAAATATTTCCTCCTATTTGTTTTAAAAGTATTTCCATGTAACATCCTTGAGTGTCCCCTGGTCTTTGTACTTTTGGAAGTAGTAAAAAATCGATTCACTTCTACTCGTTCTACACCACTCAGGATTTTGTAGACCTCAATCGTATCTCCCCTTATGTGTCTCTGACATCTTTGTATGTTGGTCAGTAGGAGAACATGCATACTTTTCTCTATTCGTGCACTCCATGCTGAGTCTATTTCATTGGTTTATCTGTATGTTTCTAATTTTTAGTCAGATTCTACTTGGTGAAGGTTTGTCTGTGTTTTGCATGTATAGCTGAGGTGAAAGATTCTGCTAGGTTACTTTCTCTATGGGAATCTTGCAGTCTGGCTTGTTTACTTTGTATGGTAGATGTATTGTGGAATTGCTGTTATAACAAGTTTGTTTTTTAGGTTCTGAGTGGGGTTTTTTTTTCAAGGTTTGGTGTTGCTTCCTACTGTGATAGCAGAGGGAATTTGTGTTGCTGTTACTGGGGTAACCCCTGTTTTTGAAGCGTGTAATTTATTTACTACTACTACTACTACTTAACATTTCTAAAGCGCTACTAGGGTTACGCAGCGCTGTACAGTGTAACGAAGAAGGACAGTCCCTCCTCGAAGGAGCTTACAATCTAAAGGACGAAATGTCAAGTTGGGGCAGTCTAGATTTCCTGAATAGAGGTATAATGGTTATGTGCCCAAGGCGACATTGAAGAGGTGGGCTTTGAGTAAGGATTTGAAGATGGGCAAGGAGGGGGCTTGACGTATGGACTCGGGGAGTTTATTCCAAGCATAGGGTGAGGCGAGGCAGAAAGGGCGGAGCCTGGAGTTGGCAGTGGAGGAGAAGGGTACTGAGAGGAGGGATTTGTCCACCTGCTGAATTACTACAAATGATTTCTAATTATGGGCTTCTTTTACAAAGCTGCGCTACTGATTCTCGGTGGGGCAAGTGAGAGGAAGTCCATTCAATTCCTATGCGGGAATCGCTAGCCTGACTTTGTAAAAGAAGCCCTAAATGTTTTATAAGGACTGTTTGTGCGTGTAGAAAGGGCAGAAATTCTGATTGTGATTACTAAGTTGTTAAATTGTCAAACTATCAAAGGGGGTGGGGGGAGATGGGCTTATGGGGGACCAAGGTTTGAATTTTTTAAAGTACCTATCAATGTCTCTCATTCAAATTCTTGAAGCAGTCTGTCCATAATTTTCATTCTGACTGTACAATCATCCTGTACACCTACAAGGACTTCAAGTTTTAGGTACGCTGCAATTATCATATCCAATCCTGCAGCTCTGTTAGAATCACTTTGACCGTGTTTAAAATGCAAAATAAAAAATTATGCAGAGGAAGAGAGCTAGCACCAGTGTTGAGAGCAGAAACCTCTGCTTTTGTTTGCCGTTTACCACATGCTGTGACTAGCTGTCTCTGACACAGCAGCCATTGCCTATCACTCCCCCCCCCCAAAAAAGTGGAAAATAAATAAGGTTTGTGTTATTCCAATGAAGTAAAACATTTAATAGGATCAGCAGGGTCCTTCTGGAAGACGTGCTAGAATTAAATCTGTCCATATTTTACAAGAAGTGACCAAAATCTGCTAGTAAAGAAGACTGTTTTTTAAAATGTAATTATCAGTGTGTAATTGAAGCTTTTTTATGTGTAAGAAGCTGCATAAAAGTATAAGAACATAAGAATACACAAACCACACACACAGGAATGAAGTTATCCAAACACTATCAAATGTCATTTCACAATTACCGTGTACAGCTTTATTACTAGCCAGACTTATTATTCATGTTCTATTACCAAACAATATTTAAAAAAATGGAGAGAAAAAAAGCCTCAGTGCAGGACATTTTAATTCAGTCTTTTGAATGAACCTGCTGCATCGATCATTGGCATAAAAATACCTCTCCCGATATCAATTGAAACCACTTATTTTTTACTTTTACTGAACTTTTTTTTACAGTTTTATAAATATGTTTCAGTTTTTCAAAATTGAATTTCTCAAAAACAGCTACTTAGCTCAGATGTAGCATATTATGGCAGCTATATTATTCACCCTGTTGCTGGCCATCTTTTCACGGGACCAATCCGCAGCTTCGGGGTGGGGGGGGGGGGGATTTTTAAGACGCTGCAAATAAAAAAAAAGTATTATCAAAACTCTTAAAATACTTGCCATAAAATACAAAGAGAACACTTAGGGGTATGTTTACTAAGGTGCGTTAGCGTTTCTAACGCACCTTTAAATTTAAGGCACGTTAAATGCTAACACGCCTATATATTTCTATGGGTACGTTAGTGTTTAATGCGCGTAAACCATTTACACGCATTAAAAATGCTAAAGCACCCATACCACACTTTAGTAAACATAGGCGTTGGTGCTCTCTCGCTTAATGATTCTCTAGCTTAGCATGTTCAAAATGGTTGCTCGGTGTTTTAGCGGTCATCTATATATATATAAAAGGCACCTCCAACGTTCCAATGAAGCCTCAAGCCAGAAACTTGAGGCGCCAGAGATATCCGGTTTATCTGAAGGGGGACGTGTGCTGCAGCCTCTCCCCTTCATTAATGCTGGCTGTTGTTAAAAACAGTAAAGGGGAACATGCAGGGACGCAGCTTCAGGCTGCCTTGCAAACAGGAAATGAGGGCGGCAGCAACTGAAACAAAAGCAAAAACAAAGCTTAAAGAACCCTGAAACTGTGTCCGTCCCTACTCCCCTTCACTGTTTTTTACAACAGCCAGCACTGATGAAGGGGAGAGCCTGCAGCACACTTCCCCCTTCACATAGGAGCACAAAAGACTGAAACTTTTGTTTCTCCCAGTCTTTGCAATAGTAGGAATTAAACACAGGATTGTTAATCTATTGTCAAGAATGTATTAAATAGAATTTCAAAGATTTGCAGAATATTAGATAATTACCGTGTTTCCCCGAAAATAAGACAGTGTCTTATATTAATTTTTGCTCCCAAAGATGCGCTAGGTCTTATTTTCAGGGGATGTCTTATTCGGGAGTAGTAGGGGGACTGTGGCGGTCGGGAACAGTATCCTGCAGGAGTAGGCCGTGGCTCGCCTATCTGCCCACAGTGACCGCAGGACTCGAGTGGAGCAGAGCCGCCATGGCCGGGCTGGGAATGGAGGAGGGGTATGCACTAGGGAAGGTAATGGAATGTGGGGCCGGGCTGCTCTGGCTGGGGGTCTCGGGAGGTTGTGAGAGGGCTTAGGGCGCAGGATCAACCCTACTGTATTACAAACGTTAAAAAAAAATTCTACGGTAGCTCCGTTCCCCGTTGGTGGCACTTTATGCGCTTCTCCTGTACATTCGCAACACTTTCCATCCTTCTAGTCTGACTTAGCCCTTGGGCGATGGAGCAGCGTTGAAAGGGCTCGGTTACTCATGTTCTTTTCTTTTATTATTTCTGCAAGGGGGATGTTTCTTTTCTTTCCCGGCTCACTTATCGGTAGTTGATCTTCACAAAAGCGTGAAGGAGGATGGTAGGAGTCCGCTGGACGATAGATTTTCCACCTCAGTCTTGTTTCTTGCATTTCTTTTATGTTATTTCGTCTTTGGGTTGCAGCGAAAAAAATTAAGGTTTCTGTGTCCATGTCCCATCGGGGCCAAACAAAAACTTTGCTAGGTCTTACTTTCGGGGGAGGCCTTATATTTAGCAATTCAGCAAAACCTCTACTAGATCCAGTGGCGTTCCTAGGGGGGCTGGCACCTGGGGCGGATCGCCGATGCGCCCCACCCCCCCGGGTGCAGCACCCCCCGATGCAGCGCAGACCCCCCCCGACGAAAGGACATCCCCGCGAAGGAAACCCCCCGCCGGGTGCACGCCTCTGGGGGGGTGCTGCGCGCGCCTGTCCTCTGTTGTTCCATGCTTCTTCTCTGCCCCAGAACAGGAAATAACCTGTTCCGGGGCAGAAAAGAATTATGGAACAACGGAGGACAGGTGTGTGCGGCACCCCCCCCAGCAGCGTGCACCCGGGGCGGACCGCACCCGCCGCCCCCCCCCCTAGGAACGCCACTGACTAGGTCTTATTTTCAGGGGATGTCTTATTTTCGGGGAAACAGGGTATGTTGGTGTTTGAGAGGTTTAGGTAGTAAGTTCCACCATTTTGTGCCCAGATAAGTGAAGTCAGTTGTTAGGAATAGATGTATACATAATTTTCCCACATTTTGGGAAATGTAGTGTAAAATAATCTCTTGCTCCTGGAACTGCATTACACAGTGATTGCATTTAGTTTGGGGCTTTTCTATAAATTATAAGCTGAATAAAAGCACAGATCTTGAAGCAGACTCTAACTTTTAGAGGTAACCAATGAAGCTTAAATAACAGAGGGTTGTGTTTTGAACCATTTGACATTTTTTGAGTATCTGTACTTTGCAACCAGCATAAGTTGCATTGCAGTAATCCAGTTGTGTTAGTACAAAGGATCGTACCAGGAGTCCGAGGGTCGAGGTTGAGAAGTAGTTCCTTATGCATTTTAGATTCCAAAGGGTTTTGGAAATTTTAGAGGCAACTGGTGGTTCGAATGTTAAGTTATGGTCTGTAATTACTGCAAGTATTTTTAGTGTATTTTTCACCAGGTAGGTGGCTTGATCAGTTGTGAAGCAATTGTATAGGGTATAATCAAAATGGTTTGTTACTACTAAGAACTTGGTTTTATCACGGTTTAGTTTTAATCTAGAGTCATATGCCCAAGATTCCATAAGGTTAAGATCTGACCTAATTCTGTTGGTAATTTCATGAATCTCCTTATCAAAAGGGATATATAAAGTAACGTCATCAGCATATTTAAAAGTATTCAATCCAGCCATTTCTAGTTTACAGCCTAGTGGTGCCGTCATAACATTAAAAAGGGTAGGAGAAAGTGGGGATCCTCGTGGTACGCCACAATCTGGTGAGCAAGGGGAGGATAGAGAGATGGACATTTTTACCCTATAAGATCTTGTTTTGAGGAATCCGCAGAACCATTGCTATACTGTACCCCCAATTCCAAAATGGTCCAATATCACGATCTAATACATCAAAGACACTAGACACATTGAATTGTAGAATTAAAATTCTTCTTCCCATGCTAATTACCTTCTTGAAATTCAGTATTGGGATAGTAAGTACTGTTTCAGTGCTATAGATAGGTCTGAAACCGGATTTAGAATTATGGAGGAGAGAAAAGGAGGAGAGAGAGTTTATCAGTTGGAATGCTACTATGTACTCCATCACTTTTGTCCAAAGGGGGATGGAGGCCACAAGGTCTGTAGTTTGTAACATCACTTATATAGATTTGTAAGTTCTTTGGAATGGGAGTTCAAATTATAGAGGTTTTTTTTCCCTTAGGGAAGGAGCCATTCAACAGCATATAGGATATATTGGCATTGAGGAGATCAATAACAAAAAAAATTGTGGGGCAGTTTTTAATATATGACTGGGACAAGTATCCGAGATGCATTGAGAGTTAGGGTAATTGGAGAGGAAGAATTTGACAGTTTCAGAGCTAGGTAATTGGAGGGATGTCCATACTCTTATTTCATATGATTCCCCCATTTGGGCAAGTTGTTTCTTTGAGATTTTCTGTGGGATTGCCATTGTTTGACAAAATACTATTCCTGATTTTTAAGATTTTTTGTTCAAAGTGAATAGCTAAATCATCTGCTGAAGGGGTGACTTCATTTGTTAACAAGATTTCTTTGGTGTTTAAAAGGTTATTGAGCAGATAATATAATTTTTTGGTGTTCAAGTTGGCACCTCCTATATAGATATTGAAGAACTTAGTTTTGACTTCTCTTATTTTCTTTTTATATTCTTTAATAGCTGCTTTTTTTTTAAACCCTGCCAAGCTAACTGCTTTTACCATATTCTCTGGCAACGAATTCCAGAATTTGATTACATGCTGTGTGTAGAAATATTTTCTCTGATTCATTATACATTTACTACTTTGTAGCTTCATCCTCTCCTCTTCCGGCTCTCCCTCCAACTTCCACATCTCAGCTCTTCCTCTCTCCGATCATCACATAATCACCTTCACACTTCTTCACCCCCCCCCCCCTCAGCCCCGTCCAACTTTAACCACTACCTCCAGGAATCTCCAGGCTATTGACCCTCCCACCCTATCCTCTAATATTTCTAATCTCCTCCCCTCCATCATGTCCTCCGTGTCTGTCGACAAGGCTGTCTCCGCTTACAATGCCACTCTCTCCTCTGCTCTGGACACCCTCGCACCATCTACCTCCCGTCCCACAAAGCGTACAAATCCCCAGCCCTTGCTGACCCCTTGCATCCGTTACCTTCACTCCTGCGCCCGATCTGCTGAACGCCTCTGGAGGAAATCTCGCTCCCATTCAGACTTCCTTCACTACAAATTCATGCTATCCTCCTTCCACTCCTCCCTATTCCTTGCCAAACAGGACTATTACACCCAATTAACCAATTCTCTCAGCTCCAACCCCCGTCGTCTCTTCTCCACCCTTAACTCCCTCCTCAAAGTGCCCTCCGCTCCCACCCACCCCCTCGCTCTCTCCTCAATCACTGGCTGATTACTTCCGCGACAAGGTGCAAAAGATCAACCTTGAGTTCACTACCAAGCCATCTCTTCTTCACCCTTCAACCCTCTCCCTTAACCAACCAACCCAGGCCTTTTTCTTCTCCTTCCCTGTCATCACCGAGGAGGAAACCGCTCGCCTTCTTTCCTCCTCGAAATGCACCACCTGCTCTTCTGATCCCATCCCCTCCAACTTACTTAACATCATCTCTCATACTGTCACCCCCTCCATCTGTCATATCCTCAACCTCTCTCTCTCCACTGCAACTGTTCCTGACACCTTCAAGCACGTCGTAGTCACACCTCTCCTCAAAAAACCATCACTTGACCCTACCTGTCCCTCCAATTACTGCCCTATCTCCCTCCTACCCTTCCTCTCCAAAATACTTGAGCATGCCGTTCACAGCCGCTGCCTCAATTTTTCTCTCCTCTCATGCCATCCTCGATCCACTTCAATCTGGTTTTCGCCCTCTTCACTCGACAGAAACAGCACTCTCTAAAGTCTGCAATGACCTGTTCCTTGCCAAATCCAGAGGCCACTACTCCATCCTCATCCTCCTTGATCTATCCGCTGCTTTTGACACTGTCAATCATGACTTACTTCTTGCCACACTGTCCTCATTTGGGTTCCAGGGCTCTGTCCTCTCCTGGTTCTCCTCCTATCTCTCCCACCACACCTTCAGAGTACACTCTCATGGATCTTCCTCCACTCCTATCCCCCTATCTGTTGGTGTCCCCCAGGGATCTGTCCTTGGACCCCTTCTCTTCTCAATCTACACCTCTTCCCTGGGCTCCCTGATCTCATCTCATGGTTTCCAGTATCATCTCTATGCCGATGACACCCAGCTATATCTCTCCACACCAGACATCACCGCAGAGACCCAAGCAAAGGTATCAGCGTGCTTATCCGACATTGCTGCCTGGATGTCCAACCGCCACCTGAAACTGAACATGTCCAAGACCGAGCTCATCGTCTTTCCACCAAAACCCACGTCTCCTCTTTCTCCACTTTCTATCTCAGTTGATAACACCCTCATCCTCCCCGTCTCACCTGCCTGCAACCTCGGAGTCATCTTTGACTCCTCCCTCTCCTTCTCTGCGCATATCCAGCAGATAGCCAAGACGTGCCGCTTCTTCCTCTTTAACATCAGCAAAATTCGCCCTTTCCTCTCTGAACACACCACCCAAACTCTCGTCCACGCTCTCATTACCTCTCGCCTTGACTATTGCAACTTACTCCTCACCGGCCTCCCACTTAGCCATCTATCCCCCTTCAATCTGTTCAGAACTCTGCTGCACGTCTCATATTCCGCAAGAACCAATATACTCATATCACCCCTCTCCTCAGGTCACTTCACTGGCTTCCAATCAGATACCGCATTCAATTCAAACTTCTCCTTCTTACCTACAAATGCACTCAGTCTGCTGCCCCTCACTACCTTTCTACCCTCATCTCCCCTTACGTTCCCGCCCGTAACCTCCATTCACAGGACAAATCCCTCCTCTCTGTACCCTTCTCCACCACCGCCAACTCCAGGCTCCGCTCATTCTGCCTCGCCTCAGCCTATGCTTGGAACAACCTTCCTGAGCCCATACGCCAAGCCCCCTCCCTGCCCATCTTCAAGTCTTTGCTTAAAACCCACCTCTTCAATGCTGCGTTCAGCACCTAACTCTTACCTTTCAGTAAATCCAGACTGCCCCAATTTGACCGCCCCTATCGGACTGACCGTTCACTTGTCTCTTAGATTGTAAGCTCTTTGAGCAGGGACCGTCCCTCTTTGTTAAATTGTACAGCGCTGCGTAACCCTAGTAGCGCTTTAGAAATGTTAAGTAGTAGTAGTAGTCATCGCATGCCCCCTAGTCCTAGTATTTTTGGAAACAGTAAACAAGCAATTCATATCTACCCGTTCCACTCCACTCATTATTTTATAGACCTCTATCATCTCTCCCCTCAGCCGTCTTTTCTCAAAGCTGAAGAGCCCATGCTGTTTCAGCCTTTCCTCATAGGGAAATCTTATCATCCCCTTTATCATTTTTGTCACCCTTCTCTGTGCCTTTTCTAATTCCACTATACCTTTTTTGAGATGTGGTGACCAGATTTGCACAGAGTATTCAAGGTGCGGTCGCTGAGATGTGCAGACACACCGCACTGGGCTCTGATACTGGGAATGGTGTGTGTGAGAGTGAATCTCCCTTTCCCTGAGGTATGCAGACACCCTGCACTGGGATCTGATACTGGGAATGGTGTGTGTGAGAGTGAAGCTCCCTTTCCCTGAGGTATGCAGACACCCTGCACTGGGCTCTCTGGGAATGGTGTGTGTGAGAGTGAAGCTCCCTTTCCCTGAGGTATGCAGACACCCTGCACTGGGCTCTGATACTGAGAATGGTGTGTGTGAGAGTGAAGCTCCCTTTCCCTGAGGTATGCAGACACCCTGCACTGGGATCTGATACTGGGAATGGTGTGTGTGAGAGTGAAGCTCCCTTTCCCTGAAGTATGCAGACACCCTGCACTGGGATCTGATACAGGGAATGGTGTAATGGAGAGAGAAACTCCCTTCCTCTGAGTTGTGCAGACACAGTGCACTGGGATTTGATACTGTACCAGCAATTCTGGCAGTTCTTGGTGCTGGCATCAAAAGTTTCAGTGGCCAGAAGCATTTCTCCCTGGTCTCCAGTGTGGTTGAGGATCCTTGTCATTGGAGCTTTTCAGTGGTCATTTTTCTTATAGGCTCCCATCGCATGTGCAGCACCTCTGTTGTCACACCTTCCACTACCTTCCTGCTGGCCCCAGCACACGAGAGCCCCTGGGTCAGTACATCGTACATATGATTAACAGTTCTGATCTACTACTGCTACTACTACTTATCGTTTCTATAGTGCTACTAGACGTACGCAGCGTTGTACACTTGAACATGAAAAGGCAGTCCCTGCTCAACACAGCTTACAATCTAATTAGGACAGACAAACAGGACAACATACCGTGTTTCCCCGAAAATAAGACACTGTCTTATATTTATTTTTCCTCCCCAAAATGCGCTAGGTCTTATTTTCGGGGGATATCTTATTTTCTGGGAAACATCGGTCGCCCCCCCCCCCCCCCACCCGAGGTCGCCCGGCCCCCCCTCCGTCACTCCCGGAACTAACTTGAAGCTCCTTTCACCTTCACAAGTTCGGATTTGGAGCAGCAAGCAACAGCAGGGCAGACCTCTCCTTCCTTCCGTGCCCTGCCCTCGCCTGACGTTATGTTACGTCAGGCGAGGGCGGGACACGGAAGGAAGGAGAGGTCTGCCGTGCTGCTGCTCCAATCCGAACTTGCGAAGGTGAAAGGAGCTTCAGGTTAGTTCTGGGAGCGATGAAGGGGGGGCCCAGCGACCTCGGGTGGGGGGGTGCGACCTCGGGTGGCTCTCAGCGGCCCTGCTTAAAAAAAAAGTTTGGTAGGTCTTACTTTTGGGGGGATGTCTTATATTTTAAATTTGCAGGAAAACCCCGGTAGGTCTTATTTTCTGGGTAGGTCCTATTTTCGGTGAAACACGGTAGTAACATAGTAGATGATGGCAGAAAAAGACCTGCACGGTCCATCTACTCTGCCCAACAAGATAAACTAATATGTGCTACTTCTTGTGTATACCTTACCTTGATTTGTATCTGCCATTTTCAGGGCACAGACTGTAGAAGTCTTGCTCAACACTAGCCCCGCCTCCCAATCTCAGCTAAGCTTCTGAGGATCCATTCCTTCTGAACAGGATTCCTTTATGTTTATCCCACGCATGCTTGAATTCCGCTACCGTTTTCATTTCCACCACCTCCCGCGGGAGGGCATTCCAAGCATCCACCACTCTCTCCGTGAAAAAATACTTCCTGACATTTTTCTT
This sequence comes from Microcaecilia unicolor, assembly GCF_901765095.1. Lineage (NCBI taxonomy): Eukaryota > Metazoa > Chordata > Amphibia > Gymnophiona > Siphonopidae > Microcaecilia > Microcaecilia unicolor. The sequence goes on from NC_044036.1 coordinate 1,097,475, forward strand.
GAGTCTGCCCCTCTTCAATCTCATTTCACATCCTCCAGTTCTACCGCCTTCCCATCTCCGAAAAAGGTTCATTTGCGGATTAATACCTTTCAAATACTTGAATGTCTGTATCACCCCTGTTTCTCCTTTCCTCCAGGGTATACATGTTCAGGTCAGCAAGTCTCTCTTCATACAAATAAGAGAAAAGGTGGAAATGATAAAACATGGGTACTGAACAAGTGAGTAAGGGTTAGGAGTTAAAAGCAGCATCAAAAAGATGATGTAGCTGCCTTCCTGCCTTTGCCTGTTTTTCTTCTTTGTCCAGGCCCTTCATTAGCAGGTGAAATTGCTTTCATGGAGAGCTGGAATAAATTGTCTTTACGCTTTTCAGCTCCAGCCTGCAGTGAGTTCGTGCTGGAAAAAAGCATGGAACACTCTGTACAATTACTTCAGATTTACTGTGAATTCCAGGCCCCACTCTTGGTTGTTTTTTTAAAATGCAGGCAGATGTTAACATTAATTTGATTTCATTTCACTACTGGATGATTCTCTCACCAGCACAATCCATGTAGGACAGCCAGCGGTCGGTGCACACGAGGTAGAAATGAGAGGATATGGCAGAGTTTAGAGTTGTGATAGACCAAGGGAAAAGCTGGTGGTTAGATTCGATTTAAGAAAGGGCAGAGAGATGCCTGATGTTCAAACTGATACTGAATCAGCAGAATCCCAGTACAAATCCTGAACCTTCAGTTCTGCAAACAGGCACTACTCTGGGATGTAGACCGTTTGGTCCTGGCGATTTGCTACTCTTCAATTTGTCAAATTGCCCCATTACATCTTCCAGATTTACGGAGATTTGATTCAGTTTGTCTAGCATTGAATACTATTTCTGGCACCGGTATCTCTCCTACATTTTCCTCGGGGAAGACTGAAGCATTCATTTAATCTCTCCGCTATGGTCTTATCTTCCCTGAGTGCCCCTTTTACCCCTCGGACATCTAGCAGTCCAACCTATTCTTTTGCCAGCTTCTTGCTTTAAATATACCGAAAAACAATTTACTGTGCATTTTTGCCTCCAACACAATCTTCTTTTCAAAGTCTCTCTTTGCCTTCCTGTTGGCAGTCTTTAATGAATAGGAGTAAATACCAAGGGCATCAGATATTACTACTACTACTAATCATTTCTATAGTGCTACTAGATGTAAGCAGCACTGTACACAATATATGCACGTACTTTTTCTGTCCCTAGAGGACTCACAATTTAAGTTTTTGACTATAAAGGGCCTGTCTTCTGTGTCTAGGAAGAGATGTTGCATGCACTGAAAGACAACTGAAGGAACCTTATGGGGCTAAGATCACCTGAATTGTGTCTTGTTTTATAGACCACCAGGTAATTGGAACGAAGGCCAGACAATCTTCACTGACTTCATTTCGAACGCATGTGCAACCAACGCCAATATACTAGTATTAGAAGACATTAACCTTCACCTAGAAGAACCAAACTCCACAAACACACGAGAATGTAAGGAATTCCTCCACTCATGGGATCTCAGATGGCCTCAAATGGAAGCAACCCATGCCAAAGGGCATACACTCGACCTCATCTCACACAAACTGTCAATAGACCAGAACCTAATAATAACAGATATCAAATGAACAGAAACACCATGGACTGATCACTACAAACTAAACCTATCCCTAAAATGGTGGAAGAAGGGCTCAAACCATACACAAGAACACACAACCTACAGCACCAGAGGCCAAATAGACCCGAAAACATTCTGGTTACAGATATACAATAACGAATGGACAGCACAAACGGACCCCACACACTATCTCACAGAATGGGATAAAAGATGCAGAAGTATACTCGATGAAATAGCACCCATATGAACAAGAACCTCACGTAGGCATAACTGTATACCATGGTTCAACGATGAACTGAAAACATTAAAAACACAATCCAGGAAACTCGAAAAAATAAAAGATGAAAACACACTCAATGCATGGAAACAGATACAAAGAAAATACAAATACGCAATAAGACAAACCAAACGGACATACTATAAAATTAAAATAGGGCCTGATCACAAAGACACGAAGAAACTATACCAACTCGTGAACAAACTACTAGACACTACGGTGGTCACTACAACCAATACAGACATTCCATCTGCAGACAAACTTGCTAAATATTTTGATGAAAAAATCACAAACCTACGCAACACACTACCTCTACTAGACACTACGGTGGTCACTACAACCAATACAGACATTCCATCTGCAGACCTCCCTGTCTGTTCTCTCTCAGAGGTGCAGATTCTCTCACCCACCTCTGAACTGAACAGATCGCTTTCCTGTTCCACTCCTAGGGAAGGTATTCTCTCTTTCTCCCTCCCCTGGAGCCTTTCCACTTCAGCCCCTGCTTCTGATGCCAAGCGGAAAACCACCTTAGCTCCACGGGTTCTGGGCAACCAAAGACCTCATGCTGACTGCATAGGCAGTTTTATTCCCATCAACTCCACCCCCCCAAGTATAAGCATCCATCAATCATAAAACATCATAATTTAATACAGCATCAACAGCATATTGCAGCATAGAACATGTTAACCCTGTCCCTTACAGTGGAGGGCTAACAGCACTGATCGCCACTGCCCCCCCCCCCCAAGCAGAGCATCACTCCCAACCACTCTCCCTGCCTGTCATCAGTGACACACAATTCTTTCCTCTAGTAATCCCCTGGGGGAAATTCACTCAGTATTTTCTCTCTCTTCACCAGGGGGGGGTTTACATGTGCAATTAAAAAAACTTGGAATTTAGACACGGTGTCTTCACTGGAGATTGGTATCTGGTTTAACCGAATGATTAGCAGTCCATAGGTGCAGTGAGATTATTGACAATTGCATAGGTATAATTTGGGTTCCTCTTAGTAACATAGTAACATAGTAGATGACGGCAGAAAAAGACCTGCATGGTCCATCTCGTCTGCCCAAGATAAACTCATATCTTGAGTTTGTACCTGTCTTTTTCAGGGCACAGACCGTATTAGTCTGCCCAGCAGTATTTCCCGCCTCCCAACCACCAGTCCCGTCTCCCATCACCGGCTCTGGTACAGACCGTATAAGTCTGCCCTCCCCTATCCTCGCCTCCCAACCACCACCCCCTCTTCCCCCCAACTGCTCTGCCACCCAATTTCAGCTAAGCTTCTGAGGATCCATTCCTTCTGCACAGGATTCCTCTATGCATATCCCACGCATGTTTGAACTCCGTTACCGTTTTCATCTCCACCACCTCCCGCGGGAGGGCATTCCAAGCGTCCACCACCCTCTCCGTGAAAAAATACTTCCTGATATCTTTCCTGAGTCTGCCCCCCTTCAATCTCATTTCATGTCCTCTCGTTCTACCGCCTTCCCATCTCCGGAAAAGATTCGTTTGCGGATTAATACCTGTCAAATATTTGAACGTCTGTATCATATCACCCCTGTTCCTCCTTTCCTCCAGGGTGTACATGTTCAGGTCAGCAAGCCTCTCTTCATACGTCTTGGAACGTAAATCTCTTCCTTACATGCATCACTTTGCTCTTGCTCACATTATTATTTTTGGATTTTGCTCACACCTTTTTCAGTAGTGGCTCAAGGTGAGTTACATTCAGGTACACTGAGCATTTCTCTGTCCCAGGAGGGCTCACAAGCTGTTTGTAACTGAGGCAATGGAGGGTCAAGTGACATTAAACGTCATCTGCTGTTTGGATTCCCAGTCTTGTGAGGTGCTCTTGCAATTTTTCACAATACTCTTGTGATTTAATAACTTTGTGTCGACAGCAAATTTAATCATCTCACTAATCATTCCTGTTTCCAAATCATTTATAAATATGTTAAAAAAAAACAGTGGTCTTTGTAAATGTTCTTGCTTTATTCTGTGACTTATTGTGCATTTTTGCAGTTGAATCTTTATTAAATCTTGCAGCCTGAATGTACAGCTCCTGCTCTGCCCGTGAAAGGAGACTAGAATTTCCATTTTCTGTACCGCGGGATTAACCAGGGAAGGTTTTCATAAGTGGACAGCAGCTACAGACTTATAGTGCTTTACAGCAGACACATGGGACCTTCTGTTTGCCATTGTGCTTCCTGGTACAGATCAGAGACCTTGCTTAGCTCTGTTATGTACAGAGCACTTCATTACAGGCTATTTTTTTAGCTTATTAAGCAGTGATTTTCCAAGTGAATTGAAATGAGCACTTAGTTGCCTTGGTAAATAAGTGAAGTCCTGGGGGGCAGCAATGTGGGTGTCTATCTACAAACAGAGAAATGTATGTGTATATTTTTATTTATTTATTTTATTTCCGTATTTGTTATACCGCCAAATGATCCAATGGATATCAAGGCAGTTTATAAAAAGGTATAAGTAAACTGTAATAATTAGAAAAGGTTCAAAGAACAGCGACCAAAATGATAAAGGGGATGGAATTCATCTTGTATGAGGAAAGGCTAAAGAGGTTAGGGCTCTTCAGCTTGGAAAAGAGACAGATGAGGGGAGATATGATTGAAGTCCACAAAATCCTGAGTGGTGTGGAAGTAAATTGATTTTTTACTCATTCCAAAAGTACAAAGACTGGGGGACACTCGAGGAAGTTACATGGAAATAACTTTAAAACAAATAGGAGAAATATTTTTTCACTCAGCCAATAGTTAAGCTCTGGAACTCTTTGCCAGAGGAAGTGGTAACAGTGGTTAGCGTATCTGGGTTTAAAAAAGGTCTCGAGGGAAAGTCCATAGTCTGCTATTGAGACAGACATGGGAAGCATGTGGTATGGAGTGTACAGTATGGGATTCGTAGTATGGAGTGTTCCCTTGATATGGGTTTCTGCCAGGTACTTGTGACCTGGCTTGGCCACTGTTTGGAAAACAGGATGCTGGTTAGTTGGACCATTGGTCTGACCCATTATGGCTACTCTTATACATAGTAACATAGTAGGTGACGGCAGAAAAAGACCTGTACGGTCCATCCAGTCTGCCCAACATGTTCATTTAGTGCAATATATTCCAGCTCTCCCATCTTATTTCTTAGGCTTCTGGCATGCGCATAAAGGCATTTCTAACTATGTTGTTCCTATTTACATCATCATGCTCAGTACTTGACAGTATTAATTTGTAATCTCGTCTGATTTTTATTTAAGGACACCTGATCTACTATGTTGCCGATGCCAGCAGCCTGGTCCCACCCTGGTTAAGGTGGAGCTCATCCTTTTGGAATAGGCACCTCCTTCCCCAGAATGTTGTTCAGTTCCTAACAAATCTAAACCCCCCTCCCTGCACCATCGTCTCATCCATGCATTGAGACTCTGGAGCTCTACCTGTCTCTTGGGCCCTGCATATGGAACGGGTAGCACTTAGTATGTACATGAAAGAGGTTTTGCAATTGTCCTTTGAATGTTCCGATATTAAGTTTATGTATTATTTGCCTAGAGGAGTGCAAATATAATCAAGAGGGTGAATTTGATAATTTTTGCCGATAGCTTAGATTTTACAAAATTCTTAGAAACTTCTAAAGATAATACTGAAAAGCATGCTACTTTACTGGTTTCTTTTGTTTCCTCTGAAAAGAAAAAGGAAATTCTACATGCTTATTTTAAGAAAAAGGATTCTGACTTTTATGTTCTTATGCTTCCAATGTCTGTAAGTTCTGTCGAGAAGGGACTGTCTCATATTTGTTTATTGGGATTTATTAACCACCTTTATGAAGAGATTCACCCAAGGAGGTGTATAGCAGGTGCAGTTTAACATAGTAACATAGTAGATGACGGCAGAAAAAGACCTGCACGGTCCATCCAGTCTGCCCAACAAGACAAACTCATATGTGCTACTTTTTGTGTATACCTGACCTTGATTTGTACCTGTGCTCTTCAGGGCACAGACCGTGTAAGTCTGCCCAGCACTATCCCCGCCTCCCAACCACCAGCCCCGCCTCCCAACCACCGGCTCTGGCACAGACCGTACAAGTCTGCCCAGCACTATCCCCGCCTCCCAACCACCAGCCCCGCCTCCCAACCACCGGCTCTGGCACAGACCGTATAAGTCTGCCCAGCTCGATCCCCGCCTCCCAACCACCAGCCCCGCCTCCCACCATTGGCTCTGGCACAGACCGTATAAGTCTGCCCAGCACTATCCCCGCCTCCCAACCACCAGTCCCGCTTCCCACCACTGGCTCTGGCACAGACAGTATAAGTCTGCCCAGCACTATCCCCTCCTCCCACCACCGGCTCTGGCACAGACCGTATAAGTCTGCCCAGCACTATCCCTGCCTCCCACCACCGGCTCTGGCACAGACAGTATAAGTCTGCCCAGCACTATCCCCTCCTCCCACCACCGGCTCTGGCACAGACCGTATAAGTCTGCTCAGCACTATCCCCGCCTCCCAACCACCAGTCCCGCCTCCCAACCACCGGCTCTGGCACAGACCGTATAAGTCTGCCCAGCACTATCCCCGCCTCCTAACCACCAGCCCCGCCTCCCACCACCGGTTATAATTTTGTTAACAGCATAACAATAGCAAAAAAAAACCAAGAACAAACATAAATACAATAATTGAGGTAAACTTGAAAACAGTAAATTGAAAGCTAATAATAGAACTACCGTGAGACAGTTTCAAAAATATACACATTTAACAGCAGTGGAATTCAAGTACAAGAGATATAATACAATGTCAGCATAATACTTATGATACACCAAATAAATATTGTCATATGTTTTGTGCACATCATTGCAATAGTAGTGATACCCGTGTATCCATTATGTTTGGGTAAACTTCCATATTTAGTTAGTCTCCTTATTCCCTACTGCCGTGCCTGCGAGCTTCGTTCCACATTTGATTGCCATTTATCTGTGCCATCTGTTCTCGTGCAGGCTCAATGTGGCTTACAATATGTTAAAACGATAATCACATTAATGGAATAAGACTTTCAGAATATTGTTACAAATAAGGTGTATAAGAATATCATGGCAATCATAACTAATAATAATCATAATTGGGAAGCAAAGCCAGTGCTGGGCAGATGCCTCTGCATTTTTCTGTTGGGCTTCTTTTTTCTGGAACTCCTTACCCCCTTCTCTGAAGTCAGAGTTTTCATTTCCCTGCTTCCATTCTCTTCTTAAAGCACATTTGTTTTCTCAGGCATTGCCCTAACCTATATTCTTTTTTGGAGGCCAAGTTATTGATAAGCAACTGGTCACTCTGTTCCCCCTCTCAATTTGATCTATTCTCTTCCCTTCCTACTCTAATTTGTGATTTGCTCTGTCCTATTTGAGATTGGCGTTCTTTTCTTACTCCTTTTTTAATTTTTTTAGTGTTTGTTCACTGCTTTGATTGTTTGTGAAAGGCGGTATATCAAATCTTCAACAAACATAAACATGAACCCTGGGTTCCTCAGATCTGAGTCTGCTGTTCTGTAGAGCCATGAAGGAGCCGTTGGTATTCTGCAGGAAGCCTGGAGTTAATCAGAGGCAAAGTCAGCAATTTATAGCCATGAACAAACTGGTAGGAGATCCTCTCCAGTAGGGATGAGCATCCATGCTTTCAGTCAGTTTTACGAACACGAAATTCAAAGACAGCTCTGCTTCCAAAGGCACAATGACCCAGGAGCGCCTCAAGGCTACCTTTCTGGCTTGTGCTCTATGCAGAGTATTTTTCCAGCCTGCAGAGAGACCCTTTCTGCAGCTGACACAGAGGCAGGCTTCCTTTCCTTTCAGTAAGGACATGAAGTGGTGATATTGTGATAAGGAGGACTGGGTTTAGTTGCCATGCAACCCCCCCTCCCCCCCCCCCCCCCCATTTCACTACAAAGCTAGAGGGAAGGGATTCTGTCAGTCTCACTGCTACTGAGGTTGTGACCAGTTAGAAGTACCGAGAGCTCCCTGACTGCCACAGCCAGCCGCGATCCTCTAGACTCCTGCTGCCGACCACCAACCATGTACTGCCACAGCCAGCCGCAATCCTCTAGATTCCTGCTGCCAACCACTAACCACTGACTCCCACAGCCAGCCACGATCCACTAGACTCCTGCTGCCGACCACCAACCACTGACACCCACAGCCAGCCACGATCCTCTAGACTCCTGCTGCCAACCACCAACCACTGACACCCACAGCCAGCCACGATCCTCTAGACTCCTGCTGCCAACCACCAACCATGTACTGCCACAGCTGGCCATGATCCTCTAGACTCTTTCTGCTGACCACCAACCACTGATTCCCACTGGCTGCCACTGTGTTTGGCGCTCTCGCTACCTATTTCTATCTAAGAAAAAGGAGCAAACATTAACAAAAAAAATTAGAGAAAGTGCTGAAAAGCAGCCAGAACTTGTATTCTTTTATATGGAACTGGTTGTTAAGTTTCTATATTTCTTTACCAACTCGTTGGAGTCTGGCTATAAAGTCTGAGAGCCTTTCATTTTGCTTTAATTTCTTGGTTTTATGTGGTATAGTATTCAAAAGCTCTACACAGCTCTCACAAGAACATACATAATACCAGCACTTTACTGAGATTCGTTTATACAACTCAATAGCTTTTCAAAGAGTGGATTTTTGATGCTTTCTAGGAGAGTAGAAGGGCCGTGATGGTCTCTGTGAGAGATTGGATCACTGGAAGATGAGAGACACACAGTCCTCACCAGGAGGTGGACAAGAAAAGAGACTGCAGGGTGGCAGGCTGCCTTTTTTGCTCAGCCTGAAAGCGCATAAGCTGAAAAGGGAAGGAGGACACTGACAGCAGTCATTGTCTAGGGGACCATTTTGTCCATCAACTGCCCTGGTCTGGCACACACTGATACACTAACTCTGACACACTGCTCCCTGGTGCTGACAGACATACACACTGAGCCCATGACAGACAGACCCACAGACCTCGATCAAAACACATTCCTCACAGGACCTGAGCAGTAAGGCTGTGGATCCATCTGGAACCTCTGGAAGCGACGATGCAGAACACCTCTGCTGCATGTCTCTCAGACTGGGACAGCAACGGCTCCAGGGGGGAGAATGGGAATGGGACGGTTGCTGATTTGGTTCCCTTCTTGACTGATGCATGGCTGGTGCCCCTTTTCTTTGCCCTCATCATGCTTGTAGGGTTGATTGGGAACTCACTTGTCATCTTTGTTATCTCCAAACACCGGCAGATGAGGACAGCTACCAATTTCTACATAGGTAAGCCTGTGTGTCTACAGTCCACACACATGGACAAATACAGACGTACACTGTAATCCCGATATTCAGTCAGCAGTGACCAGCGTTTTGCTGACCGCCGCTTTCGTTAAACTTGGAAATTCAGTGCCAGGCCATGTCCAGGTTCTGGCATTGAATTTCCAGTTAACCTATAGCCGATTAACTACAATGTTCAGCCTTTAACCTATGGGTTACCGTATAAAGATAGGATGGACTTTTATGCAGTTCTATTTATGCAGTTAATCTGGCCGGTTAAATGCTGGATATTGGCGCTTAACTGGACAAGTGCTGACTGCATCCCCCAAATAGCTTGTTTTCAGTTCAGCGGTAACTGGTTATTTTCAGCAGGACTAACTGGTTAAGTGCTGCTGAAAATGACTGGTGATTTCCGGCTGGTTAAAGTTGTGTCTATGTATATATCAGTTCATAGGTAAGCATGGACCTTTCCCGTGTGTTTCTAAGTGTTTGTGCTTGGATAAACACAGACGTGTGTGTACATCGAAGCATTCCATGTGCGTGTGTACATATAGCTAAGTTGTGTGTATCTAGGCCACCAATTTGGGAGGGTGGAGGCACAGTTGCAGCAATCAATGTGTCTGTGTTCAGCATTTCCCTATTTCCCCCCCAAGGTGTTCAGCAACTTTGATTCCCTTCCTTACCCCCCTGCACAGTGGCCCTGGGATGTCAGCTTGCCGACACAGCACTCATCATGCCCAGTGTGGGGCCTTTAGCATCTGCACATGATCAAGGGCCAACAGGTCCTGCCCCTTAACTTCCTGTTTTGGAAGAAGTGAGACCACACAGGCCTCGAGTATGCACAGAAGCTCAAGGCCCTACCGGTTGCAATGAGTATTGTGTTGGCAAGCTGACTGACATGCCAGAACTACTGTGGAAGAGGTAAGGAAGGAAAAGGACGTCATAACAGCTTAGGGGAAGGATAGGGAGATGCTGGACAGCGCTGCATACGTCTAGTAGCGCTATAGAAATGCTTAGTGTAGTAGTATTATTCTTGTAACTCTCTTGCTTAAACTATTTGTCTTAACATGATATGATCTCAGTGATGTAATTTATTCCTTCCCAGTGTCTTCACTAAGGAAGTGACACGGAACTCACAAGGCATGAGTGGGGTGAGAGAGATGCTGGACATAATGGGGGGGGGGGGAGGAGGTAGGCAAGGAGTGAGTTGCTGGACACTATAGATTGTGATGGTGAGAAGATTATTATGTATAAGAAAGTGTGGTCTGGTATGATGGCAGAAGTGCCATGTGATCCTCTGGGCAACTTTTTCCAAGATAACTGCTCCAGATTTGCAAGTCACTGGTCTCTGGGGATGGGACGTATGATCAGCTGGGTAAGAAAGGAGAAGTAGTTGTAAGTTGTTGTTGTTGAGGTGGATGGACTTCTTTTTGCCTGTGAGTAAGGAGTAAATGATACTTTTGAAGGCTGATCACATAACTTACAAGGAGGAGCAATGGCCTTCCTGGCTTGTGAGAGCAGCTGAGTCAGTAGTAGTGGACAGACCTATCTGTTCTTGTAAATGCTTCCTTGTGAGACGTATTCCCAGTCTCTTTTAGAGAAGTCTAGACCAGGGCAAATCTTCCATACTTGTGACGGAGGAGATGGAGTATAATCTTTTAGATCCCTATCAGTTAAGACAAGGACATGAATAAAAAAGTGCACATACATTTTGAACCTGAATTGGGATTTCCGTGCGTACAGGCAATCTTAGCAGAGAGCATTCGAGTGCAGGGATGGTGGGAGGTCCACCGGAATGTCCATTACCAGGTTCTCTTGCACACATCCTTCCATCCTCTTCATTCTTCCCCTCATCTCTCCTTCTCCACCAGGCCTGTGGCAGTACTGGAAAATAATCAGTAGGGGGCCTGTGAGCACACGGAGACTCATAAATCCTGTGGCACCCACTGTAAAGTTTTTCTCCTTTGCTGCAGAATTAAGAACTACTCATAGACACATTAATCTAAAGCTGTTTGTATTAACAAGCCTCAGAATAGCTCTATCCAATTGCAATAGTTATAGTGACACCTAGTGCCCACCACAATATTACACCTCCAGTAGACATTTAGAATAAGAACCCGTTGCATCCATATGAATAGGATGGCTAACACAAGGTCAATTACAAGTGCAGCCTCGGTGTAGGCTTCACAATGAAACCAGAATGAGTGACCCGCATAATACTGCTCCTTGCTTTAGTCTCCGTGGCCTGCATTTACCCATCAGTATGTGTAGAACAGCTTTGTGGCTCCAGTAGCTCCTTAGGGCTATCAGTATTTGCCCCAAATTCTCTCCAAAACCTTCTGCTCTGCGTGTTTTGATGAAGTATTGATGATGACATCTGTAGCCCTTTCCATCTTCGGTTTTCACCACGTACAGCGTTGGAGCCTGTAGTGTTGCAGTGACAATGACCAGTTAAAATCGCCTGTTCAGGTCTTGACTCGATAATTTTCATCAGCATTTAACTGGTTAACGCTGAACTGCAAACTGGCTATTTCGGGGGTGTTTCAGGGGGAGAGGCAGCACTTGGCTGTTAAGTGCCAATATTCACCAGGTTAACCACATAAATGGAACCACGTAAAAGTTAGTCTTATCTTTATGCCATAACCCATAGCTGGTTGTGTTGAATATTGCACTACACCGGCTATGGTTAGTCAGCTCTGGAAACCTGGAAATTCAGTGCTGATGGCTGCCGGCTGAAAGTGGATGGGACGACTTCCCTATGAGGAAAGGCTAAAGCAGCTAGGGCTCTTCAGCTTGGACAAAAGACGGCTGAGGGGAGATATGATAGAGGTCTATAAAATAATGAGTGGAGTGGAACAGGTAGACATAAGTCGCTTGTTTACTATTTCCAAAAATACCAGGACTAGGGGGGCACGCAATGAAGCTATTAGTAGTAAATTTAAAACAAGTCGGAGAAAATATTTCTTCACTCAATGTGTAATTAAAGTCTGGTAAAAGCAGTTAGCTTAGCGGGGTTTAAAAAAGGTTTGGATAACTTCCTAAAAGTCCATAAGCCATTATTAAGATGGACTTGGCTGGGGAAAATCCACTTCTTATATCTAGGGTACCTGTTAAATGATTGTGGACCGTCACTCTGTCCCGTGATACAAAATACCAAAAGATATACACAGAGTGTGTGAATGCAAATATATGACCCCTAAGGGCTATTTGACTAAGGTGAGGAAGAGTCTCATATGTAATCCACGATAAGAATACTTTCATTCAACAAGTGAATCAATTCTTCGTGTTCATGTCTTAATCATTGACTCAGCCTCCACCATCCTAACTATACTACCAAAGCAGTGACTTACACGAAATTCTCTATATATTAATTAATGTACACTGCACTTATCTTAGGCAGGTTGGTGCGCTCTTAAACCCCGACAGGTCCCCGTTTCGTATTCACTTTATCAAGGGGGAGTGCTACCAATTCCGATTACTGCCCCAGACATATATGTGTGCTGACTGGGGCAGTAATCGGAATTGGTGGCACTCCCTCTTGATAAAGTGAATACGAAACGGGGACCTGTCGGGGTTTAAGAGCGCACCAACCTGCCTAAGATAAGTGCAGTGTACATTAATTAATATATAGAGAATTTCGTGTAAGTCACTGCTTTGGTAGTATAGTTAGGATGGTGGAGGCTGAGTCAATGATTAAGACATGAACACGAATAATTGATTCACCTGTTGAATGAAAGTATTCTTATCGTGGATTACATATGAGACTCTTCCTCACCTTAGTCAAATAGCCCTTAGGGGTCATATATTTGCATTCACACACTCTGTGTATATCTTTTGGTATTTTATATCTAGGGTAAGCAGCATAAAATCTATTTTACTGTTGTGGGATCTGGCCAGGTACTTGTAACCTGGATTGGCCAGTGTTGGAAACAGGATACTGGGCTTGATGGACACTTATGTTCTTATACACTAACGGCTGATACCACATCCTCTGTCAATTAATTCCAGAGCTCAACTGTTCATTGGGTGAAAAAATATTTCCTCCTGTTCATTTTAGAAGTAGTAACATGTAATTTCTTTGCATGTCCCTTAGTCTTTGTACTTTTTGAAAGAGTAAAAAATTGATTTACATTTACCCGTTCTACACCACTAAGTATTTTGTAGACCTCTATCATGTCCCCCCTCAGCCGTCTCTTTTCCAAGCTGAAGAGCCCTAATTACTTTAGCTTTTCCTCATATGAGAAGTTCCATCACCTTAATCATTTTGATTGCCCTTCTTTGAACCTTTTCTAATTCTGCTATATCTTTTTTTTTTAAGATACAGAATTGCACATAGTACTCAAGATGAGGTCACACCATGGAGCGATACAGAGGCATTATAATATTCTTTGTCTTATTTTCTATCTCTTTCCTACTATTTCCTAGCAGTGAAAGTCAATAATTTGCCTCTAGTCTGAGTACAGTCACTGTGTAGTTACCCACATTACACTGCTGGAGCAGTAACTTCTGCTCTCCAGTGCTGAAGATTTATTCCAGTTTTCAATCATTTGAATGGTTTTTGGCTGCGATATGTGGGTCCTTTGAAAGGTAGCATAGCCTACAAAGAGTCCCTTAAAACAATAGAGGGGGAGATCCAGGGATTCTAGAAATTGCACATAGTTAACATTTCGGGGGGGGTGGGGGGGTTGGCGGGGTAGTACCCATATCTCCTTCAATTCTTGCACAGAATTTCAGTGTGTGGATATTTGATGAGTGTTATCTTCTTTCCTATCGGTTATTGTAGTTCCTTTCCTCCTGTGGAATTTTGTTTGTAGATTGTAAACTGCTTAGATCTGCGAGTTAGTTTAGGTGGTGTAGTAAGTTTCAATAAATCATAAACCATATTAGTGTATGGATGCTCATCAACTGTTTTTTGCTGCAAGGGTGGAGGTAGGACTGAGAGGGAAGGTTGTGGGAACATGTGATGTCATGCCCTGAAAATCCCCCTTGGCCGCTCAGGATCTCAACGGTCTGGGAGTCTTGTGGTCCTAAACCTCCAAGACATGCTAAGATGGGATTGGAAGAGCTCTACAGAGAAGAGGAAAAAAAAGGAAGAGTGAGGGGTAGAAGGATAATTTGTGGAGAGAGTGGTGTAGGGTCTGCTGGTCACTCTGGAGAACGGTGCATGGTAGAGTGGAGGCATGTATAGTTTTAAGCTCCTGCCAGGCAGTCAGCCAAATAGTGGCTGTTGGTACCATAGGAGCCAACTCAATATTGAGCAAATGCCTTCTCTTTGATCAAGTATAGGTAATGTGATGGATTCAGCACCCCCCCCCCCCCCCCACCCCACACTCATTGAGAAAAGTTGGCTCCTATGGTTGGTATCCTTGGGCAGAGAAACACAGGGTGAGGCAAAAAAAAAAAACCCTACAATTTTTTGCAGTTTTCTCAGCAACCGTTTTGAATTTTAATGAGAAATTTTATGTGCTTATTTAGTTAAACAACTTTCAATTACGTTGACGTTACTGACATTTTAGCGTTACTACCTAGCAAGTTTTGCATGTTAAAAATGTTTGAGCTAAAACACAGAACAATTACGTCATTCAAATGATCCAATTAACAATGTGTCAGAATTTTGCCGTCATTGTGAAGGCTCAATATGTCCACCTCCAGCTTTAACATAGGCCTTCATTCACGTTGGGAAGTTCTTAACAGCCTTGTTGATCGGTCCCAGGCTGTCCCAGATCATCTTGCCCATGATTGCCATTCTGATCCAAAATGCTTTTAAAAAGAAATTATCTATAAATTATCATATTATCAAATACAAACTATTCAAATTATTGTTTACAGAAGTCAACGGCACTGTGATATCATTAACAGGAAGCTAGTACCTTATTTATTTTTGAAACAATGGTTGTTTTACAGTGCAAACATCTTTGAACAAGTGAAAATGCCTGAGTAGTCATGCTAAAAAGTCTGTAACTTCACCATGTTTAAAGATCATTTCATTCCACTCTGCACATAACTTAGATAGTAACAAGAAATAAAGCTGTAAAATTTCATGTTGAAATTCCAAGCAATTCTGAGAACAACAAAAAACTCCAGGGGTTACCTTTTTTTTGCCTTACCCTGTATATGTGTATACTAACCCCCCCCCCCCCCCCCCCCCTGTTTACAAAGCCGCATGGCAATGCCAGCACAGCCCATTCAAAGTGAACGGGTTTTCTCAACAGCACCGCAATGCCAGCCACTAGTGCGGCTTTGTATACAGGAGCATAAATTTTCAAATGTTTTGTTTAGTGAATTTTCAAAGGGAAACTACCTCACTATCTTATGTCTCTATTGCTGGGTGTACAACAGAAGACAGGAAAAAGATCCCTATGATGCATCAAAAGAGCAGAAAACAGAAGTAGGGAATGACGCAATGACGTCCAGTGAGATCTTGGTGGCAGTAGCGTTTGTGAGTTCTCAGCCACATGCTGGGAGTGTTTTTGACTTTAAGGCTCTTTGCATTTCCATTGAAAGTTTTCTGCACCAGACAACATGAGTTCTGCACCATTCACAGAGCAGCTGTCACCTGAAGTGCTGTTGACCCCTGAGGCAGGCAGTCTTATCCGCTGAAACATGGTCCCATGTCAGCTCCTATATTGGTGCTTGTTTAATAAAGACCTTGTTGACACCAAGCTCTCTCACTGGAAGCCATTGGGTCATTCCCTACTTCTGTTTTCTGCTCTATTCATGGGTGTGACACGCAGCCTGTCTCCTTCTGTACCCTGACTGCAGTCTCTCTGGTTTTTGGTTAGAGGTCTCTATACTCTTGCTGTAACTGGATCTTTATTTTGCCTCCTGTGTCTTTAGCTAACCTGGCATCCACAGATATCATCTTTCTGGTGTGCTGTGTGCCCTTCACTGCCACTCTCTACCCACTGCCCAGCTGGATATTTGGGGACTTTCTGTGCAAGTTTGTGGCTTATTTACAGCAGGTGAGTCCCAAGTTTGGGGTTGTGGATACCTACACTAGATGCGTCCTGAGCTGGAGAGGTGGTGTGGTGGCTTGATATTTACTGTAGCTATTCTCCTCAAGTTATGGGGAGGGTCATACCTACAGTAGTTGAGTTCTGAGGTGTGGGGCAAGAGAAATACTACAGGAAGTGAGTGCCAGTTCAGAGTGGTGGAGGAGAGGGAGTGTAACCTGAATCAGAGGAAGAAGAATATTTATAGCAGGTTAATTCCAAGTCAGAGAGGGATTGAGGGTGAAGAATATCTACAGGAGCAGCAGGCTGAGAACCAGAACAGCTATCAGATCCTCTAACACTTCTGATCTTGGGCAAGTGATGTTGTCCTCAGTTTCCTCAGATATGAACATACAGCTGGATTCACTAAACTGTGCTTCTCTGTTAATACATATTAATACTGTTAATGTGTTATCTATAAATAAGTCTCGTGTAACCCTGTGTGTGCTTGCAGTGAGGTTCCTTGGGAATGGGGAAATACCTACCATATCTGAATGTAACTTGCCTCAAGTTGATCCACTGATGAATAGGTATTAGCTAAATTTAAATCTAAATAAATACAATGGTTGTGTCCCAGGCTAGCTAGGCAAGTAGGGGTTGGGCGTGAGACCCCCTTGGGTGAGAGAAAGCATTTCCCTTGGGACGGGGATGAGGTCTCCCTCACTGATCTTTATTGGATCTGATGATTGTTCTTTGTAGACACAGTTCAAGAAATTGTGGGGAGGACCCCAGCAAGGGACAGGAAAGCAGTTTCATATCATGCAACTCCACTTTCACTGTGGCACCTGTCCCAGGAAACTGAGTAAAGGGTATCACACCTTTGAAGAGCCAAAATCAAGAACCCCCGCTGAACAGGGCCACTCAGGAGCCAACCAGTCGATTCTCCATATGTCAACACTGAGAAGAATAATCCAAATCATAGTTACTTAATGCTAGGGTCCTCCTTGGGGGTCAGCACCCAAGAAAAAGATCTAGGTGTCGTTGTAGACAATATGCTGAAATCCTCTGTCCAGTGTGCGGCAGCAGCCAAAAAAGAAATCAGGATGCGAAGAATTATTAAGAAAGGGATGCAAAATAAGACTAAGAATATTATAATGCCTCTATATCGCTCCATGGTGCTACCTCACCTTGAGTACTGTGTTCAGTTCTGGTCGCTGTATCTCAAAAAAGAGAGAGCAGAATTAGAAAAGGTTCAAAGAAGAGCGACCAAAATGATAAAGGGGATGGAACTCCTCCCGTATGAGGAAAGGGTAAAGAGGTTAGGGCTCTTCAGCTTGGAAAAGAGTTGGCTGAGGGGAGAAGTGATTGAGGTCTACAAAATCCTGAATGGTCTAGAATGAGAAGTATTGAATTGTTTATGTTTATTAAAATTTGTTAAACCACCCTATGTGGATACACAGGTCAGGGTGGTTTACAAAAACTAAAACATAAATAATAAAATTAAATAAGCATTAAAAAAAAGGAAATGGAATTCCATTATTGATAGGAAGGAATCATGCAACAAGAAACTTACAGGCTTAAATTATCAATAGTGATATCAGGAAATTGGACTTCACTGAGAGTTCATAAGTACATAAGTATTGCCATATTGGGAAAGACCAAAGGTCCATCGAGCCCAGCATCCTGTTTCCAACAGTGGCCAATCCAGGTCACAAATACCCGGCGAGATCCCAAAAATGTACTAAACATTTTATACTGCTTATCCCAGAAATAGTGGATTTTCCCCAAGTCCATTTAATAACGGTCTATGGACTTTTCCTTTAGGAAGCCGTCCAAACCTTTTTAAAACTCTGCTAAGCTAACCGCCTTTACCACATTCTCTGGCAACGAATTCCAGAGTTTAATTACACGTTGAGTGAAGAAAAAGTTTCTCCGATTCGTTTTAAATTTACTACATTGTAGCTTCATTGCATGCCCCCTAGTCCTAGTATTTTTGGAAAGCGTGAACAAATGTACAAGAGAAAAAGTAAGTTTTAAGTATTGAACTTTTTTAAAGAGGGTTCTGAGCGGATAGAGAGAGGTAAATCATTCCACAATTTGGGTTCTAGGAAATAAAAAGCAGTGTCGGGTGGATTCTTGATGTGTAGATTTAGCGGTTGGGAGAAAGAACGGAATGATCTAGTAGGAGTGTATGGAATAACCGAAGTAGAAAGAAAAGAAGGAAAACAAGTATGATATGACTTGTGGACCAAGCAGAGAATTTTGAAAAAAGAACGAAAGGGAAAAGGCAACCAGTGGAGTTGATGGAACAAAGGGATGACATGATCATAGTGCTTGGTCCTACAAAGAAAGCAAGCAGCTGAGTTGTGAAAAGTTCTTTATTTCTTTTAACTGAGATTGTGGAAGTTTTGCATATATAGAGTTACAGTAATCAATTTTGGAAATGACAAAGGTGTGAACCAAAGTGTGTAAAGATAGAAAGTCAAAGTAAGAGCAAATAGAGCAGAGTCAACGAAGAGAACAGAAACTGGATTTAAGAATGGAGGAAATGCGTTGGGAGAAAGAAAGTTATGAGTCTAATAGAACACCCAGATAATGGAAAGAAGTAACCAGTTGAACTAATCGTTTGAAAAGGGTCAAAGGAATTTTAGGGGTTGGAGAAGAACCAGTAACCCAGCAGGAAAGAGTCTTATCTGGGTTAAGAACAAGCCTGTGTTCGGTAAGCCATGATAAAATGGTGTCAAGACAGAGTTGTACTTTAGAGAGGTCGTTATGAAGTGGAATGAAAGGAAAAGCCAGAAGGATATCATCTGCATAAATATAAAAGTTTACATTCATGGAGAAGAAAAGCAAGCAGACTGAGAAAAATATTAAAAAGAAGAGGGAAGAGGACAGAACTTTGGGGGACTCCATATTGAAGAGATGTGCGGTTTGAAGTGGAGGACCCAACAGAGACAGAAAAGGAATGATCCGATAGAAAAGAGGAGAACCAAGCCAGGGCAGTGTCTGAAATGCCAAGAAAGGCGAAGAAGAAGGAGAGCGTGATCAACAACATGAAATGCGGATTAAGTGAAATTAGAAGTGAAATTTTGTGTTTGTCAAGAGTAGAGTGAAGATCACTAAATAAAGTGGTTAGCTCAGAAGATTAAGGTATCTTCAGGAAAAGGATAAAGATGAGAATAGACAACTCGTTCTAGTAATTTAGATAGGAAACATTAGAAATGGAACAGTACTTAAGACTGGACGTACAAATGCATTTTTCCAGCTTATGGGAACAACTCCTGTTGACAGGCTTTTGTTCAACTTCTCAAGTATACTAGGAAGAAGAATTGGGATGCTCAGCACTCTAATATTGAACATAGGGGTTGGGGGGGGGGGGATTGGGATGCCCAGTACTCTAATACTAAAGTTACTGCAGTGGGTCCAGTCCTGTCTCTCTATAAACAGAATGCGTATGTGTAGGGGGGGGGGGAAGCTGGTAGTGCAGGAGACATGGGATTCTCAGCACTCTGACATCTTCCATGGGGGGTGGAGAGGGAGAGCTGTTACACAGATTCAGTGCTTAACCATTCTACTTTGCCAATGTAGGTTACGGTGCAGGCGACCTGCATCACTCTTACTGCCATGAGTGCCGACCGATGTTATGCCACCATCTACCCTCTGAAGTCCCTGCGCCACCGCACTGCGCGTGCCGCCATGATCGTCAGCATCTGCATCTGGATCGGTATGTCCTGAGTGTTCATGGTGCAGCCGTACAGCTCTGCCACATCTGCATACTGCCCCCGTAGTGCAACCGCTGAGCTGAGATCCGTCGCCCCCGTGTTTCACTCAGACTCAGGCCATGCATGTTTTCATGATGTGATAAAGATGATCCCTTATCGGCCTCTGTGACTTACACCTGCACAGTAAGCAGGCCTGGTCTTCCCCTGTGTGCCTCCTTGCTGAAAGGAGCCGACTGTATATGAAAACACATACAAGCAGTGAGATCCTTGATTGCTCCTCCCCGTATGCACAGAATTTAGTATATCACTCGTATGGTAAAAATATAACTGCCAGAATTTAAGCTTTACACAGAGATAAGGTTTGCACATTTCTGTCATGGTTTCCATTCACCTGCTTTTAAGATTTGGTTATTTAGGACCTGGGAAATATAATTGGAAACTGCTATTTCTCAGAAGAAATCTCAAGAGATTCAGAGAAGTTTAAATTGGGGGTATTGAAAAGGGTGTGTCTGGAGAAAAAGGAGGTTTCTAATGATTTTGATTGAAAGGTGAGCCCTGAGTGTATGAACTGTATCTGAGTGATGTAAAGAGGACACAGTCTCGCATTCTTTCTCAGAAGCAGCCCATGAGCTCTTGGAGACTTACAAGTGAGAAGATCAGGTGTGATGAGATGGTTCTGAATCCTCTTCTTTGTTT
Organism: Microcaecilia unicolor; assembly: GCF_901765095.1. Taxonomy (NCBI): domain Eukaryota; kingdom Metazoa; phylum Chordata; class Amphibia; order Gymnophiona; family Siphonopidae; genus Microcaecilia; species Microcaecilia unicolor. The sequence goes on from NC_044036.1 coordinate 1,117,995, forward strand.
GCAACACATACCACCCCCCCCCTTCAATACAAATACGAAGAATTAGTGGGTATCTGATGAGTCTCATCCCTGCTGAGGGAGATTCCATACCCCTCGTGCCTTATATTACAAAGAAAAGGCAGAGAGAGCCCCAACCTCACCAATTGATCCCCACCATAGCCCACTGGTCCTCAGAAGCTCCATCTGTGATCCATGTAACCCATCATGGAAGCATTTTATGAAAGAGAGGAAAGATTTATTATGAGAGCACACGCCCTGGCATCTCCACACAGAGAAAGTTTGGAGGGCTGGGACCCATCCTCTCGCTATGACATTCATTCCAGACTGTAGTCAGGGTTTCTTTTAGAAATATAAAAAAAGACGTGAAAACTATCAAACCCTTTTGAGATCTTGCCAGGTACTTGTGACTGGATTGGGCACTGCTGGAAACAGGATACTGGGCTTGCTGGACCTTTGGTCTGTCCCAGTACAGAAATGCTTGTGCGCTTATGTAGTTGAGCAGATTCCAAATTCTAGAAAATTCCCTTGAGAGACCAGCAAGGCCTAAGCATTTCTCCTGCCTCAGTAGTAGTTGTGGAATATGGAGAAGTCCTTATCTACACCAATAGTTCTCAAGTCAGTCCACTGAGCACAGCCAGCCAGTTGGGTTTTCAGGTTATCCATAGATTTGCATACAATCTCATGAAGAGTCAATATGGATATTCTGAAAACCCCCACTGACTGTTTGTGTCCTGATATCCTCTTAGGGTGGAAGCTGCACAACCAGAAAATTAAGAAGCCATGTACAACAACATAGAGAGGATCTAGCATTTAATTCAGTTTCAGCTCCCCCTGCTGTATACACAAGTGTTGGGGGGGGGGAGGGAGAGAAAGAGGGAGATGGATATAAGCTGAACTATTGTAGTGGGGGGCTATACCCAGAGGGGAACTAGAGAGAGAGATGGACATGGGGGGGCGTTGGAGGGAGGTGGACATGTGCTGGCAGTGCCAGTCTTAAGCAGTGGCTACAGGGGCGGTTGCACAGGGTCTTGCATTCCCAGAGGCTCTGTGGCAACAACCTCAGCATGTCCCTTTTTCTCCTCCTCACCTTGAATCTAGCGTCTCCCTTCTCCTCACCTTGAATTCAGCGTCTCTCCCTACTGCATCCTCTAGTTACTTATAGGAGCCAACTTTTCAAAATTATTGGGGATGCTAAACCCAACAGAAATAATCTTTTCCTGGACACAGTCAAGGATTTTGTTCAATATTGGGGGTGCTCAAGCACCAACAGCACTCACAGAGCTGGCTCCTATGACTTCACCCCCAGCACCGGCTGCGATTAAGGTACACTACTGGGGCCAGTGTTGAGATCTTCCCTCTGCTGGTCCTGCCCGTGTGGAAGCAAGAAGTTACCGCATGGAAGGCAGGACTACAGAGAAAAAGACCTGACGCTGGCCACATCAGTGTGCCTTAATTGCAGCTGGCACCGGGGTTGAAGTAACTTTAGAGGATCGGGGAGGGAGGGAGAGATGCTTGATTTGAGGTGGGGAGAAGGGAGAAGTATGTTGAACCCATTGGGGGGGGGGGGTGAGGAAAAGGAAGATGGATATAAGCTGGACTGTTGGGGGGGTATACCTGGGGGAAAATAAAGATTAAGATGGACATGAGCTTGGAGGGGGGAGGCTAGAGGGAGATGGACATGTGGACTGGGGAGGGGGGCTGGAAGGCAGATGGACATGTGCTAGGCCAGGAGTGGGGGCATTGCAGGGAGATGGAGGTGGAGAGAGAGAGAGACCGGATCAGGGGGGGTGGGGAGTGAAACAGGAGGAGAGACACGTACCCACAGATGCAGAGAAGAGGTTATACTAGACCACAAGGGGGGCAGGGAATAGAGAGTGAGAAATGCTGGATTTTTGGGGTATGGGAGGCAAGAGATGTCGAGCATGAAGTAGAGACAGGGACACAGGACAATGCTGGAAAAAGGGCAGATAGGTATGCTAAGAGGTCAGATGCTGAACAGGGACACAGAGGAGAGATGCTGGACAGGACAGATAGAGACGCAGAGAGAAGTTGGATGACAGACATGGAGATGGAAGAAATGTCAAATGGACAGGAGATCCAAGAAAAGCAGAAGAGACACAGACCAAATAAAATGGGAAAAAAGTGCTCAGATTACAAAGGTAGAAATAAATGTATTTTGAATTTATCAGTTGGAACATGTCAGCTTCAGGAAATATGCCTCTCTGATGGCTTGCATTTGCATTTCTGTTTGTCTAGTTTGCTGTATAGGCAGATTCTGACTCCATGAGTTTTCCAGTTCAGATTTTTGCTTTTGTATCTCTTACTAGTCTGTGATTCCTTGTTTCATATTTGTTGATGGCCTGTCTGTGTTTTGCACATGTGAGCAAGATGCATTATTCTGCTAGCATGTAGTTTCTGTGTAGAGTTCTTTAGCAGTCTCATCTGTTCTGTTTTCTCACTAGATAGTGTATTGGGGTTTTAGGGTCAGATGTAATATTTACAGTGCTGACTTTTCACAGATAAGGTTGTTTCTCTTTGCATCCTGGGAGTTAGTGCTGTTATGGTACAGTAAAGTTCTGAGTGTGTTTTTGTACAGGTTTGTCCTTAGTGTTTTGCAGTTGAGGGATTGTTTGTTGACCTTATTGAGGTGACTTCAAACTTGAGTTTTTCGTAACATCAGACAGGGTTTGTAAAACAATCATCAACTGTACATACATGTGTTAATTTGCCTTTTGAGATGGCAACCCTAGTGTGGACATTTGGTTATAGAGGGGCAGGGTGAGGGAAAGGGAAATGGGACTTGATATACTGCCTTTCTGAGGTTTTTGCAACTACATTCAAAGCGGTTTACATATATACAGGTACTTATTTTGTACCAGGGGCAATGGAGGGTTAAGTAGGAATCAAACCCAGTTCCCCAGGATCAAAGTCCACTGCACTAACCACTAGGCTACTCCTCCACTCCAGGGTGCAACAGTAGATGTGGCAAGGGACTTGGAGCAAGGCAAGGGATGGTCATGGAGCAGGGCAGTGTTGGGTTTCTCTTTGTCAAAAATTGCAACCCTATCTGCTAAGGTCTCCCTAAATACTCTTTGGCTTGCTATAGCCGATTTAGGGAAAATTTTGCTACCCGTAAATATGCTGTGATTTTGTCTTTAGTAAAATATATCTTTTTGGGAACCTGTGCACGTGACTTATTTTTTGGCTACTAGTTGCTGCCTCTCAATATTAGCGAGTTACAGTAATGGGGGAATTTTAAAGTACTTTGCCCACATACCTGGATCTTTTCTTAATTAATATTTTTCCTTTATTCTCTTCTATGTATGAGAATTGGAACTCCTAATTGTAGTGGACTTAACCAGAAATTGTTCAGTTCATTTTCATTGTTTAATACCAGGTTTCCTATAATTGCATTGTGCTTATTTGAATTAGTTTTGTGTACGTTTTGCTTGATTTGTCTTTATCTGAAATTTCATAAGTACAAATTTTAAAACACTTCTTGTCAACAAAGGGCGGGGTTAGGTGTGGGCTGGGCTAGGCAGGGGGGCCCACTGAATTTGTCTGCACAAGGCCCCACAATTTCTAAGAGACTAGTTACTTGTCGTGTCAGTGTGAGCTGTGCCATGGATCCCTGATTTATCTGTGTTTAAATCTTGATGAGGACTTGTGTGGGTGACTATTACTCTCTACTAATAATATATATACAATTTGATTTGTCCAATCCATCTGTAAAGTGCCTCATACTACTACTACTAGGGCAGTCTAGATTTCCTGAATAGAGATATAATGGTTAGGTGCCGAAGGCGACATTGAAGAGGTGGGCTCATACTGAGTCTTCTATCATTATGCCCTGACTACCTTGGCATTTTCATGGGAAACCAGCGGGGTCCATTCATGCTTACAGCGATAACCTGATGGTATACCTTGGCTCTTCTCCTTTCCTCCACCAGGCTCCTTTCTTCTGTCCACCCCCATCCTAACTTCGCAGAAGATGAAAGATGGTTATTGGTACGGGAACCAGACATACTGTATTGAACAGTTCCCATCAGATGCACATAAGAAGGCATCTATCCTCTACCAGTTTCTGGCTGCCTACCTGCTGCCTCTCCTTACCACTTGCCTCTGCTACTCCCTGATGCTGAAGAGAGTGGGACAGCCAGTGGTGGAGCCTACAGGTGACAGTCATCAGGTGAGAAAGCAGGACCCACTTCCCCCATACCCCTGTTACCATGAGATTTGAACAATCAGGGCTCCATCCATCAAGGTCTTCTGTGATCCCTTCAATGTATTCACGTGAATGCAATAGGAATGTATCTAGGGCAAGAGATTGACCAGACTCATCATCACCTCAAGCCTGACCCAAAGGTTGTAACCAAGTAATAATCAGTGGTCTCCTCAGCATTACCAGATTTCATCATATTAACTTATTTTCATCCCCAGTCTTTAATAACTACTCATCTCACCACAATATCTGCCCCAGGGGTAGCTCATGTCAATAATGTTCAGTCCATTTCCTTGACCAGGACAGGACACCTCCTCCCATATCACTCTTTTAAAAGGGACAGCACATCTCCTCCACACAAATAATCCAAATTTAAGATGATGGCATTTGCCTTACCTCCGTCTGTAACGTCATACCCAACACATACATCCTGAGCATCTATTCTAGCTCTCTAAGAAGATGCTTACATGAACACTCAGATTTGTTTCTGTGCCCACTTTTATTGATTCCAATTCTACAACATTCTGGATTGAAATCTTTTCTTACCCATGAAACTGTAAAACGACAAAGCCCAATTGCTTCTTGAATGGCAGATAAACATGGAAAGAATTAAATATTGAAATGTTTTTGGAGACTTCTGACCTCAGAAACAATAAAGCTGTTAATTAACGAATACCTCTGTTGTGCCTCTTTGCTTTTCATTTCAGGTTCAGCTATTATCTGAGAGGACCATTGCAATGAGAAGTAAAATCTCTAAGATGGTGGTGGTCATCGTGCTGTTGTTCACCATCTGCTGGGGGCCCATTCAGCTCTTCAGCCTCTTTCAAGGCTTTGATCCCAACTTCAAAGTCAACTACACTACCTACAAGATTAAGACTTGGGCGAACTGCATGTCTTATGCTAATTCCTCCATCAACCCCATTGTCTATGGCTTCATGGGGGCAAGGTTCAGAAAGTCCTTTAAGAAGGCCTTTCCCTTCATGTTTCGTAGGAAGGTGAGAGATGGGAATGTAACCTCAGCTACTGGCAATAATGAAATGAAATTTGTGGCCATGGATTCTACCCAAAATGAGCTGAAATAGCCAACAGCTTGCACTGTGTTACGCAGTCTCACACTGTCATTTGCAAAAGACAGAAGCATTGTAGTTTCAGGTCTAGAAGAGGGGAAGATAGGATGAAAGAATAGATGCTCAAAACCCTATATATGAAGCACAGACTCTGCAGGGATTCTGAGTCGCTTGCATTCATCAAAAACTTTCAAGTGATGTGCATGAGATTCTCATTTAGAGTACTGACATGTATTTATCTGTGCTTTTCCAGTTTCTTGTGTAGGAGGAACTAAGAGAAGCCTCTGAGTGAAAGTTTTCAGACATTAAATCAGCCTCTGATGGTAATTGAAGGAGTGTATGTGGGAGTGTTTTGTGCATTTGGAAAATGGGAGGGGATATGGAGATTTATGATGATGTAATATGAGTGGGAGGGATTTTTTTCTTTATGTCTTTTCTGCCATTCTTGTACAGGGTGCAGGACACAGGAGAAGAGTTCCTGCCCTGATGAGAGTTGGGTTCTAAACTCCAACCTGGTCTAAGTATCAAGGAAAAAGTGGTTTAGTGTTACTACTTCTTCATCCATGAGAGGGCTGGAGCCTGAACTTGAAGGTGTTTATTGCCATGGACACAGGTCCTAGATCAGAAGTTCTCGTATTCGAAGAAGAGATCCAGGTTTCTTGAAAGACATTTTAGGTTTTCACTTTGAAACCTTCAGGATTAGGAATCACCCAGAAAGTACCTGAATTTGCAGGAGAGAGTTCCGAAGGCCAAAGCAGCTGATGGATTGAAGAAATCAAGATATAGAGATTTTGGGGTGTTTTGCCACTGCACTAGGTTCTTCCAGAGTTTACAGGATGAGTTCAGGTCTCTGAAGTTTTAGGAGGGAAGAGAGAGGAGATTCTGTGACAGAAGAGAAGATCACTCTGATTTTCTAGAATTAAACCTGGATATTCAATGCAGGTCCATGTCCGGGCACTGGTACAGGATATATGGGGCTCATTCAGCATTTTCTGGCCACAGGACAATTCAGCTGGGACTGGCATACGACACTTTCATCCAGCATCTCCTCTCTATCTCTCTCACCTTTCCGTCCAATATCTTCCCCCTCTCTCGAATCCCTTCCATTCACTATCTCCTCTCTCATAGAAACACAGAAAAATGTAGGTAAAGACCATATGGTCTATTCAGTCTACCCATCCATGCCATCTACTCTCCCTATTACTCCCTTACTCCCATCCTATATACTTGTCCCAAGCTCTCTTGAATTCACTTACTGTTTTAATCTCTACCACTTCCACTGGGAAGACGGTCCACAAATTCACCACCCTTTCCATTAAAAAGTATTTCCTCAGGTTACTTCTAATTCTATCCCCTTTCACCTTCATCCTATACCTCCTGTGTATTTATGCCACATATTTATACGTCTCTTATCATATCTCCACTCTCCTGCCTTTCTTCCAAAGTATACATATTGAGATCTTTAAGTCTGTCCCCATATGCTTTATGACAAGGACCACTGACCATTTTAGTAGCCATCCTCTGGACCGACTCCATCCTGTTTATATCTTTTTGAAGGTGGGTCTCCAGAATTGTACACAATATTCTAAATGAATCTCACCAGAGTCTTGTACAGGGGCATCATCACTTCCTTTTTCCTGCTGTCCATTCCTCTTCCTATGCATCCAAGTATACCTCTAGCTTTCTCCGTTGCTTTTTCTTTTTTTTTTATTTATACTTTATTCAAATCTTCATTTATGCAATCAACATAAATACACCTTTCAAGATAAAAAATATCATGAAAATGGGAATTAATTCTCTAAATAAAGGAAAAGTCTTTAAATATTTAGTCCACATAATGTTGATCCAAGAACTAGGAAATATCAACTCTAATAAAATAAAGTAAATTAATACTTAATCAAGTAGACAGAGCCTAGAGGGACGCAGCTGGGCTACACGCTAGCAATCAGGAACTGCTGCAGTACATTCTTTAGAGGAAACAAAATCTATTAACTTCGCTGGTTCAAAGAAAATATAATTAACAGAATTCAAAGAAATATAATAACATTTACAGGGGAACCTTAACATAAAGGTCGCTCCAATATGTAATACTCTTTCTTTTAACAACAAAAATCGATTTCTTTTTCTTTGAGTTTCTCGTGCAAAGTCAGGAAACACTTGTATTTTTGAACCCAGGAAGGGTGAATTTGTGTGACGAAAATAAAGCCTGAAAATGTTATTCCGATCCAATTGCAAGGCAAAAGTAACCAAAAGCGTAGTTCTCTCAGTTATAACATCCAATGAGGACTTTAAGAATTACGTTAGATTTAAATCAGATTGGGGGTTAACAGGCAATCTTGTCTCTCCAGCTCCAGAAATATACAATGCTCTTGTAATAGGTGGATATCCCTCAGGGGGAATTCCCAATACTTTGTTAAAATACTTTTTAAGCATAACTAGAGCTGGCATGAGAGGAGACTTAGGAAAGTTGAGGAAACATAGATTGTTTTCCCTAATCTGATTTTCTAAATACTCTATCTTCCGCTTTTGGAGACTACTATCTTTCATCAATACTTGCGTAGAAGAGTTCACCATTTTAAGATCATTATCAAAAAGTTCCATCTTTATAGATTGTTCTGCAATTTTCCCTGTTAAGTAATTTTGCGATCGCTTTAGCTCCGTTACTTCACCTTTCAAAATACCTGTTATTTGCTGCAAGTTGGTGTTCTGTCCCTGTATTGCCTCCCACAAAGAATCCAATGTAACGGTCAATGGTTTATTCAATACAAGACTCATGGAAGGTACGTCAGGACTTCTTTCAGACATTACTATCTGAGCTGGCAAACTCACTGGCGTCGACACGGCGGCAGGGTCCCCACTCGCAGCCGCTGGTGACCGACTTCCGGATTCAGCTTGCTGCTCTCTCGCTCCCGCAGTTTCACTTCCCGGTCTTGGAGGAGCCGTTATTGAAGGAGGGCTCACTCCCTCAGCACTTAGGTCAGCTTGTTCTCCCGGACCTCCCAAAGCGTTCGCGCGAGCTCCCGGCATTTGGAGCCCAGATTCTTCCAACGTCAGTTGCCGCAGGAGAGGGGAATCAACCCTGCCTGTGGAGATAGGCACTCCGAGTTTACCCTTCTGCTTTCCCATTACGGGTCCCTGGCTTCTCAATTGGCTAACATTTGGAGGGTATCTGGAGCTCTTTCCTGCACATCTACTCAGGCGGCCATCTTGGATCCCACCATTGCTTTTTCTACCTGTTTGGCCAACTTAAGATTATCACATAGGGTCACACCCAAGTCCTGCTTCCTCTTTCGTGCACAAAAGTTCTTCACCCCTTAAACTCTACCATTCCCTCAGCTTTTTGCAGCCCAAATGCACGATCCTGCACTCCCCAGCATCAAATCTTAGCTTCCAAATTCCAGACCATTCCTCTAGCTTAGCTAAGTTCTTCCTTATGTCATCCACCATCCTCCCCTTCTATTCACCATCTCCTCTTGTATGCCCCCTTCCATCCAGGATCTCCTTTATCACTTCCCCCCTTCAATTCATCATCTTATTTCTCCCCCCTGTTCCATTCGCTAATTCCTCTCTCTCTCTCTCTACTCTTTCTATTCACCATCTCCTCCTTCTCATCTCCCCTTTCCATTCTTCATTTCCTCTCTCTTCCCCTTTCCATTCAGCATCTCCTTTCTCTCACCTCTTCCATCCTGCATACCTCTCTCATCCCTTCCATCCACCATCTCAAGTTTCAAGTTTATTAGGATTTACTATTCCACCAAATGGATATGCTATTTAGGCGGCTTACAATATTCATACTGAAAAAAGAAATAGTGTGAACGTGAACATTAGACAGAGAAGGGGGTAGAACTCCATTTAATCAAAGAGCAAGAGGAGAGAGGAACAAATAGTAGGAAAGTCCTCAGTCATTTCCTGGGGTTTGCCTAGGTGGTTCACCTAAATATGAAAGGATTAATGGAATGCACCATTAAACAGGAAAGTTTTAAGGTTGGTCTTGAATTGAGGTAATGATGTCTGTAGTCTTAGGTGTAGGGGTAGTAAATTTCAGAGGCCTTTGCACAAAGAAAATTGAAGAGCTGATTTATTCATGGACTAATTCTTTACAACTTGGTAGTTTAACTTGGTTTTAGTTCTGAGGTCTGAGAGTATGGGGTGTTATGAACCTTATGAGATGACAAAGATGCGAGTTCACCTGAAGATAGAATTTTGAATACTAGCAAGAGTAATTTGAAGGTGATCCTGTGAGTTATGGGAAACCAATGAGCTGTTTTCAAGAGGGGTGTTATGTGATCAAACTTGCTGGCGTGCATTATTCTGTACTAACTTAACTAACTGAAGTCTGCACAAATCATTTGACCTGATCCCCTTGTAAAGTGAATTACAGTAATCTAGTTGAGAAATGAGGGTGTGGACGAGAATATTTAGAGGGCTGTATAAGGTGTTGAATTGATCTGATCAGATGAAGTCTAAAGAAAGTACGTTGAACCAACCACCTGTCCTATTTGTGGTTCATATGAGAGATCAGCATCTCTCTCTCAACCCTTCCATCCATCCTTTCTCTCTCTTTCTGACCCCTTCCATTCACCATTCTCTCTCGCACCCACCCCTTCCATGTAATTTAGTATCTTGACCATCACCTGCCGCAGCCTGCTGTCATTGGCGCGTTCTGCTCCCACCCTGTGGGCTCTCTCCACTTGCAGTTTGTCCCCTTCCAGGTCCAGGCCCAACTGTGTGGGCAGCCACTGCTCCACAAACCTGCGGAGCTCCTTCTCCTTGATCGATTCAGGTATGCCCAATATTCTTATGTTGTTGCGCCTGCTTCGATTCTCAAGGTCGTCTGCCTTTTGTGCCAGCTGCTCACACTTTCTCTCAAGCGCTGCGATTCTTCCATTCGCGCCTTCCGCCGTATCCTCCCCTTCCATTCACCATCCTCTCCCCTCTCTCCCCCACCCCTTCCATTCACCATCCTCGCCCCTCTCCCCTTCATCATTTCTTCTCTCTTCCCCCTTCCATCTAGCTTCTCCCCTCTCTCTTTCCATTCATCACTTTCCCTTCTATTCAGCATCTGCTCTCCCCCTTCCATCCAGCATCTTCTTTGTCTATCTTTCCCCATTCCTTCCAGCATCTTCCCTGTTTCTACCCCCTTCCATCCATCTCTCCCCTCCCTTATCCATCCCCCAACATCTTCTCCTCCCCCATTCCCTGGCATCTCAGTTACTGCTGCAATATAATAAAAATGGTGCAGGGCCATATGGTCAGACCAATGGTCCATCAAGCCCAGTATTCTGTGTCCAACAGTGGCTAATCCAGGTCACAAGTACCTGGCAGAATCCCAAATAACAGCAAGTTGTTGCCAGCTCCTGCAATCCCACCTCCTCCAAAACAAAATATCTATATTGGAGAAGGCAGCAGCAACTGCAGCCTGCACAGAGGACTTAGCCTTGCATGTTTTCTGTTTGTTTGGCTGCTGCTACCGATCTTGAGAAGCAGCAGCAGTGGAGTTAGCAGTGGGAGGGTCAGGTTGGGGCTAAGGAGATCCTCCCCAAGCCACTTGTACTAGGTACCTATCCTACTTTATAAATGAAGAGTGACCGATGTGCCATGCATGCGCAGAACAGTGCGTGGCATGTCACAGGTCTCTCTGTACGTGCCATTGAAATCAGCTGGGATCCGTCACTCACCAAACACGGGCTGGCCTGCCTGCTTCATCTTCTTCCACTTGGCCCAGCACTGGGCCACGTTGCGCGGGTAGCCCTGCGCCGCCAGCTCGCACAGATGTTCTGCCGCAGTGCTTTGTTGGGCCGGCTGGTGGAGGCCATGAGGAAACGGATGCCCCCCTAGCTGCCGATCTGGCCTAGGAGGAGGCGCACCTCCTCCGAGTTCCACCAGTGGCCTCTGGGCATCTTCGGTGCGAAAGAGGACTAAGCCCGGCATACTAGCGCAGGCACCATATCAGCCCTCTGATTTTTGCCTGTAGCTATGCAGCTATGAAGGCATGCTGTTCCTTTCAGCTGCTCGAAGCCTTTCTAGCATCCTGCCCAGAAACAGGAAGTTCTGTCCGAAGAGGCAGGACGCTACAGCGGTTTCGGGCGATTGAAAGGAGAAGCATGCCTGCAGCACTAAAGATGAAGTCGGAGGGCTGAGAGGAGCAGGTATAAGAAGAGAGAGAATGTGGACTGGGGGGGGGGGAAGGAGTGAGGGTTCAGGAGTGAACAGAGATAGAGAAAGGGAACCAAGGGGAGGGGTAGGGACTCAGGAGAGCAGGAAAAATTGCAGGTAGAAGGAGGGCACAGAGAGAGAGAGATGTTTGAGAGGGATAGATGCTGGAAATAGGGGATGAAAAAAACAAGGGAGACTGTGGTCATGGAGTGGAAGGGAGAAATGGTGATTATGGAGGGCAGGGGAGAGCTGGTGCCCAAGTAGGGGAAGTAAAGGGAAAAGAGGAGAAAACAGGAGGAGACTGCGATCGGGAAGGGGAGAAAAGGTGCCCATGGAGGGGAAGGGACCTGGAGAGAAGAGAGCCAGGAGGAGATGGTCATACACACTTACACACTCTCTCTCTCTCGTAACTCACTCTCACACTCTCTATTTCAGACAGGCGCACACACACACTTCCTCTCTCTCTCTCTCTCTCTCTCACACACACACATTCACTCTCTCTCTCACACATACACACAATATTAACTCCTGTACTTTTACAAGACAAACAGAAGCAGGGAGAAATTTATCTCCTCCTTCCTTGACTCTCTCTCTTTCAGACAGACACACACACATTCTCTGTCTCTCTCTCTCTCTCTCTCTCTCTCTCACACACACACACAAAATATTACACCAATAAGGGAATTACATTTCACAAATAAAAAATGTTGCCCGTTTTAATGGGCTTAACGGCTTGTTCTTATATATTTATTTCTCTACAAAGCATTTTTGGTACCTTTGGTATATTTTATTTTTCCATTGGTTTGGGCTTGGCTTGTTTTTACCACTTCATCTTATTGGTTTTCTCTTAAGTCCTTCTTCAGGATCTTATTTCCAATTTGTTTGTTCACTCTCCCTGTCTTCTTCCCTTCCACCCCTACATCTTTAATTCTGATCCTTGTGTGTCATCTTTTTCTTCATTTCTCTCACCTGCTTTTCTATCTACCCATAGCTAGATTTCATTTTTTCTTCTCCCCCCCCCCTCCATTCTTCAGCCTCCCTCTTTTAACCTTTCACTTACCAACTTTTCATTTCTTACTCTTACTTCCCTAATCCTTCCATTCCCCACCTTTCTTTCATCAGCCTCTTTCTCCCTACCGTTCATCTACTTTGTAATCCCCCATTTCCATCATCTGTACTCATCACCTCCCCAGCCTCACTTCTTTTCCCTCAGCCTCTCACCAGCCCCATCCCTGTCACTAGTCCCATCTAGATGAAATGTTTCTTGTCAAGCCAATGCTGAACTAATTATAATTATCAGTGAAGCCAACACACTATCAAAGGTAGATCCACAAATGTCTTTAAAGATTAGTGCTAGATCTAACACTATTTGTGATTCCAGTTTTGTGATATACTCTATTCTTTGCCCTTGCAATTTAGTCTGCGTTGGTTGTACTAGGGGTGATCCATTAAGGTACAACACACTGAACACAAATCTAGGATTAACTGCAATGTTGTGACGGCACCATTAATTCAGCATTGGCTTGACAAGAAACATTCCATTTCTGAGATTTTTGCAACGACATTAAAAGCGGTTTACATATATTCAGGTACTTATTTTGTACCAGGGGCAATGGAGGGTGGTGGGTTTTGGATCAGATAGTGATGAGGCAGGAGGGTGGTGATCCAGAATCTCTTTTAACTTATAAAGAACAGCTTTGGATTTTGCTTTAAATACGTCCTTATGGATTAAATCTGGAGATTGAGTGGATAACAGTTATTTGAATTTAATCTGCCTGCTCTGATTGGTGCCTTTCAGTCATGTGATTGAGCCTCACATATCACTAGCAGGGCTGCCATTTTTTTCTGGCTGCATGATGGGAGATATATGAGCTAACGGATATAGGTTTGTAAATCTTGTTATTGTAGACCTATTTTTGCCACTCTGTCTGTTTCTTTTGACATTTTCTTTTTTAGGAGACTGCTTGCCCTGAGGCAATAACTGAAATATGGGTGTGTCGGCATATGGTTCTCCATAACATCTTCAGCTATTTTTCAGATACATTTTTCCATTTCTATAAAGTTCAAGTGTTTTGATTACAGTGATGTGGTGGCCCTATCAGTCCCTGTTTAAAGGTAATAAATAGAAATAAAACAAAACAGAGAAAATAAGATGATACCTTTTTTATTGGACTAGCAAGACATTTTTTAATTAGCTTCCAAAGGTAACTTCAGATCAGTGTTTTGATGAAATTGTGGAAGTTTTGTGCAAGAAATTAAATTGGACTGATCAGGAAACTCAACAGCTTTGAATGGACTGCAAAAAAAAAAAGTTAACAGAGTGACATGACGGGGGCTCATTTTCAAAGCACATAGACTTACAAAGTTACATAACTTGCTTTGAAAATATGCCTCTATATGAGAGAGTTTAAATTGTTTGGTGTGGGGCTATGATACATGTTACGTACGCTAAAAATAAGACAGGCAGATAACTGTAACAACCTGTGCAAGAGGGTCCCTCATCCAGGTCACCATGCTACACATCCTGATACAACTTGGCAGTTGAACCTTCCCTTGGATGAGCTGCCAGGCAGCCAGGAAGAAATAAGGAGCATTTGAGCAGAATTGCCCCTCTCTCTATCGTCCCATGAGAGAATCTAGGAACCAACACAGAGCTATGAACATAAGAACAAAGTAGAATGAAGATAGAAAATGCCTTCTTATGGTTCCTGCTGGAGAAGAATTTTGTATAAACTCTGATACATATCACTGCCTTGAAGATACCTAAAGGAATTATTTACAAATGATGAAATTCTTATATAGATATTGAGTTCAACATTCAAATAATTTGTTATGTTGACTTTGGGAGATAACCAACCAGATCAGATCATGAGTTCTTAAATTTAAGGTCCACAGACCAATTAACTCTGGGCAGGAGAACTCAATGTGTACCTCTCCCCCGCAGTTCTGTACAGTTGCTGGTAGTAGCAGCTTGACAGGCTGCCTTCAGCCAGTCCCTGGGTCTTCTTTCTGCTGCTGTTTCCTGTGGGTGGGATGCCAGCAGGGGGGGAAGACCCAGGGGCTGGCTGAAGGCAGCCTGTCATGCTGCTGATGCCGCCACCGCTGGGAACTGACAAACTTTGCAGGACTACAGGGGAGTGAGAGAGGTGAGGGATCAGTGCTGGACCCACAGGGAGAGAGAAGAAAGGGGATGGGACTTGATACACCACCTTTCTGTGGTTACAATCAAAGCAGTTTACATATTATATACATGTGCTTATTTTGTATCTGAGGCAATGCCCAGAATCACAAAGAGGTACAGTGGGGATTGAACCCAGTTCCCCAGGATCAAAGTCCTGACTACTAGGCTACTCCTCAACCAAGACTGGGAGTGTGGGGGGGGGGGGGGGAAGAAAAGGCTTAACCTTTAGACCAGGTGAGGTCAGAGGCTGGGTATTTTGGTGCCCTTAATCAATGGAGGGAAGATACTGAACCTGCATGGGGGTGGGGGTGGAGGACTGGAACAGAAGCCATAGTTACCATCCTAGAAGGTAAGCAAGAGAGATCTAACCATTGATAGCCCACCTGGAGCCCCAGACCTCCATGTTTGAACTGGTAAGACCAGCATGCTTTACACTTGAAAAGATATAGAAAACAAGTGTGTCAATTGGCCATATGTGGTCAGACTGGCAAAATTATTACTTTGGGACAGAATGTGGATAATCATGAAACCCCACCGATCCAACATAAATCCCCACATCCAGCAACACAGCATAACCAATGATTGTACTGGACAATAAACTATCTTCATTCCCTTCGACCCTCATGGTGCCTGACACACACCTACCTAACTCGACCACAATATCAACCGACTGGTGAATGCCTTTACGGTACTATGTAAGCCACATTGAGCCTGCAAATAGGTGGGAGAATGTGGGGTACAAATGTAATAAATAAAACACACTTGATTGTGCTTCAGAATTCTTATGAATCTCTTTCCACTTCTGTACAGCATTTTGATAATATATCTAACAGTTTGGCTAAGGGCTATACAAACTTTACAGGACTGCAGGGGAGTGAGAGAGGTGAGGGAGCAGTGAGAAGTTAAATGTGAGAACTTAGAATACTCTGGAAATAGGAGGCATTAGTTCTTTTGGAACATGAAGAATCTCAACACGAAATACCAAGAATTGGGGGGAAAATTTATTAACCGAAGATTTCTCCTATGGACCTGATTTTCTATCTCCCTCTATAAGAAAAAGTCTGGAGAAGGGGTATGAAGCAATTATCACCTAGATCTGAAGACGGTTTAAATTTGACTGCTTTTCTGGAATCATCAAAAGAGGAGGTAGCAATAGTATTTACATTGACAGCTACTATGACTCTTGATTATGATAGAGATTGGCTCTTAAGATTGTATTTTTGGCACAGTGGTTTGTTGTATGTTCCCAGAAGTGGCTAAGGTCACTCAAAAAAAGAGAAGGGAGCAGTATGACCAAGACACTTCCAAAAACCACAGAGGGACAACATATGTTCAATCTGCAAAAACTTTATTTCATGTAAGATGACAGCACCGTGTTTTGGCAAGATGCCTGCCTCAGGAGTCGTTAATAATGGGTAACAAAAATATAGAAATCCAAAGAGACAATACCCAATAGCTGCTCACAAATGACACAAGTAGTCTTTAAAAAGACTGTACAAGTACAGAAAATCGTGAAGGGCAGCAGTATTAAACTGCTTAAAACTGTGGTTTTTGGAAGTGTCTTGTTGGTTATACTGCTCCCTTGTCTTTTTCTGGTGGTGCGTTCGCAGTTGATCACGTTCTTCCACTTTGTTGAGTTCTGTACATAAGGCCACTCAGAAGCATCATAAGCAATTCATGCTTATGAAAACCAGGGTCTTGGTCACAGGGGTTTTACAACTCTTGAAGTTTTCCTGTAAATATAAG
The DNA here is from genome assembly GCF_901765095.1 of Microcaecilia unicolor. NCBI lineage: Eukaryota > Metazoa > Chordata > Amphibia > Gymnophiona > Siphonopidae > Microcaecilia > Microcaecilia unicolor. The sequence goes on from NC_044036.1 coordinate 1,134,367, forward strand.
AATGAAACATATTTTTTATGAACCTTCACAGTTAACAAAATGGTTGATCAGGGCTGAGAGGTGGAACCCAAGTTGTTTGAGGATTGAATCATCCTGCTCTGATTTAGATTAATATGGTCTGCACTGTAAGGATTTTTCTTAAGGATATTTTTCTTTCCTGGCATATAGGTTGTTCTCTTACCTATCATTTTGTGGACTAAGCTAAAATGGTATAAACTGTTTTTTTTTTTTGTTCTTGATTATTGATCCTGTATTTGTTTTCTGTTTTCAAGTGCTCTCTTGAAATGAATAATTTGAAATAATAAATATAAAATGTAGAATCTTGTAACTTCACCATATTTAAAGATAATCTCATTCCACTCCGCACATAAATGTAGATAGTAATAACAAATTTTATTCAGAAAATCTGTGGTGTCTTGGATGAAGCTGCTTGTCTTGTGCACGAAAGGTTTCAGAATCCCCTCTATGTCCAGATATTTCCTCCGTGAGTGTGCCAATACCAGATCTGATTGGTCTGCCAGGGTTTCCAGGTTTGTCCCTCATCCACCCAGCTCTCCCTGTCTCTCACCTAATCCACCCTCATCCTGTTAGACTGTCACTGAAATACTTTATATATACTGTCATTTATCAACATTTGCTTATTTCCAATCTGACAAAGAAGGGCAACCTTCGAAAGCTAATCAAAAAAATGTATTATGTCCAATAAAAAAGGTATCATCTTATTTTCTTTTCCATGTTTTATTTTGTTCTATTCCAAGTCTACCTTAATAGTAGTTTTAGTTTATGGACTTTTCATCCAGGCATTTTGTCCAATCCTTTTTAAAACCCAGCTACACTACTTATAACAGGTCACCAAACTTGTGCAGGAAGTATACCAATTTTCAAATGAAAAGTATATGCACACTTTCCCTTTGAAAATTACCCCACGTACACACAAAACCTTTGAGAAAATTGACAAGCATAATTTTGTAAATCCAAAAGTATGTGCATGAGTCCAAATTCTGCCCCGATTCTGTCCTTAAGAAAGCAAAATGGCACTTCACCCATATTTTTACTTACTTCTACTCCTGGCAATTTTCAAACAATCCATTTCTGCACACACAAACCTCCGTTTTATGCGAAGAAATTCCTTTGAAAATTACCCCTTAACATTTTATTTTGGTGACTCTGATTCATAAGATTCTTTATCGATTAAATTGGGACCAGACTAATAGTAAAAATAGAGGTCTTTGCGATAATTTACATCTCCATTATCCCAACGCTAGTGGGCTGTAACATAAGACTATTTTTTTCTGCTAGTCTTACGTATCAAGCACCAGCTATCTGGAATTTGATTCAATTATGTTTGAGAAAAACCTCAAACTATTCTGAATTTAGGAGAATATTAAAATCTTTCTTTTTAAAGAATTTTTATCTTAAAGCCAAATTTGGCTAGTTTTATGCTGGTATTGTTTTATATCTTGTTTATTCATTCTTTTCTGTGATCGACACTGAACTCTAAGGATAGCTGAAGAATATAAGAAGCAATGTAATGTAACACATGTAAAATTGTCATTGCCAATAAAGTTATCTGAATCAGTGAAAGCCAACCACAAGGTTCCCCCCACCCCATCATTGATGACTACATAGTAGTAGATGACGGCAGAAAAAAAAGACCTGCATGGTCCATCCAGTCTGCCCAACAAGACAACTCATGTGTGCTACTTTTTGTATATACCCTACTTTGATTTGTACCTGTGCTCTTCAGGGCACAGACTGTATAAGTCTGCCCAGCACTATCCCCACCTTCTAATCACCAGCTCCGCCTCCCACCACCGGCTCTGGCACAGACCGCATAAGTCTGCCCAGCACTATCCCTGCCTCCCACCACCGGCTCTGTAAGTCTGCCCAGAACTATCCCCGCCTCCCAACCTGCAGCCCTGCCTCCCACTACCGGCTCTACTATCCAATCTCGGTTAAGCTCCTGAGGATCCATTCCTTCTGAACAGGATTCCTTTATGTTTATCCCATGCATGTTTGAAATCCGTTACCGTTTTCATCTCCACCACCTCCCGCGGGAGGGCATTCCAAGCATCCACCACTCTCTCTGTGAAGAAATACTTCCTGACATTTTTCTTGAGTCTGCCCCCCTTCAATCTCATTTCATGTCCTCTCGTTCTACCGCCTTCGTATCTCCGGAAAAGGTTTGTTTGCGGATTAATACCTTTCAAATATTTGAACGTCTGTATCAAACCCCTCCCCCCAAAGACTGCATTAGGACTATCATCAGAAACAAAACATAGCCCCCTCAGGGTTAATATGGGCAGCTGACCACAGCTAAGTTGGAGTTTGAAATGATATGGGAAGTGCCGATAACAGAAATACAATATCTTCTCTTTTGTTTCAGACACCTTTGGGGGTTTTTGTTTTGCTGCTGTTGCCATGTTCAACTTGCTTAAACCCCCTTCCCTGGGCAACCCTGGACTTAATAGATCCCCCATACTCCCTTCCTACAAAGTATAACCGTTTGGGCAGAGTCAATTCTTTTACTCTGGTCTTGCTGCTTCTATTATGAAGATGGTGCCACCACCATTTTGTTGTACAAAATTCTGCTCTACAATAAAATGTGCCATCCTTAGGCTGTCTAACATCATCTCATTAAAACAGCAACACAGCAGGAGCAAGAGAGAATCACTCCTGCCCAAAGTAGGAGTGTAGCCACGATGGGGGCCTGGGTAGGCATGGGCCCTCCACTTTCTCCTTAGACCCACCCAGCAGCTGGTGCACCATTGATGTGTATTCTTAAAGTCCCTCCAACTGAAGACATCCAGAGTCCACCACCCTTGGTCATGAAGCACGGCAGCACTTTGAGCTGCTGATGCTGCCGCTACCACCACAGGAATGCATGGATTCAGTTCATGCATGAGAACAGAGTATGCAGCCATGTAGTGCAAAGTGTATTTTTCTGAACAGGAGAGGTAGACTCTGGCTGTCTTCAACTGGCAAGATCTAGGGTTCCCTTCCTGCTAAGGTATTTCTGTCTTGGATGATTTTGTTACTGTTTTTGTTTTGACCAGTGAAAGGATTTCTTTTTCTGTAATGTACTGTTTCCCAGGAGTGCTAGCAGCTGATTATTCCTCATTGATAGACCTCATCTCTTCCTTTTCTATTGACTGTAGTAGACGGCATTCTGGGGAGGATGACAAATTACCATTCAGCCAATGAAGCACATGGTTCTTGTAGCGTGATTAGTTTGTATCTGGTAAATTATATGCTTTCAGTTTCCGCCTGTTTCCCAAGCCACGCATAAGGATGGACATGTACTAGATTTTGATTTTCCTCTCAGGTTTCCTTGATCGAGTCCTACTATATGCTCTAGTTCTTGTTCTACACCATGATCTTACCATATATTGGTAAAAATTGCCATTAGATTTTCTGGCCCTGGAGTCGAATCTGTCTCCAAGCCTTGATGTAGGGTCATTAAACCTCATCTCAACACCTCAGTACTATAGTAGGACACTCAATGAAATTTCATGGAAGTACAAACAGGAGGAAATATTTTTTTCTCAATAGTTAAGCTGTGGAACTAACTGCCAGAGGATGTGGTAACAGTGGTTAGCGTATCTAGGTTTAAAAAAAGGTTTGGACAAGTTCTTGGAGAAGTCCATAGTCTGTAATTGAGGTGGCCATAGGGGAAGCCACTGCTTGCCCCAGGATTGGTAGCATAGGATGTTGCTAATAATTCGGTTTCTGCCAAGTACTGGTGACCTGGATTGGCCACAGCTGGAAGCAGGATACTGGGCTCACAGATTTCCAAACTGTGAAAGATGCTGCTCTGTAGAATTCTTCTGACATATTGGACTTCCTAGCACCAAAGAAGTTGATACTTGGAAGAGATTTCTTGCCCTGGTTTAATGTAGCTTTAAGGTCCCTAAGCTGTGAACTCAAAGTCTACTACTACTACTTGACATTTCTAAAGCACTACTAGGGTTACGCAGCACTGTACAATTTAACATAGGACAGTCCCTGCTCAAGGAGCTTACAATCTAAAGGACAAATGTACAAAAGTCCTAAAGAATATGGTGATGCTCACACACATCTGAATATCTAGATTTTTATTTTCTGAATTCTGCAAGGAATATCTATTTTAAGACTAAAAATAGAGATGGCCCTGTATTGTCCAAAAGAGCTTTTTTGAAACTGTTAAATTTGATTCAGGATAAATGTCCTTTTACATGCTCTCAGTCTATTTCTGAGAATGACTTTATACTTGCTTTTAATAAGATTGAAAGTCTTTAACATTGTTTGATCCATATTTAATACCTGAAGTCCTCTTTCTTGATGTTGGCAGTGACTGGTCAGAGTTTGATGTGGCATCTACTGATGAGATCTGTTCAGGTTTAATGAAACAGAGTCAGCATGGATTCAGCCACAGGTCTTCTCACCAATTTGCTTAATTTCTTTGACAGTGTGAAAACATGTCGATAAAGGTGAGCCGGTTGACATAATCTATCTAGATGTAATTTTGTCAAAAGTTTTCTGAACATCATAACAGACTCCTAAGAAACTTAAGGAGTCATGGAGTAGGAGGTAGTGTCCTCCTGTGGCATAAGAATTGGTTATTGGACAGAAAACAGAGAGTAGGATTAAATGGCCATTTTTCTCAATGGAAGAGGGTAAATAGTGGAGTGCTAGAGGGATCTGTACTGAGACCGGTGCTATGTAACATTTATAAATGATCTGGAAATCAGAATGATGAGTACTATGATTAAATGTGCAGATGACACAAAACTATTCAAAGTTGTCAAAATGCATGCAGATTATAAAACATTGCAGGAAGACATTAGAAACCTGAAAGACTGGGCATCTAAGTGGTAGACCCAGGATGGCTATTCTTATGTTTTTATATTGAGACAGTTAAGGGATGACATAGCTCCTTCTTTGACTTGCTTAGTGAACATCCCTCTGGCTTCAGGCAAACTACCAGATTCTCTGAAAGTAGCAACCATATGCCCTCTCCTAAAGAAAGTCACTATAGACCCTCAGGTTTTGTCATATTACTGCCCTATCTCATCACTCCTGGCAATCGCTAAGGTGACTGAAAAGGTCATACTCTCTCACCTTAACACCTACGTGGCAAAAACCACAGTGCTGAATCCATACCAATATGGATTTCAAAGTGCCCATAACGTAGAATGTCTATTTCTACCATGTGTATCATTAGGACTGGGCTTGGACCACTGCTCATCTTTTCTGATAGTTTTATTAGACAGACCAGAACCATTTTTTTCCTTTACCATACTTATAGTCTTTTGTTCTACCATTTTACCCTTGGTTTGAATGGTTTCTAATTGTGGACAAGTTTTACTTGACACAATGTGTTCTGCCAGACCTCCACAGGAATCTGCTCCATCTGCATTACTGTTTAATCTGCATCTAGTGCCATAATGTCTTCTTTTCTAACACATTTAATGATGCTGTGTTCAGACACAATGACTGCCTCCAGGTTGTTTCATTCAGCATGGATGGTCACCAACCATCTAGCTTTAAACTTAGCGAAGTCTGATATTATAAATAGTTGTTCTCCACTCTCTACAGTTCCTACTCATTAGTCATATGTATTCCCCTAATGTCAGTTTCACAACTGTGCAGTTTAGGAGTTATTCTAGATACCTCCCTTTATATAAAATGTCAGTTGAAAGCAGTTGTGCGAGTGGCATTCTGTCATTTAAGATTGCTTAGTAAGCTGAAACCCATGTTGGTGCATGAAGATTTCAGGACAGTTTTGTAAAGTCTGGTATTATCAAATCTGGATTATTTTAATTGCCTATAGTTAGGGACTGCACAGGTACATTTGAGAGCAAAATACAACCCATCAATAGGAGTGGAAGAGCAGCCTAGTGGTTAGACATTGGGAGTGACCAGTCCAAATCCCACTGCTGCTCCTCTTGACAGGGGCAAGTCACTTAACCTTCCATTGACTCAGGTACAAAACTTAGACTGTAAACATAGTAGATTACGGCAGAAAAAGACCTGCACGGTCCATCCAGTCTGCCCAACAAGACAACTCATGTGTGCTACTTTTGTATATACCCTACTTTGATTTGTACCTGTGCTCTTCAGGGCACAGACCGTATAAGTCTGCCCAGCACTAGCCCCGCATCCCAACCACCGGCTCTGGCATAGACCGTATAAGTCTGCCCAGCACTATCCCCGCCTCCCACCACCGGCTCTGGCACAGACCGTATGTCTGCCCAGCGCTATCCCTGCCTCCCAACCTCCAGTCCCGCCTCCCACCACTGGCTCTGGCACAGACCGTATGTCTGCCCCGCACTATCCCCGCCTCCCAACCTCCAGCCCCGCCTCCCACTACCGGTTCTGCTATCCAATCTCGGTTAAGCTCCTGAGGATTAAACCCTTCAGAGACAAGGAAGTAACTAGTCTACCTAAATGGAACCCACCTTAAACTACTCCTGAAAAAGGTGTAAGCAAAAACCAAATAAACAGTAGGGATACCTGAACACCATCATATGTCGTCTCTCTGTAAGGCATTCCATTGTCTAGCAGTACAATTTTGCATCCCATTCAAATTTCTATAAGCTTATTCACCAAGCAATGTAGTATCCTGCATGATATTATTGCTTGTTTTGAATATATATTGAAAGCACCACACAAGATCTTAACATATGGAGCAACATTGAAGGGAAAACAAATTTCAGCACTAAAAAAAAGTGTAGAAAAAAAACTTCAGAAAAATTTAAGCCTACAAAGTACAAAAGGCTCAAAATCACACCATCATCATAGGTCAGAAAAAATATCCACTTACCATATAGTGTAAGGAAAACATTTTAATTCTCAAACAGTATAAAATACATATGTCCATCCACAGGAATGGAAAAAACCCCCAAACATTTCAATGAAATTTCAGCATGAGATAAGTAGATTATAAACAATTAAATATTGTGATTTTTTGAAATTTAATTGAAAAGTGTTTTTTTTCCATTCCTGTGGATGGACATATGTATTTTATACTGTTTGAGAATTAAGAATTTTTCCTTACACTATATAGTAAGTGGAGATTTTCTCTGACTTATGATGGGGGTATGATTTTGAGCCTTTTGTTCATTGTAGGCTTAAATTTTTTCCAAGGTCTTTTTTCTCCACTTTTTTAGTGTTGAAATTTGTGTTTTTTTGTTACATTTTTACCCTGCACTTTCCCACTCATGGCAGGCTCAATGCGGCTTATATGGGGCAATGGAGGGTTAAGTGACTTGCCCAGAGTCACAAGGAGCTGCCTGTGCCTGAAGTGGGAATCGAACTCAGTTCCTCAGTTCCCCAGGACCAAAGTCCACCACCCTAACCACTAGGCCACTCCTCCACTCATTCAGTGTTGGATTTTCTAATTATATAATACAAGGTGCTCGAGTGACCTTTAGTTTTGAATATATATTGACCCAGTAGATCTCTTAGATCAGAAGAACACAAAGTCTTCACACCATCTCTTTTCTTTGTCCAAAATACACTTCGTAGAAACTAGGGTCCCTACATACAGGACAAGCTCTCGAGTGAGTGAAGAATTCTCTCAGACACTTTATTCTGTTACTTTGTTGATTTATGGATGTATTGATGTAATCTGCCTAGGATTAAAGGTTAAATTATATAAATATGTAAAGACAAATTAGATCTTACCTGATAATTTACTTTCCTTGAGTCTCTCCAGACTATTCCTGACAAGTGATTACATTAGTCTCTTACCAGCAAAGGGAGACAGAACTATTGACTGCTGTCAATTTAGAAGATTGCGTTGAAGGCAAAAAATCATAGTAAAACTTTTTTTTAAGGTATATTAGAAGCCAGCAAAAGAATCAGTTGATCAAGGGGGTAAAAGGGGCACTCAGAGATGACAAGGTCATAGCATAGAGATTAAATGAATTCTTTGCTTTGGTCTTCATTGAGGAAGATGTGGGAGAGATACCATGGTCAGAAATGGTATTCAATGCTGACGTGTCAGAGAAACTGAAACAAATCTCTGTAAACCTGGAAGATGTAATGGGGCAATTTGATGAACTGAAGAGTAGCAAATTGCCTGGACTGGATTATATACAGTGGGGGAAATAAGTATTTGATCCCTTGCTGATTTTGTAAGTTTGCCCACTGACAAAGACATGAGCAGCCCATAATTGAAGGGTAGGTTATTGGTAACAGTGAGAGATAGCACATCACAAATTAAATCCGGAAAATCACATTGTGGAAAGTATATGAATTTATTTGCATTCTGCAGAGGGAAATAAGTATTTAATCCCTCTGGCAAACAAGACCTAATACTTGGTGGCAAAACCCTTGTTGGCAAGCACAGCGGTCAGACGTCTTCTGTAGTTGATGATGAGGTTTGCACACATGTCAGGAGGAATTTTGGTCCACTCCTCTTTGCAGATCATCTCTAAATCATTAAGAGTTCTGGGCTGTCGCTTGGCAACTCGCAGCTTCAGCTCCCTCCATAAGTTTTCAATGGGATTAAGGTCTGGTGACTGGCTAGGCCACTCCATGACCCTAATGTGCTTCTTCCTGAGCCACTCCTTTGTTGCCTTGGCTGTATGTTTTGGGTCATTGTCGTGCTGGAAGACCCAGCCACGACCCATTTTAAGGCCCTGGCGGAGGGAAGGAGGTTGTCACTCAGAATTGTACGGTACATGGCCCCATCCATTCTCCCATTGATGCGGTGAAGTAGTCCTGTGCCCTTAGCAGAGAAACACCCCCAAAACATCACATTTCCACCTCCATGCTTGACAGTGGGGACGGTGTTCTTTGGGTCATAGGCAGCATTTCTCTTCCTCCAAACACGGCGAGTTGAGTTCATGCCAAAGAGCTCAATTTTTGTCTCATCTGACCACAGCACCTTCTCCCAATCACTCTCGGCATCATCCAGGTGTTCACTGGCAAACTTCAGACGGGCCGTCACATGTGCCTTCCGGAGCAGGGGGACCTTGCGGGCACTGCAGGATTGCAATCCGTTATGTCGTAATGTGTTACCAATGGTTTTCGTGGTGACAGTGGTCCCAGCTGCCTTGAGATCATTGACAAGTTCCCCCCCTTGTAGTTGTAGGCTGATTTCTAACCTTCCTCATGATCAAGGATACCCCACGAGGTGAGATTTTGCGTGGAGCCCCAGATCTTTGTCGATTGACAGTCATTTTGTACTTCTTCCATTTTCTTACTATGGCACCAACAGTTGTCTCCTTCTCGCCCAGCGTCTTACTGATGGTTTTGTAGCCCATTCCAGCCTTGTGCAGGTGTATGATCTTGTCCCTGACATCCTTAGACAGCTCCTTGCTCTTGGCCATTTTGTAGAGGTTAGAGTCTGACTGATTCACTGAGTCTGTGGACAGGTGTCTTTCATACAGGTGACCATTGCCGACAGCTGTCTGTCATGCAGGTAACGAGTTGATTTGGAGCATCTACCTGGTCTGTATGGGCCAGATCTCTTACTGGTTGGTGGGGGATCAAATACTTATTTCCCTCTGCAGAATGCAAATAAATTCATATACTTTCCACAATGTGATTTTCCGGATTTAATTTGTGATGTGCTATCTCTCACTGTTACCAATAACCTACCCTTCAATTATAGGCTGCTCATGTCTTTGTCAGTGGGCAAACTTACAAAATCAGCAAGGGATCAAATACTTATTTCCCCCACTGTACATCTCAGAGTACAACAGAATTGAAAAATGAACTTGAAGAACTATTGTTAGTAAAATGTAATTTATCTCTAAAATTAAGCTTTGGTACCTGATGATTGGAGGATGGCCAATGTAACGTCAATTTTTAAAAAGGGTTCCAGAGGTGATCCGGGAAATTATAGACTGGTGAGTCTGACGTAGGTGCTGGGCAAAATGGTGGAGACTATTATAAGGAACAAAATTCCGGACACATACATAAGCATGGATTAATGAGACAAAGCCAACATGGATTTAGTCAAGGGAAAATTGCCTCACCAATCTACTACATTTCTTTGAAGGGGTGAATAGACACGTGGATAAAGGTGAGCTGGTTGATACTGTGTATCTGGATTTTCAAAAGGCATTTGACAAAGTACCTCATGAAAGACTTCTGAGTAAATTAGAAAGTCATGGGATAGGAGGCAATGTCCTGTTATGGATTAAAAACTGTTTAAAAGATAGAAAACAGTGTAGGATTAAATGGTCAGATCCTCAATGGTAGATAGTGGGATTTCCCATGGGTCTGTGCTGGGACCACTGTTTTTTTTAACATTTACAAATGATCTAGAGATGGGAATAACTAGTGAGGTAATTAAATTTGCTGATGACACAAAATTATTCAAAGTTGATAAATCGCAAGATGATTGTGAAAACGTGCAAGAGGACCTTACGAGACTGGACATCCAAATGGCAGGTAACATTTAATGTGAGCAACTGCAAAAGTGATGCATGTTGGAAAGAGAAACCCAAACCACAGCTACGTGATGCAAGGTTCTATATTAGGAGTCACCAACCAGGAGAAGGATCTAGGTGTCATTATTGATGCGATGTTGAAACCCTCTGCTCAGTATGCAGAAGTGGCTAAGAAAGCAAATAGAATGGAAAACAAAAATGAGAATGTTATAATGCCTTTATTGTTCCACGGTGTGACCACACCTCAAATACTGTGTGCAATTCTGGTCTCCGCATCTCAAAAAAGATATAGCGGAATTAGAAAAGGTACAGAGAAGAGCGACAAAAATGATAAAGGGGATGTAATGACTTCCCTATGAGGAAAGGCTAAAGTTGCAAGGGCTCCAGCTTGGAGAAAAGATATAATCCCACTCTTTCCTGCCTGCTGCCGCTACTCTACCTGTGCCTGGCGCTGCCGTCTTTTGAAAATGACTGCCGAGACTTCTGAGACCCAAAAGATTACCATGGGAAGTCTTGGCAGCCATTTTGAAAACACGGCGATGTTGGCCCCGCACACAGTGGAACTGATGACTTCTATTGACCAGACAAGTGTTCAGCTCTAGGCCTCCTACTCTAAATCTAAGAATTCTGCATACACATCCACCAGGCAGATTTGGGAATGGTCTGGAAAAACTCAAGGAAAGTAAATTAGCAGATAAGATCTAATTTTTTCTTCCTTATCTCTCCAGTCCATTTCCAACGAGGGGGAAGTACCAAAGCAGAACTCAATGAGGGCAGGACACAGAGAGACGCTGAGCTAGCACGGAAGCCCCAAAAGCCGTATCCTGTGAAAAATAAATCAAGGAATGCTTTGCCTAACATGAAGCCTGAGCTCTGGTACAATGAAAAGGAGCTGAAAGAATAGGGAAAGGATGTAGACCAAACCAAACAAACTGGTTTCCAGAGGTTTTGGCAAAAGGCTGCCTGCTTCACAAGTCAAATTTATCTAAAAACATATACATTAGAATATAATACACAAAGACTGATTAAAAAGAAAAGAAAAAAATGACATAACTCCATAAAACAATGTTTGCATTAAAAAATTTATACACAAATTGCACATATATAATGGAGATGAGAGAGCTTTTTGCCGAAACACAGATTGTGCTGAGTCTATTTATATCTGGCTTTTCAATAAATATATTCAACTACGATCAACCTCTGGAGAAGAGTTTGTCTGGTTTGGCCTACATTCCTTCCCTACTCCTTCAGCTGCTTTGGCTCTTCAACACCTCTGGTACCTCTCTGCTAACGGCCTCCTTAATACATTTAGTTAGTGAATCTTTTGAGACTGCTTCACCATTCTTCACACACCCCAAACAAGACCAAGAGTCAGTCTGTCTTCTGAAAATCCACCGTCCTTTGCACGTAATGCAAGGCCCTACAAACTTCCAGACAGGTAAGGGACAGGAAAGGCAGGTAGAGAAGTGGACTGATTGGCACGAAAGAAGAAACCACCTTAGGCAGAAAGATGAAACTGGGTGCAAGCTCTTTTTCTCCTGAGAAGGAATGTTTAATGTGAGAAAGTGCAAAGTGATGCATGTGGAAAGAGGAACCCGAATTATAGCTACGTAATGCAAGGTTCCACATTAGGAGTCACTGACCAGGAAAGGGATCTAGGTGTCATCGTTGATATGTTGAACCCTCTGATCAGTGTGTGGTGGCGGCTAAGAAAGGAAATAGAATGCTAGGTATTGTTAGGAAAGGAATGGAAAACAAAAATAAGGGTGTTATAATACCTTTGTATCGCTCCATGGTGCGACCATACCTCAAATATTGTGTGCAATTCTGCTCACTGCATCTCAAAAAAAGATATAGTGGAATTAGAAAACATACAGGGAAACAAAAATGACAAAAGGGACGGGATGACTTCCCTGTGAGGAAAGGCTAAAGCGGCTAGGGTTCTTCAGCTGGAGAAGAGACAGTTGAGGGGAGATATGATAGAGGTCTATAAAATAATGAGTGGAACGGAACAGGTAGACATAAATTGCTTTACTCTTTCCAAAAATACTATGACTAGGGGGCATGCAACGAAGCTACAAAGTATTAAATTTAAATGAATTGGAGAAAATATTTCTTCACTCAACGTGTAATTAAACTCTGGAATTCGTTGCCAGAGAATGTAGTAAAAGCAGTTAGCTTAGCGGGGTTTAAAAAGGTTTGGATAGCTTCCTAAAAGAAAAGTCCATAAGCCATTATTAAAACGACTTGGGGAAAATCCACTGCTTTCTAGGATAAGCAGCATAAAATGTATTGTACTGTTTTAGGATCTGGGCAGGTACTTGTGACCTGGATTGGCCACTGTTGGAAACAGGATGCTGGGCTGGATGGACCTTCAGTCTGTCCCATTATGACAATACCTATGTACTTAGGAAGAAAGCTCCCTTACATATAATAACCTGTAGCTCTGAAAATATGCTAAGGTGATAGCAACCAAATATACTACCTTCAGAAAAAGATCCTTAAGAGTAGCTTGCTTCAAGGGCTTGAAAGGCACCTTAATCAAGGCTGACAAGACCAAAGTCAGAACCCACAGAGAAAAAATCTGCCTGAGTGGTAGCCTCAAATGCTCCCTTGAAAAATCACGGCATGTTTGGATAACAAACTATGGACCTTGAATCATTGCAGGAAAGGAAGTGAGTGTTGCCAGATGCACCCGAAGACAGGGTCAACCCCTTCTCCAAACCATCCTGGAGAAAATCCAAGATATCCTCTACAGAAGCTCAGAGTAGGATGATTTACCTGTCATCACACCAATCTTTAAAAAAACGCTTTGCCTTTCTTTTCTCTGAACTTGGATGTATTCAACACGTACCATTTCCCATGCACCTGGCTGGACATATTCTTGATCTGGTCCTCTCCCAGTCTTCTGACTCTTTTGATCAGTGAGTTCTCTTCCTGTCCGTACTCCTAAACTGATTACTACCTTATTTCCTTTTCCTAATGTCTTTCTAAACTTCTTCTTTCTAAATGTTTATTTATTTATTGCATTTGTATCCCACATTTTCCCACCTCTTTGCAGGCTCAATGTGGTTTACAATACATCTTGAGTAGTGGAAGTACATTAAAAATAGACAATTATTGTTACAGAATGATCTTGGACAGCATGATAATGATAAAACATGATAATGGTATAACAAGCATATATTGTTATGTGTATTCACATAGGTTGATCTTTGTGGTAAGCCTTGTCGATGTTCCAATCATGAGACACATTTAGACTTTCACTCTATTGACCCTGTGACATTGTTTCCCTGTTTTACTTCTTTCCCCAATGATTTCCTTTCTCTGATGTTGTTTGAACAACTTTGGGATTCCACTTTACATAACTCACTCGCTGCAGCCATCCCCCTCCACCCAACTCTCCCCAGGATCTTGCACAAACTATGGTAGTGGCCAAACCTCTGGGTTCTGAAAAGACAAATGCATCAAGTCGAATGTATCTGGTGAAAGTCGCGATCTCCACATGACCTTCATATCTGCAAGAGCCTCATACAACAGTACAGATCCTAACTATGAAACCTCTGTTGCCTTTACTATACAAACTTAGTCAATAAATCTTCAAATTGCCCCCCAAAAAGCTCTTTTCATTAGCCAATCAACTATCTAGTCACCCTGGCATTTTCTTACTCAGAATGTATCTCAGTGCCTGATTTTATCATTACTTTTCCACTAGAATAGGATCACTATTATCCCTATCCAACAATCAGCCTCCCTACCCCCTTTGTCCCCTTCCACCCCTCCCAGTGTTCTCTCACTCTTGAACACAGTTCAACCTCCCTCTTATTAACTTCCACAAGCAAATTAGATCTCTGTACCACAGATATCTCAGCAAGTCTTGGGCCACCAAAACAACCTGGTCGGAGTGAGTCTTCTTCCGCTGAAGAACATGGACTGTCAGTGGCCACAGGGAAATACGTACATCCCTTCTTGAGGAGGCCATGGTTGGATCACCACATCCAGCCCAGCGAACGATGGCTCTTTCCTGCAAACGAAAAATCTTGGTGCCTTTGTGTTATTTATTTATTTAGATTTTGCTCACACCTTTTTCAGTAGTAGCTCAAGGTGAGTTACATTCAGGTACTCTGAATATTTCTCTGTCCCAGGAGGGCTCACAATCTAAGTTTGTACCTGAGGCAATGGAGGGTTAAGTGACTTGCCCAAGATCACAAGGAGCAGCAGTGGGATTTGAACTGGCCACCTCTGGATTGCAAGACTGGTGCTCTAACCACTAGGCCACTCCTCCTCTCCGCTGTTGTCTGCTGTGGCCATGAGATCCATCACAGGTAGGCACCAAAAATGCACAACAACAAAGACCACTCTCCAGGATTTAGAAGATGCCTGATAGTCTGCTTCTATATTGCTGACCCTACCATATGCCTTTGCCAAGAGTAACAAAAGATGTTCTGCTGAAGCCATGAGTTTGGCTGTTCCTAGGGCCAGTGGAGGACTTTTGGTATCCCCCTGATGATGAACATACGCAACTACTGTTGCGTTGTCTGACAAGACCCTGACCACTTTGTGGAGCAAAAGTGGCTGGAACACTAGGAGAGCCAAGTGAATGATCTTTGTCTCCAAGAGACCGATCGACCATTGGGACTCCACACTCAATCAGGGACCCTGCGCTTCCTGTCTCTTTTAATAAGCCCCAACTAAAGACTTGCATCCAGGGTCACTAGAATCCACTGAAGGGTCTCTAGTTCTAAGGCTGATCCAAATTACTCTTGGCTAACCACTGCAGACTGTGATACACTGCCCACCTGAGAATCAGCCAGCAACATTGAGGGGGAGGGGGACTGACTGAGGAGACCAAGTTGACAACAGGCCTGCCTACATATGTGCTCTCGCTCAAGGTACTAACTCTATGGTGGCTGCCATTGACCACAGCACCTGCATCACTGAGAAGGCGCTGGATATGAGAATGAATCTTCTGAATCTTGGTCTCCAGAAGGAAAACCCTACCCTCACAGGTGTCGAAATGAACCCGAAATATTCCAAGGACAGAGTCAGAAACAGCAAACCCTTGGTGAGATTCATAATTCAAACAAGACGCTGGAGGAGGTGAAATCACCCGGGCCATGATCCTCTGGTTCTCCTTGAAGGACTTTGCCCAAATCAACCATTCAGGTAAGGGTGAACCAAGATTCTCTCCTGCCACTGATGAGCTGCCAGCACAACCATTGCTTTGGAGAAGGTCCTCGGATGTCAGAGCCAAACTGAAGGGCAGGGCCTTGAACTGAAAATGGTCACTCAAGATCACGAAATATAAGAATTTTGATGATTTGGGTGACTAGGAATGTCAGATAGGCCTCTGACAGTTTCAGAGATGTCAGAAACTCTCATTGTATTACTACGATGATCGATCTGAAGGGTTTCCATGTGGAGGGATGAGACCCTCAGTGTTTGACTTACCTTTGTGAGTTTTAGAACTGGACGAAAGGCACCTTCCTTCTTGCACTATAAATAAATCGAATATCTGTCAGAACCTCTCTCATCCGAGGAATGGGGATAACTGTCTCCAGAGCTAAAAGCCTGTCTCCAAGGCAACACCATGAAGACATCTGAAGAGGCAAAGAAATTCTAGAGAATAGCCAGTCCTTATGATCTCCAAGACCCACTGGTCTGAAGTTACATAAACCCATATCTGATAAATCTGTTGTAATCTTTCTCAAATGGAAACTATCATAGGATGGGTCCCTAAACCTTCATTGGAAGGCTTGGGAGATGCCCGGTGCTCCCTGTCCTCCTCGACTACTGTGTCAACCACCCCAAAAGAACTAGAATTGTTGACCTTTGTTCTAGAAACTACTTCACTGCGGACCACTCACCTTGCCAGGATGATATCTCCTAGGGTCTCAAATATCCTCTAACTGAAGAGCAAGAACTCGTGCATGGCTTACCCTCCAGAAACCTCAGAACCTTAGACTCTCCCAAATTCCTGACCAACCTATCTTTCAAAGACAGATGACTCAAACTTTAGAAGACACATCTGCAGACCAAATGTCTCTCAGTAACTGCCAAGGCCAAATTCCTCGCCAAGGCATGAACTAAATCATACACCAGTAAGTACATGCCCATCTCTAAACTAATGAATCCCTGGACACCTGAGATGAACCCATTCCCAGGGAATCCAGCAAACGCTCAGCTCAACGAAAGCAAAATCTAGCAACATAACTACCACAAATGGCTTCTTGCAATGAAAAGGCTAACACAAAGAACCTCTTTGAGCGCTTCCATCCTGAGGGTCTTTCAGCACTGCTCCACCTTCTACTGGGATCGCCATCTTCTTAGTGACTGCCATGACAAGTGCGTCCACCTTAGGCAACTTAATGTTTATTTATTTATTGCATTTGTATCCCACATTTTCCCACTTATTTGCACATAATTTAGTTATGATGTTGTCATTCCAGGATATTAGATACAATTAGTAAGAAAGGGGAAGAAGAAGGAAGTGATTAGGTGTGTAAATCCTAGCAATGGCCCTGCCAATCTATAGGGCTGCATCCAGGGATTGCCACTAAGCTTCAACCATTTGCATAAGGCCTTCAATGAACAGAAAGGGCTTAAGAACATAGGTGTTGCCATACTAGGACAGACCAAAGGTCCATCAATTCAATTCAAATAAATTCTTGTATACCCGCTAATATCCACTTTTCAGGGTTCAGTGCGGTTTACATTCTAGGTGTGACAAAAGCAGTGTGTGAGGTATAAGAAAATTAGATATCATTGATGTAATGTATGAGACCAAAAATATTATAAGAAAGGATAGTGGGTGGTACTAGGAGGTAGAAGTCATAATGGATTATTATGAAGCAGTCTTTGGAAAGAGAAAAGTTTTTAGCCTCTTCCTGAAGCTAAGGTAGCTGTTTTCTGTTCTGATGGCAACAGGTATAGTGTAGAAAAACTCTAACTACTATACTCTGTAGAAAATATACCAACCTAACAAAAGGAGTTTGATTAATATATATGAAGATAGTTTGGAGGTGTCCCTTTAAATTGGTGGAAAACAAATTCTTTCACCTCATATACAATTTAAATCTTAACAAATAGAACCTCAAACCTCCTAACAAGGAACAATACCAGAGTATTACCAATCCCTTGTATAAACAGGAGTAGGTTAATATCATAGGTTCTATTTAAGGAAGAAAAAGAGAAAAAACCCCAACGCAAAAACTCATGCTACATGAGAAAACCGTATGGGATAAAAAACTCTCTTTCCCTCTTAAAATATATATATAAATTATAAATTAAACGGACACCAGAAAGCCAAACTACCCAAAACTGACCCCAGCCAGTGAAAGACTACCTAAAGAAGCCCCCCTGGGAGGAAAAAAGCCTGAAGTTCAATTAAAGATAACATAAAGCCTCAGATAAATATTTAAAGGAACCTTCTCTATCCTACCAAAATATATAGCAAACCAGGTTTACTTAACTTAGTCCAGGCGTAACAGCTTCAGGAAAATTTCGATCAAAAATCCCCCCCAAAAGGACTCCGGAGCCTTACAAAATTTCTGCAGCGGCGAAAAAAACGCCGACCCTTCAACAAGAGCGCCTTGTTTCGCCAACCTCGTGGCTGCTTCAGGAAGGGCGCTTCACATCCATCTGGAAAAATAAAGCCAAATTAACACTGAAAACTAAAGCGTCAGTCGTATGGATCCCAAAGATGGTGCAGGAGCAAGTACTCCAGATCTAATTGAATTTTTTAAAGAAACGTGTCGAGACGTCATGACGTCATAACGTAAAAGCGTCATTACGTTACATGTCCAATCCTGATGTCTAAAAGGCGAAGGAAACCACACCTCCCCAACAGCACCTCATTAATAATAAGCATTCCACTCGATATTTCTATTTAACCCTTGAGGAGCAACTGTTTTAAGTGTATAGATCCAATGTTGTTCCTTACGCCATAGAATTGATCAAGTACTCATGGGTAAGAGAGGGGGGGGGGGGATTTAAAAACAATTCTATGGCGTAAGGAACAACATTGGATCTATACACTTAAAACAGTTGCTCCTCAAGGGTTAAATAGAAATATCGAGTGGAATGCTTATTATTAATGAGGTGCTGTTGGGGAGGCTTTATGTTAACTTTAATTGAACTTCAGGCTTTTTTTCCTCCCAGGGGGGCTTCTTTAGGTAGTCTTTCACTGGCTGGGGTCAGTTTTGGGTAGTTTGGCTTTCTGGTGTCCGTTTAATTTATAATTTATATATATTTTTTAAGAAGGAAAGAGAGTTTTTTTATCCCATACGGTTTTCTCATGTAGCATGAGTTTTTGCGTTGGGGTTTTTTCTCTTTTTCTTCCTTAAATAGAACCTATGATATTAACCTACTCCTGTTTATACAAGGGATTGGTAATACTCTGGTATTGTTCCTTGTTAGGAGGTTTGAGGTTCTATTTGTTAAGATTTAAATTGTATATGAGGTGAAAGAATTTGTTTTCCACCAATTTAAAGGGACACCTCCAAACTATCTTCATATATATTAATTAAACAGGTACAGTGTTCCATATTTTAACTCCAACAGTGGCGAATCCAGGTCTCACATACCTGGCAAGTTCCCCAAACAGTACAGATTTCATGCTGCTTATCCTAGAAATAAGCAGTGGATTTTCCCAAATCCATCTTAATAATGGTTTATGGACTTTTCTTTTAGGTTATTATCCAAACTTTTTTTTACTTGCTTATACCACATTCTCTGGCAACTGAATCCAGAGTTTAATTACTTACACATTGAGTGAAGAAATATTTTCTCTGATTTGTTTTAAATTTACTACTTTGTAGCTTCATTGCGTATCCCTTAGACCTAGTATATCTGGAAAAAGTAAACAAGCGATTCTCATCTACCTCCATTATATCTCCCCTCAGCCGTCTCTTCTCCAAGCTGAACAGCCTTAGCTGCTGTAGCCTTTCCTCATAGGGAAGTTGTCCCACCCCTTTTATCATTTTTGTTGCCTTCTCTGTGCCTTTTCTAATTCCACTATATCTATTTTGAGATGCAATGACCAATTTAGGATGCAGTCGCACCATGAAGCGATACAAAGGCATAACATTCTCATTTTTGTTTTCCATTCCTTTCCTAATAATTCCTAATATTCTATTTGTTTTTTTAGATGCCGCTGTACACTGAGCAGAGGGTTTCAATCATCAACAATGACACCTGCAAATAGGTGGGAAAATGTGGGATACAAATGCTACAAATAAAATCTTTTTCCTGGACAGCGACTCCTAATGCGGAACCTTGCATCACGTAACTATAGTTTGGGTTCCTTTTTCTGACATGCATCACTTTGCACTTGCTCACATTAAATGTCATCTGCCATTTGGATGCCTAGTCTCCCAGTCTTGTAAAGTCCTCTTGCAATTTTTCATAATTCTCTTGTGATTTAACAACTTCAAATAACTTTGTGTTATCAGCAAATGTAATTACCTCTCTAGTATCATCTCTAGATCATTTATAAATATGTTAAAAAGCAGTAGTCCCAGCACAGACCCCTGGGGAACCCCCCACTATCTACCCTTCTAAATTGAGAATGCTGTGCCCGGTTTATGAAAAATCCAAATCATGGAGGGATCCTTCCCAGAGGAATATCTGTATCCCACAGGTCCTGTCTAGGGAATCATCCACAGGAGCCAGAGATCCTAAAGATTCCATGTCTTCCTACTCGTCTGTAACTGAAATGCAGCCTTTTGGGCCCCCCATCTGCATCCTGAGCATCAGAGGATTCCCATGGGGGGGGGAGGGGGGTGCACACAACTGGCAACCTCTTCTTCATACAGAAGGCCTGGTGTAGCTAAAGTATAAATACTCTGGGGAGAATGGAGCTGTAGCTGCAGAGGAATCCTGTCTTGTCAGCACCAGGGGCTCATCCTGCAGCCTGTGTACCTTTGCAAGAGCTTCCAAGATGGCAGGGTTTCCTGCCAGAATCAACCCTTACATCTTCACAGCCCAGCATTAACTCCTCCTAACTGAACCTCTGGGACTGCCCAAATTACCTTCATGGAGCCAGAGGGCTCTCTGAGATGAGGTCCCTTGGGTCTCTGGCTCTGTGAGGGCTGAATCTGCACCAACACGGCACAGGCTGCCTACTAGTCCACGTAAGTGGCACACAGATACCTGCCCTGAAAACATCCAGAGCTGAAAATCTACTTGGCAAAGGTACCATGCTAGACATTGTCTTTTTCTTTAATATGGTTGTTCCATTCAGCCCAAGGAGAGGTACTCAAGGAACTCTCTCCCAATATGAATGGGGGAGAAGGCCAAGGCACACATACACACTCCAGATCGTGGGAAAATGGGGGAGGGAGCCATAAAACTGGTGTATACACCCCCAGGGAACAAAAAATAAAATTAAATTAAATTTAAAAAAATGTGTGTGTGTGTGTGTATATATATATACTAGTAAAACAGGCCCGTTTCTGACACAAATGAAACGGGCACTAGCAAGGTTCTCCTCGGAGTGTGTGTTTGAGAGTGACTGTGTGAGAGAGAGAGAGAGAGAGAGAGTGAATGTGCGAGTGTGTGACAGAGAAGATTGAGACTGGGTGCGAGTGTGTCTGTGAGAGAGAGTGTGAGTGTGCCAGGGGCCTCCGCCCCTTCCTCCCAGTTCCAGTGTCACCCCTTCCTCCTTGTTCCAGGGTCGTCGTCACCCCCCCTCCCTCCGAGTTCCAGGGTCACCCCCCCCCCCGTTTTTTTTCCCCTAGTTTTTGTACAGGTGGTGCATTCCCTTCCTCCTCCGAGTTCCAAACCCCTCTCCTCCACCGAGTTCCAGACCCCCCTCCCTCCTTCCTTGCCCCCTCCCGATTTCTGGCCCCTCTCTCCTCCCCGAGTTCCAGACTCCCCTCCGTCCGATTTCCAGACCCCCCCAACCCGTTCCTGACCCCTGGACCCCCCTGCCGTGACCCTATGGAGCCCCCCTTCCCGCTGTCAACCCTCCCCCGCCGCCGTCACGTACCTGTGCTGGCGGGGGACCCCCAACCCCTGCCAGCCGAAGTCCTCTTCTCGGCCACGCGGCGTGGACAAATGATCTGATCAAGTTTTAATCTGTTTGTGTGCAGCCGAGAAAAGGACTTTGGATGGTGGGGGCTGGGGTCCCCCGTCAGCAGAGGTACGCAACGGCGGTGGGAAGGGGGCTCGAGCGGGTCGCGGCAGGGGGGTCAGGAACTCGGAGGGGGGAGGAGTCTGGAAATCGGAGGGAGGGATTCTTCTGACGTCACGTTACCATGGGCGGAGCTATTATGAAGCCTACAAACACTTCAGGGCTTCACAGCTTCACTTCCAAGCTGCCACAGAGTCAGCTTCAGAACGTTGGAGGTGCGAATTATTACATTATATATAAAATCCGAAGCCTATAATAATCTATGCTCTGTACATTTTGTTTTAATAGGGCCAAATATGGTGCTCCAAAACAAAGACAGGCCAAAAACAGGGCTGCACAGTCACTTCACTTGCTATCTGCTGGGAAACCAAGAAATACTGGCTGGCCCAGGGCTACACAGGACCTTACACAGTGACATCATCAGTCTGCACCTTCTCTGCTGGTAGGAGAGCACATAACCACTCACTGAGAATGGTCTGCAGGGAAGGGGAGGGAAGAGGAAATGGGAAGCAACCCATGCTATCCATAGGCCCTCCCCAAAATTCCTTTCTGGCTATGCTACTGGCGCAAAGACTATTGCACGTGGTAAGAAGGGAGGTAGGGTGGATAATGGCAACAGATAGTTGTGTTTTCATTGGATTAGTTTTAAAGAAATGAAAATAAATGTTCCCACTGGGCTGAGTCTAAAGGTAGCTGTTCATATGTGAACATGTCCATGCTGTGGCTGAACTTGTGACTGCACCAGTGACCCTGGGAGCTGTGTGTGCGGGCGTTGCTCCTTGCATCAGCTGTATCCCAGGAAGCTGTGCAAGGAGGAGTGGCTCCTTGGTCTGCTTGTACCTCTACGGCTGCGCACGAGGGATGGCTCCATATGACACTGGTAATGAGCACAATGTAGTAGAAGCTTGGCATCTGCAAAACAAAAGTAGCTCAGAGGCTGAGGAGGGGTACATGGTATTATAGTTTATTAAAAATAAATTAAAAGCAAAAACACAGAGGAAACTGGTTTGGGGAAAACATTTCATTCCAGGAGAATTGTAACCCCTCATAGATCCTTGAGCTCGTGTCCTGCTGCAATTTCCTAAGCACTAAGGGGCTTCAGCCCAGGAGCACTGCAGCGGGCAGACTGGGGGGGGGGGGGGGGGGGGGGGGGTGGAGGATACAATGCTGCCTCCACATGCAACGGAGTGGACAGACTGCCTTGCAGACCTAGCCAACGAGCCTGAAAGGAGGGGGGGGGGAGGTTGGGGGAGTGCGAGTATCCTCTGCATGCTCCATACAGGAGCACGGCACTAAGGAAACCAGTAGTGGAATCTAGTAATGCACCAGGGACCAGGATTCAAATCCTATATCACACACTGATGCTCCTTGTAAGCGCTTTTGTTGCTGCAGACGCCAGTGCAGATAAGCTCTTTGAGGAACGGACTCAATGTACCTGATTGCAATCTGTTGTATTATGTCCTGTTTTGTCCATTATATCAACACAGAAATAAATAAATAAATAACTGCCAACAGAACTCCTGCCAATCCCCAGCCTCTCACATATCACCTCTTACAGTAGTACACCTAAGGTGGGTGTATAGATTAAAAACTGCTTTGAAATGGAGGGGTGGGGCTACGTTTTACACTAATACAAGCAATGTCCAAGGGAAATATGGACAGAAGTGAACAGGGAAGTGGGTCAACAATATATGAAGTCATACAATGCAGGGGTCAATGACGTGACAGTAGACACTGGAGGGATTGGTGACACAAAGCTGTGTAGTGCAGTGGGTCAGTGATTCATAAAACCATAAACTGGAAGGGGTCAGTAACATGAACCTATTCACTAGGGGATATGGAACATGTGACACCAAAGGGAAGACGAGAGGACAGTTGCCAGGGTTTGGGGATGTGCAGATGGCTTTGCTGGTACTTCTTCTGGGGATAGCAAGTATGCTTTGAAGGATGTGAGAAAGGCTCACGGAAATAAAAAAAAAACTGCTAGCCAGCTGCCTGCAGGATCCCAGGGGCTCCCGAGTCTTCCTCAACTGTTGCGCTCCTGAACTGCCCCTCAAAAAGATTGAAAAACATATCCTATTTAGAAATATTAGTACAAGCAGTGGTCCTCAGAGGAAAGGGCTGGTTTGTTGTAACTCATTCAGAAGAACGTGCAACCCTCCAAAGACCAAGATTCACCCCTTCTGCTGCTTCTGTGCAGTTAGTTTGCCTCTGTTAAGATGTGAGAAAGGGTTGACAGGCTTTAGATGTAGCAGTCGACTTGCCTGGACTCTCTTCCATACATGCTGGACCCAGGCTTAGGTGGCATTCGGCTCAGTCACAATTCATTTGGTTGCCAGTCCTGGTCTTCAGAAAGAAAAGGATGAGGGAAGGAGGATGCAGGGCGATGGTCACAGCATTGGCAGACGCAGCTGGTTAGAATGGGAGATTACTATGGAAGATGTTTTACAAATGACACGTCCAGTTTCAAGTAGCAGGAGAGTCAGGGCATCCATCTACGACTCTGTGGGCTCTTTACAGTCTCTGCCACTTTGGTGTTTAGTAATCCGCTGTGTATTCTGTGCCATGCAGACCTCGACACAATAACGTGAACTCCTTCACCATTTCCTTCATACGTCTCTTATTTACACGTTCTCTGTCAACAACAACAAAAAAATCACAAAGAAAAAGGATCAGAATTTCTAGTGCTCTGGTTATTGCCAAAGATCTTCTGCTGGAGCCTGAAGCCAAACCTATAGAAGATGGCTGGTACCAATGGCACAGGAAGCTGAAAAGGGATTTGCACAAGGTCACACAACTCCAATGACTAGAGATTAGAGAACAGACACAGGAAGAGAAAGGGACTTGACCATTTTGTTCTGATTGTGACCTTGTGCAAGAGAAATTTTCAGAACATTTCATGTATGGAAACTGGTATTTGAAAATCTCTCTCTCTCTGCCCCACCCAAGTGGTGCAAGTATTCATGCTGTTTCTTTTATCTTTTGGATGTCAGATTAGGTCAGGACAAGACTATTGAGGATCTCATTTAGACATCCCCATATGTACTTCAAACACACAGGACTCACATTCCCTTGCCAGCAGCCCCAGACTTCCCTTTGGAAAATGAGTTTGCCAGCCCAAAAACTGCCCCCTCATTGTACTGCATCTAAGAGTGAAATAAGGACTGTAGTGTGATAAGCACAAACTGCCTCCCCTCTACAGAGGGACCCTTAACACATTACACAATTTCATGCATATAGGATCATGGAAACACAAGCACATGAATAGATGCACTCATGAAGGAATGCACAGAGATAGAGAGAAAACCAAGCAAACTTGCATGCATGCAGAGACAGACACACCTGAGCACTTGCTGGCTAAAGGTCTCCTTCTGTTCAGGGCTGATTCGGCTGGAGGGAAACCCTTCCTGCTGCAGGACCTCCTTGATCCAGATGCTTAGGTAGCTGAAGCATTGCTTGTTCAGAGCAAAGAGAATCTCAGCAAAAAGATCCATCAGGTTGCGAGATGCCTGCCCACCAATTCCCTACAGGAAACAGGATAAAACAGCACTGAATAAAACTGCCCTCAAACACACTGAGGGAGGCCCAATCGGGATCACAATGAAGCAATGTATAACACAGAGGACAAGCCATAAAAACATAAAACATAGTATTCTGGACCAAACCAAAGGACCACTGAGCCCAGCATCATGCCTTTGATAGTGGCTAATTCAGGTAGCAAGTATCTTACAGGATCTCAATGAACACACCCATTCCTTATTGCTCGTTCCCAGGAATAAGCAGAGGCTTTTGGGCTAGTCTAATGGTTAGAAAATAGGAAAGCTCAGTTCAAATCCCACTGCTGCTCCTTGTCATCTTGGGCAAGTCACTTAAACCTACATTGCCTCAGGTACAAACCTGGACAGAAGTGATCATCACACACCATGAGCTAAAGTGGAGAACAGACACACAAAACTCCGCTCCTGGATTGTATGCATTCTGACTTTAGTAAAATGGGGGAGTACCAAAAGCACAAGCTGCGGAAACGCAGTGGTCCAAGCTGAAGGAGCTATAAAAACGCCTTCAGGTTTTTAAGGAAAGTCAACAAAAGCAAGAAGAAAAGGGAATTGATGTAGTTCTCCAGTTGGCTGAGAAAATAAAGGCAGGATTCATGAAATACTGAAGAATGCAAGAGAAGGAACACAGGATAAAATTCAAAGAAGTGAAATGAGAAATGTGGCTGGCAAAACACTTTGTGATGTACAGATAGGTGACAAGGAAAGCAAGATGTGGAATTGTAAGACTGAAGGATGCTGGAAAAAGCAGATGTGTTAAACAAATACTACTGTTCTATGTTCACGGAAGAAAATCCTGGAGAAGGACCATGGATATCTGCCGAGGGTACAAGTGGGAATGGAGAGATATTGTACCGTTCACAGAAGAATGTGTCTGAAAAACTGAAACTGGACAAAGTCAGGAAGCCGGATAATGTTGAGGGAGATCAGAGAGCTTTTGGTGACAGAGAAGAACTGGGAAACTGCAGGTCGGTAAGCCTCACTTTGGTGGCTGGAAAAGTAACAAAGGAACTGTTGAAAAAAGAACAGGGAACTTCCTCAACTTGATGTGTTGCAAAAACCAAGGCAACATGGTTTTTCCAAAGGAAAATTGTGTCAAACATGTCCAACTGATTTCTTTGATGACTGAGTCACCAGAGAACAGGATCAAGAGTAGAAGCCAGATGTAGTCTACTTGGATTTCAGCAAGACCTTTGCTTGTTTGATTCTTGATATACTGCCTTTCTGTGGTATAACTATAGTGGTTTACCTTATCACATATATATAGGTGCTGTATTTTTTCTGTCCTCAGTGGACTCACAATTGACTCATGAATAAACTGAGCAGGCTGAACTGGATTGGAAACTGGTTGACTGACGGGTGATAAATGGATCCACTAAGAGAAAAGGAAGGTGAGTAGTACAGAGGCCTATTCTATTCAGTATATTGTAAGCAACATTGCCAAAAGAATTAGAACAGGGGTGGGCAACCTAAAGCTTCTGGGATAAATGTGGTCGTAAGACCATGGGAAGTATACACAGAAATCATTATTAGCCAAACGTTTGGCTATTTTAAATTCCGTACTTCACAACTATTTTCAGAATGGCCACTCGAGCAGTTTGTTTCCTTTGTTTTTAGTTAAATTTTTAACTTATTTATCAGAGACAGTGTGTGGAGTGCCTTGCATTTCCAGTTCCAACATTACATAATGTTCCAGCCAGTTAGGGATAGTTCTGTCATTCATGCGGTCCTCTGTGTATAAAGGTTGCCCACCCCTGGGCTACAAGAAGTTTCCTTTTTCGTGGATGAAGTGAAGATAAGCCACAGAGTGGACACTATATAGGGAATGGACAACAAGGAGAAGTCATTAGAGACTTGCACAGGAACGGGGTTCCCGGGGTTCCCATGGGGACGGAAGCAGTTCCTGTGAGGTTCCAGTGGGGATGGAAAAAATTCCTGTAGGGTTCCCATGGAAGTGTACGCTGCACTTGCACCAGCCTCTCACCTACTGAGTACCAAGTTCTTTGAGTTCTGTCTCCTCCTCCTCCTCTTTGCTTTAACAACACAGATGCAGAAAGTCTCCATTAAGGAGATGGTAGAGACACAAATGGTGACGGCATTCAAAAAGGAATGGGAAAAACACAGAGGATCTCTAATTCGAAAATAGAAGTTATAAAAAACCTAAACTTAAACGGCTGCATGTGTGTGGATGTGTCGAGTAACACTTAGATGGCGATTCTGGCTGTGATGAACTAGGGCTGATACCGGACAGACTTGTATGGTCTGTGTCTCATATATGGCAATCTGGTTTAGGATGGTCTGGAAAGGGCTTAGACAGCATGAGGAAAGTGCTGGACAGACTTATGGTCTGTGTCTCGCAAATGAGAAGACAAATAGGCTGGAGTGGGCTTTGACAGCAACTCCAGCAGTTGGAACATAAGGATAGGACCGGATGGAAACGCCAAAGAAAGACCATAATCAAGTATATAATAACACATTCATTGTTGATTTAATTATGAATTGATAATGAGCGTGACTATTGAGCAGACTGGATGGACCGTTCAGGTTTTATCTGCTGTCACTATGTTACTGTTAATCCTCTCTGCTCCCGGGCTGATGTGCAGACCTCAGCTCTGACACAGGCACGGTGTTATAGAATATTGGGATTTCGTGGCCAAATTGTGCACCAAGATGTTACCCGACCTACTGGCGCGTGCATGTGGCGACCTCTCAGCACACAGTGCCAGTGAGTCAGAGACAAGTCTTACTTGTGTGCACCAGAGTGTTCCAAGTTCCATTCCTTCCTTGCCTGCAGTGCTGCAGCTTGAACCCTGCGAGAGACAGAGCCGACTGGAATTTTTCTTTATGCACCATTACATTCTTGTGGGACTGAGTGGGGACAGGTTAAATTTTTGTGGGGACAGGTAAGATTTCTGTCCCCGTGCAACTCTCTAGAAGTCATCTACAAAAATTGGAAGAATGGTCTGTTTGGCAATTGAAATTTAAGGCAAAAAAAGCACAGACTGATGCGCTTGGAATGTAGAAATCCAAAGGAGCTGTACATGACAGGGGATGAGAGCCTGATGTGCAAGGCCTGGAAAGGGACCTTGAGGTGACTGTGTCCGGGGATCTCAAGTTGGTGAAACATTGTTATAAGGCAACAGCCAAAGCTGGAAGGATGCTAGGTTGCTCAGAGAAAAGCATAACCAGGAAAAAGAAAAAAAAGAGGCGTTAATGCTCCTATACAAGTCATTGGTGAGGTCCCATTTGGCGTACTGTGCTCAGCTGTGGATGCCTTACCTCGCTAAGGACACAGGAAGACTTGACACAGTTCAAAGAAATATGAAATGGGGTTTGCACCAAAAGACATGACAAGATTCTTACAAACCTGAATAATATATACCCTAGAGCAGTGGTTTTCAACCCAGATGCATGCAAGTCTCTCTCATGCATATTCACTGTGGATATCCTGAAAACCAGATTGGCCAGGTGGTCCCCGAAGAATGGGTTGAAAACCACTGCCCTAGAGAAAAGGAGAGAAAGAGGAGATGATACAAACATTTACTTGAAAGGTATTGGTATGCAAACAAATCTTTTTCAAAAACGGGATATAACCGAGCCCTGCTGTAATAAAAGGCCCTGAAAAATGCGTGGGATAAATGCAGAGGATGGAATCAAAACAAGCTTAAGTGACCTCATGGCTCATACAGGAGGATTCTATATATGGTGCCTAACGCTGCATGCAGAAATTGAGGAGCGAGTCCAAGTTGCATGCACAACTTAACTGATTAACAAGCCCTTAACTAGCAATAATTGGGTGCTAACCAATTAATGCAGTTAATTGGCATCAATTAAAATTTTCATGCACTATGCTATAAGGCTCAGCATTTAATTCTCATAGCGCATTTGTGAAAAGGGGGTGTGGCCAGGATTTCAGGGGCGTCCTGAAAAGTTGTGGGCGGAAGCACACTTAACTTGGGCACCAGCATTTACACCTGCTTTCAGCAGGCCTAAGACTAGCGCCCAAAAGATAGGCTTGGGATCCATGCCTAGTGGGGCCTTTATAGGATAGTGCTGCTTAGTGCAAAATGTTTTGGGTGCCATTTATAGAATCTTCTTCCCTGATGTGTTATAATGGGCAGGATAAACAAATATCAACTTATATTCCGTAAATTAGCTTAGTGGTCCAATGGGATGAAAAAAAAAAAAGCAAAACGTTACTCACCTGTAGCAGGTGTTCTCTGACGGAGCCCAGTTCAGACACTGCCTAACATGTATAGCTAAGTTCTAGCAGTGTCCCACCAAGCATGCGTGGGTGTGTTCCAGCTCAACATGCAAGTGTGGGTCCCGATAACTCCTAGGGGAGGTGGATACGTGAGAATACTTGGCCTACTGTAACTTTGCTTTCTCTGAGGACAAGCAGGTCAAATGCATTCAAATGTGGGAATCCCTAGCTAGGACAACAGGGACTCGAAATGCCAAGGCATTCAAGTAAATTAACCTGAACCTAAATACAAATTGGTCTTGAAGGTGCAGCCTGGAACAGAACAAAACTGGGCCTAGGAGGGTGGAATGGATTCTAGACTCCGAACTAATTCTGCACTACTGTCTGACTGAACTGGCTGTCACATCAGGTATCCTGCTCAAGGCAGTAAGTAGTAAGATGTGAACGTGTGAAGACCACGCCATCTATGGAACGCTCTCCCTAGACCTATCCGAGCAATCCATGACCACCTACCATTCAGAAAAGCACTAAAAACCCATCTATTCAAACAAGCCTACCCAAAAGACCCAGATTAATCTCATGAACCCATCTACCTTACATATACTGAAGAGAAAACGACATTGACTCAGAATCTATCTCCCACCTTACTCTCCTCTCTCTATCACCTGTCTCTACCTACCTACCCATCCATTTACTACCCATCCATCATTCTATTATGTTATACTTAATTTCCCACTTTACATAACAAAATTCTGTGTTACCTATTACTATTTAAGACGCATTGAGCCTGCTTTTAGTGGGAAAGTGCGGGATACAAATATAATAAATAAATAAATAAATAACCTTGCTAATCTCCTCGATGGAGCTGATCTCAAGAGGGCTACCGACACAGCCATAGCTCTAATATTATGAGTTGTGACATAACCCTGGAGAGTCAGCCTGGGCATAAGTGAAGGAGATGCAATCTGCTAGCCAATTGGAAAGTGTGCATTTGCCAATGGCTACCCCCATTCTGTTTGGATCAACAGAAGCAAAAAGCTGGATGGATTGTCTACGGGCTTTAGTCAACTCAATATAGAAGGCTAAGGCTCGCTTGCAGTCTAAGGTATGCAGAGCACTTTCACCAGGCATGAGGTTTTGGGAAGAATGTTGGCAGAACAACTTACTGGTTAAGATGGAACTTCAACACTACCTTAAGGAAGAAACTTGGGGTGCATTGAAAAGAACTACTCTATTGTGATGAAACTTCATGTAAGATGGATCAGCTAGTACTAGGGCCTGAAGCTCACCGACTCTGTGAGCTGAAATGACCACCACCAAAGTCACAATTTTCCAGGTCAAATACTTCAGATGACAGGAGTTAAACGGCTCAAAAGGTGCTTTCATCAGCTGGGCAAGAACAATGTTGATATCCCATGGCACAGCAGGACGTTTGACCGGTGTATCTGTCGGCAGCAAACCTCACATGAATCGAACTAGAAGCTGTACAGAGATGAGCTTACCCTCTAGAAGGAGATGGTAAGCACTGATTGCACTGAGGTGTACCCCTTACAGAGTTAGTTTTCAAACCAGACTCAGCGAGAGGCAGGAGACATTCAAACAGTTTTTGTGTAGGGCAAGTAAGAGGATCTAAGGTCTTGCCCTCAAACTAGATGGCAAATCTCCTCCATTTAAAAGATCATCATCTTGGTAGAATCTTTCCCGGAAGCAAGCAAGATTTTGGAGACACCCTCAGGCAGATTCAAGAACTGAAATTCTACGCTCTCAGCATTCAGGCTATGAGGGCCAGGAACTGGAGGCTGGGGTGCTGAAGGGATCCCTCCTTCTGCGTGATGGTCAGGAAAAGCGAAGATACTTACCTGTAGGCAGGCCTTATAGTTTTACAATTGGGTAATGCGGCACTGCATTGTCCAGTCTGGAGCTTATAACAAGACTTTTCAGAGCTTCCCACCCGCTATGAGGGCGTGGTTAATATAGTTAAATACTACAGCACAAAAAAAATAAAATAAAAAATAGGAGACAACTCCTAGGGGAGGTGGGAAGGTTTGTGAGAATATAAGGCCTGCTGTCCTCAGAGAATACCTGCTACAGGTAAGTATCTTTGCTTTCTCCCAGGACAAGCAAGCCATTACTTCTCACAATTGGGGTATCCCTAGCATCCAGGCTCACTGAAAACAACAATTGGGCCTCATGATGGTGAGGACATAACTCAGATTAACACAAAACTATATACAAACTGAGTGAGAGTGCAGCCTAGAACAGAATAAAACGGGCCTGGGGGTGGAGTTGAATTCTAGACACCAAACAGATTCTGCAACACTGTTTGCCCGAACTGACTGTCACGTCAGGTACCTTGCTCAAGGCAGTAATGAGATGTGAATGTGTGGACTGAAGACCACGTTGCAGTCTTGCAAATTTCTTCAATGGAAGCTGACTGCAAGTGGGTTACCGATGCAGCCGTGGCTCTGACATTGTGAGCCTTGACATGACCATCCAGTGTCAGCCCAGCCTGGGCAAACCGTGTGATATCCTGGGGCTCCATGGATGCCGGCTCACACCCAAAAACAAGGGAATAACAGCAGAAGCCAAATCTAACAGCTACTAGCAACTGCCTACAGCAAAGTCTTAACAGAATTACACTGGATACCACAATAAATCTTCTGCGAGATGGAGAAAAAAAGCCTCAAATTTTGGTAAACCCATTACTACTGTCTTAAGTGTGACTGGCATAAAAAACTCCATCTCACAGAATACAAAAACTTTGTCTGTATCACACTTTGCCTCACAGTACTTATCTGCAGTCTCTCTTCAAGGGATGCCACTAAATGTTCTGCAGTGACACCCTTCACAACAATCATCCATCGAATTGGTGCTCAAATCAAACTGCAAACCAGACTCCTGACAAAGATCCTTGTTTCGCCAGACCCACTGGCTGCTTCAGGGAAAATCAATCTTCAACTAGTGCACACCTTTCAAGGATGGCACCTGGGCTAAAAAGATGCAATTCCTACCGGAAGTGCAAATGCTGCCTCTACCAGTTGTGATGTCACTTCATTCAAAAAGAACTTTAATAAAATGCGAACCATTCAATTCTGTAATTAAGGTCCAATGGCCAAACAGTATCCAGTTTGTAAATCCACCATCAGATCCAGTATTAGCACCCTGCCCCGCCTGTAAAAATTGACACATGTATGTACCCTGTCTGATGTTATAAAAAAACAAATTAAAGTTTTGAAGTCACCTCAGTAAGGTCAACACACAATCCCTCACTGCAAAACACTAAGTAGAAACTTGTGCAGAAACACACTCAGAACCTTACTGTACCATAACAGCTAACTCTGAGGACTCAAAGAGCAATATTATGCATGAAAAGGCAGCACTGTAAATATTATACAATATCCTAAAAACCCAATACACTATCTAGTGAGAAAAAAAGAACAAGACTGCTACAGATCTCTACACTACATGCTAGCCTAGCAACACACCTTACTCACACATGCGAAACACAGACAGTCTAACAACAAATATGAAACTAGGAATCACAGACCAGTAATAGAGACACAAAGGCAAAAATCTGAACTGGAAAACAGTCAGACACGGCATATACAGCAATACCAGAGAAACAGAAATACAAAATATCAGAGAAGCATATTTTGCAGTCTGACATGTTCCAACTGATTTCCTGGATCTCCTATTCATTTCACATTTCTTCTCTATCCATGTCTGCCATCCATCTGTCCTGTCCAGCATCTCTACGCTGTGTTCCTGTTCAGCATCTGCCTAGTCTCTTTTCCACTCTCCATGTGTCTTCTCCTAAAATTTCTTTCCAGGGTGGCTTTTCCATTTTTTCTCTCCTCTTGTCTTCTTCCTTTTCTGATCTACATCTGTCTGGCACTAAGCTTTCATTTTATGTTCCCCCCCCCCCCCCCCCCCCCCACCACACTTTTCTCTCACCTGCATCTATCTACTGGCTTTTACCATCTCCCTCTCATTCCATTTCCAGCACTCCTATTGCCCCCCCCCCCCCCCCGTCTCTTCCTCACCCACTTCTTTAGTCCTCCATTCCCATCCTCTATACTTACCCTCTTAGCTCTCATCTACCTTCCACCGCATCGCATCACTCTATCAGTCCTAGCTCAATTCCTCTCTCCTTCCTTTCCTTGCCTCCAAGGCCATTCTTCTGTCTGTTACTTTATACCCAATAGCCCCATTTCCACTCTCACTCAACCCTTTCAGAGACCCATCCCCTTCCTCCAATACCCCATTACCCCCATCCCTTGTCAATGCCTCTGATCCTTTCTCCAGTCTTCCAGGTCATTCACGGTATGTCTCAACCTTTCTCTCTATCATCCCCTTTTCTTGCCCCTCTTCTCATATACTTCATTTCACATCCTCACTCATTTTCTCAACCCATCAATATACCCTCCCTCATATCTAAAACTGCCAAGTATTCACTATCTCCTCAAATTCCGTCATCCCCCCCTATCTGTAATTTCCTGTCCTGTTCCTCTTCCTCTCCCCTCCACCCACAATGCCTAGCCCCATCCTCTTCCACTCTGCCCCTCTCCCCATACCCCCTAGCCATCTCCTGCTTTCTCCTCCCCATACCCCCTAATCCCATCTATTTCCTGCTCCTCCCCCCACCAAACATCCTCGCCCCATCTTCTACTCTGTTCCCCTCCCCCACCCACACCCCCATCCATCTCCTGCTCCTTCCCCCTCCTCCCCATGGTCTGGAATCTATCACCTTCCCTTCCACTGCCCCCCCCCCCCAATATTCTGGCATCAATGTCCTTCCCTTCTCCTCCTCCCCCCCCCCCCCCCCCCCCCCCGTCTGGCATCTCTCTGATTTCATCCTCCTCTCCCCTATGGTCTGTCATCTCTCTTTTCCCTGCCTTCCCCCCCCACCCCCACCTGCGGTCTGGCATCTCTCTCCTTCCCTCCCTCCCACTCCTGGCGATGTGGTGGTTCTCCCTCCCCCCCCCCCCCCCCCCCAATCGGCAGATTCTGCATTCCTTGCTTCCTCCACCTCTCCCCCTGTGGGATCTGGTACTATTCTCTCCCTTCCCACTTCCTGCATCACTGCCCTTGTTTAATCTTCCATGCCGCTGCCCGCTGGCAGAGTCAGTGAAGTAAGCAGATTGCCTTTGGTGGCCTTGGAAGCTTTCTCTCTGCTACAACTTCCTGTCCCGCATAGGCAGGACATGATGTAGCAAAGGGAAAGCTTCTGGGGCCGTGAAGGCAGTGTTTTTATTTCACAGACACTGCCGGAGGGCAGCAGTACGGAAGATTAAACAAGGACATTTTATTTATTTATTGCATTTGTATCCCACATTTTCCCACCTATTTGCAGGCTCAATGTGGCTTACAATATGTTAAACAATAATCACATTAGTGGAATAAGAATTTCAAAATATAGTTACAAATAAGGGACATCAATGCAGGGAGTGGGAAGGGAGAGAATAGTACCAGATCCCACAGGGAGGGAGGTTGATAGGCTGGATTTCAGGTGGAAGAAGGAGAGAGAGGGCCATGCCAAGGCTGGCATGGGGTCCCTGGGAGCATGAGGCCCTGTGCGATCGCCCCTAAGACTGGCCCTGTCCTTTCTGGTGGAGTTTTGTTTTCAATTCCCCCTGACTACAGAATAGGGCACCACATCGATCACGGCACATCTTATGCACCAGTTCGATGGACGGTTGTTGAGAACAGTATCACTGCAGAACATTTAGTGGCATCCCTAGAACATAGTAACATAGTAGATGACGGCAGAAAAAGACCTGCACGGTCCATCTAGTCTGCCCACGATAAACTCATATGTGTATACCTTACCTTGATTTGTACCTATCTTTTTCAGGGCACAAATCGTATAAGTCTGTCCAGCAGTATTTCCCGCCTCCCAACCACCAGTCCCGCCTCCCATCACCGGCTCTGGCACAGACCCCGTATAAGTCTGCCCTCCCCTATCCTAGCCTCTCAACCACCAACCCCTCTTCCCCCCGCCACCCAATTTCAGCTAAGCTTCTGTGGATCCATTCCTTCTGCACAGGATTCCTTTATGCCTGTCCCACGCATGTTTGAATTCCGTTACCGTTTTCATCTCCACCACCTAAGACTGAAGATAAGTACTGTGATTCTAAGTGCTTATGAAGACTTGGAAGTTTTTCACTGTGATACCTGGGTTTTTATATTGTGTGAGACGGAGTTTTCTTTATGGCAACGATAGTACTTATGACAGTAGTTGTTATGGGGTTACCCAGAATATATAAAAGTGTCACCTAAACTTGACGCTGTCTCCATCTCGTGGAAGATTTATTGTGGTGTTCACTGTAATTCCATTAAGACTTTGCTGTAGACAATTGCTAGTAGCTGTGCATCTATTTCCTGGCAGGTGAAATACTTTTGAATATCGTGTGTGGGGGTGGGGGTGGGGTCAGCATTTTCTCTTTGCTAAGCCTCTAGTAACATTGCCCACTCACCTCCAATACAGCCTGCAGTAACATCTTTCCATTTTCATGCACCACCTGACCAACAGGTGCTATTTCCCCACAGCGAGGCAACATTTCTGTCTGTAATTAAAAGATAAAGATCCATGAATACCTCCCCCCTCAGCTTCTCTTTCATGAAGACTGCTATTATAAGGTACCACATTCAAGTGACTGGGATCATATGGTACTGGATCCTGAGATGGGACAGTTACAGGAATATCTGGGATGTTGTCTTACTGGGCCATAGCTGAAGGAGGGTACACCGAGTCCCTGGGAAAACACATTGAGTCTTTATTTATTTTTATTTATTTATTGCATTTGTATCCCACATTTTCCCATCTATTTGCAGGTGCAGTGTGGCTTACAATATGTTGTAAAGATGGAAGTACAATTGTAGCAGCTTGGTTATTGATTACATTGTGACGAGTTATGCGAAGACAAGTGAAGTATCATCGAGGGAAAAGAACAATTGAAAGAACAATGGAACAATGGAAAGAAACAGCAAGAAGAATGATAGGACAGCAGAATAGTAATAGGAGAACATTCTATAAAAAAAATATATATATATATATTATGAGTAATGGTATACATTGCGCCTGCATGAGTGGGAAAATGTGGGATATAAGTAACAAACAAATAAAGAAATAAATGTGGTAAATCTATTAACAGTGTGTGGACTTCATATGCTTTGATCTTTTCTATAAATTTTATCAAAGAGATGAGTCTTCAATAATTAGCGGAAGTTGGTTAGTTCGTAAGTCATTTTCAGGTTGCGTGGTAGTGT
Source organism: Microcaecilia unicolor (assembly GCF_901765095.1). Classification (NCBI taxonomy): domain Eukaryota; kingdom Metazoa; phylum Chordata; class Amphibia; order Gymnophiona; family Siphonopidae; genus Microcaecilia; species Microcaecilia unicolor. The sequence continues at coordinate 1,170,916 of NC_044036.1, forward strand.
ATTCCAGAATTGTGTGCTCATGTAAGTAAAGGTTGATGCATGTAGTGTTTTGTATTTTATTCCTTTGCAATTAGGGAAGTGGAGGTTGAGGAAAGTACGGGATGATCTTTTAGCGTTTCTGGGTGGTAGGTCTATTAAGTCAGACATGTAGGCTGGGGCTTCACAGTGAATGATTTTGTGGACTAATGTGCATACCTTAAAAGTAATGCGTTCTTTGAGTGGGAGCCAGTGCAGTTTCTCTCGTAAGGGTTTAGCACTCTCGTATTTTGGTTTTCCGAAGATGAGTCTGGCTGCTGTATTCTGGGCTGTTTGAAGTTTTCTCAGTATTTGCTCTTTGCATCCTGCGTATAGTGAGTTGCAGTAGTCCAGATGGCTGAGTACAAGTGATTGCACTAGGCTGCGAAAGACGGATCTTGGGAAGAGTGGTTTTATTCTTTTCAGTTGCCACATGCAGTAGAACATCTTTTTAGTTGTATTGTTTGCATGAGTTTCGAGTGTTAGGTGGCGGTCAATAGTGACTCCAAGGATTTTTAAGGTTCCTGAGATCGGAAGGTTTAGGTTTGGTGTGTTTATAGCGGTAAATTCATTCGTGTTGTATTGGGAGGTGAGTATTAGGCATTGAGTTTTTTCTGCATTTAGTTTCAGTCGAAAGGCATCTGCCCAGGTGTTCATGATGTGTAGACTTTGGTTGATTTCATTGAAGATTTCTTTGATGTCATGTTTGAAAGGGATGTATATTGTTACATCATCAGCGTATATGTATGGGTTAAGGTTATGGTTTGATAGGAGTTTTGCCAAGGGGATCATCATTAGGCTGAAAATTGTTGGTGAAAGAGGTGATCCTTGTGGGTGGGGGGGGGGGGGGGGGGAGGGAAAATGGTAGTGAAGTGTGGTTGGACCTTAGGTGGCTCACACATATAGATATAAATAACTATGATAACCAAGACTGAATAGATAGGGATGGGCTGGAGTGTTAAATTTTAGCTTCTGAACTTAGTACAAGAAGAGTGCTGGGCAGACTTCTAGGGTCTGTGCCCTGAGAATAGCAAGGACAAATCAAACTCGGGTATAAAGTATCACATACCATGAAAAATGAGTTTATATTGTTGGACAGACTGGATGGACCGTATCTGCCGTCATTTACTATGTTACCTGTAGAAAGTGTTCTCCACAGAGAGAGAGATACAAGTCCTCCTACTCTCAAGCTCAGAAAAGATATGTAAGTTTTAGAGAGTCCCTACTTTGCATGTGCATGACTTTCCATCACATACTATTACACGAGACCTCCTCAGTCAATGGTTGGAGGTTGGGCCAACAATTTATGTTAAAACTTAGCTTCCATCCCCCATCCTACTAGAAGGTTCTCCAGCACAAATACTAGAACTCCGGTTAAGTTATTCTGGAGGCAGACAGAACCCTATTCTGGGCTTTGGCCAAAAGGATGGTTGTAAGCTTTTGGGATTGCTGCTCTCTGGGATGAGAGCGAGATCATGGTGTCGAGGACAAATCTTTCATCTTGTTTGTGCAGAAAATTGGTTGATGCCTGCTTGTGGTAGCTTCTACTGACAACTGGCATCAAGGACAGCGATGTATTCTCAACACTGATTCATTCCCAAGGAAGCAGTGTAGCTCCTTGTTTCCTTGAGATTAATGCCAATGTTGATGGATTAGACTTCAAAGCCACCAAGAGGAGGAACGTCACAGTACAACCACAAAAGGTAAAGAAAACACTTATGTAAAGGGAATTAAAGGGCAGCAACACAGACCTTATTTACCTTTGAACAAGGATTCCTCTCCTGAGCTTAAGAAAGACCAATGCAATCATTAGGTTTGGCTACAATGCAGGCTATACAACTACAAATGAGGGAAATGTTTTTTTTAAAAAACTGTTAAGCATCCTGCTAGTCCAATAACATATATTCACTTAATCAAGAAAAGGGTATAAAAAAAGACTTATAAATAAATAAATGTCTCTTAGACCCTTTATACCCCAAGATAAAATTATATGTGAGAGATTCCAGCCATATTACAAGTATTAACCTAATGGTGACACTTTGGATTTACTCATCATCATTAGAAAGTTTATATAATGTCTTCAAATTTAAGGGTCCCCACTCATTTTTAAAAACTGATTTAACATCCTTAGCATTCAATGAAAAGTTATTTTTGTTTTCAAGGGCAATTTTTCCAACAAATTAAGGGAAATGCGATGGGTGCCACTATGGCACCCTATTGTTAATTTGTATTTTGCCAGTTTTGGAGAAGAAAGAATATAGATGATGCTCTTAAGGAGGAAGTGTGCTTCATTTTTGAACATGACCCAGTCACTCCATTCAGGACTTAACCAAGAGAAGGATCTCAGACCCTTTTTTTAATATTTAATTTTGAACTGCATTTTATAAATTCATAATGTTTTTCTTTATTTTCATTTGATTCAGAACATATACACAGTAACGGTGGTCTGTATCCACCCAATTCCCTTATTTGAAGAGAAGCCCTATTAGGTATTTTTATTAGGTCTTCAATGAGGTTTTTTTTTTTATGCAGATTGTTTGTTTCATGTGCTTTTCATGGAAATTTCATTCCTGCTTTTTAATACTGTGGTCCTGGTTCTTCATAGCAATCTTTATGCCTAATGTTTGTACCTCCTTGAAGAAATGTGAGAAACATATTTCCTGTTATGAAGAATACGTAAGAATATGAACAAATGTTTTGAAAATCTACATTGTGTTTATTAATCCTCAGTTCTTTAAAAGACGTGCTTTTGAAGTCTTCTTCAGTCTGTTTTTTTTTCAGGTGACATCATTAGAGACTCTGCTAAAGTTAGCGGCCCATGCATGATGACCCAGTCTTTACTTTGGTACGGCAGTTTTCCTGCAGAGAGGCTAAGGAAAGATTCTGGAGTGCAACGTTTCAAATGTTCAAATTTTTAGAACATTCTAGGCCACATGTTAACATTGGAAAGGATAAACTTTTTATGTTAGAGATTGTTTCTGTTCAATAAAGGCACTAATTTTTATTTTTAATCACTCGTGACTCTAATGTATTCTATTTAAGGAACACACCTCAATGCATCAGAATTAAGTCAATTTGGATTTGCATATCTTTTAAGGAGTGACCTAATGGTTAGTGCAGTGGGCTTTGATCCTGGCAACCTGGGTTCAATTCCCACTGCAGCTTCTTCTGACTTTGGGCAAGTCACTTAACCCTCCATACAACATTCTTCAGGCATGTCATCTTAAGGAATGTAATCAAGCCAAAGAGAAGGACTCAATGGTGCAACAGAAACTGTATAACAAAGAAAAAGCACACAGGACTCAGGATGGAAAGAGGCCCTCAATAAAGATCACTTTCTGTACCGATTCCTGAGGCTTACATGTTTTTTCTTTGTTATGTATCTCAAGGAATCTGGGATTCACATTTTTGTGTGTTTAGAGCAGTTCTTCATGAAATGGGCACATAAGGGAACATACATTTTACATCTATCTATATACACACACACACACACACACATTTAGTACTGTAGGGTTTGGTTTATATAATTATTTTTTATGCCTAATATTCCTACCCATTAGGACAAGATATGGGAGACCCTTGCCTGAACATACTATTTTCATAACATTTTTGTGGCCCTTTTTTTAATGGTCTGTATTTTAGAAATTGATGTCATTAAAACTCAAAAGCAAGAGTGGATGTGTGGTGCTTCTTTCTTGCTTTTGTTCAATGGCTATCAAACCACATGGCTTAGGTACATTTTAATTGTGGTCCATTAAGGTACAGTGTTTTGAAGCCTTAGACAAGATGCTTGATTATTTTACATGTTGTGCCTTAATGTGCTGTTTTAATGTGTGTATTTCTGATACTGTATGTAAATGCTATTACTAGGATTTAATTTGCCTATCTTTAAATTTACCTCATTGACTGTACCTCATGCATATATTTGGTCATTTTACTATTGATATGCTGTCAACACAATTGTAAGTTGTTTATGTGAAGCTATGCCTGATGTACACTGCCTTGGGGGGATCTTTTCATAAAGGGCAGTCAATAATTCCAAACTGCTTTAAATGGATATTCCAGGAAGGTGTTACGTCCATCTTATAGGCTCCATGGAAAAAGAAAAATCAAGAGGTCCCACGTGATGGCCAAAAGCAAGACGTCATGCAGATGTGTGGTAGTGACTTTCAAAACCTCTCTCATGCTGATTTTACTGGAAGACAACTGCCCAGTCAGGAGGGCTTACTATCCTACTTGTCCTTGGAGAACAGGTCTTATGAGGCCCATAGCTGGAATAGGTACACGAGTCCCTGGGATAATGCGTTTTTGGGCTCTACATGACATAAGTACTGTACTCCCTGGGATAAGGGTTAATGGACCCTGATTTGGATAGGTAGAGTTCACAGTTCAAATGCATTTAATACACCAGAAAATCATGACATCTAAGTGGTTTACAATATAAAAACATATAGAGAAATTGAGGAAATTAAAGAGAAAGAAAAAGGTGGGATGGCCTAGGTTACGACATTATGTAAAATGTAAATTATATTAGAAATTAAGTTAAAAAGTCAACTTTAACATTTACACAATAATTAACTATATATTACTAACTACAACTAAGACATTTAAGGGAGGGAGGGAGTGAAAAGAAAGACACAGAAAGTGCACATCGCTGTAGTAGGGCAGGCCTGATGCAAGAGGATGCATGAATGGGCAATCAAATCAATGATGGGGAAACCGCCAGAAAGGCATGCTCAAATAGATGCATTTTCAGGAGAGATTTAAATTTTGATGGTGAGGCCACAGTGCCTTAATTCTGAAGTGCATTCCAGAAGTCAGCAGGATGAGTTATTTGGCTCTCGTTTGGGTAGCTACAGGTTAATTGCATCCTTGGGCTCATGGAGGAGTAGGTACAACAATCCCTGGGATAATGTTATTGTTAGGACAAAATGGCTCTTCCAGGCAAAAATTGATTTCAGTAGCTCCTTCCCTTCAGGGCCCGTGTGCTTCCACCCAGTGGGATTGTGTTCCAAGTGATGTTATGCTTTCCCATCTCTTGCAACAGTCCTACTTAGAGCAATGTGTTATTAGGCTCTAGGTGAGGGTAGGTACAGGTGGATCCTTGAAAGAACAGGATAGGTGTAAGGCTCTGTGTGTGGAAAGTGTAGACATAAGATATGGAAAAGCAAGTTTACTACTCACAAAAAACCCACACGAGGCCTTGACTGTTGGAGCTTCTGGAAACTTCAAAGAGATAACACCTGGAGTAGAGAAATATAAAAACGTGAAACTTTCAGGAAACTAAATTTAATGCCCTCCCTGAAAACTCAGTAGAGGATATGCTCAACATTCCAAATATTGCCAATGAGCCAACAGGCTCATGAGACAGAGAGACAACAATCTACCAGGGCAATAAAGTCCAGGACTTATCCACAGAATCATATGTATATACAAACTTCTTGAAAGTTCAGTAAATCTTCTTTGAGGTTTGCAAGTTATATGTTCTTAGGAATTTGGCTGAAATGACCATCACATGGGCTGGCCTCATAAATATATATATATTTTTTATATATTTATTTCTGGAACAATCGATTGACAATACATCTGAAAGAGCTACATTATTGGTTTCCTTTGTATTCAAACAGGATCTTAATAATATCTTGAGACTTTAAGCACTAAAGATCTGTTTGGGGGTGAAAAAATCTGGATCTATCCAGACGTTACCAGAGTTACCCAAGAGAGGAGAAAGATCTTCTTAGAAATGAAACAACAAGTGCTTGATCTTGGAGCCATGTTTTTCTAGCTTACTCATGTAAATGCATGATAAGACTTGGAGACTCAAAGTACATATTTTATGTGCCAGAACAATTAAAAGTTTTTCTAGCTTTGAAAAGACTTAAGTAATATTAGATAATGTTAGAGTCTCTATTCACTGCCTTGATTTAAATTTGCTGTTTTTTTCCTGTTTTACTCCTTTATTTCATAATCACCCCCCCCCCCCCCCACAAATGTGGTCTAAGAAAGTTAATGTTTTAATTTCCTATTTTTTTTCTTTGTAAAATTCTTCATTAATAATACACTATACTGTGTTTCTGTATACAAGTGTTTGACTTGTAATAACATATGAAAATTATTATAAATAAATATATTAAAAAATATATTTTAATGGAACTTGTCATAGGTTCTAGGGGAGACAGAGCATTGAGGGACAAGATTGAGATCTGCTAATAGGTCTGATTTTACCAGAGAAGGGACAGAGGCCTAGTTATTTTCTCACATTAGATCACAGAATAAAGTCATTGTCACCCTGTTTCTGCAGTTGTTCCATGTTATACTCACCACACTGAAAGACAGCTTTGATGTCCAAACTACTACACAAAAACAAGTCCGGCTTCCTTTTCAGAGCCTGCAAAGTACAGACACAAGTTAAAGTCTGCTTCCACAGAGCCAGGCAGCAAAGCTTCCCTGCAAAGACTCCACTCAAGCCCTTGGCAGTGTGGGCTATTTCACTGAATGTTAGCATCAGGCCCCCAATAGACAATCCCAACTTTCAAGAGGCCTTGAGCTTCCAGAAAAATCACAGGAAATAAGGAAGAGTTTGCAAGGAAACTACCATGAGTAGGACTGATGTGCTTTTATTCCTGGATCCCTTTTTCCAGCACAGGATGGAAAGAGACAGTATATGCAATTAGGAGCTCAGAATATTGTTCCCAGCAGACCAACATCAGGCTCATTCTTACTCTTACACTCAATGTGTGCAGCTCTAAACCTTGAAAAGAGAAGGGTCTGTCTGCATTAAGTGTTACTGTTAGATTCCCATCCTTAAGAAACTGATTAGAACCTTTATCTGCACACCATCAATCACTGGCAGCTCATCACATTTCAGATTTCTAACTTGCCCTTTTTCAAAACAGGAGCCCTGTGGCCTCAGGACCTGAAGAGGAACCCAGGGTAAGATGCTCTCATGCACTCTTCCTGGAAATCACTTCCTAGTACATGTTATTAGTGGAGAAGAGACATCATGGTACCAAAGGCAGACGGGTACCCAAACACACTCTTTTCAGTACCATGTGCACATGCAGGAAAAGGAAACAGCAGAAAAAGTGAGGAGAGGCAATCAATCAACCAAACATTTTTAGAACATGTTGCAATTGAAACTCCAGCTTTTCTTTTCCCCGGTGTGGGGTGACAGTGAGGCACGAGCAGCAGTGAATGAAATGCATTTTCTTCAGGAGCTGCCTGTGCCCCTCTTTCCCTGCTCCACCTGAATACTTCTTTTTATTGACAGAAGGCAAACTGAGCCTCCATAGGAATCTGGGCTGATTTGTAAAACAAATCTCTGTTTCACTATCAAGCTCTTGAGATGGGAGAAGGCGAAAAGCTACAGAAAGTAAACCCCTCTGCTTTTAAAGACCTCTACCTGGTAGATAAAAATTTCCCAAAGTACTACAAGTAAAGAGGGAGTTAGAAAAGGAAAAATATTTTATCCTGAGGGTTATTCTCATTTTTGCAACTAGGATCATGCTTGCTCAGATGCTTCCAGAGAAGCCACGCTCTTCCCTTCCAAAAGTGGCGTTTTCAGCTGTATTCACGTACCTCTCTTTTGAGAAACTACTACATGCAGACAGTACTTTGCCTCTATTACCATCTTTTGCATATTTACAACTTGAAACAGGAGAAAAAAAGTACAACACAGATTGCAATAATCCCATGAAATAACACTCTCTGAATCATACTGCATCAAAGCTCTAAGTGTGCAGCACTGAGCAAAAGAAACACTACTAGCTACACGCAGTAACGGCAGAAAAGCAAATCTCTCCACACGCTCTCATGATGTCCCAAAGAAACAGAGGAAGACAGTACAAAAAAAGCAGCCAGGCCCAGGGGTGCCACAAGTCACACATCCCTTCCCTGTCACATCAGTCACTTACCTGTCCAGTGGGTGTCAATGTGGAGCATCTTCTCCAGAGTTCTGGAGAAGCTTAGAAGGCTTTTCTGAATATTTGTAGGACTTCCCACAAAGGTCTCCTCAAACCAATTTAGTAGCTCTAGAAGGGGGGATGGGGAAGGAAGAGTGTGTATGGCGGATTGCCTGCAACGGATAAACTTACGCTTTCTCTGAGGAAAAGCAGGACTCATGAGCTACACAGTTGGAATTCCATAGCTGAAAGTGGCTTTCCAACAAAAGAAAACACACACAATGAATGAGCCACTAATGGCTCAACATATTTAAGGTCTCTCTCTCTCTTTTTTTTTAAGAAAGCCCAAAATAAAAACGGGCGGTAGGTAGAATGGAGTCAAGTTCTGCCCCTAGACAACATGTTGGAAGTGTCCAGACAACAGTGGGATTTTAATACGTATACTGTAAATTTACTCAGCGAAAGCCACTCTCATAGGGGCCAGGGATGCTGCCATGATTCAAACGTTTTAAACCTTGGCATGTCCTTCTAGACCAGTGCTTATCAATCTTTTTGTGGCTGTAACCCCCATGAGTGTAGTCAAATAAAATTGGGTACCGGTACCGGAGACCTCACCTCGGGAAAAGGGCCAGCCGTCGCCTCACCCGATGGTACCGGTGGCGCAAGCACCCCCCGGTACCGGAGGAGAAGGGCGCAACAGCTCTCCCAGAATCTCTGGAAGAACGGCCCGGAGACTCTCGTGCAGAGCGGCTGTGGAGAAAGACTGAGAAGCCGATGCAGGCATTGAGGTCAGAGTCTGTTCCGGGCGTGGAGGCGGTTCCGGGCTGTCCAAGGGGGAGCGCATCGACACCTCCTGAATAGAGGGTGAGCGGTCCTCCCGGTGCTGATGCCTACTGGGTGCCAACTCCCTCGGCGACCCAGAGCTCTCGGTGCTGAGACGGGAAGGAGACCGGTGCCGATGCTTCTTTGACTTCTTCAAACGAAGCATGTCACCAGAGCTTCCCGGTACCGACGAGGAGGACGTAGAATCCAGCCGTCGATTCCTCGAGGCCGAGGCCGAAGAAGGTCGATCTCGGGGGGGGCTGTACCGCAGGAGCCCTCAGGGCAGGAGGAGACCCACCCGAAGGCTCACCGCCACCAGCAAGGGAATGGACAGCCCTCATCTGCACTCCAGACGAAGCACCACCGTCCGACATCAGCAACAGCGGAGGTCCCGGTACCACCGACTTCGACGCAGCCTTTCGATGTCTCGGTACCGACGATGCAGGAGGTAGAATCCTCGATGCAGTCGATGCCGATGCAGAGGCCGAAGACTTCGATGCTGTCAACGTCGATGCACTCGACGAGCCCCGTGCTGTTGTCGTCGAAGAGCCTGAGAACAGGACGTTCCACTGGGCCAATCTCGTTACCTGAGTCCTCTTTTTAAGAAGAGCACAAAGACTGCAGGCCTGCGGGCGGTGCCCAGCCCCCAGACACTGAAGACACGAAGCGTGCCTATCAGTGAGCGAGATTACCCGGGCGCAGTGGGTGCACTTCTTGAAGCTGCTGGAAGACTTCGATGACATGGGCAGAAAAAGCACGCCGGCAAAATCAAAATTCGCGATGATGACGAAAGGCAACAAAACGAAGGGAGAAAAAAACCCGTACCGAGGCCAAATAGGCCAGTCCCGAAAGCAAAAGGAAACTTACGCGGGGAAAAAGCTGGAAACACGGGAAAGGGGTAAAGCCCGGATCGGTCTCTTTTTTTTTTTTTTTTTTTAAAGCGAAAATCGCTTGTCCTCGGAGAATTCTAGATATAAGCAAAAGAGATGACAAAAACCGAAGCATCCTGCTGTACAAAGTCGCAGACACTTATCCTAAATGACTCATGGTGGTTACTGCTGAAAGAGGAATTATGCAATCAAAACTCTTTGCTTTCTAACTTTATTGAATATTCTTTCATGATTAAGTTTAGTCTGTTTAGATCAATAACACACAACTCCTACTTTAAAGGCTTTTCAAATTGTATTTTTCAGACAGGAGATGGTGTGAAGACTTTGATAAGGCATTGTAAGCACACATGTACACATGCTCTGAGGTAGGTAGATAGGGTGTGGTGTGTATAGGCCAAGTTCATCTTGGAATCCAGCTGGGAAGTGTAACTTTGGACTTTAGGTTAAGTTAGGATCCACTGTGTTAAGCATAAGAACATGTGTTGCCATACTGGCACAGACCGAAGGTCCATCAAGTCCAGTATCTTGTTTCCAACAGTGGAAGATCCAGGTCTAAACCTGCCCCAGCTACCTAATACGATCTGCCCCCCACCGCTTCATAATAGATCTTACATCCCACTTAAACTTCATGCTTCAACAGGGTATCTACCCTAAAGAAAAAGGCAACATCCTGCTCACCCCAATACCAAAAGACACCAAGAAAAAACAAATGACATTACCAACTACCGCCCAGTAGCATCTATCCCATTAGTAGTCAAACTAATGGAAGGACTGGTGACCAAACAACTCAATGACTAGATAAACAAATTCACTATACTACATGAGTCACAATCAGGGTTTCAACCCCTACAAAGCACCAAAACAGTACTACTCACTCTCCTAAACAAATTCAAGCAGGAATTAGCAATAGGTAAGAGCATTCTCCTCCTCCAATTTGACATCAAGTGCATTTTCGACATGGTTAACCATAACATACTGCTAAGACTCCTAGAATACTTTGGAATCAGTGATGGCACTCTCAATTGGATTAAGGGTTTCCTAACTACAAGAACATATCAAGTGAAACAAAAAACAAACATATCGTCACCATGGAAACCAGGCTGAGCAGTACCGCAAGGATCAATCCTATCACCGATCCTTTGCAACCTCATGATGACTCCACTAGCCAAGACCTTAACCCATTTATCTACGCTGATGACGTCACATTATACATCCCCTTCAAACATGATCTGGTGGAAATCACCAATGAAATCAAGTTTAAACATCATGAACTCATGGGCAAATGCATTCCAACTAAAACTCAATACTGAAAAAACACACAGTCTCATCATCTCATCTAAATACAATACATAAAAACAAACAAACAAACCTACAAACATTAACACCCTAGGATACACCCTCCCTATCTCAGTCTGAAAATTCTCAGAGTAACAATTGACTGTAACCTATCACTAGAGACCCAAGCGAAATCCACCATAAAGAAAATGTTTTTCTCAATGTGGAAACTCAAACACGTGAAACCATTCTTCTCGAGCGAAATATTTCGTAACATGGTACAGTCAATGGTACTAAGCCACGCAGATTACTGTAATGGAATCTATGGGATGCAAGGATCAAATCATAAAGAAACTTCAAACCACCCAAAACATAGAAGCCAGGCTTGTATTTGGAAAAACACTTTTTGACAGCGCCAAGCCACTCCGAGAAAAACTGCATTGGCTACCAATCAAAGAACGTATCACTTTCAAAAACTGCACAACTGTCCATAAAATTATCGACGGCAAGGCACCGGGATACATGACAGACCTTATCAACCTGCCAACCAGAAACACCGCAAAATATGCACGATCATACCTAAACCTCCACTACCCAAGCAGCAAATTACTCAAATACAAATCCACCTATGCAACCAGCTTTTCTTACCTAAGCGCACAACTATGGAACGCATTACCAAAAGCAGTAAAAACTACGCTAGACCACCTAAATTTTTGGAAAGCACTAAAGACAGACCTGTTCAGAAGAGCATACCCCACCGACCCAACATAAAAATACCTGGACATTTGCGACACAATGTAACCAAAGACCGTAACGGACATTACCTGACTCTTCGGGACACGCTACAGAGATACAATTCCTTGATGAAATCAAGGACAGCTTTATGGAGCAACTGGTGCAGGAGCCGACGAGAGAAGGAAAAATTCTAGACTTGGTCCTTAGTGGAGCGCATGATCTGGTGAGGGACGTTATGGTACTGGGGCCGCTTGATAACAGTGACCATAATATGATCAGTTTTGACATCGACCTTGAAGTAACTGTACACAGAAAGTCAAATACGTTAGCGTTTAACTTTAAAAAAGGAGACTATGATAAAATGAGAAGAACGGTAAAAAAAAAACTTAGGGGGGCAACTGAGAGAGTAAAAACTGTACAACAGGCGTGGACGCTGTTCAAAAATACCATCCTGGAGGCCTAGGCCATACATATTCCGCAAATTAGAAAAGAAAGACGGAAGTCCAAAAGACACCCGGCCTGGTTGAAAAGTGAGGTGAAGGAAGCTATTAGGGCTAAAAGAAACGCCTTCAGAAAATGGAAGAAGGAACCGTCTGAAAATAACAAGAAACAGCATAAGGAGTGTCAAAGCAAATGCAAGGCGCAGATTAAGAAGGCCAAGAGGGAGTATGAAAAAAAGATAGCATTAGAGGCAAAAAAACATAGTAAAAAATTTTTTCGGTATATTAAAAGCAGGAAGCCGGCAAAAGAATCGGTTGGGCCGCTGGATGACCGAGGGGTAAAAGGGGCGATCAAGGAAGACAAAGACGTAGCGGAGAGACTGAATGAATTCTTTGCTTCGGTCTTCACCGAGGAAGATTTGGGTGGGATACCAGTGTCGGAAATGGTATTTCAAGCGGACGAGTCGGAGAAACTTACTGACTTCACGGTAAACCTGGAGGACGTAATGGGGCAGTTCGGCAAACTGAAGAGTAGCAAATCTCCTGGACCAGATGGTATTCATCCTAGAGTACTGATAGAACTGAAAAACGAGCTTGCGGAGCTACTGCTAGTGATATGCAACTTATCCTTAAAATCGAGCGTGGTACCGGAAGATTGGAGGGTGGCCAATGTAACGCCCATTTTTAAAAAAGGCTCCAGGGGAGATCCGGGAAATTATAGACCGGTGAGTCTGACGTCGGTGCCTGGGAAAATGGTAGAGGCTATTATTAAAAACAAAATTACAGAGCACATCCGAGGACATGGATTACTGAGACCAAGTCAGCATGGCTTTTGTGTGGGGAAATCTTGCCTGACCAATTTACTTCAATTCTTTGAAGGAGTGAACAAACATGTGGACAAAGGGGAGTCGGTTGATATTGTGTATCTGGATTTTCAAAAGGCGTTTGACAAGGTACCTCATGAAAGGCTACAGAGGAAATTGGAGGGTCATGGGATAGGAGGAAATGTCCTATTGTGGATTAAAAACTGGTTGAAGGATAGGAAACAGAGAGTGGGGTTAAATGGGCAGTATTCACAATGGAGAAGGGTAGTTAGTGGGGTTCCTCAGGGGTCCGTGCTAGGACCGCTGCTTTTTAATATATTTATAAATGATTTAGAGATGGGAGTAACTAGTGAGGTAATTAAATTTGCTGATGACACAAAGTTATTCAAAGTCGTTAAATCACGACAGGATTGTGAAAAATTACAAGAGGACCTTACGAGACTGGGAGACTGGGCGGCTAAATGGCAGATGATGTTTAATGTGAGCAAGTACAAGGTGATGCATGTGGGAAAAAAGAACCCGAATTATAGCTACGTCATGCAAGGTTCCACGTTAGGAGTTACGGACCAAGAAAGGGATCTGGGTGTCGTCGTCGATAACACACTGAAACCTTCTGCTCAGTGTGCTGCTGCGGCTAAGAAAGCGAATAGAATGTTGGGTATTATTAGGAAAGGTATGGAAAACAGGTGTGAGGATGTTATAATGCCGTTGTATCGCTCCATGGTGCGACCGCACCTTGAGTATTGTGTTCAATTCTGGTCGCCGCATCTCAAGAAAGATATAGTAGAATTGGAAAAGGTGCAGCGAAGGGCGACTAAAATGATAGCGGGGATGGGACGACTTCCCTATGAAGAAAGACTAAGGAGGCTAGGGCTATACAGCTTGGAGAAGAGACGGCTGAGGGGAGACATGATAGAGGTATATAAAATAATGAGTGGAGTGGAACAGGTGGATGTGAAGCTTCTGTTCACGCTTTCCAAAAATACTAGGACTAGGGGGCACGCGATGAAACTACAGTGTAGTAAATTTAAAACAAATCAGAGAAAATGTTTCTTCACCCAACGTGTAATTAAACTCTGGAATTCGTTGCCGAAGAAAGCGGTGAAGGCGGTTAGCTTAGCAGAGTTTAAAAAGGGGTTGGACGGTTTCCTAAAGGACAAGTCCATAAACCGCTACTAAACGGACTTGGAAAAATCCAAAATTCCAGGAATAACATGTATAGAATGTTTGTACGTTTGGGAAGCTTGCCAGGTGCCCTTGGCCTGGATTGGCCACTATCGTGGACAGGATGCTGGGCTCGATGGACCCTTGGTCTTTTCCCAGTATGGCATTACTTATGTACTTTCCCTCCCTAAGTTCCCCCCAATTGTACCTACCATACATGTACCTCATTCTACCACAATATCACTTTGTATTCATTCATACCATGTATTTGTTCAGACCGGAATCAGCTAACGTCGTTAATGGTTATATGTAAGCCACATTGAGCCTGCAAAAAGGTGGGAAAATGTGGGATACAAATGTAACAAATAATAATAATACTATTCTTTCCTCTGCTCTGGATACACTCGCTCCTCCCATTTCCCGTTCTGTAAAACGTATCAAACCCCAGCCTTGGCTGACCTCTAGAATCCGTTACCTACGTTCCTGTGCCTGCTCTGCCGAACGCCTTTGGCTGAAATCTCGTGCCCATGCTGACTTCATACGTTTCAAATTTTTGCTGACCTCCTTCCAGTCTGCTCTTTTACTTGCCAAACAGGACTATTACATCCAGTTGACAAATTCTCTTGGCTCAAACCCTCGAAGTCTCTTTGCCACACTGAACTCTCTCCTCAAAGTGCCTTCAACTCCCCCTTCACTTTCCCCCCCAGACTCTGGCTGAGTACTTTCATGATAAGGTTCACAAGATTAAACTTGCATTCTCAACCAGGTCACCTCCACCTCTCCTTCCCTTAGTCCATTCTCTCAACCCTCCAACCCCTGCCTCCTTTTCTGAAATCACTGAAGAGGAAACTACACATCTTCTTTCCTCCTCGAAACTAACCACCTGTTCCTCTGATCCTATTCCCACCCATCTACTTAACACTATCTCACTTAACACTATCTCTTCTACTGTCATCCCTTTTATCTGTGGAGGAGTGGCCTAGAGGTTAGGGTGGTGGACTTTGGTCCTGGGGAACTGAGTTCAATTCCCACTTCAGGCACAGGCAGCTCCTTGTGACTCTGGCCAAGTCACTTAACCCTCCATTGCCTCATGTAAGCTGCATTGAGCCTGCCATGAGTGGGAAAAGTGCGGGGTACAAATGTAATAAAATAAATATCCTCAATCTTTCACTTTCCACTGCGACTGTTCCTGATGCCTTCACACCACTCCTTAAAAAAACCTTCATTGGACCCTACCTGTCCTTCCAACTATCACCCCATCTCCCTCCTCCCTTTCCTATCCAAGATACTTGAACGTGCTGTTCACCACCGTTGCCTTGACTTTCTTTCATCTCAAGCTATTCTTGATCCACTTCAATCTGGCTTTCGCCCACTTCATTCAACTGAAACAGCGCTTGCTAAAGTCTCCAAAGATCTGTTCCTGGCCAGATCCAAAGGTCTCTATTCTATCCTCATCCTTCTCGATCTATCTGCTGCTTTTGACACTGTTGATCACAGCCTACTCCTTGATACGCTGTCCTCACTTGGATTTCAGGGCTCTGCTCTTTCCTGGTTTTCTTCTTATCTCTCCCAGCGTACCTTTAGTGTATACTCTAGTGGATCCTCCTCTACTTCTATCCCACTGTCAGTTGGTGTACCTCAGGGATCTGTCCTGGGACCTCTTCTTTTCTCCATCTATACTTCTTCCCTTGGTACTCTGATCTCATCCCATGGTTTTCAGTATCATCTTTACTCTGATGACTCCCAGATCTACCTCTCCACACCAGAAATCTCAGCCAAAATCCAGGCCAAAGTATCAGCCTGCCTGTCTGACATTGCTGCCTGGATGTCTCAGCACCATCTGATACTAAACATGACCAAGACTGACCTTCTTATCTTTCCCCCTAAACCAACCTCTCCTCCTCCCCCAATCTCTATTTCTGTGGAAAACACTCTCATCCTTCCTGTCTCATCAGCTCGTAACCTTGGGGTCATCTTCGACTCCTCCCTCTCCTTCTCTGCAAATATTCAGCAGACTGCTAAAACCTGTCATTTCTTTCTCTATAATATCAGCAAAATTCACCCTTTCCTTTCTGAGTACACTACCAGAACCCTCATCCACACTCTTATCACCTCTCGCTTCGACTATTGCAACTTGCTTCTCCCAGGTCTCCCACTTAGCCACCTCTCTCTTCTTCAATCTGTTCAAAATTCTGCTGCACGACTAATATTCCGCCAGTGTAGTTATGCTCATATTAGCCCTCTCCTCAAGTCACTTCACTGGCTTCCTATCCGTTTCCGCATACAGTTCAAACTCCGCTTATTGACCTATAAGTGCATTCACTCTGCAGCTCCTCAGTACCTCTCCACTCTCATCTCGCCCTACATTCCTCCCCGGAACTCCGTTCACTGGGTAAATCTCTCTCTTATCTGCACCCTTCTCCACCGCTAATTCCAGACTCCATTCCTTTTATCTTGCTGCACCAAATGCCTGGAATAGACTTTCTGAGCCGGTACGTCAAGCTCCATCTCTGGCTGTCTTCAAATCTAAGCTAAAAACCCACCTTTTTGATGCTGCTTTTAACTCCTAACCCTTATTCACTTGTTCAGAACCCTTATTTTATCCTCACTTTAATATTCCCTTATCTCTTTTTTGTCCTGTTTGTCTGTCCTAATTAGATTGTAAGCTCTGTCGAGCAGGGACTGTCTCTTCATGTTCAGGTGTACAGCGCTGCGTACGTCTAGTAGCGCTATAGAAATGATGAGTAGTAGTAGTAGGAGGAGGAGTAGGGGAAAGGTGCCGATGCAAGCCAGAGAACTTTTTTTTCTAACTGTTGTCCTTCCTGTTAGTGTTTGAACCAATTACCATTCACACGCTGACAAAAGTAGGGGCTTTTATAATAAACTGGATATTACTGCTGCAATTTTAATGAAGTAGCAATCTGCATGCTCACTGACTACTGTATCTTGGCAGTAATGTTTTGTGGAAAGCTTGCCTTTAGAAAGCACAGCTTTTTTGCATCAGCCTTAGTTAATAGGCCTTCAACAAAAACAAACTATTACAAGTGCTCAGTTTGATACGAAACACTGCTGGCTAGGCAGACACTGGATGAAAACACAGAGATAGGGTTATTCCTGTTTTCAAACACATTAATTTGTTCCTTTTGTAACCTGCCCAAAATTGTAGATGGAGCGGGATATAAATCTAAATTTTAAACAATGATACCTTCCACACTTTGATCCTTTTTTTGTTCCTGACTCGCCTCTATTACTGTAACATTGTCTATGCTGACCTTCCACATACCACACTAAAGAAACTTCAAACCCTCCAGAACACAGCTATTCATCTCCTTTGCCATGCCCACTGAAACGATCGTATCGCTCACTCTCTGAAAGCTCACCATTGGTTACCAGTTGAACAACAGATAATCGGGTGTTCCTAGGTGGAAGCCCTTAAATATGAATGTAGCAACTTTGTCGATTATCTATCGGTCCCACAATCATGTACTCTCCTGTCAGACTTTTCCATTCTCTAAATGACCATTGCTTGGTTCTCCTTGGTCCCAAATCTGCTCAGCTCGAATCCACCAGCTGTCTTCTTTCTTGCACCTTTTGTCTGAAATGAGCTTCCTCTTTCTCTCTGTAACAATCTTTCTTTTAAGAAGTTTAAACTGAATTAAAAGCCTGGCTTTCTGGTACTTGATTGGGGTCCCAAGTAAGAGTCTGCTCCCCCCTTCCTATCAATATTGTAGTTCCTCTCCTTTTTCCTTTGTTTGTTTTAACCTAGCCTGTACACTGCTCTTCTCTGCCCACAAGTTACAGTGGTATAGTAAATTTATGTTTCAACGTTTTTATTGATGATGATTCAACAAAATTACACATTCAATATGCCCGTTCAATTTAGTCTTACTAACATCACAAACCAAGTGATCAACAGAAGAGCATAATAATCAATTAATCACCACAATTTTCTTACTTTCTCCCTCTTACTCCCCACTGACCCTCTGATTCTAAATGAAGACAATCTCTAGTAGTACTTCAAACTGGTGTTTTGCCACCACATTAGAGTTATTAAAGTGGTATAGTAAATTTAATAAAACTATAAATAAATAGGCTCTCAGTGGACAAATAAATTAAATAGAAAAGCGATCGTCTGACTTTTAAGGCTCTTCGCGGTATTGGTGCAGGATATCTAACAGACTTCACTCTTTGAACTCTCACTTACTTTATAGATTTAGTTCATATCTTTTCACTAGTAGTTCGAGTGAGTTACGTTCAGGTGCAGTAGGGTGCACATTTCTTAAGCACCAGATGTTGGAACTTTTAGATACATCAGGTTGTGGCTACAGAATACCTTAAACTTGAAAGCATCAGGACTTTGAAACCTTGTTACATTGAAACAGAGATAAATGTAGATAGATAAAGACCATATACATAGTAACATAGCAGATGACGGCAGAAAAAGATCTGCACGGTCCATCCAGTCTGCCCAACAAGATAACTCAAATGTGCTACTTTTTGTGTATACCCTACTTTGATTTGTACCTGAGCTCTTCAGGGCACAGACCGTATAAGTCTGCCCAGCACTATCCCCACCTCCCAACCACCAGCCCCTCCTCCCAACGACCGGCTCTGGCACAGACCGTATAAGTCTGCCCAGCACTATCCCCGCCTCCCAACCACCAGCCCCGCCTCCCACCACTGGCTCTGGCACAGACCGTATAAGTCTGCCCAGCACTATCCCTGCCTCCCACCACCAGCTCTGGCACAGACCGTATAAGTCTGCCCAGCACTATCCCTGCCTCCCAACCACCAGTCCCGCTTCCCACCACCGGCTCTGCCACAGACCGTATAAGTCTGCCCAGCACTATCCCCGCCTCCCAACCACCAGCCCCGCCTCCCGATCTCGACTAAGCTCCTGAGGATCCATTCCTTCTGCACAGGATTCCTTTATGCTTATCCCACGCATGTTTGAATTCAGTTACCGTTTTCATTTCCACCACCTCCCCCAGGAGGGCATTCCAAGCATCCACTACTCGCTCTGTGAAAAAATACTTCCTAACATTTTTCTTGAGTCTGCCCCCCTTCAATCTCATTTCATGTCCTCTCGTTCTACCACCTTCCCATCTCCGGAAAAGGTTCATTTGCGGATTAATACCTTTCAAATATTTGAACGTCTGAATCATATCACCCGTTTCTCCTTTCCTCCAGAGTATACATGTTTAGTTCAGCAAGTCTCTCCTCATACGTCTTGTAACGCAAATCCCATACCATTCTCGTAGCTTTTCTTTGCACCGCTTCAATTCTTTTTACATCCTTAACAAGATACGGCCTCCAAAACTGAACACAATACTCCAGGTGGGGCCTCACCAACGACTTGTACAGGGGCATCAACACTTCCTTTCTTCTGCTGGTCACACCTCTCTCTATACAGCCTAGCAACCTTCTCACTATGGCCACCGCCTTGTCACACTGTTTCGTCGCCTTCAGATCCTCGGATACTATCACCCCAAGATCCCTCTCCCCCTCAGTACATATCAGACTCTCACCACCTAACACATAAGTCTCTCGTGGGTTTCTACTCCCTAAGTGCATCACTTTGCATTTCTTCGCATTGAATTTTAATTGCCAAACCTTAGACCATTCTTCTAGCTTCTGCAGATCCTTTTTCATGTTTTCCACTCCCTCCCGGGTGTCCACTCTGTTACAGATCTTAGTATCATCTGCAAGTAGGCAAACTTTATCTTCTAACTCTTCGGCATTGTCACTCACAAATATATTGAAAAGAATCTGCCCCAGCACCGATCCCTGAGGCACTCCACTACTCACCTTTCCCTCCTCCGAGCGAATTCCATTCACTGCCACCCTCTGGCGTCTGTCCGTCAACCAGTTCCTAATCCAGTTCACCACTTCGGGTCCTATGGTCTATCTAGTCTGCCTATCCATGCCAACTACTCTCCCTAAGACTCCTTTATAGGCAGATGATCAAAAGCCCCATGCTGTTCAAAACAGCGCTCTAAAAATAGCGCTGGAACAGCGTGGGGCTTTACCATCCCTAAGATCAGAGATAATTGATAGCAAATTGAAGCACGCTATTCTCTCTGATCAATTGGGTAGAAGTGCGGGAGGATTTTATTTGACAGGTCTGGGCTGTCAAAAGCCCAGACCTGTCAAACATAGGGGCTGGAGGTCCATGGGACCACCAAACCCCAATTACCCACACCCCGAGCCGGACCGGCGCCAATGGAAGAGGTGGGAGGCCACCTCCCTCCTCCAACCGAAGATAGGGGATGGGGATGGGCCACTAGACCACCAGGTTGGGGGGGGGGGGGATTGACCTGTGGCCCACTGGGCCACCAAGGACATCTGAGGGGGGTTTAGGCAGACTGGAGACCCCACCAGATCTCCAGCCCCCATGAACCTGTGTTGGGGGGGTAAGGGGGACCGGAGGTCTGCCGGACCTCCAGCCCCCTGTTGCTGGGGGGGGGGGGGCTGCTGCTTTGGGGGGGGGGGGGGGGGGGAATGGGGGCCTGCTAGCATGCAAATGCATGCTGGACAGGGCTCACCATTCCTCCCCAATGGTCTGCAAACCCTAATGCCAGCTCTGAGCTTGCGTAGGGTTTGCTGCGGCCAGCGAGCCAATTGTTGGTGCGCTGGTCACTGATCATTGGGGATGAACAGGTTTACTAATACTACTACTATTTAACATTTCTATAGTGCTACAAGGCACACGCAGCGCTGTACACCATACACAAAAAAGACAAATCCCGCTCAAAGAGCTTACAATCTAAATAAGACAGGTAAACAGACCCATAGGATATTCACAATGAATATGCATCATGCGTTTGCATGCTACTTGCACTATTTTGCATGCATTTGCATGTTAGCTGCGTTCAGAGCCTGTGAGCACGTTGTTTCACACGCTCAGGGGCTCTGATCATGGGGCGGTAGCAAACGCAGGTGCTAGCATGGCGCTAACAGCCTCTAGCGTCTGAGTTTGCTTCTGATTATTGGGCCATTAGAGATCCTGTGTACTTGTCCCAAGTTCTCTTGAATTTAGATACTGTTTTCATCTCCACCACTTCCACCAGGAGGACATTCCATGAATTCACCACCCTTTCTGTGAAGAAGTATTTCCTCAAGTTACTTCAGAGTCTACCCCCTTTCAACTTCATCCATGCCTCCTCGTTTCAGAGCTTCCATTCAATTGAGTTTCGGCTCCTGCCTGTTTATGCCACATAGGTATTTGAATGCCTCTATCATATCTCCCCTCTCCCAAAGTATACATTTTGAGATTTTAAGTCTGTCCTCATACGATTTATGATGAAGACCATTGCCCTCTGGACCAACTCCATCCTGTTCAGATCTTTTTCTCCAGAACTGTACACAATATTCTAAATGAGGTCTCACTAGAAAATTATACAAAGGCACTATCACCTTTTTCCTACTGACCATTCCTCTCTAAGCACCCAAGCATCCTCCTGCCTTTTATATGTGATTGGCTACCTTAAGATCATCAGCTTTTTTGAGCACAATTAAGACTTGGTTGGCAGCAAATAAACTGAGGTTGAAATGTAGCCAAAATGCAGATTCTCTATCTAGTTTGGAAAATAATAGTATTCTGTCTAGTTTTTATTTTGAGGGCTTTGATATTCCAATATTGAAAGAAATTACTTACTTGGGCAATATTATTGATTCTTCATTGTCTTTTAAGTCGCATTTGAAGACCCTTGTGAGGAGGGTATTTTTTAAAATTGAGAGTGTTGCTGAATGCAATGAGCTTTAGATCCGTAGTTTTGGCTCTTGTTTTCTCTCTTTGATTACTATAATTCTCTGTTGATAGGGTTGCCATTTTCATCATTCTGTGTACTTCAAGTAGCACAAAATGTTACTGCTAGATTAATCTGTAATGTTCGTGGATTTCACCACATTACTCCGTCTAAATTATATTGGTTACCCAAACCAGAGTTCATTTTAACATTTTGTTGCTAGTTTTCAAAGTATTACATGATAAGACACTTGCATGTATGGCAAGTATGTTGAAAATTCATACTGCAATGCATAATTTGTGGTCTGCTAATAAGGGTCTGTTGGATGTACCATGTTTTAAGCAAATAAGATTAGATATTTTGGGGGGGAAATGTTTAGTTTCCGGACCAGCTCTTTGGAATACTCTGCCAGTTGCAATTCGCTCAATTCCTATATTGTTGATATTTCGAAAACATCTCAAACACATATTTTTCAAGTAGCCTTTTCAGACTAATATGGAAATGGTGAATATTTGTTTTACAGCACACATTTTGTAGTGCTTTCTGAGTATGTGAATTATAAAGTTACTAGTGAGAAATGCCCGTTTCGGATAAAAATGAAACTGGCACTAGCAAGGTAATCCCCCCCCCCCATCCTCCCTCCCTCCCAAGTTCCAGACCCCCCCCCTCCGTTCCTCCCTTCCGATTTCCACACCCCCCTCTCCCTCCCTCTGTCCCTCAGTCACTTGGTTGCGAGTTTGTGATTAAAGTTCGCAGCGCTCTCCCCGCTGCTGTCACTGAATGTGTGGGACTCCCCGCTGCTGTCACTGAATCTGTGGAACTCGTGTGTTGTGCCTTCCCCGCCCTCTACGTCATTGCGTTTTGACGCGAGGGCGGAGCTACACTGACTGCAGGCCAAACCGGATATCTCTGGCGCCTCAAGTTTCCGGCTTGAGGCTTCATTGGAATGTTGGAGGTCCCTTTTATATATATAGATATATAATTGTTTTGTATGTATTTTGGGAGAAACCTAGATTAGTAGATAGAACAGCACATAAGAATAAAATAAAGTCCCTGGCGTGCCTAAAATAGCCTTCTAGCTATTCCAGAAGCCCAGAGATGATGCTCCATGACACTGCCTTTGGAGGCTGACTAGTCCTGCCTGAGTATGGAAAATGGTGAAAACTGGCTTTTCAGAATCCATTATTTCAGAGCCATATTGGGCTCTCTGGGGAAGCTGTGACCTGCCAAGTTTTGGTCTATCACATATAGCAAGAGAAAAGAGATACAGTAAAGAGCAACAAGTTGCCATCTCTTGCAAACTATTACTTCACCCATATTAAACAATAATTAGATATTGGCAGAGTTTCTACTAAATGTAACCGTAGCATAGATAATAGCAGTGCAAGCTTTTATCATCCTCCCTTCTCCCTAAAGGAAGTCCTACTACAGAACAGATACAGCATGGGCTGAGCGGTGCATGCATCCCCCTAGCCACCCACCCTCACTACAGAACAGGCACAGCATTGAATGAGCAGTGCATGCATCCCCCTACCTCCCCTACAGAAAAGGTACAGCATGTGCTGAGCAGTGCAAGTATCCCTTACCTCCTACTACAGAACAGGTACAGCATGGGATGAGAAGTGCATGCATACCCCTACCTCTCCTACAGAAAAGGTACAGCATGGGCTGAGCATAAGTACATAAGTACATAAGTACATAAGTAGTGCCATACTGGGAAAGACCAAAGGTCCATCTAGCCCAGCATCCTGTCACCGACAGTGGCCAATCCAGGTCAAGGGCACCTGGCACGCTCCCCAAACGTAAAAACATTCCAGACAAGTTATACCTAAAAATGAGGAATTGTTCCAGTCCATTTAATAGCGGTCTATGGACTTGTCCTTTAGGAATCTATCTAACCCCTTTTTAAACTCCGTCAAGCTAACCGCCCGTACCACTTTCTCCGGCAATGAATTCCAGAGTCTAATTACACGTTGGGTGAAGAAAAATTTTCTCCGATTCGTTTTAAATTTACCACACTGTAGCTTCAACTCATGCCCTCTAGTCCTAGTATTTTTGGATAGCGTGAACAGTCGCTTCACATCCACCCGATCCATTCCACTCATTATTTTATACACTTCTATCATATCTCCCCTCAGCCGTCTCTTCTCCAAGCTGAAAAGCCCTAGCCTTCTCAGCCTCTCTTCATAGGAAAGTCGTCCCATCCCCACTATCATTTTCGTCGCCCTTCGCTGTACCTTTTCCAATTCTACTATATCTTTTTTGAGATACGGAGACCAGTACTGAACACAATACTCCAGGTGCGGTCGCACCATGGAGCGATACAACGGCATTATAACATCCGTACACCTGGACTCCATACCCTTCTTAATAACACCCAACATTCTATTCGCTTTCCTAGCCGCAGCAGCACACTGAGCAGAAGGTTTCAGCGTATCATCGACGACGACACCCAGATCCCTTTCTTGATCCGTAACTCCTAACGCGGAACCTTGCAAGACGTAGCTATAATTCGGGTTCCTCTTACCCACATGCATCCCCACAGGTAATGCATCCCCTACTGCCCCCCCCCCTCGAAAAGGTACAGCATGTGCTGAGCAGTGCAAGTATCCCTTACCTCCTACTACAGAACAGGTACAGCACGGGCCGCAGCAGTGCAAGCATCCCCCCCTCAAACTCCACTACAGAATAAGTGTGGCATGGGCTGCAGCAGTGCATGTATCCCCCCCCCCCCCCCCCCAATAAATCCTACAAGAAAACAAGTACAGCATGGGCCTCAGCAGTGCATGACACCAGACCATTGTTCAGTCATCCTGCTTTCAACAGAACTACTTGTAAAGGTCAGAATCATGTTTTTATGTCCAGTCAATCAGTTTAAGTTGGTTGCAATCAGGATCAGCCATGATGGTTATTTCACTGAAGAGGAACTGGACAATAACCACTAATTAATGTCATCTGAATCAAATAAGTCATGACCTCTTAACAGCAGTATTTACTATAATATGAAAAAAAAACCACACCTGACTGGCTCCTCCCCTGAGCTCTCCAGTTCTAAAAGTAAAGAGGCTCTGTATCCCTGTATCCCATTCTCTGAGCTTTCCAGTCCTAGAGGTGACAGCTCTGTATCCTTGTGCCCATCCCCTGACCCTCAAAGTCCTAGAGATGACAGGCTCTGTATCCCTGCACCCATCCACTGAGCTTTTCAGTCATAGAGGTGGCAGGCTCTGAATCCTAGTGTCCATCCCTTTCCAGAACTAGATGAGGTTTACTTACATATCACTTTATACCTTTTTGGATAAGCAGTTTCAATGGAATAACTAAGCAAATCCCTGTGCTCATCCCCTCATCCACGTGGTACTCAACTTTTATTTTTCCTAAACAAACTGAATGTTTTTGGTTTTTGTTTGTTTGTTTTTGGCAATGAAAGCAAGTTGAAAATGCAGAGGATCTTATACACACTTCTGTGCAGCCCATTGAATTGGGAACAGAATAGGGGGCTTGTCATTGAGTCGCTCGTCCTGTGCCATTTTATTCCTGGAAACTGAAGGAGAATCTCTGAGGAAACAGATGGAGAAACTCTATCCAACTAAAAGGAAACAAAACTTGTCAACAGAAAGCTAAAAATAGGTTTAAATTGAATCAAAAGAGGAAGAAATTGAGAGAAAAAAGAAGTAGAGA